>NC_069504.1:534352027-535044527 GCF_027579735.1 Bombina bombina | reverse complement strand
ATATATATATATACAATGGCAATAGACTGGTACTCACAAGTGTGGCAGCACTCACTCGTGCTTAGTGGCAGCTACTGGGATGTCTCAGTGTCCCAGCTCACTGTTCTTGGGCTCTCACACACCTCCGTCAGGGGCGTAGTCTCCAACAGCAAAAGAACAGGCTCTCAGTCAAGTGATATGTGTAACTAGATAACATAACAGGCCGGATTTGGCTATCAAAGAAATTTCACCCATTTGGTGAAAAATTAATATAATAATATTAAGTATATATTATCGGTATATAAGATAACTATTATACACGAATAACCAAATAAGGTTTATACACTTTTGGCTAATTTGCTACACACATTGGAGAATGGTGAACCTGATTATTGTATAGAGTGTTTCAAAGAACTTTATATGGTCTTCCTTTCAAAAGAAATGTGTATGGGAGATATGAAGGGTTAAGTAGAAAATCAATTAGGCTAACAGCTGCGTGTAGGGGTGTAACAATACAATTGTGTTTTCATTGGTTATGTTTAGTTTATAGGTTAGAGCTCTCAGTCAGGTTGTAGATGCCTGAGGAAACAGCGTGACAGCTGAGAAACTAGTTGCATGATTTTAATACATAGTGGGAACTTTTTGTACACTGTGTTTTTATACTATTTTATTAAAAGTGATTTTACACATATCACTTGACTGAGAGCCTGTTCTATTGCTGTTGGAGACTACGCCCCTGATGGAGGTGTGTGAGAGCCCAAGAACAGTGAGCTGGGACACTGAGAGATCCCAGTAGGTGCCACTAAGCACGAGTGAGTGCTGCCACACTTGTGAGTACCAGTCTATTGCCATTGTGTGTATATATATATATATATATATATATATATACTGCTTGTACGATATCACACTAGGAGGCACCCTTCTGTGTTTTGTTTGCACCATCACAGATTCCTTTTTCTGATCTACTTCTAGGAAGGAGCGGCCGTTATCTGAGGACAAAGACACCAAGGAGTGTTAAACCAAGTGGAAGTTTCATCTTTAGAGACTGATCACACCTTGGACTGATAAGTCATAGCATCAAATATGCAATAATTATAGTCACTATTTATATTTTTTATTGTTATTATATAGTGTCATATTGTCATATTGGTCTGTTTTGCGCCCCCTTGAGTGGTGACGTGGGAATGTCATCAGGTTCGTTTTGAAAAAGCCTTGGAGGCCTATTTATGAAATGTCTGTCAGACCTGATCCGACAGTGCGGATCAGGTCCGACAGACATCGCTGAATGCAGAGAACAAAACGTTCTCCGTATTCAGCATTGCACCAGCAGCTCTTGTGAGCTGCTGGTGCAACGCCGCCCCCTGCAGACTTGAGGCCAATCGGCCGCAAGCAGGGGGTGTCAATCAACCCGATCATACTCAATTGGGTTGAATTCCGGTGATTCCTGTCTGCCTCATCAGAGCAGACGGACAGGGTTATGGAGCAGCGGTCTTTAGACGACTGCTTCATAACTGCTGTTTCTGGCGAGCCTGCAGGCTCGCCAGAAACATAGGGCGTCAAGCTCCGTTCGGAGCTTGATAGATAGGCCCCTTGATCTTGTCCGTTATTTTTCAGTCAGCTCAGGGGGGCCACAGGGGGGGGCCAGGGACGTTTTTACAGGGGCACTGACCCCTGTATAGAACCGCCACTGTCATCAGCTGTAACCTTATCTAAAGTGTCAAATAACTTCAACAACAAAAAAAATAAGAAAAAGAAAATATTTTATTTTCACACTAGAATGTCCATTTAACAGCTCCAAGAGTGGGAAGTGTGTTTTGCAAATTGTGTACTTTAGCACAAAAAGAACTGATAGATATCTGTGTTGTAAAAGTTCTAAAAATCTATTATAAAGAATATGTTTAATGCAATTAGATTTGCTCCAACATTCTTCACAACAATATGTGATGTAGCCAATTTGATCCTACTAATAGCAAAACACATATTAGAACTAAATTGGAGGACTTACCTTCCCCTAGGCACTTTTTAATTATGTGCATATAATATGTCTAATAAGAATAGTTTTTGCTTGGAGGAAAACAGAGAATTGGTTTGTTTGGGAGATATAAGAAGATTGTTTCTTATCAAGAAACATATTACAGATTTAAAAAGTTCTAATTTCTACCTATGTGCACTTTAGCATATGCTGTGCCTGACAAACAACTGCTTGGTTGCTTTATGATGCATAGCAAATGAAACCTAACAGCTACAGGGACACACCAACATCTCTGTCCTTCCATAAAATGTGTGTGTTTTGAAACCTGCCAATTCTTTGCTTTGGGGTTTCATGCACAATTAGCTTTCTAAGGGCAGCCTGGTAACTTATTTAAATCATTAAAGTGTATTACTTCATTCTCAGGTGTGAGAACAGCCAGAAGGAGATTCCTTTTTTAAACTTATTTATCTTTTTATGTTCTGATGAAAGTAATTTTGCTGGAGTGAAGGATTCCATTTAAAAGTTCTAACTCTTTGCAGAAATGTTCTGACACTTTTACAGTTCAATCATTTTCTTTGTATCATTTTTGTGCTAATTTGGAAACTTTCACAAAGTTTTTTCTTTAGATATTTAAAACTGAACCTTTTAGCATTTTATCCATTTTGACATTGAGTCTTTAAAGCTTTAAACAGCAATGGATTAACTTAAAACATTTGTTTGGTTTAACTGCACCGCCTGTCCAGAAACAGGATGAACTGTTGCAATAGCAGTTAAAGGGACAGTCTACACCAGAATTTTTATTGTTTTAAAAGATAGATAATCCCTTTATTACCCAGTCCCCAGTTTTGCATAACCAACACAGTTATAATAATATACTTTTAACCTCTGTGATTATCTTGTATCTAAACCTCTGCAAACTGCCCCTTTATTTCAGTTCTTTTGACAGACTTGCAGTCTAGCCAATCAGTGATGGCTCCCAGATAACTTCACGTGCACGAGCACAGTGTTATCTATATGAAATACGTGAACTAACACCCTCTAGTGGTGAAAAACTGTTAAAATGCAATCTGAAAGAGGTGGGCTTCAAGGTCTAAGAAATTAACATATGAACCTCCTAGGTTAAGATTTCAACTAAGAATACCAAGAGAACAAAGCAAAATTGGTGATAAAAGTAAATTGGAAAATTGTTTAAAATTACATGCTCTATCTGAATCATGAAAGTTTATTTTGGCCTAGACTGTCCCTTTAATTGTGGATGGTGCAGTAACTGTCAATATTCATTGTTCAAAAGAAATTGGGATTGAATTATTCTTAAATGAACGTTTTTATGCAAAAATTACGATCTAATTTGTAAGTGCATGTCATTTTTGAACTACTGACTCTATGGTAACTATGGGGTTGTTCAGAATCTATCTTTGATATTTACTGGCATGTTAACAGCTGCAGATGAACCCTTCTCGAATTTGACAAGATCACAGAGAGTGGGAATGAGAGAGAGAGAGGAAGAGATTGTTTAAAGTAAAAATGTTTAACAAGACATATGCATTTTGGAAGTAGAAGCATTGGATAGCCACAAAGGCTTGCAGTTGGTACATTAAAGGGACATGAAACCCAATTTTTTTTCTTTCGGGATTTAGAAAGAGCATGTCATTTTAAACAACTTTCTAATTTACTTCTATTATTTAATTTGCTTCATTTTCTTGATATCACTTGCTGAAAAGCATATCTAGATATGCTCAGTAGCTGCTGATTGGTTGATGCAAATAGCGGCCTTGTGTGATTGGTTAACACATGTGCATTGCTATTTCTTCAAGAAAGGATATTTAAAGAATTTAGCAAATTAGATAATAGAAGTAAATTGGAAAGTTGTTTAAAATTGCATGCCCTATCTGAATCATGAAAGTTTAATTTTGACTAGACTGTCCCTTTAATTTAACTAGCCCCTCACTGCGAGATATTCAGTAATTGTATTTTGAGGAACGCAACATCTGCAGTTCTATGCAAGCTTCTACTATAAAACAACATATATTATACAAGGCAAGAGTCTCACAATGTTTTAAATAAATTTGTTTCATACATCTCATAGTTCTTTTTTTGTCACAGTTAATTTTGTATTTATGTAAATTTGAACCATTTACTAAGCTAGGCTCAGTATGGTTATTAACTAGTCTTTCTTCGTTTATTAGCATTTTAAGAATAACTTTTAATACATCTGTTCATCTGTTGAATAAACAAATATATAGAGGTATGTAACTGAAAACAAACCTGCAGTCTCTTTTCATTCACCTGTGCTTTACATAAAATAAATCTTTCACAATGTATATACCATGAATATGATCCCATTAAACAGAGCAGCTCACCCTTAAATATAATTTTCCTTTTGAAAAAAAGAAGAGAAAACTGTTTTTGTACTAAACAGCAAAAACCAAATCTCACTAGGCAAAATGATGTAGGTATATTTGCTTAAAGGGCCATAATACCCAAATGTTTAAACACTTGAAAGTGATGCAGCATAGCTGTAAAAAGCTGACTAGAAAATATCTCCTGAACATCTTTATGTAAAAAAGAAAGATATTTTACCTCAAAATGTCCTCAGTAGCCACCTCCCATTGTAAAGGATTTCTAAGCAGCATTTTAGTCTGTCTGTCCTGGGACAGCTTAGGGGATGAGCCTCGTGAACTCTCATATTATTTCACCAATCAGGTAAAGGAAGCTTACTATGAAATCTCATGAGAGTTAAAGGGACAGTTTACTCAAAAAAATTCTCCCCTTTAATTTGTTCCCAATGATCCACTTTACCTGCTGGAGTGTATTAAATTGTTTACAAGTAGATCCTTTACCCTTATATTGGCATTTGAAATAGTTGATTTAGCATGTGGTATCCCCACCTATTCTGAAAGTTTGTGGCCGCAGGTCCCAGCTATAGATAAGCTTTGTAAACACAGCCAGCAGAAGAAATTATACTCCCAGTAGGATATAGCAGAGATAAGGTAATAAAATGTTGATTTCCCATTGTTTTTTCCAAGTACTGGTGATTGTTTTATGGACAGATATAAGATTAAGTAACATGTTTATGTGCACAATGTGATACAGTAATGAGATCGGATTATACCTACAAGCTCAACCCATTTTATTAGGTTGTGGGTTCAAAACACAAAATCAGAGCTTTAATATTCACAAATAAACCTTAAAAAGCTAATTTTCATACATTTTTTACGCCGCAGTTGGTAAAAAAAGCAATTGTAAACACATTAAGGGAAAACTATTTTACAGTATACTGTCCCTTTAAGTAAAATCTCATGAGATCACAGTAAGAGTTCATGACCTCAGGACTGCTGATGCTGATTGGCTACTGTTCATTTCTTCATTTTTTTTTTATTTTTACCTGCAGCTGGGAGCAGGTGAGTATAACTTTTTACACAGAACTTACTCTGCTGAGCTGAGGAAATTGTGAGGTAAAATATCTTCCTTATTTACATAGAGATGCTCAGGTGATATTTTCCTGTAAGCTTTTTACAGTTATACTGCATCAGTTTCAAGTGATTTAGCATATGAGTATTATGTCCCTTTAAAGGGACAGTCTACTTCAGAATTGTTATAGTTTAAAAAGATAGATAATCCCTTTATTACCCATCCTCCAGTTTTGCTTAACCAACAAAGTTCTATTAATATACTTTTTACTTCTGTGATTACCTTGTATCTAAGCCTCTGCAGACTGCCTCCTTATTTCAGTTCTTTTGACAGAATTTTAGCCAATCATTTCTGAGTCATAGGTAACTCCGCAGGAGTGAGCACAATGTTATCTAAATGGTACACATGAACTAGTGCTGTCTAGTAGTGAAAAACTGTCACTGAGATAAAAGGCGTCCTTCAACAGCTTAGAAATTAGCATATGAGCCTACCTAGGTTTAGATTTCAACAAAGAATACCAAGAGAACAAAGCAAATTTGATGATAAAAGTAAATTGGAAAGTTGTTTAAAATGGCATGCCCTATCTGACTCGACCGTCCCTTTAAACATAAATCCAAATATGTCCACCTGAGAAAAAACATAGTTTGGTCTATGGAACAATGTCAACTTTTAATGCATATTTGACTTTCATGGAAGACAACTGTCTTTCAAAAAAATAATGATCCATTAGTAATCAAGCTTTAGACTCCTTTTTGTATAAAAATGACACACTTTTTAAAGATGTGTAGAAGAAAAATCCTACATTATTTAAGTTAAATTGTCATGTAAGACTCTTGATATACTATAAGAATAAATGTTATAACCAGTTCTATAGGTGATTACCAATTCTAAAGCAGATTGTTATATGGTTCTTTAGAAGTAGAAGATGTGAGTGGAAATAATTGAAAGAAAAAAAAAACACTTTTCAGTAGTTAACAGAATGTATTCTTCTCTCTCTCCACTGAGGTCTTGGTGTTATTATCATCGGGTTAGCTGTGACAGTAACTGCTATTACTGGCTTGTCCACCTCTGCAATTGCCACAAATGGATATGTCAGAGGAGGTAATAAAATATGAGGCATGAAACATTCTAAAGGTCGATGCCAGTTCACAATCTCATTATTTTAAGGTAATCTTACACTTAGTTTGCCAGAGGCGGGTTTTTTTCAGCATCGACATGAAGATATGAAGAGACAAGAAAATATTTTTTTTCAGGATGTTCAAAGATGAAAGACTCAGCACTTTCATATTAGTCAGTATTAAAGCCTTTCTTTCAGTTTCTTTCAAAGGGAAGAATGTCTGACACACTACCGTTTCCACTTGTTCAGGATTTCTTTTTCAGCATTGAAATAATGGGATTAAAAGTGTGATTTAATCTGAAATCCCATTTTTGAGACATGAGGCATATGTAAAATTCCACAATTATTTTTTATTACTAACAGGTCTTGGTGTTGTCATAATTCTACTTGCCACCATGGTTACTTCAATTACTGGGTTGTCAACTTCTGCAATAGCAACTAACGGCTTTGTCCGTGGAGGTAAAGTGTTCAGGCTGTTTATAAGAGATCCTACATAGATAGGTATGAGTTTACTATCATGTATATAGCTCTAGAAAGTCGTTTGGTATTCCAAAATCTGGAGGAAAGTCTCTGAAGGTAACATCATTGAATGGGTAACACTTATTAAAGATTTATAGTTATAAAGCACTACATACATACGATTAAAGTTTACCAGTCATGGGAAAATGTTGCCAGACAACAGAGAAAAAGTTACTACTAGTCCACTCAGTTTTATAAATAGGAAAAATACTAATGTTTTACTAGTTTGGGATTTGTGGACTACTGGATTTCCCCAGCCCTATGTATAATATAGTATATATAATATAACTGTAACTGTAAATCTTAAAAAGTATTACTCATGTTTTATTATAACCATTACACTTAATTATCATAGACAAGAGTATTTAATTTCAAAGTACATTTTAGGAGTTATTGGAGCCTGGGATTCCCCGTTGGATTAATCAACTGGTGAAGTACAAATTGATGTTACTATCTTTTGTTTAGGACATTTCAGGAGAAGTCCATACCATGGCAATGCATGGTTTTCTACAGGTTGTATTACTAATCTAATCTAAATCTTATCTTAAAATTAAAGTGTAATTAATTCCCTGAGACTTTTGAAAAAAATAATGTTTATCAAGGTATTGTGTGACCCCCAGATGAGACAATTTAAATATCTACTATTGGTTGTGTCATCTGTGTTCAAGCAGAATACTTTTGCTTCTGGTTGAATTTTGATCCAAGTAGGTTTTATTCCAAACCCCCATTAGTTGGTATCTTCAAAACGTTTTAATCTATTAAAGGAGAAATGTGCATGGTCTAATCTAAAAGTTAAGAGCGTTTAAGGAGAAACATGGGTCGCATAGTCCTACAACTTCATCTAAGGACCACTTCATGTCTCACTGAACAGGTAAATGTCAAGTCTTTTTGCCTATTTTCAGGTCTGGGAGTCGTTCTCATTTGCCTCAGTGTGGTGGTAACTACACTGACAGGTCTTTCTATGTCAGCTATATGCACTAATGGTGTTGTTAGAGGAGGTAAGTGATTTCATGTGTATAAGATATTTACCAAAACAATTCAGATTGCTTTTCAGTGTATCATTCAACACCCTGAAATAATGTTAATATTGTGTGATTAGATTTACACACACAGACGCATACACTTATTTACATACAAACGTACATAAACGCACTATCAGTTTTCAACAGTAATTGTTGAATGCTAATAAGTTTAAGTTGTGCTTCGCATCTGAAGTCAAATATTTCACAGTACCACTGAATAAAAGGTAAGTGTTATTTAGTTACTTATTATCAATAAACACAATCTAAGATTCATTTCACAGACTTAAGAATCTGTTAAAAAGTTTTTGCAGACAGCAACAACACCATTAATCATTAAATAAAATTATTATCCTTCTCAAAATTACTAAAAATTATTACAACTGAATTTCCTAACATTTTTTTAATGAAAAATAAATAAATGCATAAATAAATACATACATCTCAATTAAAACCATTAAACCATATACTTGCTGCAGACAGTTTTGACCTGGGATATCTAATATACAAATCTTCCATTGCAGCATTCAATATAAGTTTGAAATTCTTTGCTGATGTTCATCCTTCCTATATATAATCTACATAGCCAGAGACAGTTTGTCAGTTTTGTTAAAAGATAATGTTTGATATCTAATGTATTAATGTCATTATTGCTGCCTCTGCATCTGCTAATTTGTGACTTATGGTCAGCTGAATTATAGATTACCTCTGTTATGTTATTCTAGAAAACGTCACCTTTGTCTTAATCTATCCAGAGATCAAACTTTAGTTTCTTATAATTTATAGTTCAGATCCTTAAATAAGCCTAACACATTGTTTGATCAAAATCTTTTGCATCTGCAAGACAATAATGTTCTTGGAAATGGTAAAATAAGTTAGAATTAATTCATAGGGTCAACAAAATGACCTATTACCTACAGCTTGTGTACACAAAATAAAGTCACCCATGTCTCTAAATAGGTGGAGCATATTATCTCATATCGAGAAGTCTGGGCCCTGAGTTTGGTGGATCCATAGGACTTATATTTGCCTTTGCCAATGCTGTTGCAGTTGCTATGTATGTTGTTGGGTTTTCTGAAACAGTTGTGGATATTCTTAAGGTAAGTACATTAAACGTTAAAAATTGCAAGTATGACATAAATGTATGATGCATTTATGCTCTGTCAGTTACATATGTAGTTAATGTACAACGAACATTAGCTTGAACCTCTGGGATTATTATGCATCGTAATAGAGGTATATTGTTTTATTATGATATTACTGGATTTGATTTTCAAGCTTCTGTGTTAGCTATTTATATTACTGCATGCTTTTGCAAACAGTATGGATCATTATGTATTGAGATAATCTCGGGTGACCACAACTTTATGCTCTTTACTGTCAAAGGATCAACAACTTGTTTCACTACAATAAGATGAACCTGTCACTTATAAGATTTATAGAACTTCTTATAGACAAAAGGGCATGAATTACATTTTAAACCGTGTGTGGTCTATAATGGTTCAATGATATATAAAACCACAACTGAAATATTAGTTAACAGTAACTATGTTGTGTCCTAAGCAGATAATTGGATATTAAACTCAAAATGCAATTCCCCATACAACTTCTAATTATGCTACGTGAAGACACTTTACAAAGCACTTTCATAATTTGGTTTGTTTACTTTTCCTATCATTTAAATCTGAAAATAGTAGAAGAGAGACTGGAGTGTATTTCCTGTAATTCAGAACAGTGACATTCATACAGTGCACAGTGCACAGTGATTTATATGTGAACAAGGTCATTTATATCTCTCGCTAAATGACCACAGTAAAGGACATAAGATAATCAAACTCAAGACGATTTTCAAGACCGAAAATTCTGAACTACAAAAGAAAATAAATGTAATCAACAAAATTAAAGGTTTAAATTATTTTAAATTATGGGTTTATGATTCATTTTGATGCAAAGATAAAATAACTTCAATGTCACTTTAATAATTGTCTTGAAAAATAAAGGAACATAAACAAATGATCTACTCAACTTAGAAAACTTAAACAGACATCATAGTGTAAAAGTAAAACCCTCTACTTAGCTTGAGCATTTGTCCTTATTTTATTTTCATAAGGGTTAAACACCTTCTCAAAGCGTCTTTCCTGGAACATTCTGCTCCAGATTACGATACAGACAGTGATTGGAGCATATGCCTGTTCCTCATGTGAACTAGCACAAGAGATGACACACACCTACAGACACACACCTACACATCAACCAGTCTGCGTAGGTTAACCCTTTCCCACATGAGGCTTATTGTATCTATGTAAACAAATAAGTAAAAATTTAAATCACACAATCGTTCATGAAATTGGGTGATTTCAATGATGGCATCAGGTAAGGGGAGGAGTGCCTATGATGCCTGGCACGCCCTCCAGCCTGCAATCCCAGTTAGGATAAGCCCAACTCAGTTAGTATGGCATGGAACTTCCTAAGGGCATGAAGGGGTTAAACAAATAATAATAAAATGCTCTAACAAAATATAATAGTTTAAAGTGTTTAGTTTTTTTTAATTTAGAAGATACTAAACCATCTAGAAACAAATTCTATTCTTCTTCTGAAATTACTAAAGTTTTCATTGCTGTTTTCCAAATGCTTTTTCCTGTGAATTACTCTATATAGGTTCTGGGTTGTGATGGAACTTTTATGCCCCTTTAATATTAAACTTAAAGTGAAACTGATGCATATAAACCTTTATACTGAATATTATCCCATAACAGTTGGGCCTCACCAAAAGAATATGGCCCCAATTTATCAAAGGTCTTGCGGACCGGATCCGACACTGCGGATCAGGTCCGCAAGACCTCGCTAAATGCGGAGAGCAATACGCTCTCCGCATTTAACATTGCACCACCAGCTTACAAGAGCTGCTGGTGCAACGCTGCCCCCTGCTGACTCGCGGCCAATCGGCCGCCAGCAGGGAGGTGTCAATCAACCCAATCGTATTTGATCGGGATGATTTCCGGCGATTCCTGTCCGCCTGCTCAGAGCAGGCGGACAGGGTTATGGAGCAGCGGTCTTTAGACCGCTGCTTCATAAGTTGTGTTTCTGGCGAGTCTGAAGACTCGCCAGAAACACAGCCCTTCAAGCTCAGTATGGAGCTTGATAAATGGGCCTGTATGACTGGAGGTAAAGAAGGGTAAAGGGAGGTGCCAGTTTCATATTATACAGGGGCTAAGAAATGTTAGAAAGTACAAACAAACAATCACAAAAATTAATTACCCTCCTGTAATTTTGCTCCTTTTATCGAAAGCATAAGCAACCATGTGAGCAAGCATTTTTACAACAAAATTATGTGCATGCATGCAATAAGCTACTTTTTAGTGCTACAAATACAGGGAGTGCAGAATTATTAGGCAAGTTGTATTTTTGAGGATTAATTTTATTATTGAACAACAACCATGTTCTCAATGAACCCAAAAAACTCATTAATATCAAAGCTGAATTTTTTTGGAAGTAGTTTTTAGTTTGTTTTTAGTTTTAGCTATTTTAGGGGGATATCTGTGTGTGCAGGTGACTATTACTGTGCATAATTATTAGGCAACTTAACAAAAAACAAATATATACCCATTTCAATTATTTATTTTTACCAGTGAAACCAATATAACATCTCAACATTCACAAATATACATTTCTGACATTCAAAAACAAAACAAAAACAAAAACAAATCAGTGACCAATATAGCCATCTTTCTTTGCAAGGACACTCAAAAGCCTGCCATCCATGGATTCTGTCAGTGTTTTGATCTGTTCACCATCAACATTGCGTGCAGCAGCAACCACAGCCTCCCAGACACTGTTCAGAGAGGTGTACTGTTTTCCCTCCTTGTAAATCTCACATTTGATGATGGACCACAGGTTCTCAATGGGGTTCAGATCAGGTGAACAAGGAGGCCATGTCATTAGATTTTCTTCTTTTATACCCTTTCTTGCCAGCCACGCTGTGGAGTACTTGGACGCGTGTGATGGAGCATTGTCCTGCATGAAAATCATGTTTTTCTTGAAGGATGCAGACTTCTTCCTTTACCACTGCTTGAAGAAGGTGTCTTCCAGAAACTGTCAGTAGGACTGGGAGTTGAGCTTGACTCCATCCTCAACCCGAAAAGGCTCCACAAGCTCATCTTTGATGATACCAGCCCAAACCAGTACTTCACCTCCACCTTGCTGGCGTCTGAGTCGGACTGGAGCTCTCTGCCCTTTACCAATCCAGCCACGGGCCCATCCATCTGGCCCATCAAGACTAACTTTCATTTCATCAGTCCATAAAACCTTAGAAAAATCAGTCTTGAGATATTTCTTGGCCCAGTCTTGACGTTTCAGCTTGTGTGTCTTGTTCAGTGGTGGTCGTCTTTCAGCCTTTCTTACCTTGGCCATGTCTCTGGGTATTGCACACCTTGTGCTTTTGGGCACTCCAGTGATGTTGCAGCTCTGAAATATGGCCAAACTGGTGGCAAGTGGCATCTTGGCAGCTGCACGCTTGACTTTTCTCAGTTCATGGGCAGTTATTTTGCGCCTTGGTTTTTCCACACGCTTCTTGCGACCCTGTTGACTATTTTGAATGAAACGCTTGATTGTTCGATGATCACGCTTCAGAAGCTTTGCAATTTTAAGAGTGCTGCATCCCTCTGCAAGATATCTCACTATTTTTGACTTTTCTGAGCCTGTCAAGTCCTTCTTTTGACCCATTTTGCCAAAGGAAAGGAAGTTGCCTAATAATTATGCACACCTTATATAGGGTGTTGATGTCATTAGACCACACCCCTTCTCATTACAGAGATGCACATCACCTAATATGCTTAATTGGTAGTAGGCTTTCAAGCCTATACAGCTTGGAGTAAGACAACATGCATAAAGAGGATGATGTGGTCAAAATACTCATTTGCCTAATAATTCTGCACTCCCTGTATTGCCAATTATGAGCTAGATTACAAGTGGCACGCTAACAATAGCACACACGCTATAAACAAATATTGCACTTGCGTTAACTTGCATGCACATTACGAGTTGAAAGTAAGTGCAAACAGAAAGAGAAGCGCTCTTCCAGGAACGTACAACAGCTCAGTAGCTTGTTCTATGGTGAGTTCCCATCTAGGAGCAGCCTCTTTTAGCCCAGTTGTACTTTTCACAGAGAACTTTCCTGAAGTATATCAGTCGTATCCCACCTAGTCCAGCTTCAAAATACCATTAAAATTAAAATACATTAAAATGAACATTTACACTCATATATAAACATATACAAATTTACACTCATATATAAACATATACAAATTTACACTCATATATAAACATATACAAATTTACACTCATATATAAACATATAAAAATCTAATAAAAAGTATTCACATAAATATTAAAAAAAAGTTATAAGGTTTAAAAGGTATATGGTACATGACAAGATATTTGAATGGAAAGGGCTATAATGTGTATGTATGTATACATACATATTTAAATATGTGTATACATATTTATTTATGTTTATTTGTGTATATATGTATATACATACATATACAGTATACACATATAAACCCCCCCACATATATACATACATATACAGTATACACATATAAACACCCCACCCACATATATACATACATATACAGTATACACATATAAACACACACCCCACATATATACATATGTATATATACTTTTGAGATCATTCCACTCAAATACCCAAAAATAAGAAATATAATTTTAATACATTGTAATATTTAATAATGTGTTTTACTGTGTATTAACTGTAAATATTTTATATTCCAATGTTCTTCACATAGGGGAAAATGCTTTATATTTTTTTTAAATATATATATATATATATACACCTGTACCTATGTATATACTCCTGTCTGGTTAGTGCTCCAAGTGATAAGTGTTAGGTTTTTTCAGTTTGCATTCTCCATTAAAGTCTATAGGGAACAGAAGTTTGTACGGTCGCAATAAGTGCTGAAGTTAATGCATGTTGGCTTTAGTTCCTGCACAAGCATTTTACTTTCAATTTATATTACGTGTTCACACAAGCAAAAGTGCTAAATAGCACACCACTTGTAATCTGTCCCTATATTTTTAAGGTCAGGAAAACATTCTGTAAACAACTATAAGTCAAAATCATTAAGTAAAAAATCAGTAATAAAAAATTAAAATCCCTAAGCCCAGGCTTAACAATGCAATGTTCTTGCTTCAGATACTGGTTACACTCTTCATTCCTGTTAAACCATCATTTTTAAGCTGTGACAGAGGCAAGCAGCTGATATATCTGTCTCCCAATTAAGGTCTGCAGTGATACAAACTACTGCACAAACACTTACTACGTGGGACTTTTCTATTATTTATAATCAACGTTTCATTCATGCTGTTTGAGTTTGCAATGTCTGATTTACTTAATATATTCATTTAAATTCTGCATCTGACAAACATCATTATGAGATGCTTGTGGCTGTACACAGCCCAGTGTAAAATCAATATTGATGTAGATAATATATTTAGGGCTAGATTACAAGTGAAGCGCTATTTTAACGTGCGCACGTTGCCAAGGGGCAAATTGGGTTTATATATTTTTAATTTGCTGCCCAACGCTACGCAAATTACCCCCTACGCTGCAATAGGTGCTTTGCCGTGTCCCATTGGAGCTTATGGAAGCGCTATCTTGTGAGTGCAAGGCTTCCAGATAATGCAAACATGAATACCAGTGCACATTTATGTGAGCTGGTATTACTGAGTGGAGAACAAATATTGCATGGATGAGCTCCACTCCTTATCTAGGCCCTAATGTTGGAATAAACAAAAATCAAACAACAAGGCACTTGTACTTGTAAACTTTTAACATGACTTTACAAGTTATCTCCACTTCTCCCCATTCTTCCCGTTACCTTATTTTTTACCCTTGTCAACTTTCTAAGACTGTCTTTGAAAATATTATTAAATGCACTGTCCCATCATATCCAGATGTAAAATAAGGTTAGACTCATATATATATATATATATATATATATATATATATATATATATATATATATATATATATATATATATATATATACACACACACACACATTTAATATATTAGGTAATAAGAAATAAACATATAAACAGAGTTTAAAAAAAACAGGATATGGTATTTATCAAGGTGTTTTAATAAGAAGGGCTCAAAATTGTATATATATGTGTGTGTATATATTTGAATGAATATATGTGTATGAGTATCAAGGTGTATACATGTGTATTTATGCATTTAAATGTGTAAATATGTATATGCACATACAAATACATACATACATATATTAACACACATTTATATATTTACACACACAGACATATATATATCTTTGTGCCCTTCCCATTTTAAACATTAATATATTTTTTGTGTTTTAATACAAATACCTCACTTAGAAGAAAATGTTCTTTTTATATATATATATATATATATATATATATATATATAAATAACATTTTCTTCCAAATAAAGAGCATAGCTATTTGAAGTATTCTTAAAGGACCTTTGGCTTTACCGCAGCTGTCCTAGCGCACCTTTGGGTTAGAGCGCTAGCAAAAGAAAGAAAAGGATTTTTTAGCGCGCCCCATAGAAGTTTATGGGACAAGGATGTTAGTACGCCAGATGTTATCATGCCTGAGTAGTTTGCTCCAGCCATAACTTTTTACTTTCAACTTGTAATACCAGCCAGACTAAACATAGGAGCACTGTTGATTTACCTTGAGCAGTGTAGCACACAACAGCACTAAAATATTTGCACTCCACTAATCTAGCCCTATATGTTGTTCCTGTAAAACATATATATATATATATATATATATATATATATATATATATATATATATATATATATATATATATATTATATATATATATATATATATACATGTATATATATATATATATATATATATATATATATATATATATATATATATATATATTATACTGCACTAACTGTTTAAAAAAGAAATAAATAATAAAATGTAACATTTATTAAAGTCAAATTAATTAAATTAAGCCCATTATGTTTCAGAGCTTAACGAGTACCATTTAAAATGGGTTCCTTGACACACACAAACTTAGGAAAAAATGAACAATCCCCATATATAATTCTTTGATTGCAACCAATTGCTTTTGATGTACATTTCTGTGTGTTTGTATGTGTGTGTGTATATATTTATATATATACATTTTATTTATTTTTTTAGCTGTTTTTTTTTTTAGGGAAGCATGCAGGAAAAATAAAAATGGGATTTTAAATTCAAATAGAACAAAAGTTTAAAACCCTTTAGCAGTGGGTGAAACAAGCTCAGCAGTGAAGGACTTTCACAGTTTACACTTTTTATTTATTTTAGGACAGTGATGCAATCATGGTTGATGAAATAAATGATATTCGGATCGTAGGTGCTATTACAGTGGTCCTGCTCCTTGGTATATCTGTAGCTGGTATGGAATGGGAAGCTAAGGTATCCAATATTGCAAAATTACTGTTTCAATGTATACTATGACCAATGTTATTTACGTGTTATTACCGCAGCATTATTACGTGTTATTACCGCAGTATTAATGTGATGTAGCCTAATATTATGTCCAGCTAACCATATAAATGCATGTGCAAGTGAGTATTGAACAATTATATTATATGTAGGAAACATATGTTTTTATGAATAAAAGGACATAACATTGTAAATGCTTTAATGCCCTATTGCCTATGGGGTCAATTTATCAAGCTCCGTACGAAGCTTTATACCCCGCTGCTCCATAATCTGTCCACCTGCTCTGAGGTGGCGGACAGAAATCAACCCGATCGAATACGATCGGGTTGATTGACACCCCCTGCTAGCGACTGATTGGCCGCGAATCTGCATTGCACCAGCAGTTCACAAGAACTGCTGGTGCAATGATAAATGCCGACAGCGTAAGCTGTCGGCATTTATCGATGTGCAGCAGACATCATGCGCTACATTGTATCATGTCCGCTCGCACATTAATAAATTGACCCCTATATCTATATGTTTAACCCCTGCAGTTACAGGCAGTTTAGGAGCAGCAATACGGAGCAATACTGAGAAGAACATGGCTGGTGGTGATTATGCTACATGTGCTACCCCTGATTGTCTCAGCAATTCAGCTTCAGATCAGTAGTGCATTGCTTGCCTAGAACCAATGATATAAAGCTCTCTGGGCTGGCGAGATTATTTAAGAATGCCAGTACTTCTATTTACCTGATGGAATAATCTAAAGCCACTTTTTACCCTCAAACACAGGGTGTCTCACTAAGGGGTGGATCATACAGCATTTTGTATGAAAAGCGCACAATAAAATGTGTATTTTAAACATTATACAAAATGAATAATTGAACCATTCACACATAAATAAGCAGGGAATAACTGTATTGTTATGGTGCATCAAATATCGTAAAACAATTGTTCCCCAAAAATCGTATTTTATCAAAAACTTTTAAAAATGTGTATGTAAATTACACAGGAATAAATCATATTAAATATGCACAGAGTAAATCGTAAGTTAAGCACAAAAAGCAAGAAATTTGTACTTAATAGTACAAAATAAAAAGCGTAATTGTTGTTTTTTCGTTAAATGGGCTGAACATGGGTGTTGCATTGGCTTATCTGAAATTATCTCTCTAATCCCAGTGTAATTCTGTAAAGATTTTCGCACTGCTGATCTCACATTTTTTTGTCGCCAACTAAAAGGTGAAAAGCTTTTCTCAAAACACTCAAACTACTTATAACCCTAATAGACAAACACATTCATACAAAAATAGAAGCGATTGTAAGATTCTATACGCAGAAAGCAGCGTAATGTGATTTATATTGGTTCCAGGATTACATTTTTAAAGTGCCCCCCTGCACACTGCTAACTTTGCTCCACGGAGTGAAGTGTCCCTTTCCAGCAAGCTCTGTTACTTTCAATAGGAGACTTCTTGCCACTCGCAGGGACCACCTATTTTTACAATAATTCCACCAGGGCAGCCCCTGTGAGGGTCGGCGAGAAAAACGCCTGAAAATCTGAGGTGTTTAACCCTTTTATGTGGGTGTCCTTTGTTAGTGCATATGATAATACAAAACGTATGTGTATTTGTTGTATTTTTACCAAATTTTAAACAGTACATGCAGTTATATTAACAATATTAATATCAACTAATTTCCTGTGTAATTTTAAATAATCTCATTTTATTTTGGGTTACATGTTTAGCATATGTGCCAGTGTAATGTCACCTGGTCCCCAGCCAATTCCACCATTAGTGACTGCCGTTCCTCTATATTATTCAGAATAATTTTAGGTGATTCTCCATGAAGTTAGGAAAAGAATGAAATACATATTTATTGATATTAAGTACATCTGCACACAGAGCTTGAATTTGTGATTGCACATATCTTGTTAAAGTGTTGTTTCATAAAAAATATATATAAAGATGAAACTCAGCTGCAACATTTACTAGTTGTTTTTAAATTCCATATTCAACATTTCCATTGCTTTCATGAGATTTTATTGAGGTGATTGTTATATGATTCTGGTTAGTGCCCAATACATATATATTGTAATATAGCCAGTAGTTATTGCATCTTGTTAATTCATAACTCATATTTTACTACTGGTTCTGCTAATATTGCCTAATGTTACATTACAGCCATAAAGCCATTGTGATTTTATGCCAGTTATGCTCTATAATTAGACTTATTTGTACTCTGCTTAACTATTAACTATCGTCTTAACAAGCAACTTCCTTTCAACATCATTACAATAACTAAGCATCATTGCTAGACAGTTAAATACACCATAAATCTGTATTATCTCTATCTAGAGAAATGCAAGTTTTACTCAATATACCTTCAAAGACTATTTCTAAGCTTGAATAAAGTCCACCTTAAGATCTACTACTCACAACACTTGAATATAAATTCTTGTATGAACACTTAGATATGTGCTTCAAAGGGAAATAGCCATAAAGCCCTTAGGACATTCATTCCTCTAATGCAGTTTAACATTGCATCTGGTATTGTAGGATACAGTTATTTTTCCTTCATAAAGCCTAAACACATACGATTAAAGGAACAGTCTACTCCAAAAATGTTATTGTTTAAAAATATAGATAATCCCTTTATTCCCCATTCCCCAGTTTTGCACAACCTACACTGTTATATTAATATACTTTTTACCTCTGTGATTACCTTGTATCTAAGCCTTATCTGACAGCCCCCTTATCATATGGCTATGTATTGTTTATTGACTGACCCCCCTGTATACCAGGGTAAAGAAGCTCTTAGCCTGCTGTTGTTTTATAATTATGCTATGGTTTTTGCTAATATCCTAGCCGAGCTGAACTAATTCTTTTGCTGCAGATGAGGGCTAATTTTACATAGTTTTCTAGTTCATCTTGTTCAAAACCATTGAGCACTGAAGCCACATGAGCCATTTAAGCCTCTACTGGAACATACAGAAAGACGTTTAACACAGTGGATCTACTTATGTACCGCTTTTAAATGGAGCCTGACTACTCTACATTAATAGATGCTGAAGCCACAAACTAGATTACCACTACATAAGTCTCCTGGGGCACTTGAAAAAGGAATTGTGCAGTGCTCACACCCTATCAGCTAACCAAGGCCATGAGCCATCCCACGCACAACAAGAGCAGGAGAGACGTATTTGGAGACCAGACCCTAATGTAAATGAGAACCCCATAATGAAGCAGAAGTTGGATGCACAGAGGCGATCCCCGGTGACATCCAATCTACCAGTCGGCCCCTTGGTCGTGGAAGACTTCCAGGACACCCTTCATATAAATGAGGGTCTGATGCCAGGTCCCTTGGAGAAGCAGCCTTTTGCTGAGGGACACTGGATTGATCCCAGCTTCAAGCCTCTGCTGACGGTCCACAATACCCCTGGGCATCCCACCAGAACGGAGGCCCAGGCCAGAAGAGTTTTTGGTCCTACCAGGTCCAGCACCCTTCTTAGAGAACAAAGAAAAATTGGTGCTAAAAGTAAATTGGAAAATTGTTTAAAATTTCATGCCCTATCTGAATCATGGACTAGACTGTCCGTTTAATTTCATCCTAATTGGATGTTGTTATGATGATAAATACAGACACCTTTAATGGCTCACATATACATCTCCTTTGTATAATGATACATAACATCTATATGTAGAGATTCTATGCTTATAACAAATGCTGCTTTAAAAATACAACAAAATCATTCTTGCAGCTTGCACTGTCATATAAATGGTTTGACACTTAGTACTCAAGCTTTAGTATATTAGATTTTAATGCTTTGTTGTTTAGCTTTTATAGCTCCTAATGTGTATCTGCTAAAATAATGAGATTTTTAAATAGCTCATTTTTTGTAATCACTCATGAAAGGAGCTCATTGTAGTACAGGCACGATCAGCTTAAAGGGACATAACAGAACAACAGTAACATCCTGTAATGTTAGAGCATTGTGTAATCACACTGCTGCATGTCTCTAACTATGTGTTTGACTCAAGTGAAGGGGTTAAAGTCATAGTTAAATTCCACTGTGGTGCACCAATATACTCTACTCCTGAGCTGGACGCGGCCAGTAAGTCTATCAGTCTGGTGCATTGCCTCTCTTTAATTATTATTATTATCGGTTATTTGTAGAGCACCAACAGATTCCGCAGCGCTAACTCATTAACTGTGGGTTTGACCTCCATGGGCACAGTATTGCAATAATTTAGTGAATTACATGAATTTACTATTACACTATTGTCTACTTATAAATTTCAGCTACATACTAACGGATTTTTTTGCACTTTAAAACAAATGCAATGACTATACCTCTTAAATAATATCATATGCTTTTGTGGTTTGTTTACAGAATATTTTACAGTACTTACATAATGTAAAATAATTTATGGCATTAGAATAAAAATGTGTTTATAATATATTAGCACTAACAGATCTCTAATTTTGCATTTGAAGACTCAAGTCGTGCTTTTAATTATTCTACTTGTGGCAATTGCAAATTTCTTCATTGGAACCATTATTCCTACTTACGAAGAGAAAAGGGCTCGAGGCTTCTTTAATTATCAAGGTATGTGGATTTGGTCACAAAGCTTTGTTTAATTAAAAACAGAACAGAAGAATACTAAATCTATTACATCATAATCATACGGCATTATAGCATTTTCTTTTCAGTATTTTATGTCCCTTAAAATATAAATAAAAAAAAAGACAATGACAAAACAGAAAGATGCCAGTTCTGCCAAACCTTAGACTAACAACAGTCTAGCAATAATTCTTAAGTGGGTGTAACTGTAAAGTGTATATCATTAGAGGCTTATCAATCAGACACTAGCTGCAGTTGGGACAAAACTAAATTGAACAGTTCTCTGGGAAACTCTTTTATGTACCTGCACATAAAAATTAGCTCTCACAATGCTTTGTTTTCAATTTAAAAAAAAAAAAAGTTTTCCAGCAAAACCAATTTCTGAGCCTTATATTTTATAGATATTAATCTATAACATTGAATCCAACAATACTAATATATTTAATAATATCATGTATTATGAAAAGACCATTAAATACAGTAGCGTTGCATAATAAATAAAAAGATTATGCCATAGTACTTACTTAAATTTAAATGAACAGCGGATTTTTTTCGGACAAATTTCAAAATGTACTTTAGTTTGCCGGGCAGCCCCCTGTATCATCTGACAGCCATCATCCAATCACAGACTCATACGACTCATACCTAAACACTATCGCCTAGATTTAGAGTTCTGCGTTAGCCGTCAAAACCAGCGTTAAGGGCTCCTAACGCTGCTTTTTACCGCCCGCTGGTATTTAGAGTCAGTCAGGAAAGGGTCTAACGCTCACTTTCCAGCCGCAACTTTTCCATACCGCAGATCCCCTTACGCCAATTGCGTATCCTATCTTTTCAATGGGATCTTCCTAATGCTGGTATTTAGAGTCTTGGCTGAAGTGAGCGGTAGACCCTCTACCGACAAGACTCCAGCCGCAGAAAAAAGTCAGGAGTTAAGAGCTTTATGGGCTAACGCCGGTTTATAAAGCTCTTAACTACTGTGCTCTAA
Organism: Bombina bombina; assembly: GCF_027579735.1. Classification (NCBI taxonomy): domain Eukaryota; kingdom Metazoa; phylum Chordata; class Amphibia; order Anura; family Bombinatoridae; genus Bombina; species Bombina bombina. Next base: position 535,022,405 of record NC_069504.1, on the reverse strand, counting down.
AGTACACTAACACCCATAAACTACCTATGTACCCCTAAACTGAGGTCCCCCCACATCGCGGCCACTCTAATAAAAATTTTTAACCTCTAATCTGCCGACCGGACACCGCCGCCACCTACATTATCCCTATAAACCCCTAATCTGCTGCCCCTAACACCGCTGACACCTACATAATATTTATTAACCCCTAATCTGCCCCCCCAATGTCGCCGCTACCTACCTACACTTATTAACCCCTAATCTGCCGACCGGACCTCGCCGCTACTCTAATAAATGTATTAACCCCTAAAGCTAAGTCTAACCCTAACCCTAACCCCCCCCTAAATTAAATATAATTTTAATCTAACGAAATAAATTATTTCTTATTAAATAAATTAATCCTATTTAAAGCTAAATACTTACCTGTAAAATAAACCCTAATATAGCTACAATATAACAAATAATTATATTGTAGCTATTTTAGGATTTATATTTATTTTACAGGCAACTTTCTATTTATTTTAACTAGGTACAATAGCTATTAAATAGTTATTTACTATTTAATAGCTACCTAGTTAAAATAATTACAAAATAAATCCTAACCTAAGTTACAATTAAACCTAACACTACACTATCAATAAATAAATTAACTACAATTACCTACAATTAAATCAACTAAACTAAATTACAAAAAAAACAAACACTAAATTACAAAAAAAAAAGATTACAAGAATTTTAAACTAATTACACCTACTCTAAGCCCCCTAAAAAAATAACAAAGCCCCCCAAATAAAAAAATGCCCTACCCTATTCTAAAATAAAAAGTTAACAGCTCTATTACCTTACCAGCCCTTAAAAGGGCTTTTTGCGGGGCATGCCCCAAAGAAATCAGCTCTTTTGCCTGTAAAAAAAACATACAATACCCCCCCAACATTACAACCCACCACCCACATACCCCTACTCTAACCCAAACCCCCCTTAAAAAACCTAACACTAAGCCCCTGAAGATCTTTTTACCTTGTCTTCACCAAGCCGGGTATCACCAATCCGTCCAGAAGAGGGTCCGAAGTCTTCATCCTATCCGGCCAGAAGAGGTCCTCCAGAGGGTTGGAAGTCTTCATCCAGGCGGCATCTTCTATCTTCTTCCATCCGGAGCGGGGCGGGTCCATCTTAAAGCAGCCGACGCGGAGCCATCCTTCCTCACCGACGGACTAACGACGAATGAAGGTTCCTTTAAAGGGACAGTCAACCATAGAATTGTTATTGTTTTAAAAGATAGATAATCCCTTTATTACTCGTTCCCCAGTTTTGCATAACCAACACAGTTATATTAATGTACTTTTTACCTTTGTGATTACCTTGTATCTAGGAACCTTCTTCCAGCCCCCTGATCACATGACTGTGACTGTTTATTATCTATTGTCTTAAATTTAGCATTGTATTGTGCTAGATCTTAAATAACTTTCTGTGCATGAACACAGTGTTATCTATATAGCCCACGTGTACTTTCTGTCTCTTTGTGTTGAAAAGAGATTTAAAAAGCATGTGATAAGAGGCAGCCCTTAAAGGCTTAGAAATTAGCATATGAGCCTACCTATGTTTAATTTAAACTAAGGATACCAAGAGAAAAAAGCAAATTTGATGGTAAATTGGAAAGTCAATTAAAATTAAAAGTCCTCTCTGAATAATGAAAGTTTAATTTATACTTGACTGTCCCTTTAAATGATGTCATCCATCGGAACAGCCAATAGAACGCGAGCTCAATCTGATTGGCTGATCCAATCAGCCAATCCGATTGAACTTGAATCTGATTGGCTGATTCAATCAGCCAATCAGATTTTTCCTACCTTAATTCCGATTGGCTGATAGAATCCTATCAGCCAATCGGAATTCGAGGTACGCCATCGCGTCGGCTGCTTCAAGATGGACGACCAGCTCCGCTCCGGATGGAAGAAGATAGAAGATGCCGCCTGGATGAAGACTTCCAACCCTCTGGAGGACCTCTTCTGGCTGGATAGGATGAAGACTTCGGACCCTCTTCTGGACGTATCGGTGATACTCGGCTGGGTGAATACAAGGTAGGGAGATCTTCAGTGGCTTAGTGTTAGGTTTTTTAAGGGGGGTTTGGGTTAGATTAGGGGTATGTGGGTGGTGGGTTGTAATGTTGGGGGGGTATTGTATGTTTTTTTTTCAGGCAAAAGAGCTGATTTCTTTGGGGCATGCCTCGCAAAAGGCCCTTTTAAGGGCTGGTAAGGTAATAGAGCTGTTAACTTTTTATTTTAGAATAGGGTAGGGCATTTTTTTATTTTGCGGGGCTTTGTTATTTTTTTAGGGGGCTTAGAGTAGGTGTAATTAGTTTAAAATTCTTGTAATCTTTTTTTTGTGTAATTTAGTGTTTGTTTGTTTTTGTAATTTAGTTTAGTTGATTTAATTGTAGGTAATTGTAGTTAATTTATTTAATTTATTTATTGCTAGTGTAGTGTTAGGTTTAATTGTAACTTAGGTTAGGATTTATTTTACAGGTAATTTGGTAATTATTTTAACTAGGTAGCTATTAAATAGTTATTAACTATTTAATAGCTATTGTACCTAGTTAAAATAAATACAAAGTTGCCTGTAAAATAAATATAAATCCTAAAATAGCTACAATATAATTATTCGTTATATTGTAGCTATATTAGGGTTTATTTTACAGGTAAGTATTTAGCTTTAAATAGGATTAATTTATTTAATAAGAAATAATTTATTTCGTTAGATTTAAATTATATTTAATTTAGGGGGGGTGTTAGGGTTAGGGTTAGACTTAGCTTTAGGGGTTAATACATTTATTAGAGTAGCGGCGAGGTCCGGTCGGCAGATTAGGGGTTAATACTTGAAGTTAGGTGTCGGCGATGTTAGGGAGGGCAGATTAGGGGTTAATACTATTTATTATAGGGTTTGCGAGGCGAGAGTGAGGCGGTTTAGGGGTTAATACATTTATTATAGTGGCGGCGAGGTCCGGTCGGCAGATTAGGGGTTAATAAGTGTAGGTAAGATAGTTAGGGGGGGCAGATTAGGGGTTAATAAATATAATATAGGGGTTGGCGGTGTTAGGGGCAGCAGATTAGGGGTACATAGGTATAATGTAGGTGGCGGCGGTGTACGGAGCAGCAGATTAGGGGTTAATAATAATATGAAGGGGTCAGCGATAGTGGGGGCGGCAGATTAGGGGTTAATAAGTGTAAGGTTAGGGGTGTTTAGACTCGGGGTTCATGTTAGGGTGTTAGGTGCAGACTTAGGAAGTGTTTCCCCATAGGAAACAATGGGGCTGCGTTAGGAGCTGAACGCTGCTTTTTTGCAGGTGTTAGGTTTTTTTGCAGCTCAAACTGCCCCATTGTTTCCTATGGGGGAATCGTGCACGAGCACGTTTTTCAAGCTGGCCGCTACCGTAAGCAACGCTGGTATTGAGAGTTGAAGTGGCGGCAAATTATGCTCTACGCTCCCTTTTTTGGAGCCTAACACAGCCCTTCAGAGAACTCTAAATACCAGCGTTATTTAAAAGGTGCGTGGGGAAAAAAACACGCGTAACTAACGAACCCCTTTGACCGCAAAACTCTAAATCTAGCCGTATGATTTTTTGCACATGCTCAGTAGCTGCTGGAGCCCCTGTAAGTGTGCATATAAAAGACTGTGCACAATATTATAATGGAAGTAAATGGGACATGCTCTATCTGAATTATAAAAGTTTAATGTTGACTTTAGTGTCGATTTAACAAAATATGGCTTCAAAACCTACTTTGCTCATGTTACGCAATTATTTTTATGCCACTAGGTGGTTATGCAATAAATGCGAAAACATACACCTAATCGCAAAAAGTATGAATCACTGCAATATCAAAAAGGAAGAAGTAATATTTAATATTGCTGTACATTTACAAACAAGACCGATGGACCTGTGGTTTATGTCGTCTGAATAGCATAATATTTCTATATTCATTGGTTGTTATCTTTATGCAACAGCTTTGTTTCTGATGCATGTAAAATAATAGCACCAAAACTGGGTTTCATTACAGCTGCAATATTTGCTGAAAACTTTGGACCTGATTTCAGGAATGGAGAAGGATTCTTTTCTGTGTTTGCTATTTTCTTCCCAGCAGCCACTGGAATCCTTGCAGGAGCAAATATCTCTGGAGACTTGGAGGTATGTTGTTTTGTAGATTATTGAATCATAACATGTTTCTATCATTATTTGAAACAAGTAAACATTTTTTTTTACAAATTGGTCCCTTTAAAAAATCAGCACATTAAGAAAATATTTAAAACTAGTCCTAAAGCCCGTGTACACTGGCTATTTTTTGCAGTACAGCGGTTCCACCCCTTGCTCTCTCTCTATCCCCCTTCTCTTTTGCTCTTTCCCCCGTCTCTCTATTTTGCTCTCTCTCTCCCCCCTCTCTCTATTTTGCTCTCTCTCTCTATCTCTCCCCCTCTCTTTTGCTTTCTCTCTCCCTCTCTTTTGTTCTCTCTATCCCCCTCTTTTGCTCTCTCTCTCCCCTCTCTCTTTTTCTCTCTCCCCCCCCTTTCTTTTGCTCTCTCTCTCCCCTCTCTCTTTTTCTCTCTCTCCCCCCTTTCTTTTGCTCTCTCTCTCCCCTCTTTTTTCCTCTCTCTATCCCCCCTCTTTTGCTCTCTCTATCCCCCCTCTTTTGCTCTCTCTATCACCCCTCTTTTGCTCTCTCCCCTTTCTTTTGCTGTCTCTCTCTCCCTCTCTTTTGCTCTCTCTCCCCCTCTCTTTTGCTTTCTCTCTCCCCTCTCTTTTGCTCTCTCTACCCCCTCTTTTGCTCTCTCTATCACCCCTCTTTTGCTCTCTCTCTCTCCCCCTTTCTTTTGCTGTCTCTCTCTCCCTCTCTTTTGCTCTCTCCCCCCCTCTTTTGCTGTCTCTCTCCTCTCTTTTGCTCTCTCTCCCCCCCTATATTTTGCACTCTCTCCCCTCTGTTTTGCTCTTTCCTCCTCTCTTTTGCATGCTCTCTCTCTTCCCTTTCTTCCCCTCTCTTTTGCTCCATTCTCCATCTCTTTTGCTCTCTCTATCCCCCCTCTCTTTAGCTCTCACTCCCCTCTCTTTTGCTCTCTCTCTCTCCTCTATTTTGCTCTCTCTCCCCTCTCTTTTGTTCTCTCTCCTCCTCTCTTTTGCTCTCTCTTGTCCCTCTCTCTTTTCCTCCCTCTCTTTTGTGCTCTCTCTTCCTCTCTTTTGTGCTCTCCCTCCTCTCTTTTGCGCTCTCCCCCTCTCTTTTGCTCTCTCCCCCTCTTTTTTGCTGTCTCTCTCCCTCTTTTGCTCTCTCTCTCTACCCCCTCTCTTTTGCGCTCTCTCTCTCCCCCTCTCTTTTGCTCTCTCTATCCCCCTCTCTTTTGCTTTCTCTATCCCCCTCTTTTGCTCTCTCCCCCTCTCTTTTGCTCTTTCTCTCCCTCTCTTTTGCTCTTTCTCTCCCTCTCTCTTTTGCTCTTTCTCTCCCTCTCTATTTTGCTCTCTCTCTCCCTCTCTCTTTTGCTCTTTCTCATCCTCCTCTTTTATGCTCTCTCCCCCTTTTTTTGCTCTCTCTATTCCCTCTCTTTTGCTCTCTCTCTTTCCCCCCTCTCTTTTGTGATCTTTCTCCCCTCTCTTTTGTGCTCTCCCCCTCTCTTTTGCTCTCTCTCTTCCCCTCTCTTTTGCTCTCTCTCCCTCTCTCTTTCCCCCCTCTGTTTTGCACGCTCTCTCTCTCTCCCCCTCTCTTTTGCTCTCTCTCCCCTCTCTTTTCCACTTTCTCCTCCTCTCTTTTGCTGTCTCTCTCCCTCTCTTTTGCTCTCTCTCTCCCCTCTCGTTTGTGCTCTCTCTCTTGCTCTCTCTCTCCCCCTCTCTTTTCCTCCCTCTCTTTTGCGCTCTCTCTTCCCCTCTCTTTTGATCTCTCTCTCCCCCTCTCCCTCTCTTTTTCTGTCTCTCTCCCTCTCTTTTGCTCTCTATATCCCCCCTCTTTTGCTCTCTTTCTCCCCTCCTCTCTTTTGCTCTCTCCCCCTCTCTTTTGCTGTCTCTCTCACTCTCTTTTGCTCTCTCTCTATCCCCCCTTTTTTGAGCTTTCTCACAGCCCCACCCGGCTCCACCCACTGCACACCCAACCCTGCCAGCGCCACGCCCGGCCCCGCTCAGCCCCATCCAAGTCACGCCCAGCCTTGTCCGTGCCACGCCCTCCTCACACCCGGTTTAGATGCCAGGAGGTCAGTCTGTAGAAGGCCAGATGTGTTTGTCCTTGCGCAGTCTCTACTGCGCATGAAAGCTTCAGACAAACACACTTGGCCTTTTATATTATAGGATATTTATTAGCTCAAGGAAAGTTTACAGGATAATTAATTTTAATTTATTGTCACAGGCTCTAGGGGGCTATTGTCAGAGCATCATTTTTATATATAAAACACAACATATTTAAGATAGGTAGATAGGCAGACAGACAAATAGATGATGTACATAGATAAAAATGTGAGAAACTCCTCATGCCATTTCCACAAGCAAGAAAGTTCTCTCAACAATTGTTCATGTACAATAAATTATGTGTAACTTTACTAAACAATTTAGATTTTGTATTAAAATTGGACAATTTTCTTTTTAGAAATTTCTTACACAGCAATACTTAATTACTCTTTGTGTAATAAAATGTATAATCAGGCAAATTTAATATATCTATACAACATATTGATCATTGTTTTCAAAAATATTTCCTTATGTCCCTTTTTATATTACAAAGGATCCACAAGACGCTATTCCAAAGGGAACAATGTTGGCTATATTTATAACAACTATTGCTTATCTTGGAGTTGCTATTTGTGCAGGTAAGCAGTAAAGATATGTGCTAATATTTCACAGAGTAAACAGGAGCAATTCAATTAATGGGTCTTCAAACTCAAAATTGAGTTCCCCTAAAGTAATTTAATGTAATGAATTAAAACAAATTTGTGATATATATTCAGTATCTTTTTTTTTTTTTGCTGGCTTTGCATAAAAATAAATTTACACATTATAATACCGATTGTCAATATTGGAAATTGTCTAACCTGGCTACATATTTCAAAGTGATTGCTTAGAGCAGTGAATTATTTTAAAGCTATTCTGTAATTGGTTACAATCAAGGGCGATGTCAAACATACTCACTAGAGTTTAAGTGGATCATTACTGATTGTCACTTTGTTAACACAAAATGTGTAGTTTTTAACATTTTAGATGCCTCTAAAACATGTTTTTTGGTTATAGACATTTTACAATGCATTTCTTAATTACTGATATATAATATGCATGCATACAATTGCCTTTAATGTCTCCTTTATTAGATTAAAAAGCAAGTTTCTTATTAAGATGAATATTTAGGACAAAGAAAAAACAGAATTTATGCTTACCTGATAAATTACTTTCTCCAACGGTGTGTCCGGTCCACGGCGTCATCCATAACTTGTGGGAATATTCTCTTCCCCAACAGGAAATGGCAAAGAGCACAGCAAAAGCTGTCCATATAGTCCCTCCTAGGCTCCGCCCACCCCAGTCATTCGACCGATGGACAGGAGAAAAAACAGGAGAAACCATAAGGTGCCGTGGTGACTGTAGTTAAAGAAAGAAATTCATCAAACCTGATTAAAAAACCAGGGCGGGCCGTGGACCGGACACACCGTTGGAGAAAGTAATTTATCAGGTAAGCATAAATTCTGTTTTCTCCAACATTGGTGTGTTCGGTCCATGGCGTCATCCATAACTTGTGGGAACCAATACCAAAGCTTTAGGACACGGATGAAAGGAGGGAGCCAATCAGGTTACCTAAACAGAAGGCACCACGGCTTGCAAAACCTTTCTCCCAAAAATAGCCTCCGAAGAAGCAAAAGTATCAAATTTGTAGAATTTGGCAAAAGTGTGCAGGGAAGACCAAGTCACTGCCTTACATATCTGATCAACAGAAGCCTCGTTCTTGAAGGCCCATGTGGAAGCCACAGCCCTAGTAGAGTGAGCTGTGATGCATTCAGGAGGCTGCCGTCCGGCAGTCTCATAAGCCAATCGGATGATGCTTTTCAGCCAAAAGGAAAGAGAGGTAGCAGTAGCTTTTTGACCTCTCCTCTTGCCAGAATAAATGACAAACAGAGAAGACGTTTGTCTGAAATCCTTTGTTTCTTCTAAATAGAACTTTAAAGCATGAGCTACATCTAAATTGTGTAACAAACGTTCCTTCTTTGAAACTGGATTCGGACACAAAGAAGGCACAACTATTTCCTGGTTAATATTCTTGTTGGAAACAACCTTTGGAAGGAAACCAGGTTTAGTACGCAAAACAACCTTATCTGAATGGAACACCAGATAGGGCGGATTACACTGCAAAGCAGATAACTCAGAAACTCTTCTAGCAGAAGAAATAGCAACCAAAAACAGAACTTTCCAAGATAACATCTTGATATCTATGGAATGTAGAGGTTCAAACGGAACCCCTTGAAGAACTGAAAGAACTAAATTCAGACTCCAGGGAGGAGTCAAAGGTCTGTAAACAGGCTTGATCCTGACCAAAGCCTGAACAAAAGCTTGAACATCAGGCACAGCTGCCAGTCGTTTGTGTAACAAGACAGATAAAGCAGAAATCTGTCCCTTTAGAGAACTCGCTGATAATCCCTTATCCAAAGCTTCTTGGAGAAAGGAAAGGATCCTAGGAATTTTGATCTTACTCCATGAGAATCCCTTGGATTCACACCAACAGATATATCTTTTCCATATTTTATGGTAAATTTTTCTAGTTACAGGTTTTCTGGCTTGTACCAGAGTATCTATTACAGAATCCGAAAAGCCACGCTTAGATAAAATCAAGCGTTCAATTTCCAAGCCGTCAGCTGGAGGGAAACTAGATTTGGATGTTCGAATGGACCTTGTACTAGAAGATCATGTCTCAAAGGTAGCTTCCATGGTGGAGCCGATGACATATTCACCAGGTCTGCATACCAAGTCCTGCGTGGCCACGCAGGAGCTATCAAGATCACCGAGGCCCTCTCCTGCTTGATCCTGGCTACCAGCCTGGGAATGAGAGGAAACGGTGGAAACACATAAGCTAGGTTGAAGGTCCAAGGCGCTACTAATGCATCCACTAGAGTCGCCTTGGGATCCCTGGATCTGGACCCGTAGCAAGGAACCTTGAAGTTCTGACGAGACGCCATCAGATCCATGTCTGGAATGCCCCATAATTGAGTCAACTGGGCAAATATCTCCGGGTGGAGTTCCCACTCCCCCGGATGGAATGTCTGATGACTCAGGGAACTCCTTGTTCCCCCCTGATGGTTGATGTAAGCACCAGTCGTCATGTTGTCTGATTGGAATCTTATGAATCTGGCCTTTGCTAGTTGAGGCCAAGCCCTGAGAGTATTGAATATCGCTCTCAGTTCCAGAATGTTTATCGGGAGAAGAGACTCTTCCCGAGACCATAGCCCCTGAGCTTTCAGGGAGTCCCAGACCGTGCCCCAGCCCACTAGACTGGCGTCGGTCGTGACGATGACCCACTCTGGTCTGCGGAAGCTCATTCCCTGGGACAGGTGATCCTGGGTTAGCCACCAACGGAGTGAGTCTCTGGTCTTCTGATCTACTTGAATCACTGGAGACAAGTCTGTATAGTCCCCATTCCACTGTTTCAGCATGCACAGTTGTAATGGTCTTAGATTAATTCGCGCAAAAGGAACTATGTCCATTGCTGCAACCATCAACCCTACTACTTCCATGCACTGAGCTATGGAAGGTCGTGGAACAGAGTGAAGAACTTGACAAGCGTTTAGAAGTTTCGACTTTCTGACATCTGTCAGGAAAATCTTCATTTCTAAAGAATCTATTATTGTCCCCAAGAAAGGAACTCTTGTCGACGGAGACAGGGAACTTTTTTCTATGTTCACTTTCCATCCGTAAGATCTGAGAAAGGCCAGAACGATGTCTGTGTGAGCCTTTGCCTTTGAAAGAGACGACGCTTGTATCAGAATGTCGTCCAAGTAAGGTGCCACTGCAATGCCCCTTGGTCTTAGAACCGCTAGAAGGGACCCGAGTACCTTTGTGAAAATGCTTGGAGCAGTGGCTAGCCCGAATGGGAGAGCCACAAACTGGTAATGTTTGTCCAGAAAGGCGAACCTTAGGAACTGATGATGATCTTTGTGGATAGGAATATGTAGATACGCATCCTTTAGATCCACGGTAGTCATAAATTGACCCTCCTGGGTTGTAGGTAAAATCGTTCGAATAGTTTCCATTTTGAACGATGGCACTCTGAGAAATTTGTTTAGGATCTTTAAATCCAGAATTGGTCTGAAAGTTCCCTCTTTTTTGGGAACTACAAACAGATTTGAGTAAAACCCCATTCCTTGTTCCACGGTTGGAACTGGGTGTATCACTCCCATTTTTAACAGGTCTTCTACACAATGTAAGAATGCCTGTCTCTTTATTTGGTTTGAAGATAAGTGAGACATGTGGAACCTTCCCCTTGGGGGTAGTTCCTTGAATTCCAGAAGATAACCCTGAGAAACTATTTCTAGTGCCCAGGGATCCTGAACATCTCTTGCCCAAGCCTGAGCGAAGAGAGAGAGTCTGCCCCCTACTAGATCCGGTCCCGGATCGGGGGGCTACTCCTTCATGCTGTTTTGGTAGCAGCAGCAGGCTTCTTGGCCTGCTTACCCTTGTTCCAGCCTTGCATCGGTTTCCAAGCTGGTTTGGTTTGTGAAGCATTACCCTCTTGTCTAGAGGCTGCAGAGTTGGAGGCCGGTCCGTTCCTGAAATTGCGAAAGGAACGAAAATTAGACTTATTCTTGGCCTTGAAAGGCCTATCTTGTGGGAGGGCGTGGCCCTTACCCCCAGTGATGTCTGAGATAATCTCTTTCAATTCTGGCCCAAAAAGGGTTTTACCCTTGAAAGGGATATTAAGCAATTTTGTCTTGGAAGATACATCCGCTGACCAAGACTTTAGCCAGAGCGCTCTACGCGCCACAATTGCAAACCCTGAATTTTTCGCCGCTAATCTAGCTAACTGCAAAGCGGCATCTAAAATAAAGGAATTAGCTAACTTAAGTGCGTGAATTCTGTCCATAACCTCCTCATACGGAGTCTCTCTACTAAGCGACTTTTCTAGTTCCTCGAACCAGAACCACGCTGCTGTAGTGACAGGAATAATGCACGAAATAGGTTGCAGGAGGTAACCTTGCTGTACAAAAATCTTTTTAAGCAAACCCTCCAATTTTTTATCCATAGGATCTTTGAAAGCACAATTATCCTCAATAGGAATAGTAGTGCGCTTGGCTAGTGTAGAAACTGCCCCCTCGACCTTAGGGACTGTCTGCCATAAGTCCTTTCTGGGGTCGACCATAGGAAATAATATCTTAAATATAGGAGGGGGGACAAAAGGTATGTCGGGCTTCTCCCACTCCTTATTCACTATGTCCGCCACCCGCTTGGGTATAGGAAAAGCGTCGGGGTGCACCGGAACCTCTAGGAACTTGTCCATCTTGCACAATTTTTCTGGAATGACCAGGTTGTCACAATCATCCAGAGTAGATAGCACCTCCTTAAGCAGTGCGCGGAGATGCTCTAATTTAAATTTAAATGTCACAACATCAGGTTCTGCCTGTTGAGAAATTCTACCTGAATCAGAAATTTCCCCATCTGACAAAACCTCCCTCATGGCCACTTCAGATTGGTGTGAGGGTATGACAGAGCAATTATCATCAGCGCCCTCCTGCTCTACAGTGTTTAAAACAGAGCAATCGTGCTTTCTCTGAAATGCAGGCATTTTGGATAAAATATTTGCTATGGAGTTATCCATTACTGCCGTCAATTGTTGCATAGTAACAAGCATTGGCGCGCTAGAAGTACTAGGGGTCTCCTGCGTGGGCAAAACTGGTGTAGACACAGAAGGAGATGATGTAGAACTATGTCTACTCCCTTCATCTGATGAATCATCTTGGGCAACTTTACTATCTGTGGCAGTACTGTCCTTACTTTGTTTGGACGCTATGACACAATTATCACACAATTTTGAAGGGGGAGACACATTGGCTTCCATACATGCAGAACATAGTTTATCTGAAGGCACAGACATGTTAAACAGGCTTAAACTTGTCAATAAAGTACAAAAACCGTTTTAAAACAAAACCGTTACTCTCTCTTTAAATTTTAAACAGGGCACACTTTATTACTGAATATGTGAAAAACTATGAAGGAATTGTTCAAATTTCACCACAGTGTCTTAAAGCATTCAAAGCATTGCACCACAAATCTTAGACCTTTAACCCTTAAAATGACGAAACCGGAGCCGTTTTAACCCCTCTACAGTCCCAGCTACAGCCTTTGCTGCGACTTTACCAAACCCAGGGGGGTATACGATACCAAATGAAGCCTTCTAGGAACCTTTTCAACTACTTTCAGACCCACACACATGCAGCTGCATGTCCTGCTCTCAAAAGTAACTGTGCAGTAATGGCGCGAAAATGAGGCTCTGCCTACTACAGAGAAGGCCCTTCCTGACTGGGAAGGTGTCTAAACCAGTGCCTGACGTAAAAAAAACGTTCCCCAAAGTTTATAAAGTGGGAATTTCAACATCAAGCTGTATAAAATGCTCAAATAAAGCAATCGATCTAGCCCATAAAAGTGTCTACCAGTTTTATAGCCCATATTAAGCCCTTTATTCTGTTTGAGACTAAGAAAATGGCTTACCGGTCCCCATGAGGGGAAATGACAGCCTTCCAGCATTACACAGTCTTGTTAGAAATATGGATAGTCATACCTTAAGCAGAAAAGTCTGCCAACTGTTTCCCCCAACTGAAGTTATCTCATCTCAACAGTCCTATGTGGAAACAGCAAACGATTTTAGTTACTGCTGCTAAAATCACACTCCTCTCACAAACAGAACTCTTCATCTTTTTCTGTTTCAGAGTAAATAGTACATACCAGCACTATTTTAAAATAACAAACTCTTGATAGTAGAATAAAAAACTACAACTAAACACCACATACTCTTCACCATCTCCGTGGAGATGCTGCTTGTTCAGCGGCAAAGAGAATGACTGGGGTGGGCGGAGCCTAGGAGGGACTATATGGACAGCTTTTTCTGTGCTCTTTGCCATTTCCTGTTGGGGAAGAGAATATTCCCACAAGTTATGGATGACGCCGTGGACCGTACACACCAATGTTGGAGAAATAAACTAGGCAATATAACTATTATTATTATTATTATTATTATTTGTTTTTACAGTTTTGTGTTCCTTTAAAATCAGTAACAGTACAAGCCTAAAGAAGAGAAAATTGTTTATGTTCTATGTTAAATGCAACATATTACTAGAAACCAGATCTTTTTTTATGGCAGCATTATTTTATATGTGAAATGTCAACAAGGTAGTTATGGAATCTGGTGAATTACAGACATAGATATATCATAACATTTAGAGTTATAGAATTATAGACATTATAACTAGCAAAGTAGGTCATAATTTGTGACTCTGGTCATGTTATTGTAGAACATGATAATATCTATTACAGGTAAAAACACTGTAATTGGTATCTGCCTGGCTATACTGGTGTAATGGATGTGCTAAGTATAATATTATGTTTTTTTTATATATAGCTAACCAATTTGTAGATATCCATGGCTGCAGTAACACTTCATTAATGGCAACAGGTATTCTATGAGGCACTTAGTGACAGTTTAGAACATTTTAGTTACATTTTTGACACCTTATGGATGTAAAGTATACTTAGTCTACACACTTATACCTCATTGCTTTAGCCCCACGCAGCACAATTCCCAGTTTATGAACGTTATATCATTGTGTGATATTTAAATAGAAAGCATATTGATCTGATCTAGATTAATTACTAACATAAAAACCAGACATCATTGAATAAACAACTCAAAATGTAAGTCCCATAAAATGTTTAATTCATTCATTAAACTGTGACATTACAATATACATTATTATTTATTTCACTTACTTTTGCTGTAAAATATCCCTGAAAATTGTACTTTTTCAAATATCTGTGTAAATATAGCCTTATCCAGCTACATACTACACTATGGGCTCCATTTAAGAAGCTGCAAGAGCATATAGACTGCTTAGAGTAGTGAACAAATGCATTGACTGTTATCCTGAACTGGTCACAATCAAGAGAGAGAAGACAAATTAGAGTTTTCAAGTGTTTTCTTCATTGATTGCTCTGACACAGCAAAATCCTGCACATTGTGCAAACAAAGTGACAGATTGAAATGTTTTTAAAACATTTATTTTTGTATGCAATCTTTTGCAATTCAGTGCTTAATTGCTGATATAGAATAAACATGTTTAAAAATATGAGCAATACAAAAATTTACTTCAATGTATCCCTTTAATATCAGGTAAGTTGATAACCATCAGTATTGCTCTACACTGTAACCTGTTTCATAATAATTATTATGCTCTTTTGCTCATGACTGGCAGTTTCCTGCTATGACAACCACACTCAAATGTCTTCATGTTATATAAATTGGGCACCTTTTCTTCTGATTTTCTCCAAGGTATGAGTGCTTTTTGTAGCTTGTTTCTCACTGTGAAGGCTTCTGGGTATGCTTTACAATACTGAATGGCACCATAGTGAGGTCGATAAGATATTGAACAATACTAACTGCACTATGTGTTCAGAGAATATTGTATAACTGTGCTATATTCCATACAAAGCCTTTAATAAGATGCAAACATTGTTTTATCATTTTCTTATAAGCACACACTTGGCATAGGCACTGTTTGTAGGCTTTTCTTCTGCATTTTATTGCTGCCTATAAATAATCTGATATCTCTCTCTAGCCTCCTGAAGGATAACAATGCATTGATTTTTCCATAGCTGCAAGTGTCGTGCGGGACGCCACTGGGAGCATGAACGATACAATTACATCTGCAATAAGTTGCAATGGGTCTGCTGCATGCACCCTTGGCTACGATTTTTCCAGATGTGAAACAGAAAAATGTGCGTTTGGGTTGATGAATAACTTTCAAGTGAGTACTGAGAACAACAAATTGAAGCAAATAAACACTTTGCATGGAAAATGACAAAACAATGAAGTGATATATATAGCATCTTAAAGTTCTTTACTAATAATTTTTATTGTTGTTTTATTAAGGGCAATTCAAATACATTACATTTTTACTTGACTTTTTACAAATATCCTGATAAGTCTATAAACAATATTTTCAAATAAAGTTCAGGACATGTTTAAAATCGTTAATGGATTTGTATCTGGGTATTTTCAGTGTTATTTGTCTAGTAAGTGTTTAATATCTGCATCCTTAAAAACACTATAAAATCTCTCTTTGAAACATTTAGAAGTATATATTACAATAGACTTTAATATGTTGAACAATGTTTGAACTTCCTCTTTTATCAATACACAAACATAATTAAGTCCTTGTCAAAAGTCATCTAAGATCAATTGTGCTTATTTTATCAACACCAGTTATTTACTCCTGTTACTTGTAGAATGTGATATTTACAATTTGCAGTAAATTTAATTTATACAAATTACAGAGAACCTCATTTTCACAAGTATGGTGGTGTCTAAATGGGCTGAATCTAATGAAGCTTTTAGTTACTGTATATTTTTGAATGAAAACTTGTTTTACAACTGTGCTTGCACTTGTAGAAAGCAGATGCTTGCAAATGCTCTTCAACTCAACCCTCAATTTTCAGACAGTTTTTCTGCAATTTTTATACTTTATACTTCTGGAACTTAGTGATATTATTTATATATTATTTATTATTAGTATTATTATATTATTATATTTCAAATAGTCTTACTGACAGTAGTAAGAAAATACTATTATTGTGATCTATTCCAGTCAGCTGGAAGAATCATGTTATGTGTCTCTCGTGACTTTTCATAGGGTTTACAAATTCAAGGCCATTTAAACCATTAGAAACTCAGTAATTGTATTTTATTTCAGTGGGTTTGCACTAACTTCACTAATATTTTACATTTAAAAACATTAAAATCATTATTCCAAACTTTCAGAATGCACTTTTATTTATTTTTTTAATTGATTTCAACAGGGTTTTGGAAAGATCTAATTTAACAGCCTTTGGCTTCTTTTGTGGATTAGAAATAATAACAATTTTAGTATTATTTTGTGTAGTTAGTTTTACTAAATGAAACAGAGGCTCTTGTAATGGATTTGAAATGTATAAACAACAAAGCCAAAAATCAGATAAGCTGCACACGTTTTTGCAAAATAATTCTGATAAATTGGAAGCTGGGGCTATTGTCATCTACACCTGTTATACTGCTATATATACATAGTAATATTACCTTATAATTTAGCTACAATACTTTTTGCTATCATTTCATGTTTAGACAGAGATAAAGTTATGTCTTCTTCTAGGTGATGAGTATGGTATCTGGGTTTGGACCTCTGATTATCGCTGGAATATTCTCAGCTACACTCTCCTCTGCCTTAGCATCTCTTGTCAGTGCTCCTAAAGTATTTCAGGTACTATGGATACATATTAACATTTTAGCATTGTCTGCATCTTCTGAGAAAATGATTTTGCATTTTAATGAAGCAGATTTTCAGGTTGACTGTTTATGCTGGTACATAGTTTTATAGACTGTGGGTGCTGGTTTGCAGCACAAGACAAAGCTAATATTCTGTTCTATGAAATGGTATCATAACCTGCACACAATCTGCAGCATACAGCTCTATAGTAGGTGATACTGCTATATGCAACTTACTAAAATAATACAAATAACTTTATCCAAAGCATTACTATTGACTATAATTCTATAAAAGATGACATCACTTAATGTATAATGGGAAACATTAAAGTGAGATTAAAAAATGATTTTATCTTTTTAAAAATATGGGGTTTAATTAGCCATACTCAATTTAATAATGTTTTTTTTTTTTTACTTTATAGTTAAATCACAAAGACACATCTCAACAAGAGTTTTTTTTATCCTCTCTCACTCACAATATCTATTAAAAAGGAAAATGAAACTGCTAAGCACAACTACAGTAGCACTGTTTCTACTCTCTGTGCTATTGCTTTCCTCCTGTGCAGCCATTTTAAAGCTATTTTCTTACTGTAGCCCTTCAAAAGTGCTGGTTAGTGACATTTTGCATCTTCACGCTGGGCATCTCTCTCGAAAAAAAATAAAAAATTAAGAGACCACTGCAAAATTATTATTTTCTCAGGTTTTACTATTTATAGATATGTGTTTGAGTAACATAAATATTTTTGGTTTATTCTATAAACTACTGACAACATTTCTCCAAAATTCCAAATATAAATATTGTCATTTAGACTGTTTGCAGAAAATGACGACTGGTAAAAATAACAAAATTCAGACATCGAATAATAAAAAAAAAAAAAAAAAAGTTCATATTTATTTTTAAACAACATAATACTAATGTTTTACCTTAGCAGGAGTTCAGAAATCCATTTTTGGTGGAATAACACTTATATGTCAAAACTGTATCAAGCAGTGTCAAAGAACAGATTATAAATAAAAACACACAGAAACATAAGTCAAGTAATATGTTAACATTAAATTAATAATAAAGGAACAAGTGTGCTCCAATTAACTTACCTATAATCTGTTTATATGGTGTCCTCAAATGTTTCTGTGATGTGATCAAATGGTTAAATATTGCATAGCAGCATACATAAAATGTAATATAAGTTATCATGGTACCTTTTGGTAATCAGCTCAAAAGAATGAATCATTGTGAAGAAGGGCTATAGAATGCAATGGGACATTTTTATTACAATGAGGAAGTTAAATGTATTTATTGATTTCCCCACAGGCTCTCTGCAAGGATAACATCTACAGAGCTCTTTACTTTTTTGCGAAAGGATATGGAAAAAACAATGAACCAATCAGAGGATATGTTCTTACATTTGTTATTGCCCTTGGGTTTATTCTCATTGGTCAGTATGTCTAATATTCTAAGCATAACGATACAAATGCAGTGGTTATGGGCTATTTATTTATCTATGACAGTCTCCATTTCTATTTAAAGGGACAGTCTACACTAAAATTGTTATTGTTTAAACAGATAGATAATGCCTTTACTACCCATCCCCCCTCTTTACACAACCAACACAGTTATAATAATGTACTTAATAACATTTAAACCTCTAAATGTCTGCCTGTTTCTAAGCCACTATAGGCAACCTCTTAATCACATGCATGTTTATTTACTTTTCACAACAGGATACTGCTAGTTCATGTGGGCCATATAGATAACATTGTGATCACGCCAAGGAGTTATTTAAGATTTAGCACAGTACTAAATGCAAGTCAATAGATAATAAATACAAAGTTGTGATGTGATCAGGGGGCTGTCAGAAGATACAAGGTAATCACATAGGTAAAAAGTATATTACTATAACTGTGTTGGTTATGCAAAACTGGAGAATGGGTAATAAAGCGATTATCTATCTTTTAAAACAGTAATAATTATATTGTAGACTGTCCCTTTAAGATGCAGACAGGCCTTTTGTGACAATTATAATGTTATTTTTTTTTGCATTTGTTAATTATATCAATTTACAAAGAAACACTTAAAGGGACATTAAACCCCAGATTTTTCTTTCATGAGTCAGATAGAGAATAACATTTTAAACAACTTTCTAATTTACTTCTATTATCTAATTTGCTTCATTCTCTTGATATTCTTTCAAGAAAAGCATATCTAGATAGGCTCAGTAGCTGCTGATTGGTGGCTGCACATAGATGCCTCGTGTGATTGGCTGACCCATGTGCATTGTTATTCCTTCAACAAAGGATATCTAAAGAATGAAGCAAATTAGCTAATAGAAGTACATTTGAATGTTGTTTAAAATTGTATTCTCTGTCTAAATCATGAAAGAATTTTTTTGGGTTTAATGACCCTTTAAGAGTTTTATTGAGTACCTTGAAGAAACACTTATTAAATTATTACTATACTGAAGAAAAATGACCAGCTAACCGGGCTGATAAATGAAAACTCACAACCATTTGACAATGTTTTAAAAATGGCTACTCAGGAGAAAGTGCTGAGGATAATAAGTAGAAAAAGGTCCATTTAAATTAAAGGGACATAAAGCTGTAATAAGAAAATGCTAAAGATGCTCTAATGTATTAGAACATTGTATTATTGTACTGCTGCTTGTCTATACCTATGTGTTTAAACCATATACAGTGGTTAAATACTTATTATGGTCAGCTTCAAACCAGCAATGTACTTCTTGTCCACTGTTGCTGCTGTTTATATGAAAAGCAGCCGGTATCGGGGTTCAGCTCAGGATAAGCAGTGTGTTGCTGTTCTAGAGCTGTCTTTAAAATGACACTCAAGTGAAAATTAATCTTTCATGATTCAGACAGAGCATGCAATTCTAAACATCTTACCAATTTACCACCATTAACACAATGTGCACAGTCTTTTTATATTTACACTTTTTGAGTCACCAGCTCCCACTGAGCATGTGCAAGAATTCACATAATATATGTATATGCATTTGTGATTGGCTGATGGCTGTCACATGATACAGGATGAGTGGAAATAGAGATATCTTTTAAATTTGTCAGAAAAAAAATCTACAACTTATTTAACCCCTTAACGACCAAGGACGTACGCCACACGTCCTCAAAAAAAAGTCAGTTAATGACCGAGGACGTGTGGCGTACGTCCTTGGTCTGGAAAGCAGCTGGAAGCGATCCTGCTCGCTTCCAGCTGCTTTCCGGTTATTGCAGTGATGCCTCGATATGGAGGCATCCTGCAATAACCCCCCTTGGCCATCCGATGCAGAGAGAGCCACTCTGTGGCCCTCTCTGCACCGGACATCGATGGCCGGTATCGTTGGTGGGTGGGAGCTTACGTGGGAGGCGGGTGGCGGCCATCGGTGCGCTATGTGGAGTGGAGGGGGGCGGGATCGGGGGGGCGGGAGCTACGGGGGCGCGCACGGGAGCGCGCGCGTGCACGGGGGTGGTGGGCGGGCGCGTGCACGGGGCGGGAGCGGGTGGGAACCGCTACACTACAGAAAAAAAAAAGTTAAAAAGTTGAAAAAAAAACCCACTAAAATGCAATCTAAGGGTCCTGGAAGGGGTTGGGGGTTGGTCTCGGTGGGGGGGGAAGCTACACTACAGAAAAGGGAATTAAAAAAAAAAAAGGCACATTTTGTTACAAAACTGGGTACTGGCAGACAGCTGCCAGTACCCAAGATGGCGCCCATTATTGCAGAGGGGAAGGGTTAGAGAGCAGTTTGGTGGGGGATCAGTGAGGTTGGGGTCTAAGGGGGGATCCTACACATCAGCATATGTAAATATGCTTTTTTTTTTTTTTTAAAAAAAAGGGCCAAATACCTTTTATTTTAGTACTGGCAGAGTTTCTGCCAGTACTTAAGATGGCGGGGACAATTGTGGGGTGGGGGAGGGAAGAGAGCTGTTTGGGAGGGATCAGGGGGTCTGATGTTTCAGGTGGGAGGCTGAGCTCTACACTAAAGCTAAAATTAACCCTGCAAGCTCCCTACAAGCTACATAATTAACCCCTTCACTGCTAGCCATAATACACGTGTGATGCGCAGCGGCATTTAGAGGCCTTCTAATTACCAAAAAGCAATGCCAAAGCCATATATGTCTGCTATTTCTGAACAAAGGGGATCCCAGAGAAGCATTTACAACCATTTGTGCCATAATTGCAGAAGGTGTTTGTAAATAATTTCAGTGAGAAACCTAAAATTGAGAAAAAATTAACGTTTCTTTTAATTTGATCGCATTTAGCGGTGAAATGGTGGCATGAAATATACCAAAATTGGCCTAGATCAATACTTGGGGTTGTCTACTACACTACACTAAAGCTAAAACTACCCCAAAAAGCTCCCTACATGCTCCCTAATTAACCCCTTCACTGCTGGGCATAATACACGTGTGGTGCGCAGTGGCATTTAGCGGCCTTCTAATTACCAAAAAGCAACACCAAAGTCATATATGTCTGCTATTTCTGAACAAAGGGGATCCCAGAGAAGAATTTACAACCATTTATGCCATAATTGCACAAGCTGTTTGTAAATAATTTAAGTTAGAAACCAAAAGTTTGTGAAAAAATTTGTGAAAAGTGAACAATTTTTTCTATTTGATTACATTTGGCGGTGAAATGGTGGCATGAAATATACCAAAATGGGCCTAGATCAATACTTTGGGTTGTCTACTAAAAAAAAATATATACATGTCAATGGATATTCAGAGATTCCTGAAAGATATCAGTGCTCTAATGTAACTATCGCTAATTTTGAAAAGAAATGGTTTGGAAATAGCAAAGTGCTACTTGTATTTATGGCCCTATAGTTTACAAAAAAAGCAAAGAACATGTAAACATTGGGTATTTCTAAACTCAGGACAACATTTAGAAACTATTTAGCATGGGTGTTTTTTGGTGGTTGTAGATGTGTAACAGATTTTGGGGGTCAAAGTTAGAA
Source organism: Bombina bombina (assembly GCF_027579735.1). Taxonomy (NCBI): domain Eukaryota; kingdom Metazoa; phylum Chordata; class Amphibia; order Anura; family Bombinatoridae; genus Bombina; species Bombina bombina. The sequence goes on along the minus strand of NC_069504.1, from coordinate 535,000,963 downwards.
AAAGTGTGTTTTTTTCCATTTTTTCCTCATATTTTATAATTTTTTTTATAGTAAATTATAAGATATGATGAAAATAATGGTATCTTTAGAAAGTCCATTTAATGGCGAGAAAAACGGTATATAATATGTGTGGGTAAAGTAAATGAGTAAGAGGAAAATTACAGCTAAACACAAACACCTCAAAAATGTAAAAATAGCCTTGGTCCCAAACGGACAGAAAATGGAAAAGTGATGTGGTCATTAAGGGGTTAAAGGGGCACTCAAGTCAAAATTATATTTTCCTGATTCAGATAGAGCATGCAATTTTAAATCATTTTCCAATTTACTTCCATTAACAAAATTTGCACACTCATTTTATAATTATACTTTTTGAGCCACCAGCTTCTACTGAGCATGTGCAAGAATTCACAGAATAAATGTATATGCATTTGTGATTGGCTGATAGTCATATGATACAGGAGGAGTGGAAATAGACATAACTGAAATTTGTCAGAAAATAATCTACTATTCATTTGAAGTTATGACTAAAGGACCAGTCAACACATTAGATTTGCATAATCAACAAATGCAAGATAACAAGACAATGCAATAGCACTTAGTCTGATCTTCAAATGAGTAGTAGATTTTTTTATAACAAATTTCAAAGTTATGTCTATTTCCACTCCCCTTGTACCATGTGATAGCAATCAGCCAATCAGAAATGCATATACGTATAGTCTGTGAATTCTTGCACATGCTCAGTAGGATCTGGTGACTCAAAAATTGTAAAATAAAAGACTGTGCACATTTTTTTTAATGGAAGTAAATTGGAAAGTTGTTTAAAATTGCATGCTGTATCTGAATCATGAAAATTTTATTTAACCTGAGTGTCCCTTAAGTGCTATTGCATTGTCTTTTTATCATGCATTTTTGATTGTGCAAATCTACTGTATTTACTGGTCCTTTTTAACTCATAATCTGTTCCTAATATTGTCACAGCTGCAACTTCAGACACATCAGTACCGCAGCAGCAAGGCCATTGGTGAAGATCTCATTCATAACAAGATCTTGCTACCCATGACATTGCATATCATTAAAGAGACATTAAACACTAACGGCTAGATTTAGAGTTTTGCGGCCAAAGGGGTGCGTTAGCTTCGCATGTTTCCCCCCCCCCTGCACCTTTTAAATAACGCTGGTATTTAGAGTTCTCTGAAGGGCTGCGTTAGACTCCAAAAAGGGAGCGTACAGGCATATTTACCGCTACTTCAACTCTAAATACCAGCGTTGCTTACGGTAGCGGCCAGCTTGAAAAACGTGCTTGTGCACGATTCCCCCATAGGAAACAAAAAACCTAACACCTGCAAAAAAGCAGCGTTCAGCTCCTAACGCAGCCCCATTGTTTCCTATGGGGAAACACTTCCTAAGTCTGCACCTAACACCCTAACATGAACCCCGAGTCTAAACACCCCTAACCTTACACTTGTTAACCCCTAATCTGCCGCCCCCGCTATCGCTGATACCTGCATATTATTGTTAACCCCTAATCTGCAGCTCCGTACACCGCCGCCACCTACATTATCCCTATGAAACCCTAATCTGCTGCCCCTAACACCGCCTACCCCTATATTATATTTATTAACCCCTAATCTGCCCCCCCAACGTCGCCGCTACCTTACCTACACTTATTAACCCCTAATCTGCCGACCGGACCTCGCCGCCACTATAATAATTGTATTAACCCCTAAACCGCCTCACTCCCGCCACGCAAACACTATAATAAATTGTATTAACCCCTAATCTGCCCTCCCTAACATCGCCGACACCTAACTTCAAGTATTAATCCCTAATCTGCCGACCGGACCTCGCCGCTACTCTAATAAAGTTATTAACCCCTAAAGCTAAGTCTAACTTTAACCCTAACACCCCCCTAAATTAAATATAATTTTAATCTAACAAAATAAATTATTTCTTATTAAAAAAAATAATCCTATTTAAAGCTAAATACTTACCTGTAAAATAAACCCTAATATAGCTACACTATAAATAATAATTATATTGTAGCTATTTTAGGATTTATATTTATTTTACAGGCAACTTTGTATTTATTTTAACTAGGTACAATAGCTATTAAATAGCTATTAAATAGTTATTAACTATTTAATAGCTACCTAGTTAAAATAATTTCAAAATTACCTGTAAAATAAATCCTAACCTAAGTTACAATTAAACCTAACACTACACTATCAATAAATAAATTAACTAAACTACCTACAATTACCTACAATTAAATCAACTAAACTAAATTACAAAAAAACAAACACTAAATTACAAAAAATAAAAAAAGATTACAAGAATTTTAAACTAATTACACCTACTCTAAGCCCCCTAAAAAAATAACAAAGCCCCCCAAAATAAAAAAAATGCCCTACCCTATTCTAAAATAAAAAGTTAACAGCTCTATTACCTTACCAGCCCTTAAAAGGGCTTTTTGCGGGGCATGCCCCAAAGAAATCAGCTCTTTTGCCTGTAAAAAGAACATACAATACCCCCCCAACATTACAACCCACCACCCACATACCGATAATCTAACCCAAACCCCCCTTAAATAAACCTAACACTGCCCCCCTGAAGATCTCCCTACCTTGTATTCACCCAGTCGGGTATCACTGATCCGTCCAGAAGAGGTCCTCCAGAGGGTCCGAAGTCTTCACTGAACCCAATTTTTTTCTTTCGTGATTCAGATAGAACATGCAATTTTAAGCAACTTTCTAATTTACTCCTATTATCAATTTTTCTTCGTTCTCTTGCTAACTTTATTTGAAAAAGAAAGTCCAGAACCTTGGACAGCCCTTGTTTATTGGTGGATTAATTTATCCACCAATCAGCAAGAACAACCCAGGTTGTTCACCAAAATGGGCTGGCATCTAAACTTACATTCTTGCTTTTCAAATAAAGATACCAAGAGAATGAAGAATATTTATTAATAGGAGTAAATTAGAAAGTTGCTTAAAATTGCATACTCTATCTGAAGCACAAAAGAAAAAATTGGGTTCAGTGTCCCTTTAACATGTTTTAGAGGCAATGTTTAATTTATCAAATTTTACAACTTAATGGGATTGATAATCCCCCAGACAACACTTTTCCATTTATTACTGAATATTCAAAAAAGTTTTCAAATCTAACATTAGTTTTCATGGGCATAATACACTAACATCCCCCCCGCACTATACTGGGTGACGTTATTAAGCAAATGCTATCTGCTCTATCAATTAAAGTTAGAAAATTAATAAAAAAATAAAAGCCAAATCAACAACCCAAAAACACACCTTCCCACTATACCAATAAAACTGGTTAAAGGGATATGTGAAACCCAAACATTTTCTTTTGTGATTTAGACAAAGGATACAATTTACTTCTATTATCAAATGTGCTTCGTTCCCATAGTCTTCTTTGTTGGAGAGATACATAGGTTGGTGTCTGGAGCACAACATGGCAGGATATAGTCATGTAGTTCTCCTGCAAATGGATAACACTCTTGCAAAACGACTGCCAAATAGTGATCCAGACATGTGCATGCTCCTGAGCTTGTGCCCTGCCTTTTTAACAAAATGATACCAAGAGAACAAAGAAACTTTGATCATAGAAGTAAAATAGAAAGATGTTAAAAATGGCATGCTCTATCTGAATCATCAAGAAATGTTTTGGGTTTTCATGTCCCTTTAAATCCCTTAAAAAGACATACACACACATATCTCTATGGTTTTGGAGCACAACAGGTTAACTACACACATGTCACCTATTACCATCACTACACACTATTAAAAGAGATTAACCAACAAAAGTTAGCTAGGGTCAGTAATGCAAAATCTACATGCTCTAACAATATATTTTATTTGCATTAGAATGCACTTTTAATGGTATACTTTGATACGGGCAAAAAGTACTATTGTTGCAGGTGGAGAAGTTCACAAGTAGTGAACCTGCCCTGCAATCAATCGTCTTTTGTGATACTGCATTGAATGGTGAAATGTAACATTGCATAAGATTCCTCTTGCACAATGCTGCCCCCTGCTCCTGTGAAAACAATTGCATGAGAGCAGGGCATGTCAATCATCCCCAACGAGCAAGTGTTGGGTCATTTATCTCACCACCTTCTACTTCTTAAATATGTGGCTGCAGGCTTGCCCATGCAAGCCTACTCTGCATAGCAGAAAAAAACCTGAAAATAAAGCTTCATAATTCTACCCCTAAATGTTTTTAAATGGCTCCTGCAATTGTGAAAGAGAAAATGTGAAATTATAGTTTTCAGTATTTTATTTGTCTGTTTTATCACTTGCTAACCATTGACATTTATCCTCTTTTAAATACAAAACAGCTATTTGCAGATTAGAGTTTAATTGATTGTAACAAACAAATATAAAAGTTAGAAACTGTTTTGCAGCCAACGTATATAAACCTGTTTTGCTGATTTCTTACAGCTGAGCTGAACACAATTGCGCCCATCATTTCAAACTTCTTCCTCGCCTCTTATGCTTTGATCAACTTCTCTTGTTTTCATGCTTCCTATGCAAAATCCCCTGGTGAGTATAATGGCCTTATTAAAAAAAATACTTTTGTATGGAAATCAGTAAATTCTAGCAATGTAGTTCAATAAATATATATATATATATATATTTTATTTTTTCTGAGTGAAATAGTGTTTGGGACTTAGACTTTTTTTTTAGCAATGCTAGTATTACAATCTGCAACTTCAATCTTTTCACACATCCATATTTATTAAATGGTTGAAATATATTCAGTGACAAGAAAGTCAATACCGGTTTATTGGAAAATTATTTTACAGGCAAAAATATCTACATTTGTCTATTGATGAAACATTTAAAACTATTGATTCAGTTATTAAATCTTACGTTATATTTAGTGACAATACTGGGAAACAATGTATAGGCAAGGTGGCAATTACTATGGATTGTGCTATAGCTTCTGAGAAATGCTGAGCAACAGTCATATTAATCAGGAGAGTAGGAACACTTTTACACTGTACTCCTTCTGTTAAAGGGATATAAACATCAAAATTAAAATGTACATGAATGCATTTTATTTTTCAGTAGCAGCGTTTTTGCAATACACATGTAAAATATATCCATGTTTTAGTAATGGCATGGAGCTTATGGACTTGTATGGACAGAGATTCAAACACCATGGGGTAGATTTATTAAGCAGTGGATGCTGCTTTCTACGTCCATCGTAAACGGAAGTTAAGAAACAGTGGTCGTAAGACCGCTGCTCCTTATAGGGACAGTCAACATTAAAATTGTTCTTGTTTAAAAAGATAAATAACACCTTTCCTACCCATTCCCCAGCTTTGCACAACCAACATTCCTAGGTTAATATACTTTATAACATTTAAACCTTTAAATGTCTGCCTTTTTCTAAGTCACTACAGACAGCCTCTTATCATATAGCTATTTTATTAGCTTTTCACAATAGGAAACTGCTAGTTCATGTGGGCCATCAAGATAACATTGTGCTCATGCCCGGGTAGTTATTTAAGATATAGCACAACACAGTACTAAATGCAAGTCAATAGATAATAAATACAAAGTCATGTGATCAGGGGTCTGTCAGAAGATGCTTAGATACAAGGCAATCTCAGAGGTAAAAACTATATTACTATAACAGTGTTGTCTGGGCAAAACTGGGGAATGGATAATAAAGGGATTATCTATCTTTTAAAATAATAAAAATTATATGGTAAACTGTCCCTTTAACTTCTCCGTTGGAATTATGTCTGCTCGACCTTTAATAAATCTACCCCCATGTCTGCTCAGATAGCCGAAAATGGCATGTATACATCAGCACTGATTCAAACTGGGTCTCTGCTGAGACTGGGCTAGATTACAAGTGAAGAACAAAATACAGCTTTGGCGAGGCCAAATTTGTGCTCCACTTAGTAATAGCAGAGCACGCAAATGTGCGCTGGTATTACAAGTTAGGTGCAATGCGAATATGACATCACAATTGCATTGCACGGAAACTTTGCACTCACAGGAGGGCACTTCCATAGGCTCCAGTGAGAGCCTCATTCTCATGCCGTGACATAAGTCGTGCAGCGATGCGCAGCAAATCGAAATATATATGAATACATACATTTATATGTGTATATATACACATATTAATACAGAAATATATATGTTTATAAGCCTATGCATATATATTTTTAGAGAACACAGTCGTCATAGACCGCAATGTAAAGGCACTTTTCAGTGCCGTTTTTTGTCTAACACCCCACAACTGCCAACTTTAACCCCTTATAACTGCTTCTTGCAGTTTATTTTAAAAAAAAATGCTATTTTTTTGTTTTTTTTAATAATAATAACTATACTATGCTAGGAAAAACAAATTTGGAATCCAAGGAGGGATCCAAACAATAGGGGTGCGCTAAAGAAAAGTGTGAATCAGTCACTGCACAAACCGTCAGTTTGATGATTGGATCGATATTGCCAAATGGCTCCTATGAGACAAGAAGGGTGGAGTGAATGCAGCTCCGTGGTGGTTGTTGTTCCGTTGATGGCAGCTCCTCTGATCCTCGGTGTGGGGATTCTGTAGAATTAAAGTTGAAAAAGAGGGCGCCACATAGCGTAATAAAGTTTGAGATAACTTCAAGGTAAAATAAATAAAAAATGCTTACCAAATGTAAATGCACCGTACTGTGACCGGTGCTGACAAGCCGGCTAACACTCACAGTGGTTAGTACACTGATGTCTGTGGTATACTGCGTCTGTATGCAGGTCGAGTGATTCTGTCTGACTCCTATGTCGGATCACTCACTTTCTTGACCAACGTGATATTGCTGTATTGGATTCACACTGCAAATAATGTGTGACACCTTGACCCTTGCAAATTGCCGATAAAAACATAATTTATGCTTACCTGATAAATTCCTTTCTTCTGTTGTGTGATCAGTCCACGGGTCATCATTACTTCTGGGATATAACTCCTCCCCAACAGGAAATGCAAGAGGATTCACCCAGCAGAGCTGCATATAGCTCCTCCCCTCTACGTCAGTCCCAGTCATTCGACCAAGAATCAACGAGAAAGGAGTAACCAAGGGTGAAGTGGTGACTGGAGTATAATTTAAAAGATATTTACCTGCCTTAAAACAGGGCGGGCCGTGGACTGATCACACAACAGAAGAAAGGAATTTATCAGGTAAGCATAAATTATGTTTTCTTCTGTTATGTGTGATCAGTCCACGGGTCATCATTACTTCTGGGATACCAATACCAAAGCAAAAGTACACGGATGACGGGAGGGATAGGCAGGCTCATTATACAGAAGGAACCACTGCCTGAAGAACCTTTCTCCCAAAAATAGCCTCCGAAGAAGCAAAAGTGTCAAATTTGTAAAATTTGGAAAAAGTATGAAGCGAAGACCAAGTTGCAGCCTTGCAAATCTGTTCAACAGAGGCCTCATTCTTAAAGGCCCAAGTGGAAGCCACAGCTCTAGTGGAGTGAGCTGTAATTCTTTCAGGAGGCTGCTGTCCAGCAGTCTCATAGGCTAAACGTATTATGCTACGAAGCCAAAAAGAGAGAGAGGTAGCAGAAGCTTTTTGACCTCTCCTCTGTCCAGAATAAACGACAAACAGGGAAGAAGTTTGGCGAAAATCTTTAGTTGCCTGCAAGTAGAACTTGAGGGCACGAACTACATCCAGATTGTGTAGAAGACGTTCCTTCTTTGAAGAAGGATTTGGACACAAGGATGGAACAACAATCTCTTGATTGATGTTCCTGTTAGTGACTACCTTAGGTAAGAACCCAGGTTTAGTACGCAGAACTACCTTGTCTGAGTGAAAAATCAGATAAGGAGAATCACAATGTAAGGCTGATAACTCAGAGACTCTTCGAGCCGAGGAAATAGCCATTAAAAACAGAACTTTCCAAGATAACAATTTTATATCAATGGAATGAAGGGGTTCAAACGGAACACCCTGTAAAACGTTAAGAACTAAGTTTAAACTCCATGGCGGAGCAACAGCTTTAAACACAGGCTTGATCCTAGCTAAAGCCTGACAAAAGGCCTGGACGTCTGGATTTTCTGACAGACGCCTGTGTAACAAGATGGACAGAGCTGAAATCTGTCCCTTTAATGAACTAGCTGATAAACCCTTTTCTAAACCTTCTTGTAGAAAGGACAATATCCTAGCGATCCTAACCTTACTCCAGGAGTAATGTTTGGATTCGCACCAGTATAGGTATTTACGCCATATTTTATGGTAAATCTTTCTGGTAACAGGCTTTCTAGCCTGTATCAGGGTATCAATAACCGACTCAGAAAAACCACGTTTTGATAAAATCAAACGTTCAATTTCCAAGCAGTCAGCTTCAGAGAAGTTAGATTTTGATGTTTGAATGGACCCTGTATCAGAAGGTCCTGTCTTAGAGGTAGAGACCAAGGCGGACAGGATGACATGTCCACTAGATCTGCATACCAAGTCCTGCGTGGCCATGCAGGCGCTATTAGAATCACTGATGCTCTCTCCTGCTTGATTTTGGCAATCAATCGAGGAAGCAGCGGAAAGGGTGGAAACACATAAGCCATCCCGAAGTTCCAAGGTGCTGTCAAAGCATCTATCAGAACCGCTCCCGGATCCCTGGATCTGGACCCGTAGCGAGGAAGTTTGGCGTTCTGGCGAGACGCCATGAGATCTATCTCTGGTTTGCCCCAACGTCGAAGTATTTGGGCAAAGACCTCCGGATGAAGTTCCCACTCCCCCGGATGAAAAGTCTGGCGACTCAAGAAATCCGCCTCCCAGTTCTCCACTCCCGGGATGTGGATTGCTGACAGGTGGCAAGAGTGAGACTCTGCCCAGCGAATTATCTTTGATACTTCCACCATTGCTAGGGAGCTTCTTGTCCCTCCCTGATGGTTGATGTAAGCTACAGTCGTGATGTTGTCCGACTGAAACCTGATGAACCCCCGAGTTGTTAATTGGGGCCAAGCTAGAAGGGCATTGAGAACTGCCCTCAATTCCAGAATGTTTATTGGAAGGAGACTCTCCTCCTGATTCCATAGTCCCTGAGCCTTCAGAGAATTCCAGACAGCGCCCCAACCTAGTAGGCTGGCGTCTGTTGTTACAATTGTCCAGTCTGGCCTGCTGAATGGCATCCCCCTGGACAGGTGTGGCCGATGAAGCCACCATAGAAGAGAATTTCTGGTCTCTTGATTCAGATTCAGAGTAGGGGACAAATCTGAGTAATCCCCATTCCACTGACTTAGCATGCATAATTGCAGAGGTCTGAGGTGTAGGCGTGCAAAAGGTACTATGTCCATTGCCGCTACCATTAAGCCGATCACCTCCATGCATTGAGCTACTGACGGGTGTTGAATGGAATGAAGGACACGGCATGCATTTTGAAGCTTTGTTAACCTGTCCTCCGTCAGGTAAATCTTCATTTCTACAGAATCTATAAGAGTCCCCAAGAATGGAACTCTTGTGAGAGGAAAAAGAGAACTCTTCTTTTCGTTCACTTTCCATCCATGCGACCTTAGAAATGCCAGAACTAACTCTGTATGAGACTTGGCAGTTTGAAAGCTTGAAGCTTGTATCAGAATGTCGTCTAGGTATGGAGCTACCGAAATCCCTCGCGGTCTTAGTACCGCCAGAAGGGCACCCAGAACCTTCGTGAAGATTCTTGGAGCCGTAGCCAATCCGAATGGAAGAGCTACAAACTGGTAGTGCCTGTCTAAGAAGGCAAACCTTAGATACCGGTGATGATCTTTGTGGATCGGTATGTGAAGGTAAGCATCCTTTAAATCCACTGTGGTCATGTACTGACCCTCTTGGATCATGGGTAAGATTGTCCGAATAGTTTCCATTTTGAACGATGGAACTCTTAGGAATTTGTTTAGAATCTTTAAATCTAAGATTGGCCTGAAAGTTCCCTCTTTTTTGGGAACCACAAACAGGTTTGAGTAGAACCCTTGTCCTTGTTCCGACCGCGGAACCGGATGGATCACTCCCATTATTAACAGATCTTGTACGCAGCGTAGAAACGCTTCCTTCTTTATCTGGTTTGTTGACAACCTTGACAGATGAAATCTCCCCCTTGGGGGAGATAATTTGAAATCTAGAAGGTATCCCTGAGATATGATCTCTAGTGCCCAGGGATCCTGAACATCTCTTGCCCAGGCCTGGGCGAAGAGAGAGAGTCTGCCCCCCACTAGATCCGGTCCCGGATCGGGGGCTCTCGGTTCATGCTGTCTTTGGGGCAGCAGCAGGTTTCCTGGCCTGCTTGCTCTTGTTCCAGGACTGGTTAGGCTTCCAGCCTTGCCTGTAACGAGCAGCAGCTCCTTCCTGTTTTGGTGCAGTGGAGGTTGATGCTGCTCCTGTTTTGAAGTTCCGAAAGGGACGAAAATTAGACTGTCTAGCCTTAGCTTTGGCTTTGTCTTGAGGTAGGGCGTGGCCCTTACCTCCTGTAATGTCAGCGATAATCTCTTTCAAGCCGGGCCCAAATAAAGACTGCCCTTTGAAAGGTATATTAAGTAATTTGGACTTAGAAGTAACATCAGCTGACCAGGATTTTAGCCACAGCGCCCTACGTGCCTGTATGGCGAATCCTGAGTTCTTAGCCGTAAGTTTGGTTAAATGTACTACGGCCTCCGAAATGAAGGAATTAGCTAGTTTAAGGACTCTAAGCCTGTCCGTAATGTCGTCTAGCGTAGATGAACTAAGGTTCTCTTCAAGCGACTCAATCCAAAATGCTGCCGCAGCCGTAATCGGCGCGATACATGCAAGGGGTTGTAATATAAAACCTTGTTGAACAAACATTTTCTTAAGGTAACCCTCTAATTTTTTATCCATTGGATCTGAGAAAGCACAGCTATCCTCCACCGGGATAGTGGTACGCTTAGCTAAAGTAGAAACTGCTCCCTCCACCTTGGGGACCGTTTGCCATAAGTCCCGAGTGGTGGCGTCTATTGGAAACATCTTTCTAAATATTGGAGGGGGTGAGAACGGCACACCGGGTCTATCCCACTCCTTAGTAACAATTTCAGTTAGTCTCTTAGGTATAGGAAAAACGTCAGTACTCGCCGGTACCGCAAAGTATTTATCCAACCTACACAGTTTCTCTGATATTGCAACGGTGTTACAATCGTTGAGAGCTGCTAAGACCTCCCCTAGTAGTACACGGAGGTTCTCCAATTTAAATTTAAAATTTGAAATATCTGAGTCCAATCTGTTTGGATCAGAACCGTCACCCACAGAATGAAGCTCTCCGTCCTCATGCTCTGCGAGCTGTGACGCAGTATCAGACATGGCCCTAGCATTGTCAGCGCACTCTGTTCTCACCCCAGAGTGATCACGCTTGCCTCTTAGTTCTGGTAATTTAGACAAAACTTCAGTCATAACAGTAGCCATATCTTGTAATGTTATCTGTAATGGCTGCCCAGATGTACTAGGCGCCAAAATATCACGCACCTCCCGGGCGGGAGATGCAGGTACTGCCGCGTGAGGCGAGTTAGTCGGCATAACTCTCCCCTCGCTGTTTGGTGAAATTTGTTCACATTGTACAGATTGACTTTTATTTAAAGTAGCATCAATACAGTTAGTACATAAATTTCTATTGGGCTCCACCTTGGCATTGGAACAAATGACACAGATATCTTCCTCTGAGTCAGACATGTTTAACACACTAGCAGAAAAACTTACAACTTGGTTATAATCTTTTTTAGCAAAAAACGTACTGTGCCTCAAAGAGGTACTAACGATTAAATGACAGTTGAAATAATGAACTGAAAAACAGTTATAGCATCAAACTTTAAAACCACAAAACTTTTAGCAAAGGTTTGTTCCCATTAGTAAAATAAACATAAAAAATACAAAGCAACGTTTTTATTCACAGTCACTATAAGAATTCTCACAGCTCTGCTGAGAGAATTTACCTCCCTTCAAAGAAGTTTGAAGACCCCTGAGATCTATCAGAGATGAACCGGATCATGCAGGAAATATAAAAGTAACTGACTGGTATTTTTTGATGCGTAGCAAAGAGCGCCAAAAACGGCCCCTCCCTCTCCCCCACAGCAGTGAAGAGAAACGAAACTGTCACAATTAAAGCAAAAAAACTGCCAAGTGGAAAATAATGCCCAAATATTTATTCACACAGTACCTCAGCAATGTAAACGATTCTACATTCCAGCAAAAACGTTTAACCTGATAAATAGTTATTAAAAAGGATTAGTGACCTTTAACAGAGTAGTTCCGGTGAAATACCATCCCCAGAATACTGAAGTGTATACATACATGTCATTTTAACGGTATGGCAGGATTTTCTCATCAATTCCATTCAGAAAATAAAAACTGCTACATACCTCAATGCAGATTCATCTGCCCGCTGTCCCCTGATCTGAAGCCTTTACCTCCCTCAGATGGCCGAGAACAGCAATATGATCTTAACTACTCCGGTTAAAATCATAGTAAAAAACTCTGACAGATTCTTCCTCAAACTCTGCCAGAGAAGTAATAACACGCTCCGGTGCTATTTTAAAATAACAAACTTTTGATTGAAGTCATAAAAACTAAGTATAATCACCATAGTCCTCTCACACATCCTATCTAGTCGTTGGGTGCAAGAGAATGACTGGGACTGACGTAGAGGGGAGGAGCTATATGCAGCTCTGCTGGGTGAATCCTCTTGCATTTCCTGTTGGGGAGGAGTTATATCCCAGAAGTAATGATGACCCGTGGACTGATCACACATAACAGAAGAAAGCAAAAAGGACAACCTCCGTAAAAGTTAAAAGATATTTATTCCATACAAAGTACCGCTACGCGTTTCTCGACCGTAACCGGTCGTTTCCTCAGGCATGAAATAATGGATACAATTGTTACAAAGTAAAAACCTTATATACAGGTATGTATTAAAAACGGAAGTTGTCAAAGCACCTAGAGTAACCAATAATAGCTTAGTTGATACGGTGAGTATAATTATCCCTGATTCAAAATTCAACTGTGAGTTAACCCAAAACAGACTGGTAAAAAAGATTTAATTAGACTGTTTTGTCTGAGCTCAAAAACAAAAAAAGTAAGCAAAAAACCTGGAGTTTTGTTATCCATATTGGTCATATCTTGCATTATAGTAAAAATATGGCTGTTTTTTCTAACATCAACAAAAGAAAACATGATATTTTATAATCCGTATAGATCGTATGTATGTTAGAATAAAAACTACTGAAAAACACACAAACACTAAAAAATAAAAAAGGCATTGATGCTGATTAAAATGGAAAACCAAATTTTTGTTGTTTTCCATTTTAAAATGGAAAACAAATTTTGTTGTTTTCGGTTTGAGTCTGTAAAGATTTATTGAAGAGAACCTAAAGAGATATTTTGTTGATAATAAAGGTATAGAGTATCTATTGCTGAAGGTGTGCGATTTACAGAAAGGTGGGATTTCCCGGCCCTAGCCGAAAAACGGAAGAATGCACCACATAATGTAATGCCAATTTTTTGAGGAATGTATAATATATTAATTTTTTAATTATATAAAAAATGTTCTAATCTAAGAATTTGCAGATTGTGTGAGGAAAGAGTGGAATTGGTAAGAATTCCTCTTCGAAAAAAGGATGTTAATGGCGTAATTTTACTAGATTGCTATGGAATTCCTGTGATATTTAGACATGATAAATAGAATGAGATGAATTTATGGTGCCTACGGACTTTTAATTTGATCAGAACAAACCCCTATGTCCGTTCCCATATATGTAAACAAATGTTGCTATTCTCCTATATGACCACTGTTTGAACTTATTGAGCTGGACGCTATGTGGACCTATGTTATGAAGTTCTTATATAATTTAATGATGGTGTAAGCGATCCTAGTCTTGAGTGAAAATAGGAGTGCATGTCTGAGATAGTGTGTATATATATGTGAAAGTTGATGTGTGATGTCAGAATATGATTGCTAATAGTAAATTTTGGCTGATGTAGAGATGAGAAGTGGTATGCATCTATGAAGACCATTTTAAAAAAAAATATATATATAGTATTGTAATAACCATATCGATCATAGTGTCGAAAAAAAGATAAAGTAAAGGATCATTCTTGTATCAAGCTAATGTGCATGAAAATTAGGACCCATGTATTTGAAAGTGGTGAGTGTGTGAAAATGTTCGTGAAATGAGAGATCTTGCTCATGTGATGAATATCGTGACCTTGTCAGTTCTAAAGAGCATAGTTAAAGCCAGATCAAATTATTCGTGTGGGACTGCCCTACTGGCTTTAACTATGCTCTTTAGAACTGACAAGGTCACGATATTCATCACATGAGCAAGATCTCTCATTTCACGAACATTTTCACACACTCACCACTTTCAAATACATGGGTCCTAATTTTCATGCACATTAGCTTGATACAAGAATGATCCTTTACTTTATCTTTTTTTCGACACTATGATCGATATGGTTATTACAATACTATATATATATTTTTTTTAAAAATGGTCTTCATAGATGCATACCACTTCTCATCTCTACATCAGCCAAAATTTACTATTAGCAATCATATTCTGACATCACACATCAACTTTCACATATATATACACACACTATCTCAGACATGCACTCCTATTTTAACTCAAGACTAGGATCGCTTACACCATCATTAAATTATATAAGAACTTCATAACATAGGTCCACATAGCGTCCAGCTCAATAAGTTCAAACAGTGGTCATATAGGAGAATAGCAACATTTGTTTACATATATGGGAACGGACATAGGGGTTTGTTCTGATCAAATTAAAAGTCCGTAGGCACCATAAATTCATCTCATTCTATTTATCATGTCTAAATATCACAGGAATTCCATAGCAATCTAGTAAAATTACGCCATTAACATCCTTTTTTCGAAGAGGAATTCTTACCAATTCCACTCTTTCCTCACACAATCTGCAAATTCTTAGATTAGAACATTTTTTATATAATTAAAAAATTAATATATTATACATTCCTCAAAAAATTGGCATTACATTATGTGGTGCATTCTTCCGTTTTTCGGCTAGGGCCGGGAAATCCCACCTTTCTGTAAATCGCACACCTTCAGCAATAGATACTCTATACCTTTATTATCAACAAAATATCTCTTTAGGTTCTCTTCAATAAATCTTTACAGACTCAAACCGAAAACAACAAAATTTGTTTTCCATTTTAAAATGGAAAACAACAAAAATTTGGTTTTCCATTTTAATCAGCATCAATGCCTTTTTTATTTTTTAGTGTTTGTGTGTTTTTCAGTAGTTTTTATTCTAACATACATACGATCTATACGGATTATAAAATATCATGTTTTCTTTTGTTGATGTTAGAAAAAACAGCCATATTTTTACTATAATGCAAGATATGACCAATATGGATAACAAAACTCCAGGTTTTTTGCTTACTTTTTTTGTTTTTGAGCTCAGACAAAACAGTCTAATTAAATCTTTTTTACCAGTCTGTTTTGGGTTAACTCACAGTTGAATTTTGAATCAGGGATAATTATACTCACTGTATCAACTAAGCTATTATTGGTTACTCTAGGTGCTTTGACAACTTCCGTTTTTAATACATACCTGTATATAAGGTTTTTACTTTGTAACAATTGTATCCATTATTTCATGCCTGAGGAAACGACCGGTTACGGTCGAGAAACGCGTAGCGGTACTTTGTATGGAATAAATATCTTTTAACTTTTACGGAGGTTGTCCTTTTTGCTTTTATCGGCAATTTGCAAGGGTCAAGGTGTCACACATTATTTGCAGTGTGAATCCAATACAGCAATATCACGTTGGTCAAGAAAGTGAGCGATCCGACATAGGAGTCAGACAGAATCACTCGACCTGCATACAGACGCAGTATACCACAGACATCAGTGTACTAACCACTGTGAGTGTTAGCCGGCTTGTCAGCACCGGTCACAGTACGGTGCATTTACATTTGGTAAGCATTTTTGATTCATTTTACCTTGAAGTTATCTCAAACTTTATTACGCTATGTGGCGCTCTCTTTTTCAACTTTAATAACTATACTATACTGTATTTTATGGGCAATTGGGGCACATTTTGAAAATTAACCAGAGATCTGATCTCTGGTTAATTTTCAGAGCACTAATTGCTACCGTGAGCTCGTGGTAACAATAACCAGCCACTTGTAATGGCAAATTTTTCCGTTTATGGGCGTTCAGTAAATTAGTGCTCCACTTGTAATCTAGCCCACAATACGGTAAGTGGATTAAAATGCAAATGGATCACTACTTCACAAACTCCCTGTCACCTCAGAGGTGGCAGATTAAAATCCCCTTGAAATGATCTGGCAGGGGTAATTTACAAGACCTGCTTTTTCGCAATTAGTTGCATCTGCTTGCGTGCAATAATAAATATGGGAAGTGAATGCTCCCTGCGACTTTATATCCCAGACGGACAGGTTCTCTGATTGCAAATCTTTCCCATTTGTAAAATAATACGTCTGGCACACTATATACTCTCTGAGCAGACACAGTGTTTGAATGCAGATGCAAACGGCATATGTACATATGCTTTGTACACAGTAAAAACTATTCCTAGAACAGTGATACCTTTTCCTAGAAGCACTTTGCTAATAAGGATGTACTGTAAAAATGTTTCTATTCAAAAATCAAATGTATTTATGTCCTCTTTAATTTTGGGTTTTACGTTCCCTTAACATAAATATTAATATTCTGTAGCACACCTTGGGCGCGATCCGATATAGATCGCAGTTTGCGGCGCAAGCGAGGGAACCCGCGTCGCTCACAGTTTCAGCTCGCAACTCGAGCTATCCCATATATGTCGCCGTCAGATGCTAACGTGCCGTAAGTCTGACAAACCAGCGATGTCCAGAAATCTACGCAAGTACAAATTTCTGGCGTCGCCAGTGACTTGCGGCACGTTAGAAACTGCCGGCACCTACAAAACCTGACTAAAGTCTAAATCACCCGCACTGTCTAACACGCCTCCCTAACATAGCCCGACACGTCTAACCCACTATCCGCTATCCCCCCTCACTATCCTAACAATAAAATATGTATTAACCCCTAAACTGCCGCTACCTAATAAAGTTATTAACCCCTAAACCGCCGCCAGCTATATTAAATCTATAACCCCCTAAAGTGAGCCCCTAACACCGCCGCCATCTACCTTACCTACCCCCTAAAGTGAGCCCCTACCCCGCCGCTATTTTAAAATTATTAACCCCTAATCTAATCCCCCTACCCCGCCGCCATCTATATTAAATTATTTAACCCCTAAAATACTAAACTATCCCTACCACTAAACCTAAGTCTAACCCTACAACTAGCCCTGAAAAGGGCTTTTTGCGTGGCATTGCTCCAAAGTAACAGCTCTTTTGCCAGCCCTTAAAAGGGCTTTTTGCGGGGCATGCCCCAAAGTAACAGCTCTTTTGCCAGCCCTTAAAAGGGCTTTTGGCGGGGCTTTGTCACAAAGTAAACTGCTCTTTTGCCTACAATCTACATCCCCCTACACCGCGGCCACCTATAATAAATGTATTAACCCCTAATCTAATCCCCCTATACCGCCGCCAGCTATATTAACTATATTAACCCTAATTATATTAGGGTTAATATAGTTAATATAGTTATTATATTATATATATTAACTATATTAACCCTAATTATATTAGGGTTAATATAGTTAATATCGTTATTATATTATATATATATATTAAGTATAATAACCCTATCTAACTCTAACATCCTAACTAAACTCTTATTAAAATAAATCTAATATTAATATTATTAATTAAAATATTCCTATTTAAATCTAAATACTTACCTATAAAATAAACCCTAAGATAGCTACAATGTAATTAATAATTACATTATAGCTATGTTAAGGTTTATATTTATTTTACAGGTAAATTGTTAATTATTTTAACTAGGTATAATAGCTATTAAATAGTTATTAACTATTTAATAGCTACCTAGTTAAAATAATTACCCAATTACCTGTAAAATAAATCCTAACCTAAGTTACAAATACACCTACACTATCAATAAATTAAATAAACTACAAATATCTATCTAAAAATACAATTAAATAAACTAAACTAAATTACAAAAAAAACAACACTAAATTACAAAAAATAAAAAAAAAGATTACAAGATTTTTAAGCTAATTACACCTATTCTAAGCCCCCTAATAAAATAATAAAGCCCCCAAAATAAAAAAATTCCCTACCCTATTCTAAATTAAAACAAGTTCAAAGCTCTTTTACCTTACCAGCCCTTAAAAGGGCCTTTTGTGGGGGCATGCCCCAAAGAAAACTGCTCTTTTGCCTGCAAAAAAAAATACAATACCACCCCCCAACATTACAACCCACTACCCACATACCGCTAATCTAACCCAAACCCCCCTTAAATAAACCTAACACTACCCCCCCTGAAGATCTCCCTACCTTGTATTCACCCCGCCGGGCAGAACTCCTGATCTGATCCGGGCGATGTGGTCCAGCAAGCGGCAGTGAAGTCTTCTTCCATCCGGGCGATGTCTTGAAGCAAGCGGCAGAGAGTCTTCTTCCATCGGCGACGTCTTCAAGCAAATCGGCATCTTCAATCTTCTTACTTCGCTCCTCCGCCGCGGAGCATCCTTCCGGCACGACGACTTCCCGACGAATGAGGTTCCTTTAAATGACGTCATCCAAGATGGCGTCCGTCGAATTCCGATTGGCTGATAGGATTCTATCAGCCAATCGGAATTAAGGTAGAAAAATCTGATTGGCTGATTGAATCAGCCAATCAGATTCAAGTTCAATCTGATTGGCTGATTGGTTCAGCCAATTGGATTGAACTTGAATCTGATTGGCTGATTCAATCAGCCAATCAGATTTTTCTAACTTAATTCCGATTGGCTGATAGAATCCTATCAGCCAATCGGAATTCGGCGGACGCCATCTTGGATGACGTCATTTAAAGGTACCTCATTCGTCGTTCAGTCGCCGGCCGGGATGGATGCTCCGCGGTGGCGGAGCGAAGAAAGAAGATTGAAGATGCCGCTTCATGGAAGATGCTGCCGGAAGGAAGAAGACTTTGCTGCCGCTTGGAGGAAGACGTCGCCGGGAGGAAGAATTCTTCTTTGCCGCTTGGAGGAAGACATCGCCGGAGGAAGAATTCTTCTTTGCCGCTTGGAGGAAGACATTGCCCGGATCGGATGAGGAGTTCAGCCCGGTGTGGTGAAGACAAGGTAGGGAGATCTTCAGGGGGTAGTGTTAGGCTTTTTTATGGGGGGTTTGGGTGGGTTTAGAATAGGGGTATGTGGGTGGTGGGTTGTAATGGGGGGGGGGTATTGTATATGTTTTTAAATGCAAAAGAGCTGAATTCTTTGGGGCATGCCCCACAAAAGGCCCTTTTAAGGGCTGGTAAGGTAAAGAGCTTTGAACTTTTTTTAATTTAGAATAGGGCAGGGAATTTTTTTTATTTTGGGGGGCTTTATTATTTTATTAGGGGGCTTAGAATAGGTGTGATTAGCTTAAAAATCTTGTAATCTTTTTTTTATTTTTTGTAATTTAGTGTTTGTTTTTTTTTTGTAATTTAGTTTAGTTAATTTAATTGTATTTTTAGATAGATATTTGTAGTTTATTTAATTTATTGATAGTGTAGGTGTATTTGTAACTTAGGTTAGGATTTATTTTACAGGTAATTGGGTAATTATTTTAACTAGGTAGATATTAAATAGTTAATAACTATTTAATAGCTATTATACCTAGTTAAAATAATTAACAATTTACCTGTAAAATAAATATTAACCCTAACATAGCTACAATGTAATTATTAATTATATTGTAGCTATCTTAGGGTTTATTTTATAGGTAAGTATTTAGATTTAAATAGGAATATTTTAGTTTATAATATGAATTAGATTAATTTAATATAAATTTAGTTAGAGGTGTTAGGGTTAGATAGAGTTAATATAGTTAATATAAATACTATAGTAACTATATTAACTATATTAACCCTAATATAATTAGGGTTAATATAGTTAATATATATAATGTAATAACTATATTAACTATAATATACTTAGGGTTAATATAGATAATATAGCTGGCGGCGGGGTAGGTAGATTAAATTAGGGGTTAATAATTTTAATAGAGATGGCGGCGGTGTAAGGGGCTTACATTAGGGGTTAATAATATTAATATAGCTGGCGGCGGTATAGGGGGATTAGATTAGGGGTTAATAATTTTTATATAGGTGGCGGCGGTGTAAGGGGTCAGATTAGGGGATAGATAAGGTAGATGGCGGCGGTTTTAGGGGCTCACAGTAGGGGGTTAGTTTATGTAGATGGCGGCGGGGCCCGGGAGCGGCGGTTTAGGGGTTAATAACTTTATTAGGGATTTCGGGGGGGGGATCGCGGTTGACAGTTAGATAGACATTGGGCATGCGTTAGGTGTTAGGTTTTATTTAGCAGATTGCGGGTGACAGGTAGATAGACATTGCGCATGCGTTAGGTGTTAGGTTTATTTTCTAGCTAGTTTAGGGAGTTACGGGGCTCCAATAGTCAGCGTAAGGCTTCTTACGGCTGCTTTTTGTGGCGAGGTGAAAATGGAGTAAGATTTCTCCATTTTCGCCACGTAAGTCCTTACGCTGCATATTGGATACCAAACTGCGCTGGTTTGGTATACCTGCCTATGGCCCAAAAAACTACGGGCAACGGCAGAAATATACGCGCGTAACTTCTAGGTTACGCCGTATATGTGATACCAAACCAGCGTAAATATTGGCGTCGCCGGCTTTTGCGGGCGACGATTTTTATCGGATCGACCCCCTTTTCTTACTCCAGAATGATTTATTCCCATTTCAAATACATCTGTATGAAGTGAGAGCCAGTGACCTAATGTTCCATTATTTAAAGTGACAAGCCCTGAAGCTTAGCTTTGGCGATAATTAACTTTAATTAATGCTGTGCATTTTAATGGCAGAAAGAAGATTTGTAAATCTGACATTAGTACATCTTGTAAAGTACAGAACATCTTCAAAATACATAGCAAAACTGACTTCATAATAAAATAATAAAAGGTATAGTTCTTTTTATATAAAGGGGATATTTCACCTAAAAGGAAAACTAGTTTGTAATTTCTGCTAACTTTTAATCAAATGTTGCAGTGGCGTCTGTAGGTTTTGTGCTGCCCTAGGCACTCAAAATTCTGCTGCCCAACCCCACTCCCCAAGGTTTTACGCTTTTTTGGGCCATAATAATTTTTGGTCAGGGGGTAATCTTTTTTTATAGCATTTCCAAAGTAAATGTTTACCAGTGCTTCCATAACACTTGCAAACTCTCAGGTGGGTTGAATTAACACATGTGTACACAGTATACATGTGAGCAGTAATACTATTTATATATACAGTATATATATATATAGTCAGCTAGCGCTAGTTAAGTCACCTGCTGCTCCCAACAGAGACTCAAAACGTGCTGCCCCACATCTGCTGCCCTAGGCAACTGCCTTGTTTGCCTAGGCCATAATATGACTCTGAAATGTTGTTTATGCTAGATGTGGAACAACATAAGCTAGACATGCATAGTGTTATATGTAATCATATTTCAGTAATTCTCTTGTGCAACATATGAATATTGCTATTTGATAAATACCCTACCTAAATAAATTATTATTATTATTATTTATGTGTAAAGTGCTGCAAAATTCTGTTTTGCTCCTAAGGAAGACGTTTACTAGCTGTTTTTTTAACTGGTAATGCAAGTTACCTCTTATCAAAACACTGCATTTCAAATGCAGCTAAAATTAGGATGTTAGTAGTGGCGCCAAAACAGTGTTGATAAAAAACAAATGACATTTGGTTATTTGCCGGGATACTAAAGGACTACAAGGTACGGCTACAATGCCCTCCTTCTTACACTATGGTCTACTCAGTTTTGAATAGAGCCAATATAATTGTGACATTACAACTGAACAACTTATATGCTGCCCTTTACTAGTCCCAAACTGACCCTTATAATCCTAACCATCAAACTTTTCAAACTATCTAATCACACTATTAACATTCCCTGTAAAGGATAAGTTGTCTCTAAACTGCTGATGTAGAGTTTTAGTAATATTTCTATGTGTCTGTATAATGTATCTTAAAATTCTTGTCCTTATAGGAATAGAATAAAACAAGGAAAGATAACTATTTATTTTTATTACTATTATTTTTTATTATTATTTCCTAAAATATTTGATTAAAGATTTTTTTGGCATCTCTGTTATAAACAGGTTGGAGACCTGCCTTTAAATATTACAACATGTGGGTGTCCCTGTTTGGGGCCATGCTGTGCTGTGGTGTTATGTTTGTTATCAACTGGTGGGCGGCTCTGATCACTTACGCCATTGAGCTTTTCTTGTATATCTATGTCACATACAAGAAGCCAGGTATAGTATGATCATTTTTTATGGTATTTTATAGAGTAAAACATAGATAACTATTACAGCCAGTGTTGCATATGTTTCGCCAAGGCTTCATATTTTGTACAGATGTATTTTGCAGTCCAAGAGTAAAGAAGAAATTATATGGCATTTTCAGATATATGGGGTAGAACACTTCCTTTCATTTGTGCGATTAGAACACCATATTGATATTATTAAAAGGCACCATTTAAACATGTTAAAGGGACACTGAACCCAATTTTTTTCTTTTATGATTCAGATAGAGCAAGCAATTTTAAGCATCTTTCTAATTTACTCCTATTGTCAATTTTTCTTCATTCACTTGCTTTCTTTATTTGAAAAAGAAGGCATCTAAGCTAAGGAGCCAGCCAATTTGTGGTTCAGAACCATGGAAAGCACTTGTTTATTGGTGCTGTCCAATCAGCAAGGACAACCCAGGTTGTTCACCAAAAAATGGGCCGGCATCTAAACTTAAATTCTTGCTTTTCAAATAAAGATACCAAGAGAATAAAGAACATTTGTCAATAGGAGTAAATTAGAAAGATGCTTACAATTGCATGCTCTATCTGAATCATGAAAGAAAAAATTTGGGTACAGTGTCCCTTTAAATAAACATAGTTGCATGGTGTTTTTTTATTAATTGTCTGTGTACAGCTGTATCTTACCAACTGATTGATCACTAGTTGATAAGCAGAAGTATCTCTGTTTATTTGTGGACCCTGAAATTCCTTGCAGGCATTAAAACAAAACAACAATATGTCTTTTTTCTCAATACAGGAGCTTCCATTTTACCACAAAAAAAATCAAACAGCAATTATTTTTTTTTAATTCCCTTTTAGATGCAAAGAAAGAAACTGTTAAACAATAGTTGAATAAAGAGTATATAAAATAGTGACAGGGTGATAGACAAAAATAGTTGATTAGCCTTTAGTATCATTTAGTGCAATTATAATGCAGAATTTTTCTAGACAAAGAGGAGATGAGGAAGAAAAGAATTATCGCTATGCTTAAGTCAATACTAAACAGCATATAATAACACTGAAACGGGAGAGACTATTCTCATAAGGCCGAAAAGTAACAGGTTCTGAAATATGTTGCAAGTGGCGATTTGGTTTTATTTTGAAGACAACTGAATGTGTACAAGTCAATCAGTTGTCTTAGTCAAAATTCAGTCTTTCAAAATACTAAGTTAAATGCTAATGGAACTTTTTTTTGAACAGATGTTAATTGGGGGTCGTCAACCCAGGCACTTTACTTCACAAATGCCTTGAATACTGCTTTGGAGCTAAACACTATTGATGAACATGTGAAGAACTTCAGGTATTTGTTTCAACAATGATGCATCCCATTGTACATGTCCATAAATTATCCCAGAAAATAGGCTCTTTTTAAGCAAACCTTTACAATACAGTCTAGACATTGATATGGTAACTACATGAAAAACAAGTCAAAACAGGAAGCACCATTTGTTACTATGCCCAACACCTGTAGGCTTTTGTTAAGGGTTCACCCTGATTTAGTATGAGTTGGGTGTGTACTTTTTGTGTTTATTCCATCAATGAATTTATTAGTCACTATTGTTTTTCTTGTATTTTCATTACAGACCACAGTGTTTAGTGTTAACTGGAGGACCAATGGCAAGACCAGCTCTGCTTGATATTACTCATTCATTTACAAAGAACACTGGGCTATGTATTTGTTGTGAGGTGTTTGTGGTAAGCTCCTTAGCAATCTTGCATTCTATACCTAATCAATATAACAACATACAGTCTTTATTCAAATACAATGCTACATTGCACAAAGCCCTAACAAAGCTCTATGTCTTTGTCTGCTGGTAATTAAAATAGTATCCTTGTTGTGTGCATAAAATATACAGTATGTGGCTTGTTAATTATCACAGAAATCAGTACTGTAAACTGATCTATCATTTTAGAGCAATAATTAGTTATACAGAGTATCCATATCTATCCATGTCTATCATCCATACAACAATTTTTTCCCCTGGAAATACCATGAAATGAAAAGGTCCTAAAATCAAATTGAGACTAATATAGCAGAATCAGTTGTGTACTTCCTTATCATTGACTGATAGATCCAATATAGATAGAAATCACACAAAATCTTTGGGGGCTTTTTGAGAATGAATTTGTAATGTATGTTTGTCTCATTCACATCTATATAAACTTGGATAGATAGATAAACAGCTCTTAAGCTGACAAGACTTCTTAGATAATCTTGCCAAAGAGAAGAGCTTTAGATTGTCAGGCATTAAGTGAGAAACACTGTGAGGATTTAGTGGCAGATACAAAGTTGACTTATAGTTTTTTTCCAATATTTAAGAAACAAACGGAAGTATATAGGGCCAGATTACAAGTGGAGCGCAAAATTGCACTTTCGCAAGCGCGATATTTGCACTCCACTCATAAAACCAGCGCACGCAATTGTGCACTTGCATTAGAAGTGGCCCGCAATTGAATGGAAGCTTTGCGCTTACGAGAGTGCACTTCCATAGGCTCCAATGGCAGTGAAGGAAATTTAATATTTAATAAATTATTTAATTTACGTTATCTATGTCAGACATCCATGTTTAGTTAATTTTTGTATCATGGTTTTAAACAATATCTTATTTATATAATTATGAATTATTTACAAATGTAATTATAATATATCACAATTTAATATATTTTATTTTAAAGGAAGCTATATTGCACAAAAAGTATGTACAGTGGGAAAAAATACCCTGATCATATGAAGTAATACAAAGATCTGTTAAAAGAAGTCACAACAACATATACTGTAGTGTATTTTATTTCTCATATCATTTTTATAGTGACATATAAATACAAGCATGATTGTTTTGTAAGAATTTGTATAGCATTTCATATTATTAGTGCATATAAACACGTTTATGCTTGGCGATATTAATAGTACTAATAAAATCTCATATTATCTTTATTAAAAAAAAAACATAAATATGTCACCTTACTGTAAGGGTCATTTTGATCCTTTCTGCTTAAGAGAGTGAGATGAAACATCAAGTAAACTATGCACAAATTCACATTTTTTTCAGTCAATGGGAGACAAACATAAGGTTGTACTGCTGTAGTTTGGTGAACACAAAACCAAAATTCTTCAACTTTTTAATTTGCCAGATAATGTCATGTTATTTTCTGTAGCTGTTGATGTACAGTATACTTGGCCTTAGTTTAATAAAACAATATATATGAAAATGGGCTTCCTGCCTTGCTTTTTTTTGCCATTGAATTAACAATTCACTACTATTTCTTTTTTTTTTTCTACAAAATCTGTTTGACTTTAAAGTATTATTCATCCTCAATGCAATTTGCAGTTTGAGTAAACAGACAGAAAATGTGCTCGGAAGGTGGCTTTGTATGATATAATAAAGTGATAACTGAACAAACAAGGAATATAGATTAGGACGCTTTAAGGATTACAATTTAAGACATTTAACGTAAAGTATAACACGTTTCATGGTTTATTTTAGCCAAAAGACAGATATTTCATATAGATTAGGGCCACACAGTTATTGAGTCTGACAAACTGCTTCTCTCTAATGCCAGTCAGGTTCTTCCTGCAGACTGAGATGGTAAATATGTTACTATCAATTAACTTCTCTTATGTATCTAGATGCCCTCTAATTCTCTCTTTCTCTTCAGTGTCATAACAAATATTTCAATTGTATTCACAATTTATTCACGGTAGACATGTAATATATAATATCATACTTCTGTGAGCTTCATTGTTAGTAATAAAAAAGTAACAGTTTTGTTCTCAGGTTATAGTCTCCAAAGATTAGATTGGATTGTAATGATCCATTTTCATTTGCTAATCTTTCATTTCACTGAACCTTTATTGTGTTATGCAGGGACCGCGCAAACAGACTGTAAAAGAAATGAATTCCGGTATGCTCAAAAAACAGACTTGGTTAACAAAGAACCAAAGAAAAGCAT
This sequence comes from Bombina bombina, assembly GCF_027579735.1. Classification (NCBI taxonomy): domain Eukaryota; kingdom Metazoa; phylum Chordata; class Amphibia; order Anura; family Bombinatoridae; genus Bombina; species Bombina bombina. The sequence continues at coordinate 534,974,556 of NC_069504.1, read as the reverse complement.
TTTATGCTGCAGTTGCCGCTGAGAATTTTAGAGAAGGTGTAAAAAGTCTTCTTCAGGTAAGAAGTCAAAAATAAGAAATTATTATCTGCCCAATCAGCTGCTACTTTAAAGGGATAGTTTACTGTAAAATTGGTTTCCCCTTAATGTGTTTCCGTTGACTTGTTTATACCAGCTGCATAGAATAAATACTCATTTAGGTTTATTTTTGAATATGAAATGTCTTTTAAATTAATTGAAACCACAACCCAATCAAATGGCTGAGTTTGCAGGGAGAGCGGATCTAATTATCTTATATTTATACACACACACACAAAGTCATCATAATATCTCTTACTGTAAACAAAAAGACCAATTCATAGAAAGAACATTCTCTCTCACCCACCCCTCCATTAGCAGTGTGATTTTTACCTCAAATTCATAATTATATAGATTTTCTATAGCCAATACTGCTGTACTGAAATTTGCAATGAGTGGCAATTTCAACAGGCAAAAACAATTATTTCAAATAATGAAATAAGGGTAAAAGTATCATCAACTCAGATCTGATTCAATTAAATACTTTCAATAGTGCCACATGTGAATTTGTTAAATTGAATTTATTGTTATTGAGTAATAAATGTTTTATTTACTTGGAGTGTTTTTTCCATGCTTTATACTCTATGTAAATGGTGGGTTCTCCTGTACTTGTGAGTCTTATTAATCTTCTTCTATCCTCATAAACAACTAAAATCTAAAACTCACAGTACAACAAATAATAAAAAAGTAAATAATACTCTCCTCACTGAGTATTGCAGCCCCCGTCAGGATCTCTGCCCCTGCTACAACAATATTTCTCATGGCACATTTAGCCACCAATCAGCAAGCGCTACCCAGGTTCTGAACCAAAAATGGGCCGGCTCCTAAGCTTACATTCCTGCTTTTTCAAATAAAGATATCAAGAGAACAAAGAAAAATTGATAATAGCAGTAAATTAGAAAGTTGCTTAAAATTGCATGCTCTATCTGAATCATGAAAAGAAAAATAGGTTTCATACCCCTTTAACCCCTTAAGGACCGACGACGTGCAGGGTACGTCCTCCAAAAAAATACACTTAACAAAACAGGACGTACCCTGCACATTGTCGTTCTTGGAAAGCAGTGGAAGCGATCCTGATATAGATCCTCAATATAGAGGCATCCTGCAATAACCATCCTTGGCTATCCGATGCAGAGAGAGCCACTATGTGGCCCTCTCTGCACTGGACATCTATGGCCGCAATCATTGGTGGGTGGGAGGCGGGTGGGCGGCCATCAATGGCTTCTGGTAAGAAGAGGGGGCTGGGATCATGGGCGGGATTGCCGGGGGGCAGCGGGCAGGCGCGTGCACGGGGCGGGAGCAGGTGGGAACCGCTACTCTACGGAAAATTTTAATGCTACAATGTGGGAGAAAGGGGGTGGGAATTGGCAAAAAATAGATCTAAGGGTTCTTGGAGGGGTGGGGGGGGTTGGTCTTTGGGGGGGGGAAGCTACACTACAGAAAAAAACAACGTTTTTTTTGTAAACTGGGTACTGACAGAATGCTGACAGTACCCAAGATGGCTCCCAATAAGGTAGAGGAAGAGGGTTAGAGAACTGTTTGGGGGGGGGGGGGATCAGGGAGCTTGGGGGCTAAGGGGGGCTCCTACACAGCAGCATATGTAAATATGCTAAAAATTAAAAACAAATTCAAAGATATCTTTTATTATAGTACTGGCAGACTTTCTGCCAGTACTTAAGATGGCGGGGACAATTGTGGGGTGGGGGAGGGAAGAGAGCTGTTTGGGAGGGATCAGGGGTTGTGATGTGTCAGGTGGGAGGCTGATCTCTACACTAAAGCTAAAATTAACCCTGCAAGCTCCCTACAAGCTACCTAATTAACCCCTTCACTGCTAGACATAATACACGTGTGATGCACAGCGGCATTTAGCGGCCTTCTAATTACCAAAAAGCAACGCCAAAGCCATATATGTCTCCTATTTCTGAACAAAGGGGATCCCAGAGAATTTACAACCATTTGTGACATAATTGCACAAGCTGTTTTTTAAATAATTTCAGTGAGAAACCTAAAATTGCTAAAAATGTAATAATTTTTTTTATTTGATCACATTTGGCGGTGAAATGGTGGCATGAAATATACCAAAATGGGCCTAGATCAATACTATGGGTTGTCTACTACACTAAAGCTAAAATTACTCAAAAAAAACGCCCTACATGCTCCCTAATTAACCCCTTCACTGCTGGGCATAATACACGTGTGGTGCGCAGTGGCATTTAGCGGCCTTCTAATTACCAAAAAGCAACGCCAAAGCCATATATGTCTGCTATTTCTGAACAAAGGGGATCCCAGAGAAGCATTTACAACCATTTATGCCATAATTGCACAAGTTATTTGTAAATAATTTCAGTAAGAAACCTAAAGTTTGTGAAAACATTTGTGAAAAAGTGAATGATTTTTTTTATTTGATCGCATTTGGCGGTGAAATGGTGGCATGAAATATACCAAAATGGGCCTAGATCAATACTTTGGGATGTCTTCTTAAAAAAATATATACATGTCAAGGGATATTCAGGTATTCCTGAAAGATATCAGTGTTCTAATGTAACTAGCGCTAATTTTGAAAAAAAGTGGTTTGGAAATAGCAAAGTGCTACATGTATTTATTGCCCTATAACTTGCAAAAAAAGCAAAGCACATGTAAACATTGGGTATTTCTAAACTCAGGACAAAATTTATAAACTATTTAGCATGGGTGTTTTTTGGTGGTTGTAGATGTGTAACAGATTTTGGGGGTCAAAGTTAGAAAAAGTGTTTTTTTTTTCATTTTTTCCTCATATTTTATATTTTTTTATAGTAAATTATAAGATACGATGAAAATAATGATATCATTAGAAAGTCCATTTAATGGCGAGAAAAACGGTATATAATATGTGTGGGTACAGTAAATGAGTAAGAGAAAAATTACAGCTAAACACAAACACCGCAAAAATGTAAAAATAGCCTTGGTCCCAAACGGACAGAAAATGGAAAAGTGCTGTGGTCATTAAGGGGTTAAAGGAATATGAAACCCACACATTTTCTTTTGTGATTCAGGCATAGCATACAATTGTAAAAAAAACAACTTTCGAATCTACTTCTATTATCAAATTTGCTTTGTTCCCATGGTTTTCTTTGTTGAAGAGATACTATACCTAGGTAGATGTATGGAGCACTACACGACAGGAAATAGTGCTGTCATCTAGTGCTCTTGCCAATGGATAAACTGCTGCCATATAGTGCTCTTGCCAATGGATAAACTGCTGCCATCTAGTGCTCTTGCCAATGGATAAACTGCTGCCATATAGTGCTCTTGCCAATGGATAAACTGCTGCCATATAGTGCTCTTGCCAATGGATAAACTGCTGCCATCTAGTGCTTCGGACACAGATACCAATAGAACAAAGAAAATGTAATACTAGAGGCAAATCAGAAAGTTGTTTAAAATGAAATACTCCATCTGAATCACAAAATAATTTTTTTTCTATACCTGTCAAAGGTGGAATAGTTTTCCATTTATAGAGATGTCTTATAAGCTGTGAGGATGGCTATACCTACACCTTTAATATATGTGAAACTTTACATTGTTTTTTCTTGCCGGTGTTGGAACCCAGACATTGTACTTTAGTCTAAATAAAGTTAAATAAAGAATGAATAGCGATAACTTAGAAAATCTTGTAAAATGTAGCACCTACTTATTTTCTTTTTGAGAATTCTTATTTTCCAGATTACTGAACAAACACATAACCAGGATCTCAGTAACACCCACTAAATAATGATGCCTTATCTGCACTTTAAATTGTTATAAAAAAAAAAAAAAAGATGAACATATTTTGGTAATAAAAATAACAGCCACTGTGTTATTAAATAGATCAGAAACACGCTTGTCATTTTTTGTTATAATAAACCCCAAAACGCAGCATGTGTTCTGTAAAATGTATGTTATTGTTCTATTGAAATAACAGCTTGGAACTGAAATGCAAATGAACTCAATCTGCGCAATATGTATCCGTGGGATGAAACCATTTAGCAATGAAAGATGAACTGAGCGTTCCCTATTTTTTTTTGCGAAAAGCAAAAAGGCTGTGCGGTGGACACTGCATTGTCACTATGTTATCTTATATGCTTATTGTTAATATCTTCATACTGTACCACATGTACAAACTGGTTAATTACAGTTCTTGTTATATGTTTAGGCTTCTGGTTTAGGAAGAATGAAGCCAAATACCCTGGTTATTGGGTTTAAAAAGGACTGGAAAAATGCCAGCCCAATGGATCTTGAAAACTATGTGGGAATGTTACAGTAAGTACAAGTAGTAAATGTAAAATAGATGGCAAGTCTAAATGATTATTTTGTCATGTCCAAACACCTTTCTTGAAATATTTGCTTATTTTCTTGGAATGAACATAAATGAGAGTTGGAATACATACTGTCGGAGAACATATCTTCAAGTAAAGAGACATAGAAGCCAAAATTAAGGTTTCATGATTCAGATACATTGTGAAATAAAACAAAATATTTAAATGCACTTTTATGATCAAATTCACTTCTTTCTCTGTATATGTTTAGCTGAACAATAGCTCCTTTCCATGACAGCAAATCTTGGTATGCTCATTAGCAAATATCTTTAGCACAATATATTAGCTTTGTTTGTAACATTATTCCAAGAGAAAGAAGTAAATTTAACAATAGATATAAACTGGGATTTTTTTTTTAAATTGCTCCCTTTGGGCCAGATATTCAAAAACTCACCGCTCAGGTGAGATGATCTTAAATGGCTTGTCAGTATGGAGAGGTCCCTAAAAGAAGTTAGAAACACAAATTTTAGTTTGAAAGATATTTATCTCACTATGCAAGCTTCTTGATGTGAAGGAGAGACTCCTATATTACAATATAAGGTCTAAAAAAAAATCCAAAAGATTTTGCATGATTTCTCTCCGTGACGGCGAGCTTTTGAATAGCAGCCCCTTTATCTGAATCAGGAAACTTTAATTTTGTCTATTTAATAGGCATTGGGAATGGTTATGAAGTCTACGCAAAATAGTTTTGTTTTGTAGTGTACTGTTTACTAAAGTGATAACAGCCCCTGATCCCAGATAAGAAAAGAAAAAGAAAACTTGCCATGCCACAATTTAAAGGGGAGCTTCTTAAATTACATACTATACAAACACAGCTGATATTTACATTGAGGAGTATTTTTTCATCAGAGCATATGCTAAAATGATGGATGCATTTATTAAAATGTCAGATTGTTATATATGTGTGCCAAATAGTAAATGGCAAGCTAACAGCTAACACTAAAAGACTAAATACAAGCACTACATCTTCTTTAAGCCTTTAATCTTTGAATACAAAAAAACAAAACAAACAAGACCTATTCAAATGAAAATACTGATGCAGTTTTGAGGACTACCCTTTTGATATTATATTACATTACCCAATGCTGTAGCAAATCCCTAGGTAAAAGTTAGCATTTTGATGTAAAGTCCATCACATTCTGCTAGTATTTCTTTAATAAAGAGATTTGCATATTATTCTCAGGCTAATCTTTCATTTGAATACATCATTATAACAACATTTAATTCAGGCTTTAGTGTCCTAAATACCCACAAAACTGCATAGATATGAGGGAATGTCAATGTAACAACCATTCACTTGAGATGTAAAATTATACTGAGAGGTTCTCACAACATTTGGGCCTATTTAAACAATTACTTTTCAGTCATAGCTGTATGAAAAGCTGCTTAAACCATGTGGTGCTAGATATGGCTCCAGATAATTGTTATACAACCCATTCTACCTGGCTTTCCTCTACTATTAACCCCTAAATGTAGCCTCTAATCCTACCCACAAATTCCAAAATGAAAGTTTAACCCCCAATCCTAATGTCATATTTAACCCCTAATCCTAAACTTATCTTATTCCTAAACAATAAGGATAAGCAATTCCCTACACCCTTTCAGTAATTTTAGCCCTAAAACTAATACAAACTTTCCAAGACAGGCGAATGCCCTAAAAGAGCCTCAGTGACAACTCATGTAATCGTGAATGGTTCCATAAAACATAATTACAGTCAATATAGCAGATGATATCAATAGATGGATCAAATGCTTAATGGAATGACTTTTAATTGAAAAATAGAGAAAACTGTGTACAGTACATATAATTTAGGTTGGTGACAGAAAATGCATTTAACAAATAACATTTTTTTTAACAGTGATGCCTTTGATTTTGAATATGGAGTGGTTGTAGTCAGAAATAGTCAAGGCTTTGACATCTCTCAAATACTTCAAGTCCAAGGTAATGTTATTTTTCTTTAACTACGGTTCCAAAAGAATTGACCTGTACATTTTGATCAACAGCAGCTGTGACATATGGACCTTGTATTCTTCATATAAGGTTAAATGATCATTATATTCTCATTGTGCAACAAATCAGTGTTGCAACTATTGTACTCTAGATATTCACAAGAATCGTTATCCTATTACCTAATACTGTAGTTTAAAGGAACATTAAACTAAACCCATTGTAAAATATTTAATTAAGAAAAATAAAACAGTTCTGTGATATCCATTCATTATTCATTTTTCCTGCTTTTGCTGTAAAATACATATAAAAAGTGCATTTATGTCATTACCTCCCAGTTAGGTGACTGCCTTCATTATTCTTAAAGGGACCTAGGCAAGAAGCCTATCAGAGCTTCAGGAACACACCCTTTCACATAGGCTTGGTTCATTTCTGCTTTTCCTCTTACATAGCTTTTTTAGGGCCATTTCTGCAGTACTGGAATTTTTAGTATAGGTTCAGTTTCAATAGGCAAAGGTATCTATTTTAAATGACAAAATAAAGGTAAATGGCTATTTGTAAACCATTGAATGCACTCTGACAAGTAAAATGGATTATGGGAACCCACTGAAGGGGAAACATTTTATGGTACAATGTCCCTTTAAAGGGACATGAAACTTGAATGTTTACTTTCATGATTTAGATAGAGAGTACAATTAAAAAAAAAGTTTCTGATTTACTTTTATTTATCAAATTTGTGTGATTCTCATATTATTCTTTGTTGAAGAGCTATCTAGATAGGTAGCATGCACACGTCTAGAGCACTACATGACAGTATATAGTGCTAATGTATAACATTGTTGCAATACTGCTGCCATATAGTGCTGCAGACGTGCACACTACTGACCTTACCTCCCTGCTTTTCAACAAAGGATAACATGAAAACAAAGAGAATTTGATAAAAGAAGCAAATTGGAAAGTTGTTTCAGATAGAGCATGTGATTTTAAGACTTTTATATTCACCACTATTTTTAAATGTACTTTATTCTTTTGGTATCCTTTGTTGCAAAATAATATATACATATCCTACACTACTGAGAGCAAATTGGTGTTTGGCGGCTAGACACATGTGTGTCTTGTCATTGGCTGACTAGATATGTTCAGCTAGCTCCCAGTAGTAAATTACTGCTTTGTCAGCAAAGGATACTAAGAGAATGATGCAAATTTGAGAATAGAAGTACAGTTGTTTAAAACTGTAGGCTCTAACCGAATAAACAAAGAAAAACTTTGGGTTTCATGTCCCTTTAATTACTGATATGTGCCATGTGTTCAATGTGTTTAACTACTACAAAATATATTTCTGTAAATGTATTTAAAAATCCACTGTTATCATTTTCATAAAGCATTCATTTTACTCATTTTCATATTTGTCAGGCAATGCTCCTATACACTGCAATTAATATTCAAGCTGTGAATTTGCTGAACTATAGGCTGTTTATTGGAAACCAATGAAATACACATTTCCTTTGCCACTGTGCATTGTCATAATTCATTTCATGATAGCATAGGACAGACTGTAAAGGAAAATGTTATGTTCAATGAAAGTGACATCAATTATTATAGTAATAAACGTCCTAAAACTGGTGGACTGAACCAGTATAGTAATGGTTTGTAGCACAGCGTGACACATCTTGTTATGATGATAACATGCATGATTTATATTTTGTCATTCACCATTTCACATTCACACTCTCCATATCTAAAAATAATGTAGATAAGTCACACATTCTCATCAGAAAACGTAGAAATTCTGTATTCAGCTAGATATGCTAAAGGGCTTTGGAATGTACAGTGCATTCCAGACCACAATCTACTGACACACAGGGAAAACTACAGTATTATTCAAGGTTTAAATGGACTTGTCATATACTTTGCATATTTGCTAATAATCTATGTATATACATATATACATATATACAGTATATATATATATATATATATATATATATATATATATATATATATACAGCAGGTAGGACAGCATTCACGGTTACAGTTTTATCCACCCAGGGTGCTTCTATGATATGAATAAAGGAAGGAAATGAGGATGCACTCGCCAGGATTTTTCAATGTTACCATTTAATGTAACGTTTCGGGGTATTATCCCCTTCGTCAGACAAGACAAAATAACAATTGTTATTATTATTTTGTCTTGTCTGACAAAGGGGATAATACCCTGAAACGTTACATTAAATGGCAACATTGAAAAATCCTGGCGAGTGCATCCTCATTTCCTGTATGTATATATATATATATACTTTTATATTTTATGGACCATTGATTTGTAAGATTTGCACATTAAAGGGACAGTCAAGTCCAAAAAAAAAATTCATTTTTCAAATAGGGCATGTAATTTTAAACAACTTTCCAATTTACTTTTATCAACAATTTTGCTTTGTTCTCTTGGTATTCTAGTTGAAAGCAAACATAGGAAGGTGCATATGATAATTTCTAAGCCCTTGAAGGCCGCCTCTATTTTATTTACTTTTCACAGCAGGGGAGAGCAAGCTCATGTAGGCCATATAGATAGCATTGTGATCACGCTTGTGGCAGACACTGCACTAATTGGCTAAAATGCAAGTCAATAGATAATAACTAAAAGTCATGTGATTAGGGGCGGTCAGAAGATGCTTAGATACAAGTTAGTCACAGAAGTAAAAAGTGTATTAATATAACAGTGTTGTTTATGCAAAACTGGGGAATGGGTAATAAAGTGATTATCTATCTTTTTAAACAACAAAAATTCTGTTGTTGACTGTCCCTTTAAGAAAAATATATAATTGTTTTCTGGTAGCTTGTATGATTTTTTGGTGATTTTTCAGCATTGGTGAAGCAGACAGACTTTGATTTCAGTGTGTTTGAAAGAGAGAATCAGATTATAAGGTGAATGAAAGCAACATATTTAAGAGAACAAAATTATTTTTAGTCTTGTGGGGTCAATTGCCCTAAATAGCCATTGAGAATCTATCCCATGGGATGAGCTGTGGTTCATATTTATTAGTTATAACTTTTATTGTAGAAAAGAATAGATGTATGCTCAGCTGAGACAAAGAATGCTTAGTGGGCTACTATATGAGATGGTATAGACTCAAGGTACAGCCTCTTTTAGCTCCATTGTAAATTGTACAGCTATTGTTGATGCAAAACTGATACCAGCAAATGACTAGAGAGGCAATGTGAGGGAAGGGGGGGGAGGGGGTAAACATCAATTCACAGAAAATTAGATCATAGCATTAACCCAGGAGGAACACACACAATTTCCAGATATATTTTACAGCAAAAGGCAGAAATTTAAATTAACAAATGTATATTGCAATACTGATATACTTTTAATAAAGAGATATTGTATGTGTTGTTAAATTTTGAATTTAAAGGGACAGTCTACACCAGAATTTGTATTGTTTATAAAGAAAGGTAATCCCTTTATTACCCATTCCCTTGTTTTGCATAACAAACACAGTTATATTAATCTATGTTTTACCTGTGTGATTACCTTGTAGCTAAGCCTCTGCAGACTGACCCCTTATCTCAGTACTTTTGACAGACATGCAGTTTAGCTAATCAGTGCAGACTCCTAAATAACTCAACGGGAGTAAGCACAATGTTATATATATGACACACATGAACTTTCACTGTCTAAGTGTGAAAAACTTTCAAAATGCTCTGAGCTAAGAGGGGGGTTTCAACGGTTAAGAAATCAGTTTGAGCCTACCTAGGTTTAGCTTTTCATTCCCACCAAGGGAACAAATCAAATTTGATGATAAATGTAAATTGGAAAGTTGTTTAAAATTGCATGCCCTATCTGAATCATTAAAGTTTAATTTTGTCTAGACTGTTCCTTTAATAGCCCTTTAAAGGGACAGTCTAGTCAAAATTAAACTTTATGATTCAGATTAGACATGTGCAACGCTAAAAATTTCATTTAGTTTAGTTTTCATTAGTAAAATAAATAATTTAGTTTTGGCAAATTAGTTTAGTTAAGTTTTAAAAAAAAATTATTTCGGCAAATTAGTTATGTTAAGTTAAATCGTTTTTTCAGATCCATTCTTTATTGATATGCATAATTCTATTCTGAAGTTTAAAATAGAATAATGCATATGGATTAAGAATGGATCCGAAAAAATGATTTAACTTAACATAACTAATATGCTGGCAATTGCCGAAACAAAATTATCTAAAACTGCCGCCGCCACCCACATCGCCAACACTAAATAAAGCTATTACCCCTAAACCGCTGTTCCCAAACATCGCCAACACTAACTAAACCTATTAACCCCTAAACCGCAGTTCCCAGACATTGTCAACACTAACTAAACCTACTAACCCCTAAACCGCCGTTCCCAAAAATCGCCAACACTAACTATACCTATCAACCCCTAAACCACAGTTCCCCGACATCGCCAAAACACTAACTAAACCTATGAACCCCTAAACCGCCAACACTAACTGAAACACTAAATAAACCTATTAACCCCTTAAACCACCGTTCCCAAACATCGCCAACACTAACTAAACCTATTAAACCCTAAACCGCAGTTCCCCGACATCGCCGACACTAACTAAACCTATGAACCCCTAAACCGCCGTTCCCAAACATCGCCAACACTAACTAAACCTATCAACTCCTAAACCGCAGTTCCCTGACATCGCCAACACTAACTGAAACACTAGATAAACCAATTAACCCCTAAACCACCGTTCCCAAACATAGCCAACACTAACTAAACCTATTAACACCTAAACCGCCGTCCCTAAACATCACCAACACTAACTTAACCTATGAACCCCTAAACCGCCGGCCCCCACATCGCAACAACCTAAATTAAACTATTAACCCCTAAACCTAACACCCCCTAACTTTAACATAATTAAAATAGGCCTAAATTAAAGTTACAATTATTAACTAACTACCTATTTAAAAATAAATACAAACTTACCTTTAAAATAAAAATAAAACCTAAGCTAGCTACAATATAACTATTTACTAACTACCTAGTTAAAATAAATACAAACTTACCTGTGAAATAAAAATAAAACCTAAGCCTAAACTAATAAAACCTAACTGTACTAAAAATAAAAACCTAAGCTTACTAAAAATAAAAAAAACCTAAGATTACTAAAAAATTAAAACTACAATTACAAAAAATAATAAACACTAAAATTACAAAAAATAAAAAAAACTACTATTACAAAAAATAACAAACGAAATTATCCAAAAAATTTTAAAATTATTCCTATTCTAATCCCTGTTTAAAAAACAAACAATAAAAAACACCCCAAAGTAAAAAAGCCCCTAATCTATAATAAATTACCAAGGGCCCTTAAAAGGGCCTTTTGTAGTGCACTGCCCTAAAATTAACAGCTCTTTTGCAAAAAAATAAAAACAAAACACCCCCTAACATTACAAACCCCCACCCCCAAACCCATAAAATAAAAATAAACCTAATCTACCCATTTCTCCGAAAAGGGCATTTGTATGGGCATTGCCCTTAAAATGGCATTCAGCTCTTTTTCAGCCCATTAAAATAAAAAAAGCCCTTATCTAAAAAAAAAAACAACTAAAAAAAAAAACACCTAACACTAACCCCAAAATCGGTACTCACAGTTGCTGAAGTCCAGCAAAAGATCTTCATCCCAGCGGCAAAGCATCTTCATCCAGGCGACTGGATTCAAATCAGCCTATAGGAATGAGAGCTGCTTAAATCCTATTGGCTGTTTAAATCAGCCATTAGGATTTAAGCAACTCTCATTCCTATTGGCTGAATTAATTTTTTCAGCCATTAGGAATGCAACGGTACCCCAATATAAAAGGGGTATCTTGCATTGAATCCTCAGTGTGTGGCGGATGATCACATGAAGAGGACCTCCACGTCAGACCGATGGACCTCCGCCTGGACCTCCACCTCTGCGCATTGACCACTCCACCTCCACAGGGATGAAGAAGATGCCGGTCCCGCGATGGATGAAGATGGAGCCGTGTGGATGAAGATTCTTCACCACTGGGATGAAGATCTTTCGCCGGACTTCAGCAACTGTGTGTACTGATTTTGGGGTTAGTGTTACGTATTTACTTGTTTTTTGGGGTATTTTTTTTTTTAGATTAAGTTTTTTTTTATTTTAATGGGCTGAAAAAGAGCTGAATGCCCTTTTAATAGCAGTAAAAGAGCTGAATGGCCTTTTAAGGTCAATACCCATACAAATGTCCTTTTCAGGGCAATGGGTAGATAAGGTTTTTTTTAGTTAGGTATTTTTTATTTTGTGGGTTTGGGGGCGTGGGGGGTTGTAATGTAAGGGGTGTTTGTTTTTATTTGTTTGCAAAAGTGCTGTAAACTTTAGGGCAATGCCCTACAAAAGGCCCTTTTAAGGGCTCTTGGTAGTTTATTATAGATTAGGGTTTTTTTTAATTATGGGGTGTGTTTTTTTTTTTTTTTAAATGGAATATTAGAATAGAAATAATTTTTATTATTTTGGATAATTTAATTTATTATTTTTTGTAATGGTAGTTTTAATGATTTAGTAATCTTAGGTTGTTTTATTTTTTAGTAATCTTAGTTTTTTTATTTTTAGTCAAGTTAGGTTTTATTAGTTTAAGCTTAGGTTTTATTTTTATTTCACAGGTAAGTTTGTATTTATTTTAACTAGGTAGTTAGTAAATAGTTATATTGTAGCTAGCTTAGGTTTTATTTTTATTTCACAGGTAAGTTTGTATTTATTTTTAAATAGGTAGTTAATTAATAATTGTAACTTTAATTTAGGTCTATTTTAATTATGTTAAAGTTAGGGGGTGTTAGGTTTAGGGGTTAATAGTTTAATCTAGGTTGTTGCGATGTGGGGGACGACAGTTTAGGGGTTAATAGGTTTAGTTAGTGTTGGCGATGTTTGGGAACTACGGTTTAGGGGTTAATAGGTTTATTTAGTGTTTAAGTTAGTGTCAGCGATGTTGGGGAACTACGGTTTAGGGGTTAATAAGTTTAGTTAGTGTTGGCAATGTTAGTGTTGGGGATGTCGGGTACGGTGGTTTAGGGGTTAATAGCTTTATTTAGTGATTTAGTTGGTGTTGGCGATGTTGGGGAACGTCGGTTTAGGGTTTAATAGCTTTATTTAGTGATTTAGTTAGTGTTGGTGATGTCGGGGAACTGTGCTTTAGATTAGAATAATGAAAAATTCCGAATATGAATAATAGATCAGAATATTGGAAACTGATTTATTTATTTTCTGAATTTTTCAGGATTTTAGTTATGGTTTCGATTCGGAAATTCGGATGCATTTGAATCCCCGAATCGGCCAAAATTTGTCCGAAAACTAAATTCAGCCGAAAGAAACGCACATGTCTAATTCAGATAGGGCATGTAATTTTAAACAACTTTCCAATTTACTTTTATCATCAATTTTGCTTAGTTCTCTTGGTATTCTTAGTTAAAAGCTAAACCTAGGTAGGCTTATATGCTAATTGCTAAGCCTTTGAATGCCGCCTCTTATCTGAATGCATTTTTACAGTTTTTCATAGCTAGAGGGCGTTAGTTCATTCATGTGTGCCATATAGATAACATTATGCTCATGCACGTGGAGTTACCTAGGAGTCAGCACTGATGGGGTAAAATGCAAGTCTGTCAAAATAACTGAAATAAGGGGGCATTCTGCAGAGGTTTAGATACAAATCTATATTTTTTAAGAATAAAAATTCTGGTGTAGACTGTACATTTAAGTAACACCAACCAAGCATTTTAGGATAAAAAGTTTGTTAATTTGCTTACATTATAATGATATTCACACAAGAAAATGCCTTACAGCAGAATATTCAAACTGTTGCTAAGAATGATTTGCATATTTATAGCAAGTCCCTTAACTAAGTTTGATTTGCATATCTGATACCAAGAGCCTCAGCACAGAATTTGTAGTTTATAGGTAAAGAGTTAAAGGAGAGAAACAAAGTACAAATGTAGTCTGGAAGCTGTAACAAATTCTCTTAATCCAACTGAACACATCTCCTTGTATATGTGAAACACTTAGGGCTAGATTACAAGTGGAGCGCTAATTTATAGCACGCCCGCAAACAGGCAAATTCACTTGTTTGCGGGCGCCCAATAAATAACAAGCTATTACAAGTGGCTGGTTATTGCTACCGCAAGCTCTCCGAAAATTATTTCTCAGAAAATTAACAAGAGATCAGATCTCTAGTTAATTTGCTAAAACTGCCCATAAAAAAACTACGGCACTAGGCAATTTAAGGGGTTAAAAGTTGACGGATGTGGGGTGTTAGAAAAAAAACTGCACTGAAAAGTGCCTTTACATTGTGGTCTATGGGAACTGTGTGTTCCCTGCTAATATATATGTATATGCATATATACAAATATTAACACATAAATATACATGTATATATTCATATACATATGTATTTAAAATTGCTGCCCATCGCAGCGATCCTTACCCCCCTTCGCTGCATTTAGGTTCTGTGCCGAGTATGACGGCATCAGAACCAGGCTCCAATTGGAGCCTATAGAATAGTGCTCTCATGAGTGCAATGCTTCTGTGCAATGCGAATGCGAGGTCGCGTTCGCATTACACCTAACTTGTAATACCAGCACACATTAGCGTGCGCTGGTATTACTCAGTTGAGCGCAAATATCGCTTTAGTGTAAGCTATATTTTGCTCTCAATTGGTAATCCGGTCCTCAATGTTTTTTATGACCTAATTTTTGCTTACTCTTATTATGATCGACTTTGTCAAAATTATAAAAAAATATTAAACAACCAAAAAACATTGCATACATTTATTAGGACCTTAACATAAGCTTACTCTGGGCCAGATTAGGAGTGGAGCACTATCTTAACGTGTGCCAGTAAAGGGGCAAACGTTAAATAATCAGCCATTACTGGATGTTAATGCTACCGCAAGCTCTGGTAATTGAAAAAAATGTGCCCCAATTTCCCCCCAAATTAAGAGGACAGTACTGTACAATATAAAATAAATATGAGCATTTTTTTTTTTAAAACTGCATAAAACAGTTATAATGGTTTAAAGTGAAGGGATGTGGGGTGTAAGAAAAAAACGGCACCTAAAGTGTCTGAACATAGAGGTAAATTGGGGACTGTGTTTTTACTCTAAATATATATGTATATGCTTATATACTGTACATATATATTTATGTGTTAATATTTGTATATACACATATAAACACATAAATATATATACAGTATATATATATATATACATATTTATTTATTTATTGCTGCCCAACGCTGCGCGATTTGCCCCCTGCGCTGCACTAGTTGGATTGCCATGTCTGATGGCATGAAAACGAGGCACCCATTGGAGCCTATGGAAGCGAGCTCTCATCAACGCTTGGCTTCCAGACAATGTGAACGCGAGATCACATTCGCATTGCGCCTTACTTGTAATACTAAATTAATGTGCACTGGTATTACTGATTGGAGCGTAAATATTGCGCTTGCAATATTGCGCTCCACTCGTAATCTAGCATTTTGTAAGCAAGCTAGAATATTTTTTACATAAAATCCTCAAGTATAAAAATGTCAGTGAATAAATATTACAGCTTGTAAAGGTCATGTGCTTGTAACGTGTGATTCGGCATCTGAAGCTGTAAGGTTGGACACTGTGTGGCAACTTCTGACTATAGCTCTGATCTGTAAAAGAAGGCGCTCCTTTGCTTTGATGTTATCCCACGCACACTCCCTCTATTTTTTCAGTAAACATACAATGCAACTCTTCTGATTACGTAAAACAATATCTCCTTAATAGACACACAATGTGAGACCTAATGTTTGTTTAGCTCCTGCCTTGGAGGTGCTGGCATCTTCCTGTCAGCAGGCGAGAGACACTAGGGAGTTCACAGACTACGTGTTAGCTCCGTTATAGATTTTCCTAACGAATGTATCTGCTGCCATCTGCTGTTGGAATTAACATCTCAGATATCCAGATGGTTTGAGTGTATTCTGGTTTGCAATTTTTCAGCAGAGGTTATGGAAATGCCTGTTTGGAGTTTAAACATTATAAGGTTAGATTTAGAATAAAAAGCTAACATACTTCTGAAGAGCTTTCTGTAAGTTCTTAGCATGAATACATTGCTTTAAATAATACAAAATACAACATTTTTATATTTAAAGGGATACTAAACCCATGTTTTTTTTCTTTCATGTTTCAGATAGAGCATGCAATTTTAAGCAACTTTCTAATTTACTCCTATTATCAATTTTATTTGTTCTCTTGCTTTATTTGAAAAAACAGGAAAGTAAGTTTAAGAGCCGGCCCATTTTTGGTTTAGCAACTGGGTAGCAGTTGCTGATTGGTGGCTAAATGTAGCAAACCAATCAACAAGCGCTACCCAGGTGCAGAACCAAAAATGGGCCGGCTCCTACCCTACATTCCTGCTTTTTCAATAAAGATAGCAAGACAATGAAGAAAATTTCATAACAGAAGTAAATTAGAAAGTTGCTTAAAATTGAATGCTCTATCTGAATCATGAAAGAAAAAAAAATAGGTTTAGTATCCCTTTAAGAGTGTAACTAGACCCCAATGAGCCTCAGGGCAAAGGCTGAGATGAACCCCCCCCCCCCCCCTTTAACAGCACCATTTATGAACGCAGTCAGAAGAAGGTGTGCCAGGAGTCACATTGGAGAAGGAGATGCTACTTTTCTGTGACTGAATCATTCTTTCCCCTTGGTTAGATTGTGCCAGAGGATATGAACTTGCACAACCTTCTTTTACAAATATAATGGCAAGTTTTTCTGTACAGCAACATTATTACAGCCACCTTAGAAACCCTGCCTCCATATTATAAAGGCAAATCCATAGACTTTCCTTTAAACTGAGCTCTCCCTTGTGGTACAGGCCTGGTCTCAGTTGAGTCCTCTGAGGCCCCTGTAGCTATGTCCCTTGCTTGTTACTGTAT
Source organism: Bombina bombina (assembly GCF_027579735.1). NCBI lineage: Eukaryota > Metazoa > Chordata > Amphibia > Anura > Bombinatoridae > Bombina > Bombina bombina. The sequence goes on along the minus strand of NC_069504.1, from coordinate 534,957,250 downwards.
CTACCTAACCTCATTAGAGGAGGTAAAATAAAATAACTGTTCTTTAAAGGGACATTATACACTCATTTTTTCTTTGCATAAATGTTTTGTAGATGATCTATTTATATAGCCCATAAAGTTTTTTTTTTTTTAATAAATGTATAGTTTTGCTTATTTTTAAATAACATTGCTCTGATTTTCAGACTCCTAACCAAGCCCCAAAGTTTTATGTGAATACCGTCAGCTACTTTCTCCAGCTTGCTCCTGTTTGTGTAAAGGGTCTTTTCATATGCAAAAGAAGGGGGAGGGGGGTGTCTTATTTGCCACTTGCAGTGGGCTTTCCAGCTACCTTTTCAACAGAGCTAAACTGACAGCTTCTAAGTACGTTTTTAAAACATTTTATACTGGATTTTTATATCAGTATCTGTGCATCTTATTCTTTATAGTAGTGTCTATTACATGCAGTTATATGAAAATGAGTGTATACTGTCCCTTGCACCATATGAACGTATGTACTACATCACACAGAACTTTCCTCAGAGTATGTGTTGAAGTAGAACCTACGTCCCGCACAGAGGTGCATGATGCGGTCCCCGCTGATCGTGCTCCCTTTCCATTTGAAACCAGATCATGATCTCTATAGAGATTGTCTGTGTCTCTTTCTAATAATCTTCTGTTGGTGCCAAGTGGTAGTGGTGAGAGGGAGGTGGGTGGGCGGCCCAGTGCAGATGGGGGGAGGGATGGGTAGGGTCCCCTACAAAAATGGAATATGGTTTTGAAGGGAGAGGGATGCACTAGGAAAAATATTGGCTGGAGGGGGGACCCTACTCTACAGAAAAAAAGATATAGTAAATATGAAATAAAATAAAAAACTAAAGATAAAAATGGTTACTGGCAGATGGGCTGACAGTAATAAACATGGCGAGGAACAGTGGGAGGAGGGTGGGTTAGAGAGCTATTTAGTGGGGATCATAGAGGTGGGATGGTGAGAAATTAAAAAAATATATATTTTAAAAATAATAATAAATTAAAGCCCTAATATGCATACACCAGTATGAAAGATGGTGGTAAGCTGGTGAGCAGTGAGGGGGGGGGGCTGTTTGGGAGGGGGTGGGAGGTGTCAGGAGGGATGGTAATCCCTACACTAGAGCAACTATTAAATTTACAAGCTAACTGTTTAACCTCTTCACCGCCAGTAATTTCAGAAGTGTGGTGCACTTCTAATTACCAAAAGCCAATTGCCTAGCCATTAATGTCTGCTGTTTCTGAACAAAGAGGATCCCAGAGAAGCTTTTACAATCATTGGTCTTATGACTGCAGTAGTCGCGTGTAAATAACTTCAGTAAGAAACCCAAAGTTTGAGATAAAATTAACCATTTTTTTATATGATCGTATTTTGACGGGCAAATAGTGGCATGAAATATACCAAAATGGGTCTAGATCAATACCTTGTGTTGTCTACTTTAAAAATATGTACAGTTTTCATAGGTAAATAAAAAAACAAAAGCTCTATTTCTGTTTAAATTGGATGATAGCTAAAATGCTAAAAAAAAAATCTTCGATACTTTGGGCAAGTTTTTCTCTGAAATTCTTGGTAGCAAAGGGGTTAAACAATGGGAAATCTAGGTTATAACATGGCAGTGCTCATTATTTTATGGAGACTAAAACTTTACATTTACTTCTTTAATATTTAAAGTGATTGTAAACTTTAATCAATTACTGCCCAGTATATAAAATTAAAACGAGAGCACTTTAATTCATTAACATTTTGAAAGAAAGAGAACTAAGAAAAAATGATAATAGGAGTAAATTAGAAAGTTGCTTAAAACTGCATGCTCTATCTAAATCGTGAAAGAAAAAAATTGGGTTTTGTGGCCTTTAATTGCGCTAGAAGTAAGAAAACTTTTTTCCTTCTCGCACTAACGCGACAAGCGCAAATTTCAGAAGTTAGATTGGCCCCTATTTATGAAAGTCTGGCGGACCTGATCCGACAGTGCGGATCAGGTCTGCCAGACCTCACTGAATACGGCGAGCAATACGCTCGCCGTATTCAGCATTGCACCAGCAGCTCACAAGAGCTGCTGGTGCAACGCCGCCCCCTGCAGACTCGCGGCCAGCAGGGGGGTGTCAATCAACCCGATCGTACTCGATCGGGTTGATTTCCGGCGATGTCTGTCCGCCTGCTCTTTGTGACCGCTGCTTCATAACTTCTGTTTCTGGCAAGCCTGCAGGCTCGCCAGAAACACGGGGCATCAAGCTCCATATGGAGCTTGATAAATATGCCCCATTATCTTGTGAGTGTTCACGTATTCCCCCCATAGAAGTCAGTGGAGAAAAAAAAAAAAACTTCCAGATCACATATTCTCATTTGTGCTAACCCGACATGAAAATATGAATATTTCTCATTCCAATGTTCTTCACATAGGAGAATATGTTCTATTTATTCATAAATACATATTTCTGCATATATCTGATGGTATTTTGGTACAATATATATCTTATCTATCTACAGTATATATATATATATATATATATATATATATATAAAATTATATATAGGTATAACTATATACAGATAAACAGGGCCGTCTTTAATACTGATTGGACCCTGGGCAAACATTTTCTAGGGCCCCCCCCATGCAATTTCGCTCTCTACCCCAACATCCCAAAAAACAGCTAAATCAATTTATTTTATATATTTTTTTAAATTATAAGCCCAGCAGTGGATCATCCACTGCTGGGCTAATCATTAAAAAAAATTGCAATATGTGAAACTGGACCTAAGCAGTACTAATAAGTAAATAAATATATAAATTCCTCCACTCTGGATTAATTTAATATGCTTTTGAATGTGATTCTGGTGTGAGGTTAGCTGGTTAAAGAGATTTAGGGCAGCCAACAGGAGCAAAGCAAGGTAAAGACTGAGGCGGAAACATAGAGGTGCAGACAGATATAAGTTTACTGACTGGAACAGTAGAACAACTATGGGAAGCTGTAAAATCTTTAACAGAGAGAAATAAATTTTTTAAAAATAAAACTTACCTTAATGTGTGAAGTATCAGCATGACACTATACATCAGCCACAGCAGCACATGTCACTACTTTGCTAGGAACAAGTTCCCTCTCATCCTGCACTAGACAATGCTGCATGGGGGAGGGGCATGTGTACACACGTATTCTTCCCACTGACACCTTTCTACAAAGCACTGTTTTCCTAACAAACTTCAGTTAGTTGATCTTAGAGCCACAGCAGAAAGAGCAGGGCTAAGGGGACCAGCAGACTGGATGCTGTCTGCCCAAGGCTGCATGGATACAGTGTGAGATGAGTCACAGTCTCAAGACTGAAGAGAGCGGTGTGTGCAGCTGCACAAATGCTCAAATCCTCACGTGCCTGCCACTCCAGCTTTCTGCTGCATGTGCCTGTAGTGAGTGCTACCCAGAAACAATCCCCACCACCAGAGCAGTTACCTGGTAACAGTGGTAACCCCAGCAGAACCTTTTCTGATGCAGTTGGATTGACTGGATGCCTAGTTAGGGCTTAGCATCCAGTGTTGCACAGTGCACATCTAAAACAGCACATGGCACTAGCTTGGAATGTCACATGACATTGGCACGGTCTGGCACAGTTTCTCATAAATAAATATAAGCAGAGAACTTTTGACTGTGACAATATTAGGACTGACTGTGTGTGTGTCCCATGTCACATGACATCAGCAGTCTGGCATGAACTAAAAAAGATTTTTTTTTTTTTATTTTTTTTATTTTGTTTAGGATTCTTGGGCCACTCAACAAAGACTGGGCCCAGGGCAACTGCCCCTTTTGCCCTGTGTTAAAGACGGTCCTGCAGATAAATATAGGGATATCTATTTAGAAATACATAGAACATATTCTGCTACGTGCAGAACATTGGAATGTGAAATATTTACAGTAAATACATCATTAAAACCTTTATAAAAAATGATTTTTGCATATATATGCTTTAACACGTTTTCATCTACTTAATGCTTCAATGCTTTATAGATATAGATATGTACACATATATAGACATATACAAAACAAAAAGGGGACTGCACTCTCAGACCGGACCGGGTACACATCCCATGACCCTGCAACATGCTCAGCCCTGGGTGCTCACTGGCACTCACAGGAAGCTGTGCTGTCCCCAGAGTCACAGGCAGTTAACCACAGACAGGTCTGGATGCAAGAACCATAGGGAAAATTACAAATTAATACAACAAACAGAGAAAGTCCAGCACTCACAAGCTCTCAGCTAAGATTAAAAGCAAAAATGGAAGGGTTAGTTACCGCATTTAGCCAAATGGGACAAGCCCAGGTACCACGTCAAAGTCTCTTCCAAAAACCTGGGACCCTAAAACAGCCACACAATGCAAGCTCACAATCCAACAAAAAAAAACCAGGGTTTTGGAAGGGACATTGATGAGGTACCTGGGCTTGTCCCATTTGGCCAAATGCGGTAACTAACCCTTCCATTTTTGCTTTTAATCTTAGCTGAGAGCTTGTAAGTGAGTGCTGGACTTTCTCTGTGTGTCATATATATATATATATATATATATATATATACACATACATATCCATTTTTAGACATGTATGTGTATGTATCTCAATGTTAAAGCCCTTTGTCTTTTAATTTCTAACACCTGAGCCCTCATATCTTTGAGCCCTTATAACTTTTGTGTGCAATATTTGTGAATAATTTTTATTAGATAGTGTAATTATGAGTGTAACTATACTTTGTAATGTATTTTTGGTGTGTTTGTGAAACCTTTTAGTTAATCAGTTAAGCAGAGCTCTGAAGTCGCGGTAATCAGTCTAGTGTAAATCATGTTTGCACTCAAATGATTGCGTTTACTTAAAACTTGTAATACGAGCGGTAAGCCGATGACCACAAACCCTCACAATATACCCCTTATCGCTCAGGCGCAAACGTTTGTGCTCCACTCATAAACTAGCCCTTTGTAATTAAAATCTAATTTATTATACACCCCAAAAAAAACTGTTGTACCATTTTACTGTGTTTTCTCCAAAAAGTTCTGCCATGATCATACTGCCTAGCCAATTTAATCACATTATTACCATCCTATATTAATCATCACATTATATATAGATTTATATTTAAATTCATGGGAGCGATATAAAAAATTGTATTAGGAGTGTATCCCTAGCCAAGGAAGGCCTATAACTTATTTTTAATTAAAAATGGTATGACTGGTATCACGTAGAGTATATATGCAGTGATTAATTGCCTGTATATATACTGGAGATACATTTAAAAAAAAATTATATCCCTTCAAGAATTCTTGGTTTCAACCTTTCAATGTAAAAATGATGATTAACAGCATCTTGGTACTGTAAAATAGAGAATGATCATTTGCAACCTAATGCACTATGGTCTAGTAGGGAGACAGAAAGGGAAAACAAGATAGTGGTCTAGAAAGCAAATAAGAAGAAGAGTCAAAGACTATACGGTCTGACCAAGACCAGGATTGAATTTGAATATTTCTCATGTGATCAAGTAACCCAGGTTTGCAAAATATGTAGTCAGTCCTTATATAGATGTTATGCATTGCAAAATAGAATGTATATCCCCTTGATGTGGAAAATATATTGCCCTTGAGGATCAGCATAGATAGTTAGTTTTTCATATAGGATATCTTTGTGGATTAAAATCACCACACCCCTCGTTTTGTTTGAATAAGATGCTGTTTCTGGGTACGGTTTGGATTTTAAAGGTGTTGGGAGATGATTGACTCAATGGGTCTCCTAGAGGAAGGCTTTCCCAGACTTCATATGTAACAAACAGTGAAGCAGTCTACTGTGTTTAGTCAGAGTATTGGGCCCTCTCACATTATGAATAGTTCACACAAGGGTCATTTCTGAAAGGAAATAAAAACGGAAACGTTTAATTAAAATATACAAGCCAACTGGGAATCTTGAAGGTTCTGTGAGTAACCAAATTATGTATATTAGAGGAAGATTTACAGTAATTTACTCACTTATCCTGTAATATTTGTAATACACTTAAATTAGTAACAGAAAAAATATATTAAGAGTAGTGGGGGGGTGCTTGATGCGTAAATAATATATTAGTCAAAAGAGAAAAAAAGAAAAGAGTATCTATCTAGCACTCACTTTAGTCAAATATATACACTGACAGTAGGATTACAATGGCTTCATTATAAAACTTATACAGATATACCTCGCTCATACAGCGGGTTAGAGATCGGAAAACCGCCTTAAAGTGAATTAACATGGTTTTAACTTTCTTTTCCCTTGCCAGTGTTTAAAAACTTGAAAACATGTTTGAACTAACTTATATTAGGGGTGCAATAGTGCTACATTTAGTTTAACACTAGCACAGCACAGTATTCAATTAGTATTCAATAAATACTGTACCTGTAAAATAGTGACAATTACTGTAGTAAAATTTGCCAGACTATAGCACTGAGACACAGATTGCACTGTAATGCTGTAAACAGAGTGAACTGCGCATACCAAAATGGTGCCAGTCATTTTTTACGTCAGGAGTCCCTACCCCTTTCCCTCATTATTATTGTGCCTTGTGTAATTTTGGTTCTTTATTGATATCTTTGAAGATCTTGGTTTCCAATGTTTCAGTGCACAGTTCCCTAACCTTATTCTAATAATTGCTGGATTTTCTCCTAACAGTTGGCTAGATTACGAGTTTTGCGGTAAGAGCGGCTTGGTACTAACTTGCAAGTTATTTCCACCTCTCACCTCCCTATAGCACTGCTATTACAGGTTTTCATAAACCCGGCGTTAGCAGGCAATAAGTGAGCGTTGAACAAAATTGAGTTCCATAACTCACTTAAATACCAGCGCTGCTTTGAGCTGATTTTAGGTGTTTGTGCACGATTTCCCCATAGACATCAATGGGGAGAGCCGGCTAAAAAAAAGCCTAACACCTGCAATAAAGAAGCGTAAAGCTCCGTAACGCAGCCCCATTGATTCCTATGGGGAAAGAAAAGTTATGTTTACACCTAACACCCTAACATAAACTCTAAGTCTAAACACCCCTAATCTGCTGCCCCTGACACCTACATTATACTTATTAACCCCTAATCTGCCTCCCCCAATGTCGCCGCCACTTACATTACACTTATTAACCCCTAATCTGCCGCCCCTAACATCGCCAACACCTACATTATACTTATTAACCCCTAATCTGCCGCCACCTACATAAATTTAATAACCTATAATCTGCTGCCCCCAACGTCGCCGCCACTATACTAAAGTTATTAACCCCTAAACCTAACCCTAAGTCTAAACCTAACACCCCTAACTTTAATATAATTAAAATAAATCTAAATAAAAATTACTATCATTAACTAAATAATTCCTATTTAAAACTAAATACTTACCTATAAAATAAACCCTAAGCTAGCTACAATATAACTAATAGTTATATTGTAGCTATTTTAGGTTTTATTTTTATTTCACAGCTAAGTTTGTATTTATTTTAACTAGGTAGACTAGTTAGTAAATAGTTATTAACTATTTACTAACTACCTAGTTAAAATAAATACAAATTTACCTGTAAAATAAAACCTAACCTGAGTTACACTAACACCTAACCTTACTCTACAATTAAATAAATTAACTAAATTACAAAAACAAACACTAAATTACACAAAATAAAAAATAAATTATCAAATATTTAAACTAATTACACCTAATGTAATAGCCCTATCAAAAAAAAAAGCCCCCCCCCCCCAAAATAAAAAAAAAACCCCTAGCCTAAACTAAACTGCCAATAGCCCTTAAAAGGTCCTTTTGCCGGGCATTGCCCCAAAGAAATCAGCTCTTTTACCTGTAAAAAAAAAATACAAACAACCCCCCAACAGTAAAACCCACCACCCACACAACCAAATTTATGTCTACACCTAACACCCTAGCATGAACCCCGAGTCTAAACACCCCTAATCTTACACTTATTAACCCCTAATCTGCCGCCCCTGACATTGCCAACAACTGCATTATATTATTAACCCCTAATCTGCCGCTCCGTACACCGCCGCTACCTACATTATACTTATGAACCCCTAATCTGCCGCCCCCAATGTCGCCGCAACCTACCTACACTTATTAACCCCTAATCTGCCGTCCCCAAAGTCGCTGCCACTATATTAAAGTTATTAACCCCTAATTCTAAGTCTAACCCTAACACCCCCCTAACTTAAATATAATTTAAATAAATCTAAATAAAATAACTACAATTAACTAAATTATTCCTATTTAAAACTGAATACTTACCTATAAAATAAACCCTAAGCTAGCTACAATATAACTAATAGTTACATTGTAGCTATGTTAGGATTTATTTTTATTTTACAGGCAACTTTGTATTTATTTTAACTAGGTAGAATAGTTATTAAATAGTTATTAACTATTTAATAGCTACCTAGTTAAAATAAATTCAAATTTACCTGTAAAATAAAACCTAACCTGAGTTACACTAACACCTAACCTTACTCTACAATTAAATAAATTAACTAAATTACAAAGACAAACACTAAATTACACAAAATAAAAAATAAATTATCAAATATTTAAACTAATTACACCTAATGTAATAGCCCTATCAAAATAAAAAAGCCCCCCCCCCCCCAAAATAAAAAAAAACCCCTAGCCTAAACTAAACTGCCAATAGCCCTTAAAAGGGCCTTTTGCCGGGCATTGCCCCAAAGAAATCAGCTCTTTTACCTGTAAAAAAAAATACAAACAACCCCCCAACAGTAAAACCCACCACCCACACAACCAAACCCCCCAAATAAAATCCTATCTAAATAAACCTAAGCTCCCCATTGCCCTGAAAAGGACATTTGTATGGGCATTGCCTTTAAAAGGACATTTAGCTCTTTTTCCGCCCAAACCCTAAGCTAAAAATAAAACACTAACCCCCAAAGATCCACTTACAGTTTTTGAAGACCCACCATCCATCCTCAACGAAAAGGCATAAGTTCTCATCAAAGCCAGCAGAAGTCTTCATCCAAGCGGGCCGAAGCTTTCATCCAAGCCGGCAGAAGTCTTCATCCAGACGGCATCTTCTATCTTCATCCATCAGGCGCGGAGCGGCTCCATCTTCAAGACATCTGGCGTGATCTTCCAAAATAAAGGTTCCTTTAAGGGACGTCATCCAAGATGGCGTCCCTTGAATTCCAATTGGCTGATAGGATTCTATCAGCCAATCGGAATTAAAGGGTAAAAAAATCCTATTCGCTGATGCAATCTATTGGCTGATTGGAACAGCCAATAGAATCTGAGCTCAATCCTATTGGCTGATTGGATCAGTCAATATGATTGAAGCTCAATCCTATTGGCTGATTGCATCAGCCAATATGATTTTTTACCCTTTAATTCCGATTGGCTGATAGAATTCTATCAGCCAATCAGAATTCAAGGGACACCATCTTGGATGACGTCCCTTAAAGGAACCTTCATTCTGGAAGAGACGTCGATTGAAGAGGATGCTCCGCGCCGGCTGTCTTGAAGATGGAGCTGCTCCACGCCGGATGGATGAAGATAGAAGATGCCATCTGGATGAAGACTTCTGCTGGCTTGGATGAAGACTTCTGCCGGCTTCGATGAGGACTTCTGCAGCTTCGTTGAGGATGGATGTCGGGTCTTCAAAAACTGTAAGTGGATCTTCGGGGGTTAGTGTTAGGTTTTTTTAAGGGTTTATTGGGTGGATTTTATGTTTAACTTAGGGTTTGGGCGGAAAAAGAGCTAAATGCCCTTTTAAGGGCAATGCAATACAAATGCCCTTTTCAGGGCAATGGGGAGCTTAAATTTTTTAGATAGGATTTTATTTGGGGGGTTGGTTGTGTGGGTGTTGGGTTTTACTGTTGGGGGGTTGTTTGTATTATAAGGGCCATTGGTAGTTTATTGTAGGCTGGGGGGGGGTTATTTTGGGAGGGGGGGTATTTTTATAGGGCTATTAGATTAGGTGTAATTAGTTTAAATATTTGATCATTTATTTTTTATTTTGTGTAATTTAGTGTAACTCAGGTTAGGTTTTATTTTACAGGTAAACTTGTATTTATTTTAGCTAGGCAGCTAGTAAATAGTTAATAACTATTAACCTAAGATAGATACAATGTATCAGTCATATTGTAGCTAGCTTAGGGTTTATGTTACAGGTAAGTATTTAGTTTTAAATAGGAATTATTTAGTTAATAATAGTAATTTTTATTTAGATTTATTTTAATTATATTAAAGTTAGTGGGTGTTAGGGTTAAGGTTAGGTTTAGGGGTTAATAACTTTAGTATAGTGGTGGCGATGTTCGGGACAGCAGATTAGGGGTTACTAACAGTAATGTAGGTTGTGGCGATGTTAGGGACAGCAGATTAGGGGTCAATAATATTTAACTAGTGTTTGCGATGCGGGAGTGTGGCGGTTTAGGGGTTAATATGTTTATTATAGAGGCGGCGATGTCCGGAGCGGCAGATTAGGGGTTAATAATTTTATTTTAGTGTTTGCGATGTGGAAGGGCCTTGGTTTAGGGATTAATAGGTAGTTTATGGGTGTTAATGTACTTTTTAGCACTTTAGTTGTGAGTTTTATGTTACGGCGTTGTAGCATAAAACACATAACTACTGACTTTCAGTTTACGGTATGGATCTTGACGGTATGGGCTGTACCGCTCACTTTTTGGCCTCCCAGGCAAACTCGTAATACCGGCGCTATGGAAGTCCCTTTGAAAAAGGACTTTTTGAAAGTTGCGGTAGTTACATTGCTTTACGGCCAAGACTCGTAATAGCAGCGGTAGTGAAAAAAAGCCTTTACGCTGCTTTTTCACTCATATCGCAAAACTCGTAATCTAGCCAAGTGTAGGTTACTGGCCATACCCAAAATCAAGTTCCTCAGTAAATGATCAAATTAGTATTATCTTAAGTATCTTTTTTAGTTGGGAGATTTCCAGCTTTGGGTCAACCGTAGCTTATTATACTGACACTGTCCCTTTTTTGTGTTTGTGTTAGAATGGTGAACTTGTGTTGGATGTTTGCTATGTAGTATTATACATGAGGGAAATGGGGATTTGTTTTTCTGTCTTTTAATCAAAAATGTTTAATGAATGTGCAGAATACAGCAATTCTGCTGGTTAATTACTATAAAATAAATGTTACGTTTTATAATGAAGCCATTGTAATCCTACTGTCAGTGAATCCATTTGACTAAAGTGAGTGCTGGATAGATGCTCTTTTCTTTTTTCCCTTCTGTGAGTAACCCTCACACTGGCTGGTGGCAAAGCCGGGAAGGCCAAACACTATTGCGGTATAGACAAGAAAAAACGCACAGTGAAGGGAAAATAATATAGACTTCAACATGAGAAGCATTTGCGGATTGATTAAAATTCCTTGTCAGCTTTGGTTACCAAAGGATAAATCGCACCAACAAACAAACTAAAATAATTAACAATTTAGCAATACAATATAACAAGTCCCCAAACACTACAAATTATAGAACATTACATATTACAAATAAAACATTTTGCAATATATTGAAAAAATAAGCTACAACTTATCCTAAGAAAGTAATAATTTATACACTTTTTTATATTTGTGCTCTAACACCCAAGAGTTGATTTAGTTGCTGTATTTGAGAACTATCATGCCTCATACCCTGGAGCTGTATACCTGATATTTTCTAAGAAATACTGTAATTGTACTTAAAGGGCCACTAAACCCAAAATCTTTCTTTCATGATTCAGATAGAGAATACAAATTTAAACAATACAATTTACTTCTATTATTTATTTTGCTTCATTTTTTAGATATCCTTAGTTGAAGAAAAAGCAAAGCACATGGGTGAGCCAATCACACAAGGCTTCTATGTGCAGCAACCAATCAGCAGCTACTGAGCATATCTAGATATGCTTTTCAGCAAAGAATATCAAGAGAATAAAACAAATGAGATAATAGAAGTAAATTAGAAAGATGTTTAAAATTGCATTCTCTTTCTAAATCATGAAAGAAAAAATGTGGGTTTCATGTCCCTTTAAGCATAAGCCTTGCTGACATAGCTGGCACATCACACAATCATGTGACCCCCTCGGGAGATGTATCACATGAACAAAGCATGCCAGAAAAAACCATGATCCTTATATGCACTTTTTTTTCTGATATTTTAAATAATTATACAATTGTACAATTGTAAACCATACAGAAGATTTGCAAAATGAGTTGCAATTTATACCTCTGTGAAAAAGAAATGTTATTAAGAATTATATTTGGTACATCTACAGAGAAAATGATTAGCTTAGCTATTCTCTGAAAAAATAGTAATTTACAGTAAGTACAAAGTAAAGAAATATATTTCTGTAGGAATGAGGGAATGGATAACCTTTACTACTGAATCATATGCATGATTAGCATTATATCCTATTAAATACAGTCATCATGTTATTATAGTAGAGCCTAATTAAAAAAGAAATATTAGCAATCCAGAGTGTCAGGATGGGTAATTGAAACTGGTATCAGTAGACTATCCACTCTGTAGAAACCACTTTTATAGGCCATTTACTAGACAAGGAAGATTAGCTCCGAACCTCATTCTTGTACAGTGAAAGGTAACTTTGCCAACAAGAAACTTTAACACCGTCTAATGCTCATGTTGCTTTACCTAATGACAACATATATGGCACTTAACAAAGAATGATGTCTCATTCTCCAGTATTAGGTTTGTGATGTTTATGACACAAACAGGCAATTTACTTGTCACCTCTTGTCTCTGATTTATTGTATACACCTTATACAGCAACTGAAGACAAATGCCCAGTGCTTTGTGACAAACTTAATCAGGAGTGATGTCATTTTATTGTTCATTGGTCAAACCTTTATTCAGTTCTTGTAATATAATGTTGTTGTTTTTTATAAATTATGCAAATAAGTGTTGTTGAAATGATGCATAATATACATAATACTACTAGTAGAGATGAATCAAAAGGATGAATTTAGAAAGACAATTTAAAATTCATTAATAAATCCAAACTGTACAATAAGGAAATATTTAAACATAACATATAGTGACATAAAGGAATATTAAACATTTCTTGCTTTTGTATAAAAATTGTGCTTTGTCCAATGTTCCCTAGAGAGGTCAAAAAGCAAAATCTGTAACCTAAAATGCTGCAAATTGCCTAAACCAGCTATATAATTATTTGCTGCATTTGCAGCTTACATGATTTGCTTTCTGGCTTTTTTTAGAATACATGAATCAATTTTATGTAAAAGCAAAGTGTTTGTTGTTCTGTTATATAACTATTCAAGAAAAACACAAGACACTATACAAGAATATTACATGACAGAAAGTGTGAGTTTGAGGAATAGCCTGCTCGAAGAGTGGGTAGAGATAATAAAGTCTGGAGAATAAGTTATACAGTATGAATTATAAAAGTGTATGTTGGTAGTAATTGCAATACCTTTTGCTATTTTTAGAGGAACTTCAAAAGCTCGAACAAGAGAGGCTGACTCTTGAAGCTACTATTAAAGAGAACGAATTTCAAGAAGGAAATAGGGGAATCCGCAGGTTTATGCATAAAGCTCATAAGCTAAATATTACAAAACATTCATCCACAAAAGGTAGGTGATTCCTTATTCTGTTCATCATGATCCCCCTCCCCCTCCCCCTTTCATTTATTTAATGCAGTGTTCCATTAGCTAATTAACCATTAAAATAATTTTTGGGTTGCAAAATCATTGTTGGAACCCCTAAAGCTTAAAATGTCTATTATTCATCCCCCAATTTTCCCATAACCCCCTCAGTTTTTCTTTCACATCAGAGGAGAAATCTTTTTTGTTCCACTGTCTTGCGGAATCCTTGATCACACAAATTGGAACACTCGCGTCTACGGAACATTGCTTTAAAGATTTTCTCTGTCTAGAAATGTACAAAGTAAATGTAATACTGAACAAACTTTGATGCTTGAAGTAGCATACTTTGACACATTTTTTTTTTCAGAAGGAAAAGTGCACTCATTTTATAACAAATTATTTCTAGTTATTTCTTTTTCTTGATATGTTGTGAAATATTAGCCCAAAAGTAAAATATATGACTTCATCTAAATTAAAATGAGAGTCCAATGAAATAGCCACATCATTTATATACATTACAAACATTTCCACTTATAACTATTTATGTTCTGTTAAGCTGTCACACAATTTCCTACTAAATTATAGTTTGTTTTTTCTTATAGCATTTGCATTTGGCTTGAAGGAAGTTTACTTTTTTTTTTGCATTGTAAGCAGTCTGGCTTCCTTCCTATATATTCACAAGAAAATTTGCATAGTACAAATGTATATAAATTAAAATAGTTGACGGCCTCCTTTCTATATTTATTTTTAGCTGTGCAAAATTATTAGTCCATTCTCTGCTATATATTTTAAGATCTGTTTTTCATTCTGAGAATATGTAGTCATTGCAGCAAAATGATTTTAACCTTTAGTGCCTCAGATAAGGTTTAAGCAGTTTTTTTTACCACTACAAAATAAGCAGCTGTGGGATTTTAATGGTGAACATAATGATCTAGCTCCAATAGGCATGTGCCCAGGGGTTATAATGCTTCTCTTCATTATTGTTTACTGCCCCATAATACACAGATTCTTTTTTTAAAGTAGTTGCGGGCAGTTAACTTGTCTGCCCACATTCAGTGCTAGAGAGGTGCATCAGCGTAGGAGGTCCCTGGTTTCTCTTTTTAAAACCTGGGGCATTTATAAGAACTGCAGGAGGAGCACGTATACCTGACTATTATGATCATGCAACATGTGAGATGGTTGGGAGCTCTGAATTTGCATAACTTTACATTCTTAATTAAAACAATGGGGCATTCCACCTCTTTCAATTGTTATTTTAAAATAGTGCTGGTATGTACTATTTACTCAGAAACAGAAAAGAGATGAAGATTTCTGTTTGTATGAGGAAAATGATTTTAGCACCGTAACTAAAATCCATGGCTGTTCCACACAGGACTGTTGAGAGCAATTAACTTCAGTTGGGGGAACAGTGTGCAGTCTCTTACTGCTTGAGGTATGACACATTCTAACAAGACGATGTAATGCTGGAAGCTGTCATTTTCCCTATGGGATCCGGTAAGCCATGTTTATTAAGATAGTAAATAAGGGCTTCACAAGGGCTTATTAAGACTGTAGACTTTTTCTGGGCTAAATCGATTCATTATTAACACATATATTTAGCCTTGAGGAATCATTTATTCTGGGTATTTTGATATGATTATATCGGCAGGCACTGTTTTAGACACCTTATTCTTTAGGGGCTTTCCCTAATCATAGTCAGAGCCTCTTTTCGCGCCGGTATGGCGCACTTGTTTTTGAGGACAGCATGGCATGCAGCTGCATGTGTGTGGAGCTCTGATACATAGAAAAGTCTTTCTGAAGGCATCATTTGGTATCGTATTCCCCTTTGGGCTTGGTTGGGTCTCAGCAAAGCAGATTCCAGGGACTGTAAAGGGGTTAAATATAAAAACGGCTCCGGTTCCGTTATTTTAAGGGTTAAAGCTTCCAAATTTGGTGTGCAATACTTTTAAGGCTTTAAGACACTGTGGTGAAATTTTGGTGAATTTTGAACAATTCCTTCATACTTTTTCGCAATTGCAGTAATAAAGTGTGTTTAGTTTAAAATTTAAAGTGACAGTAACGGTTTTATTTTAAAACGTTTTTTGTGCTTTGTTATCAAGTTTATGCCTGTTTAACATGTCTGAACTACCAGATAGATTGTGTTCTGACTGTGGGGAAACCAAGGTTCCTTCTCATTTAAACTATATGTATTTTATGTCATAAAAAAATTTAGTAAAAATGATGCCCAAGATGATTCCTCAAGTGAGGGGAGTAAGCATGGTACTGCATCATCCCCTCCTTCGTCTACACCAGTCTTGCCCATACAGGAGGCCCCTAGTACATCTAGTGCGCCAATACTCCTTACTATGCAACATTTAACGGCTGTAATGGATAATTCTATCAAAAACATTTTAGCCAATATGCCCACTTATCAGCGAAAGCGCGACTGCTCTGTTTTAGAAAATTCTGTAGAGCATGAGAACGCTGATGATATGGTTTCTGAAGGGCCCCTACACCAGTCTGAGGGGGCCAGGGAGGTTTTGTCTGAGGGAGAAATTTAGATTCAGGAAACATTTCTCAACAAGCTGAACCTGATGTGATTACTTTTAAATTTAAGTTGGAAAAGAAATTTCAGATTCAGGAAACATTTCTCAACAAGCTGAACCTGATGTGATTACTTTTAAATTTAAGTTGGAACATCTCCGCGCTCTGCTTAAGGAGGTGTTATCCAATTTGGATGATTGTGATTATCTGGTCATTCCAGAACCACTATGTAACATGGAAAAGTTCTTAGAGGCCCCGGGGCCCCCCGAAGCTTTTCCTATATCCAAGCGGGTGGCGTACATTGTTAGTAAAGAATGGGACAGGCCCGGTATACCTTTAGTACCTCCCCCCATATTTATAAAATTGTTTTCCTATAGTCGACCCCAGAAAGGACTGATGGCAGACAGTCCCCAAGGTCGAGGGGGCGGTTTCTACTCTACACAAGCGCGCCACTATACCCATAGAAGATAGTTGTGCTTTCCAAGATCCTATGGATAAAAAATTAGAAGGTCTGCTAAAGATGTTTGTTCAGCAAGGTTCCCTTCTACAACCAATTGCATGCATTGTCCCTGTCACTGCAGCCGCGTGTTTCTAGTTTGATGAGCTAGGAAAGGCGATTATTAGTAATTCTTCTTCTTATGAGGAGATTATGGACAGAATTCGTGCTCTTAAATTGGCTAATTCTTTCACCCTAGACGCCACCTTGCAATTGGCTAGGTTAGCGGCGAAAAAATTCTGGGTTTGCTATTGTGGCGCAGAGCGCTTTGGTTAAAATCTTGGGCAGCGGATGCGTCTTCCAAGAACAAATTGCTTAACATTCCTTTCAAAGGGAAAACACTCTTTGGCCCTGACTTGAAAGAGGTTATCTCTGATATCACTGGGGGCAAGGGCCACGCCCTTCCTCAGGATAGGTCTTTTCAAGACCAAAAATAAACCTAAGTTTCGTCCCTTTCGCAGAAACGGATCAGCCCCAAGGGCTACGTCCTCTAAGCAGGCAGGTAATACTTCTCAAGCCATTCTATGGGCGGAGTCTCACTCCTGCCACCTGTCTGCTATCCACATCCCAGGAGTGGAAAATTGGGAAGCGGATTTTCTGAGTCGTCAGACATTGCATCCGGGGGAGTGGGAACTCCATCCGGAAATCTTTGCCCAAGTCACTCAACCGTGGGGCATTCCAGACATGGATCTGATGGCCTCTCGTCAGAACTTCAGAGTTCCTTACTATGGGTACAGATCCAGGGATCCCAAGGCAGCTCTAGTGGATGCACTAGTAGCACCTTGGACCTTCAAACTAGCTTATGTGTTCCTGCCGTTTCCTCTCATCCCCAGGCTGGTAGCCAGGATCAATCAGGAGAGGGCGTCGGTGATTTTGATAGCTCCTGCGTGGCCACGCAGGACTTGGTATGCAGATCTGGTGAATATGTCATCGGCTCCACCATGGAAGCTACCTTTGAGAGACCTTCTTGTTCTAGGTCCGTTCGACCCACTCCAGCTGACTGCTTGGAGATTGAACGCTTGATCTTATCAAAGCGAGGGTTCTCAGATTCTGTTATTAATACTCTTGTTCAGGCCTGAAAGCCTGTAACCAGAAAAATTACCACATAATTTGGTATATCTGTTGGTGTGAATCTGCAGGATTCCCTTGGGACAAGGTTAAGATTCCTAAGAGTCTATCCTTCCTTCGAGAAGGATTGGAAAAAGGATTATCTGCAAGTTCCTTGATGGGACAGATTTCTGCCTTGTCTGTGTTACTTCACAAAAAGCTGGCAGCTGTGCCAGATGTTCTAGCCTTTGTTCAGGCTCTGGTTAGAATCAAGCCTGTTTACAAAATTTTGACTCCTCCTTGGAGTCTCAACCTAGTTCTTTCAGTTCTTCAGGGGGTTCCGTTTGAACCCTTACATTCCGTTGATATTAAGTTATTATCTTGGAAAGTTTTGTTTTTGGTTGCAATTTCTTCTGCTAGAAGAGTTTCAGAATTATCTGCTCTGCAGTGTTCTTCTCCTTATCTGGTGTTCCATGCAGATAAGGTGGTTTTGCGTACTAAACCTGGTTTTCTTCCAAAAGTTGTTTCTAACAAAAACATTAACCAGGAGATAGTTGTGCCTTCTTTGTGTCCTAATCCAGTTTCAAAGAAGGAACGTTTGTTGCACAACTTGGATGTAGTTCGTGCTCTCAAATTTACTTAGCAGCTACTAAGGATTTCAGACAAACTTTGTCTTTGTTTGTTGTTTATTCTGGTAAACGGAGAGGTCAAAAAGCAACTTCTACCTCTCTCTCCTTCTGGATTAAAAGCATTATCCGATTGGCTTATGAGACTGCCGGACGGCAGCCTCCTGAAAGAATCACAGCTCACTCCACTAGGGCTGTGGCTTCCACATGGGCCTTCAAGAACGAGGCTTCTGTTGATCAGATATGTAAGGCAGCGACTTGGTCTTCACTGCACACTTTTTCTAAATTTTACAAATTTGATACTTTTGCTTCTTCTGAGGCTATTTTTGGGAGAAAGGTTTTGCAAGCCGTGGTGCCTTCCATTTAGGTGACCTGATTTGCTCCCTCCCTTCATCCGTGTCCTAAAGCTTTGGTATTGGTTCCCACAAGTAAGGATGACGCCGTGGACCGGACACACCTATGTTGGAGAAAACAGAATTTATGTTTACCTGATAAATTACTTTCTCCAACGGTGTGTCCGGCCCACGGCCCGCCCTGGTTTTTTTAATCAGGTCTGCCCTCCTCGCAACCTGCACTTCGCTGGTGTCAATATGTCCAAATTAAAGTGCAGCCTACTCCCCCTAGCATGTCACACTAACTCTCCCTGAACGCCTATACCTATGTCACATCTAACCTACACTCGTACTGTACCGCCTTGTACCTCCCACGACCACCTAAACCTACGTCAGAGCTAACCTAGACTCCCCCTGCACCACCCAGCTAACTCCCCCTGACCACCTACGTCATGTCTAATCTACACACCCCTGGAGTGCCCAGTTAAGTCTCTTATATTGCCTACACTTACTTAATATGTAATCTATACTCCCCTGGAACACCCAAGCTAACTCCCACATACTGCCTACTGTCTGAAAAATACCTGACTATTACAAACTATACTAAATAGTAAACCACCCCATTATAATTATAGGAGCTATGTTGCTAAAATGATAAACAATGTTTAAATAATGTGTCACAGAGATGCACTAAACGCTTGGCGGCCGACCAACAGAGGGCCGGCAAAACCCTGCCGGTCTAACCAGGTTCCTGGAATTGAACACTGGACCGGAATTGAGCCCTGGTCCAGTGCATCTTAAAAGGGGTGATGATTGAGCATGGTGCAGGAGATCAAGTCGGGGGCTTAGGTGTTAGGTAGAGTAGGACTCTCAGCTCTCTTGGGGTCTGTGACACTGCCCTCTCCTGGATTCACTCTTATCTCTCTAACAGATCTTTCTCCGTCTCTTTTGCTGGTGACTCCTCCTCTCTTTTGCCTCTGTCTGTTGGAATACCTCAAGGCTCTGTCCTGGGTCCTCTACTCTTCTCTATTTACACTTCTTCACTGGGTAAATTTATCAACAGCTATGGCTTCAGCTATCATCTCTATGCTGATGATACCCAGATCTACCTTTCCACCCCTGCACTCTCTCCTTCTGTGAATTCTCACATCAGCGACTGCTTATCTGGCATTTCCTCCTGGATGGCCTCTCACCACCTAAGAATAAACATGTCCAAGACCGAACTACTTCTAATTCCCCCCTCTCTACTCCAGTTTCTAATTTTTCTATCACTGTTGGCAGCACCACTATCTCCCCATCACCCCAAGTCCGCTGTCTCGGAGTCACGCTTGACTCAAATCTGTCCTTCATTTCCCACATCCAATTGCTCTCTTCATCCTGCCGCAACCACCTACGCAATATCTCCAAAATCGTCTGTTTCTAAGTACTGAAACTACTAAACAGCTAATCCACTCCCTGGTAATTTCCCAACTTGACTACTGTAACAACTTACTAACTGGCCTCCCTCTCTCCCATCTCTCTCCCCTCCAATCCATCCTAAATGCATCTGCCAGGCTAATCCACCTCTCTCGAGGCTCTGTTTCTGCTACACCTCTTCACTGGCTCCCCATTCACAACAGAGTTAAATTCAAAATTCTCACCCTTACCTACAAAGCCCTCACCAATGCTCCCCCACCCTACCTGTCCTCACTTATCAACAAATATACTCCTGCCCGCCCCCCTAAGATCCAACAATGACCTGCTTCTTGCGTCCTCTACCATCACCTCCTCTCTTGCTAGACTACAGGACTTCTCTCATGCGGCACCAACCCTCTGGAACGCACTTCCTCATGCTGTCAGACTTGCCCCTAACCTCTCCTCCTTTAAACGTTCCCTAAAGACCTTTCTTTTCAGGGAAGCTTATCACCCGACTTATTAACAAACTAACTTCACTTAACTAACAGTTGCCCTCTATCTCCTCACTAATATCATTCTCACTTTTGCAGTCCCCACCTTCTGTTTCCCATCCTCCTACCCATCTAGATTGTAAGTTCCCACGAGAATAGGGCCCTCAATTCCCCCTGTATTTGTCTGTAAAATTTTGTCTTTTATCGTATTGTTTCTCCATTGTACTGTTATCCTTGTACCCATGGGCAGCGCTACGGAATCTGTCGGCGCTTTACAAATAAATAATAATAATAATAGAGTAGGGTTAGTTTGTGTTGGGAGTTGTTGCGGTTTAGGGTTAATAGTGTAGGGTACTTGTGTTGGGGGTTGTGGCGGTTTACTGTTAATAGTGTAGTGAAGTGTTTCTCAACCATGGTCCTCAAGTACCCCAAATAGGCCAGATTTTCATTATAGCTGAACCAGTGCACAGGTGAAGTAATAAGCTGATCAGTAACCATGGTTACCAACCTGCTCTCACCCAACAGCTGATTATTTCACCTTTGCAACGGTTCAGCTATAATGAAAACCTGGAAATTATATTCCAAGTGCCCAATATGGGCGGTGATGGTGGTTGATATCTATAGACATCATCGTCAACCAATAACACGTATAGTAAACACCTCTCGGCAATGCCGCCTGTCGTCAGACTCGCTCGACATAGCAGCAGATACCTTGGAATATTTTGCTGCCTCGTAGCACTTTCATTGTGGCAAATGTGTTCAAGTAGATTACTAACTTTCAAGAGTGTATGAAAACGGATCACAAATTGTGATTTTATCTAATTTTGTTAGTGAGTAGTTTTTTTTTTGCAGACATACAAGTATAATCATTGCATTTGTAATTGTGCCTTTGCCAGTGTTGACAGGGCCACTGAGGCAGATATTCTATTACTTGCAAGCTGATAACAACTGCAAATACATCTTGTCAACTATTTAGGCATGTTACATAGAAACATAGAAACATAGATATTGACGGCAGATAAGAGCCATAGGCCCAGCAAGTCTGCCCGACCTTACCTAACAATATAAACTTATCTAGTTCGTAGGATAGCCCTATGCTTGTCCCATGCATTTTTAAAGTCCCCCACAGTGTTTGTTGCTACTAGTTTGTTGCTGAGAGAAAATGATTTTGTCAAATATCATCAAATATATACACACTGAAAACAGTCTTTCAGCCTTGAACGAGACTTTGGAGACACACGCCTAGATTTAGAGTTCTGCGTTAGCCGTCAAAACCAGCGTTAGGGGGTCCTAACGCTGGTTTTGGCCGCCCGCTGGTATTTAGAGTCAGTCAGGAAAGGGTCTAACGCTCACTTACCAGCCGCAACTTTTCCATACCACAGATTCCCTTACGCCATTTGCGTATCCTATCTTTTCAATGGGATCTTTCTAACGCCGGTATTTAGAGTCTTGGCTGAAGTGAGCATTAGAAATCTAACAACAAGACTCCAGCCGCAGAAAAATGCCAGGAGTTAAGAGCTTTCTGGGCTAACGCCGGTTCATAAAGCGCTTAACTACTGTGCTCTAAAGTACACTAACACCCATAAACTACCTATGTACCCCTAAACTGAGGCCCCCCCACATCGCCACCACTCTATTAATTTTTTTTAACCCCTAATCTGCCGACCGCACACCGCCGCAACCTACATTATCCCTATGTACCCCTAATATGCTGCCCCTAACATCGCCGACCCCTACATAATATTTATTACCCCCTAATCTGCCCCCCCCAACGTCGCCGCTACCTACCTACAATTATTAACCCCTAATCTGCCAACCGGACCTCACCGCTACTCTAATTAATGTATTAACCCCTAAAGCTAAGTCTAACCCTAACCCTAACACTCCCCTAAGTTAAATATAATTTAAATCTAACGAAATAAAATAAATCTTATTAAATAAATTATTCCTATTTAAATCTAAATACTTACCTGTAAAATAAACCCTAATATAGCTACAATATAAATAATAATTATATTGTAACTATTTTAGGATTAATATTTATTTTACAGGCAACTTTGTATTTATTTTAACCAGGTACAATAGCTATTAAATAGTTAATAACTATTTAATAGCTACCTAGTTAAAATAATTACAAAACTACCTGTAAAATAAATCCTAACCTAAGTTACAATTAAACCTAACACTACACTATCAATAAATTAATTAAATAAACTATCTACAATTATTTACAATTAAATCAACTTAACTAAATTACAAAAAAAAACAAACACTAAATTACAAAAAATAACAAACACTAAATTACAAAAAATAAAAAAACATTACAAGAATTTTAAACTAATTACACCTACTCTAAGCCCCCTAAAAAAATAACAAAGCCCCCCAAAATAAAAAAATGCCCTACCCTATTCTAAAATAAAAATGGTAAAGCTCTTTTACCTTACCAGCCCTTAAAAGGGCCTTTTGCGGGGCATGCCCCAAAGAAAACAGCTCTTTTGCATTTAAATAAACATACAATACCCCCCCCCAACATTACAACCCACCACCCACATACCCCTAATCTAACCCAAACCCCCCTTAAAAAACTAACACTAAGCCCCTGAAGATCTTCCTACCTTGTCTTCACCACGCCGGGTATCACCGATCCGTCCAGAAGAGGGTCCGAAGTTTTCCTCCTATCCGGCAAGAAGAGGTCCAGAAGAGGCTCCCAAGTCTTCATCATATTCGGCAAGAAGAGGAGATCCGGACCGGTAAACATCTTCATCCAAGCGGCATCTTCTATCTTCTTCCATCCGGCGCGGAGCGGGACCATCTTGAAGAAGCCGACGCGGATCCATCCTCTTCCAACGACGTCCTAAGTCCGAATGAAGGTTCCTTTAAATGGCGTCATCCAAGATGGCGTCCCTCGAATTCCGATTGGCTGATAGGATTCTATCAGCCAATCGGAATTAAGGTAGGAAAAATCTGATTGGCTGATTGAATCAGCCAATCAGATTCAAGTTCAATCCAATTGGCTGATCCAATCAGCCAATCAGATTGAGCTTGCATTCTATTGGCTGATCGGAACAGTGTTTTTTTTTGTTTGTAATTTTGTGTTTGTTTTTTTGTAATTTAGTTTAGTTGATTTAATTGTAGATAATTGTAGGTAATTGTAGTTAATTTATTTAATTAATTTATTGATAGTGTAGTGTTAGGTTTAATTGTAACTTAGGTTAGGATTTATTTTACAGGTAATTTTGTAATTATTTTAACTAGGTAGCTATTAAATAGTTATTAACTATTTAATAGCTATTGTACCTGGTTAAAATAAATACAAAGTTGCCTGTAAAATAAATATTAATCCTAAAATAGCTACAATGTAATTATTAGTTATAGTGTAGCTATATTAGGGTTTATTTTACAGGTAAGTATTTAGATTTAAATAGGAATAATTTATTTAATAAGATTTATTTTATTTCAGTAGATTTAAATTATATTTAAGTTAGGGGGGTGTTAGGGTTAGGGTTAGACTTAGCTTTAGGGGTTAATACATTTATTATAGTAGCAGTGAGGTCCGGTCGGCAGATTAGGGGTTAATAATTGTAGGTAGGTGGCGGCGACGTTGGGGGCGGCAGATTAGGGGTTAATAAATATAATATAGGGGTCGGCGGTGTTAGGGGCAGCAGATTAGGGGTACATAGGGATAACGTAGGTTGCGGCGGTGTACGGAGCGCCAGATTAGGGGTTAAAAATAATATGCAGGGGTCAGCGATAGCGTGGGCGGCAGATTAGGGGTTAATAAGTGTAAGGTTAGGGGTGTTTAGACTCGGGGTACATGTTAGGGTGTTAGGTGCAGACTTAGGAAGTGTTTCCCCATAGGAATTGAGAGTTGCAGTGGCGGTAAATATGCTATACGCTCCCTTTTTGGAGCCTAATGCAGCCCTTCTGAGAACTCTCAATACCAGCGTTGTTTAAGAGGTGCGGGGGGAAAAAAGCACGCGTAGCTAACGCACCCCTTTGGCCGCAGAACTCTACATTGTTTAATATTTACAAAACTGTTTACTTCTCTTTTTTTAGTAGTTGCTGAATCCCATTTTAAACTGCTTAAAACCACGCTATACACTTGGCAGGGACATTTTTTCATTTGTTTGGAATTTATATGAAAAAATTAATTATGAATCATTAAAAATATGTTTATTTGGTCATTTATTCTTTACATAGATTTATATATATATATCATTATCCCTTTAGCAAAGGAACAAAGGAATCAACCAACCAATTTGCGTGGCTTCACTGATTTGTTAATTAGTTGATTAGTGAAAAGTGCAATTTTTTTATTTTTTTCATCCAAATATTCAGAAATAATGGGAATAAAATCCTGTCTATGGTAGATATATTGATCTTGATTCCCTTCTTACTCCTAGCTTCTTTAATTTAAAGGGACATAAAACTCAATTTTTTTCTTTCATGATTCAGATAGAATATACACTTTTAAACAACTTTCTAATTTACTTCTATTAAATTTTCTTTGGTTTTGTGTTATCCTTTGTTGAAAAGCAGGAAGGTAAGTTCAGGAGTGTGCGCATGGCAGCAGTTTTGCAACGTTAGCAAGACCATTAGATGGCAGCACTATTTTCTGTTATCTAATGCTCCAGAAATGTGTACGCTACCTATCCTACCTAGATATCTTTTCAACAAAGAATAATCAATAGAACAACGCACATTTGATAATAGAAGTAAATTGAAAATTCATTTTAAAATTTTATTTTCTATCTGAATCATGAAATAAAAATGTGGGGTTTTTTTTTCCCTTTAAGGGATGATCAACACCTGTTTGGAGTTACATGGCATATGGCAGAATGCCACCTATAAAGCGTATTGTCGGTGTAGCTTCTTCTGTATAAAACATTGAAGTTGGGGGGGGGGGGGGGTTTGCAGTAAAAATACCAGCTCCTATTTTGGTTATTATTCCACTCCAAATTTTTGGTCAAATTCAAAGGATTGTGTATGTGCAAATGTGTTTAAGTTTAGTCTTTTGACATCACATAGAATGCCCCAGCCCAAACTTGGCATAAACACAGAGAAAGCGCATGGCCAAGTAATAAACCAGCCAGACTGTCACTTTCTTATTTTTATATAGTAGTCACATTTTTAATCTTTATGTAGGAACTGATTTTCTGCAGCTTTTTAGTCTGTGCTTTTCTCTGCTTCTCTGCGGAGGTACCGGCATATGTTATAGTACCAGCATATGTTATAGTACCAGCATATGTTATAGTACCAGCATATGTTATAGTACTAACATATATTATAGTACCAGCATATGTTACAGTACCAGCATATATTATAGTACCAACATATATTATAGTACCAACATATATTATAGTACCAGCATATGGTATAGTACCAGCATATGTTATAGTACCAACATATGTTATAGTACCAGCATATGTTATAGAACCAGCATATGTTATAGTACCAACATAAGTTATAGTACCAGACGGCATCTTCTATCTTCATCCAGCCGGAGAAGTCCTCATCCAGACGAGAAGAAGTCTTCATCCAGACGGCATCTTCTATCTTCATCCATCTGGCGTGGACCGCTGCTTCTTAACTCCTGTTTCCGGCGTTAAATGCAAGAAATAGTCACCCCCGTGCTTACCCCAACACCACCAAAATGTGCCTGTCCTTCACACTAAAGGAAGGTCCTTTTTAAATAAATACATCCCATCAACCATTTTCAAGATTAATTTAGTTTTTGGCGATATGGGGGCTGACGGTTTAGGGGTTAATAGGTTTAGTTAGTGGTGGTGATGTGGGAGGCCAGAGGTTTAGGGGTTAATATGTTTATTTAGTGGCGGCGGTGTCGGGGAACGGTGAAATAGGGGTTAATACATTTTATTTAGGTTGCAGCGATTTCGGGGCAGCAGATTAGGGGTGTTTAGACTCAGGGTTTATGTTAGGGTGTTAGGTGTAAACGTTACTTGTTTTCTACCATAGAAATCAATGGGTTATATTTATTTGTCTTGCAGCATCGAGCATAAGCTTTCGCTGCTTTCAGACTCCCATTGATTCCTATGGCATCCACGGCCTCCAGGGGGGCGGATTTAAAACCAGGTACGCTGGGTCAGAAAAGACGAGAGCGTACCTGTTAAAAGTTTGATAACTGGGAAAAAGTGTTAGAGCTGAATGTGTATTCGGAATATCTGTAATGACGTAAGCATCGATATGCGTCGGATTGAGACCGGCGGATCGTATGTTACGTCACGAATTTCAACTTTTGCCGGTCTGTAGGCTTTGATAACTAGGTTGGATCAATCTCGCAACAATTATGATGCGGAATTCTGGCGTATTTGCGGTTGACAGCTTAAAAGATAGGCCTCTTAATGTCTATTCCCAATAGTTGATTATGTCATATCTGGAATTTAGCCCTTGTGGAACTCTTGTCCCAAGTGTAAATATCCAGTAAGCCTCACGCTTTTGCTAACAATTGGTCCAGATCCCCCCCCTTTTTGGTCTCCACAATTTCTCAATGGCACACCATTTAAATGTTCTCAAATCACCATTGTAGTTCATCACAAGGTGCTGGACCACAGGGGTGGAGGATCTGCCAATATTGATTATAGATTTTTTTTCCCTAATCCTCATTTTGACATCCCTAGTCGTAAGACTGGATCCTACACTGAGTACAATTAATTATATGGCATATGTAGAAATGCAATTCAAACAAGATCCTTTACTGTAAACCTTATTCGTAGATGTAAAGCTCTTGGTCACTTGTACATGCATGGTTTACATTTACTGTGACCTCATCTGTATATACCTACATGTTTCAACCAAGAACCGGAAGTTGTTGTTTTACCGACAGAGGATTGTTGGATTTTGTTTGTATGAACATTCACTGTAATATGTGTATATACACATAACACATAAATATATATGTATATTAGCATAAACATATACATTTAAAAATATGCTACCCTTGCTGCGCTACTTACCCCTTTGCTGCGCAATGTTCTAATGCAGTATGAAAGCGCGCTCTTGTAAAACACAATGCTTCCAAGCAATGAAAGCGCGAGGTCTTGTTCGCATTGCATCTAACTTTAAATACCAGAGTTTATTAGCGTGCACTGGTATTACATAGTGGAGTACAAATATCGCTTCAGCAAAAGCAATATATTGAGCTCCACTTACAATCTGGCCCACAATAAGGGCTTCCAAATGACTGAGGTATACTGAAATTATTTAACAAATAAACTATTTGAAAGTGACTTATCCAAACAAATTTATAGATTTTTTAGCTTTATGTAAAACGGATTTCACAGTCTAATTTCTCTTGTTGGGTGTATCCAGTCCACGGATCATCCATTACTTGTGGGATATTCTCCTTCCCAACAGGAAGTTGCAAGAGGATCACCCACAGCAGAGCTGCTATATAGCTCCTCCCCTAACTGCCATATCCAGTCATTCTCTTGCAAGCTCTCAACATAGCTGGAGGTAGTAAGAGGAAAGTGGTAAAATATAGTTAGTTTTTTCTTCAATCAAAAGTTTATTGTTTTTAAATGGTACCGGAGTGTACTATTTTATCTCAGGCAGCATTTAGAAGAAGAATCTGCCTGCGTTTTTCTATGATCTTAGCAGAAGTAACTAAGATCCACTGCTATTCTCACATATGTCTGAGGAGTGAGGTAACTTCAGAGGGAGAATGGCGTGCAGGGTATCCTGCAATAAGGTATGTGCAGTTAAGTTTTTCTAAGGATGGAATTTGCTAGAAAATGCTGCTGATACCGGATTAATGTAAGTTAAAGCCTAAATACAGTGATTTAATAGCGACTAGTATCAGGCTTGCTATCAGAGGTATATACTCTGATTAATGTGCAATATAAAACGTTTGCTGGCATGTTTAATCATTTTTATATATACTTTGGTGATAAAACTTATTGGGGCCTAGTTTTTTCCACATGGCTGGCTTTATTTTTGCCTAGAAACAGTTTCCTGAGGCTTTCCACTGTTATAGTATAAAAGTTACAGTTGGTGCAGTTAAAATTACAAACTGTGACATTCAGCTTCCCTCAGCAGTCCCCTGCATGCTATAGGACATCTCTGAAGGGCTCAAAAGGCTTCAAAAGTAGGAGCTGTGGCAGTTGTTATGACTGTTTAAAAAACATATTTTTTGTTTTGTTAATCTGTTTTTTGTATTAAGGGGTTAATCATCCATTTGCAAGTGGGTGCAATGCTCTGCTAACTTGTTACATACACTGTAAAAATATCGTTAGTTTAACTGCCTTTTTTCACTGTTATTTCAAATTTTGGCAACATTTGTTTCTCTTAAAGGCACAGTAACGTTTTTTTACATTGCTTGTTAACGTGATTTAAAGTGTTTTCCAAGCTTGCTAGTCTCATTGCTAGTCTGTATAAACATGTCTGACATAGAGGAAACTCCTTGTTCATTATGTTTAAAAGCCATGGTGGATCCCCATAGGAGAATGTGTACTAAATGTATTGATTTCACTTTAAACAATAAAGATCAGCTGTTATCTTTAAAAGAATTATCACCAGAGGATTCTGACGAGGGGGAAGTTATGCCGACTAACTCTCCCCACGTGTCGGACCCTTTGACTCCCGCTCAAGGGACTCACGCTAAAATGGCACCAAGTACATCAAAGACGCCCATAGCGATTACTTTGCAGGACATGGCGGCAATCATGGATAATACCCTGTCAGCGGTATTAGCCAGACTGCCTGAATTCAGAGGAAAGCGCGATAGCTCTGGGGTTAGACGTAATACAGAGCGCCCAGATGTTTTAAGGACCATGTCTGATACTGCGTCACAATATGCAGAAGCTGAGGAAGAGCTTCAGTCTGTGGGTGACGTCTCTGACTCGGGGAAAACTGATTCAGATATGTCTACTTTTAAATTTAAGCTTGAGAACCTCCAGGTGTTGCTTGGAGAGTTTTTAGCTGCTCTGAATGACTGTGACACAATTGCAGTGCCAGAGAAATTGTGTAGACTGGATAAATACTACGCGGTGCCGGTGTGTACTGACGTTTTTCCAATACCTAAAAGGTTTACAGAAATTATTACTAAGGAGTGGGACAGCCCGGTGTGCCGTTTTCCCCCCTCCTATTTTTAGAAAAATGTTTCAAATAGACGCCACCACACGGGACTTATGGCAGACGGTCCCTAAGGTGGAGGGAGCAGTTTCTACTTTAGCAAAGCGTACCACTATCCCTGTCGAGGACAGTTGTGCTTTTTCAGATCCAATGGATAAAAAATTAGAAGGTTACCTTAAGAAAATGTTTATTCAACAAGGTTTTATCCTGCAGCCCCTTGCATGCATTGCTCCTGTCACTGCTGCTGCGGCGTTCTGGTTTGAGTCTCTGGAAGAGGCCTTTCAGACAGCTACTCCATTGACTGAAATACTTGACAAGCTTAGAACACTTAAGCTAGCTAATTCTTTTGTTTCTGATGCCATTGTTCATTTGACTAAACTAACGGCTAAGAATTCTGGATTCGCCATCCAGGCGCGTAGGGCGCTATGGCTTAAATCTTGGTCAGCTGACGTGACTTCAAAGTCTAAATTACTTAACATTCCCTTCAAGGGGCAGACCCTATTCGGGCCTGGTTTGAAGGAAATTATTGCTGACATTACTGGAGGTAAGGGTCATACCCTTCCTCAGGACAGGGCCAAATCAAGGGCCAAACAGTCTAATTTTCGTGCCTTTCGAAACGTCAAGGCAGGTGCAGCATCAACTTCCTCTGCTACAAAACAAGAGGGAACTTTTGCGCAATCCAAGCCGGCCTGGAAATCTAACCAGGCCTGGAGCAAAGGCAAGCAGGCCAGAAAGCCTACTGCTGCCTCTAAGACAGCATGAAGGAATGGCCCCCTATCCGGCAACGGATCTAGTAGGGGGCAGACTTTCTCTCTTCACCCAGGCGTGGGCAAGAGATGTTCAGGATCCCGGGGCGTTGGAGATCATATCTCAGGGATATCTTCTGGACTTCAAAGCTTCCCCCCCACAAGGGAGATTTCACCTTTCGAGATTATCTGTAAACCAGATAAAGAAAGAGGCATTCTTACGCTGTGTGCAAGACCTCCTAATAATGGGAGTGATCCATCCAGTTCCACAGATGGAACAAGGACAGGGATTTTATTCAAATCTGTTTGTGGTTCCCAAAAAAGAGGGAACCTTCAGACCAATTTTGGATCTAAAGATCTTAAACAAATTCCTCAGAGTTCCATCGTTCAAAATGGAAACTATTCGGACAATCCTACCTATGATCCAGGAGGGTCAGTACATGACCACAGTGGATTTGAAGGATGCTTACCTTCACATACCGATTCACAAAGATCATCATCGGTTCCTAAGGTTTGCCTTTCTAGACAGGCATTACCAGTTTGTGGCTCTTCCCTTCGGGTTAGCTACAGCCCCAAGAATTTTTACAAAGGTTCTGGGGTCTCTTCTGGCGGTCCTAAGACCACGGGGCATAGCAGTGGCCCCTTATCTAGACGACATCCTGATACAGGCGTCAAACTTCCAAATTGCCAAATCTCATACGGACATAGTGTTGGCATTTCTGAGGTCGCATGGGTGGAAAGTGAACAAGGGAAAGAGTTCTCTATCACCCCTCACAAGGGTTTCCTTCCTAGGAACTCTGATAGATTCTGTAGAAATGAAAATTTACCTGACGGAGTCCAGGTTATCAAAGCTTCTAAATTCCTGCCTTGTTCTTCACTACATTCCGCGCCCTTCGGTGGCTCAGTGCATGGAAGTGATCGGCTTAATGGTAGTGGCGATAGACATAGTGCCATTTGCGCGCCTACATCTCAGACCGCTGCAATTATGCATGCTCAGTCAGTGGAATAGGGATTACACAGATTTGTCCCCTCTGCTAAATCTGGATCCTGAGACCAGAGATTCTCTTCTCTGGTGGCTATCTCGGGTCCATCTGTCCAAAGGTATGACCTTTCGCAGGCCAGATTGGAAAATTGTAACAACAGATGCCAGCCTTCTAGGTTGGGGTGCAGTCTGGAATTCCCTGAAGGCTCAGGGATCGTGGACTCAGGAGGAGAAACTCCTCCCAATAAATATTCTGGAGTTAAGAGCAATATTCAATGCTCTTCTAGCTTGGCCTCAGTTAGCAACCCTGAGGTTCATCAGATTTCAGTCGGACAACATCACAACTGTGGCTTACATCAACCATCAAGGGGGGACCAGGAGCTCCCTAGCGATGTTAGAAGTCTCCAAGATAATCTATCTTGCCATCTATCAGCGATCCATATCCCAGGTGTAGAGAACTGGGAGGCGGATTTACTAAGTAGTCAGACTTTTCATCCGGGGGAGTGGGAACTCCATCCGGAGGTGTTTGCTCAATTTGTTCATTGTTGGGGCACACCAGAATTGGATCTCATGGCGTCTCGCCAGAACGCCAAGCTTCCTTGTTACGGATCCAGGTCCAGGGACCCAGAAGCGACGCTGATAGATGCTCTAGCAGCACCGTGGTTCTTCAACCTGGCTTATGTGTTTCCACCATTTCCTCTGCTCCCTCGACTGATTGCCAAAATCAAACAGGAGAGAGCATCGGTGATCTTGATCGCGCCTGCGTGGCCACACAGGACCTGGTATGCAGACCTGGTGGACATGTCATCCTTTCCACCTTGGCCTCTGCCTCTGAGACAAGACCTTCTACTACAAGGTCCTTTCAATCATCCAAATCTAATTTCTCTGAGACTGACTGCCTGGAGATTGAACGCTTGATTTTATCAAGGCGTGGCTTCTCCGAGTCAGTCATTGATACCTTAATACAGGCACGAAAGCCTGTAACCAGGAAAATCTACCATAAGATATGGCGCAAATATCTTCATTGGTGTTAATCCAAGAATTACTCATGGAGTAAGGTTAGGATTCCTAGGATATTGTCCTTTCTCCAAGAGGGTTTGGATAAAGGATTATCAGCTAGTTCTTTAAAGGGACAGATTTCTGCTCTGTCTATCCTTTTGCACAAGCGTCTGGCAGAGGTTCCAGACGTCCAGGCATTTTGTCAGGCTTTGGTTAGAATTAAGCCTGTGTTTAAACCTGTTGCTCCTCCATGGAGCTTAAACTTGGTTCTTAATGTTCTTCAAGGAGTTCCCTTCATTCCATTGATATCAAACTTTTATCTTGGAAAGTTCTGTTTTTGATGGCTATTTCCTCGGCTCGTAGAGTCTCTGAGTTATAAGCTTTACAATGTGATTCTCCTTATCTGATTTTCCATACAGATAAAGTAGTTCTGCGTACAAAACCTGGGTTTTTACCTAAGGTAGTTTCCAACAAGAATATCAATCAAGAGATTGTTGTTCCATCATTGTGTCCTAATCCTTCTTCAAAGAAGGAACGTCTTTTACATAATTTGGACGTAGTCCGTGCTTTAAAGTTTTACTTATAAGCGACTAAAGATTTTCGTCAAACATCTTCCCTGTTTGTTTTTTACTCTGGACAGAGGAGAGGTCACAAGGCTTCGGCAACCTCTCTTTCTTTTTGGCTTGGGAGCGTAATACGCTTAGCCTATGAGACTGCTGGACAGCAGCCCCCTGAAAGGATTACAGCTCATTCTACTAGAGCTGTGGCTTCCACCTGGGCCTTTAAAAATGAGGCTTCTGTTGAACAGATTTGCAAAGCGGCGACTTGGTCTTCGCTTCATACCTTTTCAAAATTTTACAAATTTGATACTTTTGCTTCTTCGGAGGCTATTTTTGGGAGAAAGGTTCTACAGGCAGTGGTTCCTTCCGTTTAAGTACCTGCCTTGTCCCTCCCTTCATCCGTGTACTTTAGCTTCGGTATTGGTATCCCACAAGTAATGGATGATCCGTGGACTGGATACACCTAACAAGAGAAAACATAATTTATGCTTACCTGATAAATTTATTTCTCTTGTGGTGTATCCAGTCCACGGCCCGCCCTGTCCTTTTAAGGCAGGTCTAAATTTTAAACTACAGTCACCACTGCACCCTATGGTTTCTCCTTTCTCGGCTAGTTTCGGTCGAATGACTGGATATGGCAGTTAGGGGAGGAGCTATATAGCAGCTCTGCTGTGGGTGATCCTCTTGCAACTTCCTGTTGGGAAGGAGAATATCCCACAAGTAATGGATGATCCGTGGACTGGATACACCACAAGAGAAATAAATTTATCAGGTAAGCATAAATTATGTTTTTCAGCTTTGTTTGTAAACGTATATAATGCTATTCGTATGTATACATCATGTGTGTACCAAGCTGTGATGTTTAACTAGTCATTATCAATGGTCAACAAAACGATTTTATACAAAATTAGAGTGAAAATATCAAACACAATGTGCCAGATTACAAGTGGAGCCCTAAGAGTTACACGCAAGCAAAAAAGGGTTTATCATGGGTGTTTGTGTGCGTCAGGTTTTCCTCTCGTAGTACAAGTTAAAAGTAAATCCACTCGCTTGAGCGCAATCACAATTTACGCTACAATGATTACCTCGTCCTCAGAGCTCTAGTTAACTGTTTCGCAAAACAAAAACGTTGCACAAAACACAGTTACACTCATAATAACAACATGTAATAAAAATGAATCCAAAAAATATTGCATAAGAAAGTTATAAGAGCTCAAATTTATGAGGTTCCAGCTGTTAGAGGAAAAAAAAGCTGGCAAAGGGCTTTAACATACAGTACATGCAGTTAAAGGGACACTAAACCCACATTTTTTTCTTTCATGATTCAGATAGAGAATGCAATGTTAAGCAACTTTCTAATTTACTCCTATTATCAACTTTTCTTCATTCTCTTGCTATCTTTATTTAAAAAGCAGGAATGGAAAGCTTAAGAGCCGGCTAATTTTTTGTTCAGAACCTGGGTTATGCTATCCTAAGCTTTAAATTCCTGATTTATGCAATATTTTTTTTAATAAAGTGTTGAACTGTGTATGTACTGTAAATATTTCACATTCCAATGTTCTACACATAGCAGAATATCTTCTATGAATTTATAAATAGTTTTACCTATATATATATCTGTATATATCTATACCTATGTATGATCATCTATATTAAATATATATATATATATATATATATATATAGGTATAGATATATATTTTAGCAAAAGAACATAAGATATATGTAGAAATATGTATTTATGAATAAATAGAATATAATCTGCTATGTGAACTACATTGGAATGTGAAATATTCATATTTTCATGTCGGGTTAGCGCACTTGAGAATATGCAATCTTGTTTGCGCGTGAGTAGGATGTTTTTTTCCACTTTTTTGCTACATTTACTTCTATGGGAAATACGTTATCATTTGAAGTTCAGCTTTTTATTCGCATCGGGTTAGTGCGCAATCAAAAACAGTTTACTTTCAACTTGTAATACGGGCTCAACCTGACAAGCTTAAAAACTTACTTCTAGTGTAGTTAACGCTCTATCAGGAACGTTAAAGAACGCGCCACTTGTAATCTGGTCCAAAATGTCATATTTTGAAATAACTTAAATTAAAAAATATATTAAATATGTTTTATGGAAAATGTTTAACCCCTTAAGGGCTAGATTGCAAGTGACATGATAACTGTTGCAATGGAGGAAAAAGTGCGTATTACGAGTTGAAAGTAAAAGCGTACACTCAAGCGCAATCTCAATTTATGCATGGCTGGTAAGCGCCTCTTCAGAGCGTAAATGCTAGGGGAAGAAAAAAAGTTGCATAAAACACGACATAAATACATGTAAAAGAACAGTTACACTCATATGAACACTGTATGATAAAAATTATTTAGAAAAAAGATAGATGGTATAAAAAGGTCTGCTAAGGGCTTTAACATATATATTTATGCATACATAGACATGTCTAAATATGGGTATATATGTACTATGTGTGTGTATATATATATATATATATATATGTGTGTGTGTGTACATATGTATTTAAGTATTTATGTGTTTTAATGTATATTTACTGTACATATTTAACATTCCGATGTTCTTCACTTACATGATACTTATTGTAGGAAATATATATATATATATATATATATATATACATACACATATATATATATATTTATTTATTTATATACACCTATACCTGTATAGCTATTCCTATAGATATATAGGTATAGCTATGTATTTTACATTAACGGTATCATATATATACATTCTATTTCAAGAACATAGGAATTTTAAATATGTGTATTGTATATAGGGGCTCACAAATTAGGACTAACGAGGTTGGCTTAGTGCACATAAAGAATTGCTATCTTCAATGCGCATTCTTAAAATATTAAATATAAACTATTAAAAAATATTAATACAAATTAGTATACATACTGTTAAAAATACAGATATATTGTATGTATTATATAGAATATTTTACTGTATGGAAGTGATACACCACTTTGGAGGAGCTGCTTGAAGCATTCATTCTATCCCATTTAAAGACTGGTCTTTTTTTTTTTTTTTTTTATTTATTTGTAACCAACACATTTGTAAGACAATATTATGAGAAGCGAGACATACAGAAAAAAACAACAAAGAAGACCAATAACATCATCAAAGAAGAAGCGCCAATACATAAATTAAGGTCGCTCTTCTACAGGGTTCCAAATTTACATTTAGTCATGTAAATGATAAATTCACACTTGAATCCTGAATTTCTATATTTCTCATAGTAACTTGTTCCCACACCATATGTTGGTAGTTTTTGTCATTTTAATTTCTCAGAAGAACGAGATAAGAAAAAGGAAAAAAAGAAAGAAAGAAAGAGAGAGAAAAAAAAAAAAAAAAATTTGACAAAATTTGACTTTCCCTCGAGTTGCTTCCCCCCATCACTCAGGCCACTAATAAACTTCCGGTGAAATAGCATTAATTCGGCTGTAGATCCGGAAAATCATTACTCAATAGGGCCAATTCTAAAGATTCTGTACCTCTAAAGGGTGAAATAAGTATCAGTTGGATTTCTTTAGGCATACTGTTAATTACATTCTTCCATTTGGTTAGAAAGTGTTTAACTTGTGCCTCCGAATTTATCGAGGTATCCATTTGTTCCATTATGAGTTGGTTTTTAAGTTTTTGAATAAATTCTGAGAGAGTAGGAGCTTTAAACGATTTCCAATATTTAAGGATCAACAGCCTAGCTGTCATTATTACCGTATTTAAATATGTTAAGTATTTATTCAATCCTTCTTTGTGGAAATCTATAAAGAAAAAAATATGATCTTCATTTAATTGTACGTGTGCTTTATTAATTTTATTTGTCCAAAAATTAATCTTATTCCAAAATTTCCTGACCTTGGGGCATCCCCAAAAGTAATGAATTATATCCGCTTTAGCTTGTCTACATTTAGGACAAAGAGAACCTAAGTTACCCCACGATGCTTTCATATGCGCTGTGATATAAATGTGGTTGATGATTTTCGTATGTGATTCTCTCCATGCAGCAGCAAGTGTTGATGCATCTGCACGCCTATAGCTTTTATGTATGGTATCAACTGAAACTTTCCACCAGACTGCTAATTTATTAACATTATCCAAGCCTCTCTGATTCAAAGCTAGTTTGTATAATGTAGTTATGTTATATTTCCCTGCTTTAAAAAGTATAAATGCGGGCTCTACTATTTCGGAAATTGTGACCTCTCGTGTGTCCTGTAACAGGACCTGTAAGAAGTTCCGTATCTGAAAAAAGGAAAAGAAATCCTTATTAGAGATTCCATATTCTACGATTAACTCTTGCATTGATCGGCAAACTCCAGTAGCGGGATCCCTTAACTGTTCTATATATCTTAAACCCTTTTTTGCCCAATCATTGAAGATTTTCGAGTTTAAAGCTGGTGTGAAGTTTGGGTTACCTGTTATAGTCAGAAGTTTAGAATAACGATGAGAACAATTTAACTTTTTAGATAATTTATACCAGGCCTGAATTACATTATAGATAACTGGCATCTTCTTAATTTTCCTTGGACATTTATCAGGGATACAATGAAGCAAGGCCTTCAAGGAATATGGCTGAACAGACGCTTCTTCTGTGGCTAAATCTATGTAATAATCTGGCCCTGTTAGCCAGTCCAGAGCTATTTTAGAAATACACACTAGATTATAACACTCTATATCTGGCAATGCTAATCCCCCGTCATGTCTGGGTAATACTAGTTTATTATATGCAATGGCCTTTCTTTTCCCGTCCCATATGAATTGTGTGATTAGGTGCTTGATTATTTTTATGTCTGCTTGTTTTATTATAATTGGGAGATTTTGCATCAGATGTAAAATTTTGGGGAACGTCACCATTTTAAACAAATTAATTTTGCCAGATAACGTAAGGTAGAATTTGGCCCAATTTCCTAGATCACGTTTAATTTTAGTAATAATTGGCTTATAATTTAAGTCATACCATTCCTTACTATCCAGTGACAACGTTATCCCCAGATAAACAAAAGTGGAATTTGCTTCCTTAAAGTAATATGCCTGCGCCGAGTCTTTGAGTTTTTTGAGCCAGAAGATCTCTGATTTTAGCATATTAACTTTATACCCAGAGAAACTGCTAAATTCTTGGAGAATCTGTGTTAATATTGGTATATTACTCGCTGTATTGGCTGTCAAAACTAAAAGGTTGTCGGCGTACAGTAAAGTGGTAATTCTCCTCTTCCCTATTTTGATCCCCTCTATTTCTTTTCTTATATATATTACTAAAGGTTCAAGCGCTAAGTTAAAAAGGTAGGGGGAGAGTGGACAGCCCTGTCTCGAGCCTTTAAGAAGTGGGAAATTCGAGGTATGAGAATTATTAATCAAAATAGAGGTGTTAGCGGATTTATAGATTAATTTGACAAAGTTTAGAAAGGTACCCTCGACTCCATACCTGGGAAGAGTGGAAAATAGATGATCCCAGGAAATGGAGTCGAAGGCCTTCTCGGCATCAATTGATATTATTGCAGCATCAGGTGGTTCTAATGGACCGTTCTTTTCTGAGAAAAATTTATTTAATATCAATTGAAGCCTCCTCAGATTACGTGTTGCATTCCGCCCAGGCATAAAACCAACCTGATCTATATGTATGAGGGGGCCTATTAATAGCTTAAGTCTTTCAGCAAGTATGCTCATTAATATTTTGTTATCACTGTTTAAAAGAGAGATGGGCCTATATGAGCTGATCAGTTCCGGGTCTTTATTTTTTTTTAGAATTAGAACTATTTGCGAGGCTGAGAAATATCTAGAGGGGGGTTTTGCATCGGAGTAGTAACTGTTAAAAAGTAGTACTAGTGTCTGTACTATATCTTCTGACAGAATTTTATAGAGCTCTATGGGAATCTGGTCGGGGCCTGCTGCTTTATTTGTTGCTGTTTTTTTTATTGCCTTAATTACTTCATTATGGGTAATAGGGGCGTTTAGCGCCTCTTGTTGATCTATATTTAGTTTTGGAGTTTGAATATTTTGCCAGAATTTATATTTAGCAGCCTGATCTGTTTTGTCTTTTGCATAGAGCTCTTGAAAGTATTCTGAAACATAATTAGTAATTTCATTAGGTTTAGTAATTCTACCTGAAGGAGTAATAAGAGCCTCAATCATGACTTTCTTATTTTTGACTTTAGTAAGGCCTGCTAAGAGTTTCCCAGCTTTCCCCCCATGTCTATAAAAGAATGATCTAGTTCTAAGGGTGTCTAATGCAGCCCTTTGTGTAAGGAAGGTTTCTCTTTCCTTTTTACGGTGTTGGTAGATCTGCCAAAATTTTTGTGAGGGATCACTAACATATGAGTTATAGGCGTTGCGCAATTGGTTCGCTAAATGTATATCATTCTTTGTCATGATCTTTTTTTGAATTACTAGGTAGGCCTTAATTTCCCCCCTGATTACGGCTTTAAAAGATTCCCACAAGGTTTCTGCCTGAATAGACGGGGAAAAATTTATTTCAAAAAATTCCTGCCATTTTAATCTCAACCATGCTTTAAACTTAACATTCTCCGACAAATATCTAGGGAAGAATAGCCTGTTAATAGTGCCTTCTGGTGTATTCCTTAATGTGATCTTTAAAGTGAGGATCGCATGATCTGAAATAACCACCTCTTTTATGTCTGCTAACATGTCTAGCCCCAGCATATTTTCAGCTACAAGAAAATAGTCTATCCTTGACATTGTTTGATATGAGTGTGACTCGCATGTGAAATGCCTTATGTCAGGGTTCTGTATCCTCCATATATCTTTCATATGAAGGAAATTCATAAAATTTTTAAATATTTTTGATTCTTGTTTACTGTTTCTATTTAGGGCTGGTTTAAGTCTATCTAGCGTCGGGAATATAGTTAAATTAAAATCGCCAGCTATAACAAGGTTCTTTGCGTATAAATTAAAGAGAAGGGTCTGTAATTTGTCCCAGAATGCTCGGTCTATTTTATTGGGGGCATAAAGATTACATAGGTTGAAGACTATACCGTTGATTAAGATTTGTAGGATCATATATCTATCCTCTGGGTCCAATACTAGATCTATTATCTTATATTGGAGATTTTTATTAATAAGGAATGCAACCCCCTTCTTCCTATTCTGACATGAAGTCCCTTTGACCTCCCCTACCCATCCCATCTTAAGTTTCAAAAGTTCCGCTTCCCTCAGGTGAGTCTCCTGTAGGAAGACTATATCTGGCTTATAGCGTTTAAGTTGTGATAAGATTTTTTTTCGTTTTTGCGATGACGTAATGCCACCAACGTTCCACGAAGCTAAATTAAGATGGGGTCTTATTTGAACCTATGTCGTGGGGGTATGTCCAGTAGCGTGTTGTGAGGGGGAAAGCATGCGAGGGTAAGAGAAAACGTAAAGCAGAGGAAAGAAAAAAAAAAAAATAAAAAAAAAAAAAAAAAGGGAAAAGAAAAGAAAACCCTCGGCTGGGTTAACATTGCCACCTATCAGCATCATAATTATAATTATAAATAACATAAATCAATATACAATATGTTTTCTATCTTTACAGGGTAATACCTTTTTTATGTGCAAATTCTCTGACCTCCCTGGGGTCGCTCATAGTCATGGGTTCGCTTTCCGAAAATATTCTTATTTTGGCTGGGTATACAACAGTAGCCTTAATGCCACTAGCAATGAGTTTGGAACAGAGGGGTGTCATCTCTTTACGCTGAATCATTGTTTCAGACGAAAAGTCTTGAAAAATAAGTATTGACTTATCTTGGATTGAAAAGGGGATTCTTTTTTTATAGAGCTGCATGACTTTGAGCTTGTCCTGAAAGTTCAGGAATCTTGCAATTATTGGTCTGCTCTTGTATGAGCCGTCAGATAGATTTTTTAATGGCCCTATACGGTGTGCCCTTTCAACTGCCAGCGGGAGGATGTTAAGGTCTATACCCAGTGCCAGTGGTAATGTCCTTGATACAAACTGAATGAGATCGGTGAAATCTGCGGTCTCAGGTAGACCAATTATTCTGATATTGTTACGTCTATTCCGGTCTTCGAGCTCATTCAGTTTGCACTGGACATTAGCCAGTTGTGTTGCTTGTTCTCGTATAGTAGTTGCTTGCTGTGCATTTGTATCTTCTAGATCTGAAGTGCGCTGTTCTAAGTCGTCTAACCTATTTGTGAAAAGCTTTACCTCAGTAGTAAGGTTTGCAATCTCGGCTTTGAGATAGTCAAATTGGGGGATCATAAGATCTGAAATTTGCTTGACTATGTCTTGAGGCTCCCTAACTATGTCTGCCATGTTACTTGGTGGTGTTACATTTACTAAATTGTCTGTACTAGTCCTGGACTTTTTATCTCTTGTTTTGGGTGGCATAACTAGAGTGTTTAATTTGTGATTAGTAATAAATTTATCCATATAGTGATAGTGTAGGTGTAACACAAAAAAAAAAAAAAAGAAAAGAAGTGATGTGTTGCAAAAAAAAAAAAAAAAAAAAAAAAAAAAAACCAGTGATAGTATATTATAGATGCTGTGGATGTGGAGGTAGATCTAATGGGTGTTATTTATTAGTGGTGAAAAAGTGAGGGGATAATTCAATCAATTTTGTTTAATGGGGGGTGTATAAGGACCTTTCAGCTCCTGTAACCAGGTCTATAATAGGTGAGTAGTATATTTATCCAGGTAAGTAGGGTTCTTTTAAATCCAAAATGACAAGTAATAGTAGGGAGGCAGAAAAACAAAAACAATCTCAGAGTAACAAGGTAATCAAGGTTGGACCATAGGAGCTTAAAAAAAATAGCAACAGACCAGCAAGTACATTTTATACCTTAGGTAATCTTATTAAGACTGTCTCCCTTGCTAGGTTGTAGCCATGTGTTAGGGCCTGCGTTAGTTGCAGGCTCAAAAATAAGTGAAAAAAATGAAAAACTGAGCTAAAATTAAAGAAAAAAATTACAAAAAAAAAAAAAAAAAAAAAAAAAAAGCCAGCTACAATCTGCAGCTAACAACAATCGAGATGCAATGGTATAACAAAAAAAACAACCTGCAAGAAAAAAAAAAAAAAAAAAAGAAAAGAAGAAAAGCAAACTCAACAAGAAAAATAGAAGAAAAAGGCAAAAAAAAAATGAGCAAAAAAAGTCTTAAGTCAGGCCCGTGAGGAGGGGGCTTAGTGTCCAGCAAGCAAGAGTTCAGCTAATTATACATGAGCTTATGTCAAGCAGAAGGGTAGAAATTTTAGTAGCAACATTCACATATGCGGTAGCAAGTTGTCCAAAGTCACAAGCCTGCCAGTATTTTAATTTAAGCCTTAATAGTGCAGAGTGGAGCGCAAAAAGCATAAAGGAAGTAGGCAGAGTGTCCAGCGTTATTAATTTAGCAAGCTTGGGTGGTTTGTGAAGTTTAAAATTATATATCCTTAGTCAAATGTCAGAAACATGTTGAAGCAAGCAGGGTCATATAATTTTAGTCTTTGACAACCTTACCAGTACGTTGACAGCATCACTTTGTGTGCCTTCTACGATAGCAGGCTAACTGTAATCCAGCTGAGTGCAGGCAACTCCGATTACAATCAGTATTCAGGATCCGGCCCGGACAATAGACACTGAAGATATAGCTGCTTTTAGGTGAATCAATTTGGTCCGGGCAGAGAAGGCTTGGTCCGTTGGGGCTACTCTTAGGTACTTCCAGGGTATCTGTAAGCAGACCTTATGAGCGGTGACCTATATAGGCCCCGGTGTAGAAATTTCCGAGAGCGGGCCTCTCATACAGGACCAGGCTGTATGTGCTGTGCGTATTTCCGCTCACCGGACAGCATAGGTTGGTTGTGGGTATAGTCGAACTAGTTGCCAGGCGTGACTCTCTTACCGGTCCCACTCCAGACAGGAACACCGGTCAGAGCCTTTTTCCCGGTCCAGCAGCGCGTTCGCCCTGGAGAAATTGCCGGCGTGTAGTGGAATCCTCTTGTATCATGTGTTGGTCCGGCGTCCAGCGGTAATCTTTGCTCACACCCAGTCGGGTCAGGAGTTGGGTAATGTTGCCCAGACAGGCCCGGGTGAAAGGCCTCTTAGTCACCAAGAACGTGAACCGGGGATATGGTGCAGCCCCTGAATATCCGGGGGGCTGGTAACAGGCTGCACTAAGTGTGCTGAAATCCGGCAGCCGGGGTGTCTGGTGTGCGGCTGCCTAGGAAATTGCCTGTGTAATTACAGGGAGAGCGGCTCTGTCCCACCTGAGCTGCAGCACTGGATCGCCGTGCTTCCTCCCCTTCCGGTCTCTCCAAGACTGGTCTAATTATTTTTTGTTTCATGCACTGCAATATTCATGAACATTTGATTTATATTATATTATTCACAGACATTATTTGATTTGTATTATATTTTTATTTCATATTTTTTATTTTACTTTTTTGAGTATTCATTTATTTAATGATACGTTTATCCAGTAGAATACACAGGATATAATCGGTATATTAGTTGTAGAAGGGCGCCCCCTAGTGTGTGCTAATTTATTGAGCTATTTTTGTTGATTTTAAAGATTTTACCTTGACGTTAACTTTGTTATATCTATCTATTGCAAAATACAGAAATTGTAGTACTAGGTACATTAGTTATCTTAGTAGGTTTTTGTAACATGACTAGCCATGGTAAGTACATCAATAATATATTCCTGTCTTTGTGTTTGGTAAAAT
This sequence comes from Bombina bombina, assembly GCF_027579735.1. Lineage (NCBI taxonomy): Eukaryota > Metazoa > Chordata > Amphibia > Anura > Bombinatoridae > Bombina > Bombina bombina. The sequence continues at coordinate 534,913,672 of NC_069504.1, read as the reverse complement.
ACTCTGGGTAGCGGTATCACCCCCTCGTATTAAAATTCCATTGGAGTTTTTTCTTTGTTCACTTAACCCCAAATGGTTTATGTATTTGTCTTTGCTTATTTTACTTGCAAGAATGCACTCTATTTCATAGTGCTGTGTTATATGCTTATTATTATTATTCCATCCATAAGAGGGCACATGCAAATGTGTTACATCTTTTTTAAATAGATCTGAATAAAATGAGTTTATTACTTAAAGGGACAGTCAAGTCCAAAAAAAAAAAAAAAACTTTCATGTTTCAAATAAGGCATGTAATTTTAAACAACTTTCCAATTTACTTTTATCACCAATTTTGCTTTGTTATCTTGGTATTCTTAGTTAAAAGCTAAACCTAGGAGGTTCATATGCTAATTTCTTAGACCTTGAAGGCCGTCTCTAATCTAAATGCATTTTGATAGTTTTTCACCACTAGAGGGCATTAGTTCACATGTTTATATAGATAACATTGAGCTCTTGCACGTGAATTTACTATGGAGACAGCTCTAATTGGCTAAAATGCAAGTCAGTCAAAAGAACTGAAATAAGGGGGCAGTCTGCTGAGGCATAATACAAGGTAATTACAGAGGTAAAACGTGTATGATTATAACTGTGTTGGTTATGCAAAACTGGGGAATTGGTAATAAAGGGATTATCTATCTTTTAAAACAACAAAAATTCTGGTGTTGACTGTCCCTTTAACCTGTTTCATGCAAACAATTATTTTAATTAGTAAAAATGCTTTTCTCTCACATATTTCATATATTTATGTACAGTGCCCTTTTAAAGTTATTTTGTGAATTTAAAAACATGTTAGTAACTCCTGAGCTCATCTTCTAAGATCCACATGACAGACCATCTATCACTTTAATTGCTCTGATCTACCAAAATCCCAGCAATGCTCTAGAGGAAATGTCCCAGTATAAAGGACTTTTTTGTCCTATCGAACCATCATTTGCTGCTAAAGCTTATTTTCCTTTGCTCACAAAAGGCGTGTGATGAGAATACCTCTACAGGATTAAAGTCTTAAAGGGACATTAAAGTCAATATATTTATGTATGGACAACACAGAGCAATTAAGCACTACAGTGCAAAAGATCTGTATACAAAAGAAATGTTTTTTATTAGCACAAATTGTAAGGCTTTTCAAAATGACTTAAAGTATATCAACTTGGAAAAACCTTGTGGTATGTATGTCCCTTGTCTCCTTTACAGTGGCCTGTTAGGGACATAATTATTCAAGGGCAAGTAAATTCCTCTCCATTGAACAAGCATGATTTTAAGAGGTATTTTACAACAGGCAAAATAGATTTTAAAGTGTACTGTATTGTTAGTTTGTTTTCTGTAGTTAAATATTCTGGGCTAGATTATGAGTGAAGCTCTAAGTGTAGCGTGCAATCGATATGGGATATTTCGCAGCTCTTTGTACGCAAGGGAAATAGAGTGCATATTATGAGTTGAAAGTAAACGCTCTGGTTAAAGGGACATTCCAGATAAAATTGAAATCCACATTTGTGAATTTCTGTTTTGAATAGAAGCATGTTTGTAATATACATGTAAAAATGCTTCTAATAAAAGATATAGCTGTTTCAAAAGTGTATTTAAATATGCACCGTGCACCAGCATTTTAAACACAGCACTTGTCAGAGAGCCTATGGTGCTTGTATCATCTGGTAATGACTCTGTTAATTGCTGACATGATACAAAACCCACTGGTGTTCTGAGCAGCTGCAATATTGAAAAAACTGGTGTACTGAGAATATCTAGTTATGCTTCACATGACCGCTGCTTCCTAACGCCTGTTTCTGGCAAGCCTGAAAGCTCACGCGGAAATAGATGCAAACGGGGCATGATAAATCAGCCCCATAGTCTCATATTAACACTGTCTGATAAAAAATATTTTTACAAAATTGCATTAGAAAGTTATAAGGGCTCAAAGATATGAGGTCTCAGGTGTTAGAAAAAAAAGGCAGGCAAATCGCTTTAACATAGATATACATATATTCACATGTTTATATGTGTGTATATATGTATTTATATGTGTATATATGTATTTACAGACATATATACACATATCGACACATAAATACATATGTATGCATATATATATATATATATATATATATATATATATATATATAAATATATGTGCATTGGAGCCCTTTGTAGTCAAGTAGATGAAAACATGAAAAACCATAATTATGCAATATTCATATTTAATATAGTGTTTAAAGGGACATAATACTCATATGCAGCATATCTGTAAAAAGCTGATAGGAAAATATCACCTGAACATCTTTATGTAAAAAAGGAAGATATTTTACCTCACAATTTCCTCAGCTCACCAGAGTAAGTGCTGTGTAAAAAGTTATTTTTCAGTTACTGTCCAGCTGCAGGTAAAAAAAAAGAGAGAAAGAAATGAACAGCAGCCAATCAGTATCAGCAGTGCTGGTCATGAACTCTTTTACTTTGATCTCATGAGATTTCACGTAACTCTTGTGAGATTTCATAATAAACTTCCTTAAACTGAATAGGGAAATAACATGAGTGTGCATGAGGCACGCTCCCTTGCAGGTCCTGGGACAGGCATACTGATTTGCTGCTTAAAGTCCTTTACATTGGGCCGTGAATACTTAGAACCTTTTGAGGTAAAATATCTTTCTTTTTTACATAGGGATGTTCAGGTGATATTTTCTAGTCAGCTTTTTACAGCTATGCTACTTCACTTTCAAATGTTTCAACATTTGGGTTTCATGGCCCCTTAAAGGGCCACTAAACCCAAAATCTTTCTTTCATGATTCAGATAGAACATACAAATTTAAACAACATTACAATTTACTTCTATTATTTATTTTGCTTCTTTTTTTAGATATCCTTATTTGAAGAAAAAGCAATGCACATGGGTGAGCCAATCACATGAGGCTTCTATGTGCAGCAACCAATCAGCAGCTACTGAGCATATCTAGATATGCTTTTCAGCAAAGAATATCAAGAGAATAAAAAAATAAGATAGTAGAAGTAAATTAGATAGATTTTTAAAATTGCATTCTCTTTCTAAATCATGAAAGAAAAAATGTGGGTTTCATGTCCCTCTAAGTATGTATTTACTGTAAATATTTAACATTCAAATGTTCTTCACATAGAGGAATACATTTTAAGTATTTTTAAATTTAAATATATATATATATATATATATATATATATATATATATATATATATATATATATATATATATATATATAAACGCTGTCAGATTAGTGCGTGAGTATGGTTGTGACTAAAAAGTCAACCTAAAAAAGCAATGTAAAACATTTTATTTAGTTACTCAGAAGTCGAATAATCTGTTAAAAAATGTGTTACTTTTGTGTGTATAAAATACAGCTTTACCTAGTTTTAACCCTTTAAGGACCAGCAATGTACCCTGTACATCACTGGTCTTTCTATGGGGATTGTGTAATTAATAGCGCTATTTCCAGTGACAAGAAGGGAGGAGGGAGAGTATAATAGCGCGGTCCCACCACTTATGGCGGGGCTCGCGCTATTAGTAACAAGAAAATTCTTAATGGCTGGATACGTACATGGTACGTCGTGATCATTAAGGGGTTAATATAAATCCATTTGTATATTCAAAGATAGTTGTAGTGACAACACTTCAAAATTACTTTAAAATATAAAAATGTCTTCAATATAACATTTAATAAAAGAAAAAAAACAAATACCAGTTTTTCATAATGTTTGTCCAGCCATATCTATTATATTTTATAAAGGCAGTTTTTATGGTCTAAATGGTATAGAAATAAGATCAATATATTTTTTTCCGAATATTGCAGATGTCAGCACAATTCCCCCGATGCACGTAGGCGAATATAATCAGAGATTAATAGAAGCCAGCGAACTATTTAAAAAGAAGCAAGGAAAGGGTACGATTGATGTTTGGTGGCTGTTTGATGATGGAGGTAAGAAATTCTACACAGCATCTGAAATGACTTTTGCCTACGTATCATGTCCATATATCCATATGTCTGTCTGTCTGTCTATGTACTTCAATAAAATGTGAAAAGTAGTACAAACAGTTTGTTTTTTTAGACCACTGAGTGAGGACATTGCAATAGCAGTAAAACCTTTAAAGTAAAGTGTTGTGCTAATTTGTTGCTGAGCCTTAGGAAATCTACAAACTGTTTGTAGAATAGCTTAGTAAAGGTCTATTTCTACTTGCTCTTTAATATTCAGCAAATACATTTGGTACTGAAGAGTTTAAAGTAATTGCAGCTAAAGACATATTTTAAAATAAATGAAAAAAATACAGTTTGTGAAATTTCTGTAGTTTATAATTGATGGAATAAAGTGACAGATTTATATTTAGCGATGATACAGAAAAACCTGGACATGAAATGCATCAAAGAGACAAGTGGGAAACCGAATAGGCAAAGACAGACGAAGAATAGAAGAAAAAAGCAGAAATAAAAAAGCATATGGAGCAACAGAGACAAATAATGGGTGTCAGGGAAGAGAGAATAGAGACAAAGGGGCCGAATTATCAAGCTCTGAAAGGCTCTCTGGAAACAGCAGTTATGAAGCAGCGGTCTAAAGACTGCTGCTTCATTGCTTGTCCGCGACCTATGAGGCTGCGGTCTTCTATCCGCCTGATCCTTTACGAGGCCACAAATCTGCAGGGGCGGCATTGCACAAGCAGTTCACAAAAACTGCTTGTGTAATGATAAATGCCGACAGCGTATGCTGTCGGCATTTATCGATGTGCAGCGGACATGATACGCTACATCGTATAATGTCTGCTCGCACTTTAATAAATCGGCCCCAAAGACCAGAAGTAGTGGAATGAAGAGCTTGGCACAAGCAGTGTGTGAGTGGAAAGTTTAAGCAGCTTGGGCATAGGCATAACTACTGCAGTGTAGGAGATGTGACTGCTACATTGCAGGAGACTGTATTATAAACACATGTGTGGCTGTGTGCTTGTGGATTTATGCATACAGGGTGAGAAGCATTGGGAGGTAGGGAAAAGAAAGGAGTCACTGGGGCCCCTGACTCAGATATATTCACTGAGCCCACACACTCTCTCTCCCACACACTAAAACACACACTCTCACACACATTCTATTTCACACTCTCACGCACACACAAACAAATACACTCACTTTTTCACACACAGACTCACACACACACACAAAAAGACACTGACAAACACAAAGACGCACACTCCCACATAGACACTTACACAGACACACTCCCACACAAAGACACACACACGTGAGAGATAAATAAATGTAGGCATGTGCAGTATGTTGCAAAAGTACAATGTCACCTTTTTGGCTGTGGCTGTTTCCCACCAAACCTGTACATTTGCATATCCAAATCTGACTCAGCTTCAAACCCAGACCCACAAATGGAAACCTGAACTGTCCGGGTCATTCCCAGAAAGGTGGCAACCCTAGCCTTAAAGGAATAGAACTAGATGAAAAAGAGACATTCCTCCTTAAATAATGAATATCATCTTCATCAAACCTACCCTATGTGGTATGTTGCTTCTTATGTGAATACAAGATGACTACTATCCTGCAGCATCAGTGCGTCTCAATTTTTTTTCCTAAATCTGATCCAGTTCTGGTTAAAGTATGCATTTTCATGTAATACATTTCATTTTTTCAGGTTTAACTCTCCTTATTCCTCATATTCTAACGCTAAGAAAAAAATGGAAGGATTGTAAGCTGAGGATTTTTATTGGAGGAAAAGTGAACCGCCTGGAAGATGAGAAGCTGGTGTAATTGTTCAAGATTTATTTTAATGACTATTTAAATGACTGAATTGTGTTCAATTGCAAATGTTTTGACGATAATAGGAAAATATATATATATTTTGTATATAGAAAGAGAGTATGCAAGTAGTGTAAAATGGAAAGAACATGCACCTAGATTACGAGTCTTGCGTTAGCCTTAAAAAGCAGCGTTGAGAGGTCCCAATGCTGCTTTTTAACGCCCGCTGGTATTATGAGTCTTGAAATGACAGTGGTACCGCTCACTTTTTTGGTCAGACTCGAAAATACCGCAAATCCACTTACGTCAATTGCATAGCCTATATTTTCAATGGGACTTGCATAACGCCGGTATTACGAGTCTTCCAAAAAGTGAGCGGTACAGCCTCTCCTGTCAAGGCTGATACCGCATTTAAAAGCCAGTAGTTAAGAGTTTTATGGGCTAACGCCGTAGTATAAAACTCTTAAAAAAGTACACTAACACCCATAAACTACCTAATAACCCCTAAACCGAGCCCCCCCCCCCCCCCCCCCACATCGCAAACACTAAAAAAATATTTTGAACCCCTAATCTGCCGAACCGGACATCACCGCCACTATAAAAAAATATATTAACCCCTAAACCGCCGCACTCCCGCATCGCAAACACTAGTTAAATTTTATTAACCCCTTATCTGCCGTTCCTAACATCGCCGACACCTACTTACATTTATTAACCCCTAATCTGCCACCCCCAATGTCGCTGCAACTATATTAAATGTATTAACCCCTAAATTTAAGTCTAACCCTAACACTCCCACTAACTTAAATATCATTTAAATAAATCTAAATAAAATTACTATCATTAACTAAATTATTCCTATTTAAAACTAAATACTTAACTATAAAATAAACCCTAAGCTAGCTACAATATAACTAATAGTTACATTGTAGCTATCTTAGGATTTATTTTTATTTTACAGGCAACTTTGTATTTATTTTAACTAGGTAGAATAGTTATTAAATAGTTATTAACTATTTAATAGCTACCTAGTTAAAATACATTCAAATTTAGCTGTAAAATAAATCCTAACCTAAGTTACAATTACACCTAACACTACACTAAAATTAAATTAATTACCTAATTTAAATACAATTTTAAAAAATATATCTAAAGTACGAAAAAAACAAACACTAAATTACAGCAAATAATAAAATAATTACAAGTTTTTTAAACTAATTACACTTAATCTAATCCCCCTAATAAAATAAAAAGCCCCCCAAAATAATAAAAAGCCCTACCCTATACTAAATTACAAGTAGCCCTTAAAAGGGCCTTTTGCGGGGCATTGCCCCAAAGTAATCAGCTCTATTACCTGTAAAAAAAAAGTACAATACCCCCCAACATTAAAACCCACCAACCACACACCCAACCCTACTCTAAAACCCACCCACTACCCCCTTAATAAAACCTAACACTAACCCCTTGAAGATCACCCTACCTTGAGAAGTCTTCACCCAGCCGGCCGAAGTCCTCAATGAAGCCGGTGAAGTGGTCTTCCAGACGGGCAGAAGTCTTCCAGCCAATAGAATGACAGCTCAATCCTATTGGCTGATTGGATCAACCAATAGGATTTTTTCTACCTTAATTCCGATTGGCTGATAGAATTCTATCAGCCAATCGGAATTCAAGGGATACCATCTTGGATGACGTCATTTAAAGGAACCTTCATTCTTCAGTTGGACTTCGTTTGAAGAGGATGCTCCGCGTCGGATGTCTTGAGGATGGACCCGCTCCGCGCCGGATGGATGAAGATAAAAGATGCCGCCTGGATGAAGACTTTTGCCCATCTGGAGGACCTCTTCTGGCCGGCTTGGATGAAGACTTCTGCCCGTCTGGAGGACCACTTCGCCAATCAGATTGAGCTAGCATTCTATTGGCTGATCGGAAAAGCCAATAGAATGCGAGCTCAATCTGATTGGCTGATTGGATCAGCCAATCGGATTGAACTTGATTCTGATTGGCTGATTCCATCAGCCAATCAGAAAATTCCTACCTTAATTCCGATTGGCTGATAGAATCCTATCAGCCAATCGGAATTCGAGGGACGCCATCTTGGATGACGTCCCTTAAAGGAACCGTCATTCGTCGGGAGACAACGGAAGAAGAGGATGGATCCGCGTCGCCTGTTTCAAGATGGACCCGCTCCGCACCGGATGGAAGAAGATTGAAGATGCCGCTTGGAGAAGATGTTTGCCGGTCCGGATGTCCTCTTCTTGCCGGATAGGAGGAAGACTTTGGAGCCTCTTCTGGACCTCTTCAGCACCGGATGATGGATCGCCAACCCCCGCTTGGGTTGGATGAAGATGTTGGAGCCAGGACGGATCGGTGAACCTGGTATGGTGAAGACAAGGTAGGAAGATCTTCAGGGGCTTAGTGTTAGGTTTATTTAAGGGGGGTTTGGGTTAGATTAGGGGTATGTGGGTGGTGGGTTGTAATGTTGGGGGGGGGGGTATTGTATTTATTCTTTTACAGGCAAAAGAGCTGAAATTCTTGGGGCATGCCCCGCAAAGGGCCCTGTTCAGGGCTGGTAAGGTAAAAGAGCTTGTAACTTTTTTAATTTAGAATAGGGTAGGGAATTTTTTATTTTGGGGGGCTTTGTTATTTTATTAGGGGGCTTAGAGTAGGTGTAATTAGTTTAAAATTGTTGTAATATTTTTCTTATGTTTGTAAATATTTTATTATTTTTTGTAACTTAGTTCTTTTTTATTTTTTGTACTTTAGCTAGTTTATTTAATTGTATTTATTTGTAGCAATTGTGTTTAATTAATTTATTGATAGTGTAGTGTTAGGTTAATTGTAGGTAATTGTAGGTAGTTTATTTAATTAATTTATTGATAGGGTAGTGTTAGGTTTAATTATATCTTAGGTTAGGATTTATTTTACAGGTAAATTTGTTATTATTTTAACTAGGTAACTATTAAATAGTTCTTAACTATTTAATAGCTATTGTACCTGGTTAAAATAATTACAAAGTTGCCTGTAAAATAAATATTAATCCTAAAATAGCTATAATATAATTATAATTTATATTGTAGCTATATTAGGATTTATTTTACAGGTAAGTATTTAGCTTTAAATAGGAATAAGTTATTTAATAAGAGTTAATTTATTTCGTTAGATGTAAATTATATTTAAGTTAGGGGGGTGTTAGTGTTAGGGTTAGACTTAGCTTTAGGGGTTAATCAATTTATTAGAATAGTGGTGAGCTCCGGTCGTCAGATTAGGGGTTAATAATTGAAGTTAGGTGTCGGCGATGTTAGGGAGGGCAGATTAGGGGTTAATACTATTTATGATAGGGTTAGTGAGGCGGGTTAGGGGTTAATAACTTTATTATAGTAGCGCTCAGGTCTGCTCGGCAGATTAGGGGTTAATAAGTGTAGGCAGGTGTCGGCGACGTTGAGGGGGGCAGATTAGGGGTTAATAAATATAATCTAGGGGTCGGCGATGTTAGGGCAGCAGATTAGGGGTACATAGGGATAACGTAGGTGGCGGCGCTTTGCGGTCGGAAGATTAGGGGTTAATTATTTTAAGTAGCTGGCGGCGACGTTGTGGGGGGCAGGTTAGGGGTTAATAAATGTAATACAGGGGTCGGCGGGGTTAGGGGCAGCAGATTAGGGGTACATAAGTATAACGTAGGTGGCGGTCGGCAGATTAGGGGTTAAAAATTTAAATCGAGTGGCGGCGATGTGGGGGGAGCTCGGTTTAGGGGTACATAGGTAGTTTATGGGTGTTAGTGTACTTTAGGGTAAAGTAGTTAAGAGCTTTATGAACCGGCGTTAGCCAGAAAGCTCTTAACTCCTGCTATTTTCAGGCGGCTGGAATTTTGTCGTTAGAGCTCTAACGCTCACTTCAGAAACGACTCTAAATACCGGCGTTAGAAAGATCCCATTGAAAAGATAGGATACGCCATTGACGTAAGGGGATCTGCGGTATGGAAAAGTCGCGGCTGAAAAGTGAGCGTTAGACCCTTTAATCACTGACTCCAAATACCAGCGGGCGGCCAAAACCAGCGTTAGGAGCCTCTAACGCTGGTTTTGACGGCTACCGCCGAACTCCAAATCTAGGCCTTAGGGTTTATTTTATAGGTAAGTATTTAGTTTTAAATAGGAATAATTTAGTTAATTGTAGTTATTTTATTTAGATTTATTTAAATTATATTTAAGTTAGGGGGGTGTTAGGGTTAGACTTAGATTTAGGGGTTAATAACTTTAACCCCTTAATGACCGGAACATTTTTCAATTTTCTTACCCTTAATGACAATGGCTATTTTTACATTTCTGTGGTGTTTGTGTTCAGCTGTAATTTTCCTCTTACTCATTTACTGTACCCACACATATTATATACCGTTTTTCTCGCCATTAAATGGACTTTCTAAATATACCATTATTTTCATTATATCTTATAATTTACTATAAATTTTTTTTATAAAATATGAGGAAAAAATGGAAAAAACACACTTTTTCTAACTTTGACCCCCAAAATCTGTTACACATCTACAACCACTAAAAAACACCCATGCTAAATAGTTTCTAAATTTTGTCCTGAGTTGAGAAATACCCAATGTTTACATGTTCTTTGCTTTTTTTGTAAGTTATAGGGCCATAAATACAAGTAGCACTTTGCTATTTCTAAACCACTTTTTTTTTCAAAATTAGCGCTAGTTACATTGGAACACTGATATCTGTCAGGAATACCTGAATATCCATTGACATGTATATATTTTTTTTTAGAAGACATCCCAAAGTATTGATCTAGGCCCATTTTGGTATATTTCATGCCACCGTTTCACCGCCAAATGCGATCAAATTAAAAAAAATGTTCACTTTTTCACACATTTTGTCACAAACTTTAGGTTTCCCACTGAAATTATTTACAAACAGCTTCTGCAGTTATGGCACAAATGGTTGTAAATGCTTCTCTGGGATTGCCTTTGTTCAGAAATAGCAGACTTATATGGCTTTGGGGTTGCTTTTTGGTAATTAGAAGGCCGCTAAATGCCGCTGCGCACCACACGTGTTTTATGCCCAGCAGTGAAGGGGTTAATTAGGGAGCATGTAGGGAGCTTGTAGGGTTAATTTTAGCTTTAGTTTAGTGTAGTAGACAACTCCAAGTATTGATCTAGGCCAATTTTGGTATATTTCATGCCACCATTTCACCGCCAAATGCGAGCAAATAAAAAAAAACCTTTAAATTTTTCACAATTTTAGGTTTCTCACTGAAATTATTTACAAACAGTTTGTGCAATTATGGCACAAATGGTTGTAAAAGCTTCTCTGGGATCCCCTTTGTTCAGAAATAGCAGACATATATGGCTTTGGCGTTGCTTTTTGTTAATTAGAAGGCCGCTAAATGCTGCTGCGCACAACACGTGAATTATGCCCAGCAGTGAAGGAGTTAATTAGGTAGCTTGTAGGGCGCTGGCAGGGTTAATTTTAGCTTTAGTGTAGAGATCAGCCTCCCACCTGACACATCCCACCCCCTGATCCCTCCCAAACACCTCTCTTCCCTCCCCCACCGCCACCCCACAATTGTCCCCGCCATCTTAAGTACTGGCAGAAAGTCTGCCAGTACTAAATAAAAGGAGTTTTTTTATTTTATTTTTTTTAAAAATGTATTCTGCTGTAATGGAGCCCTGCCTTAGCCCCCAACCTCCCTGATCCCCCACCAAACAGCTCTATAACCCTCCCTGCTACTTAATTGCCGCCATCTTGGGTACTGGCAGCTGTCTGCCAGTACCCAATTTGCCCCCAAAAATATTTATAAACTTTTGCCCCCAAAAATATTTATAAACTTTTCTGTAGTGTAGCAGCCCCCCTCAATACCCCCAACCCCCCCCAGATCCTTTTATATATATATATATTTTTTTTTATGTTTTGAACTTTTTATTTTTTCCATTGGTGTCAGTGGCTAATATGCGCGTGCGCGCCCCCACATGCACACGCGCACGCGCCCCACGTGCACACACGCGCGCCCCCACGTGCACGCGCGCCCCCACGTGCACACGCGCGCCCGCACGCTGCCGCCTCCTTGCTTCCCTTCCCCCCGGAACACAGCACCATTGTTACCGGTGCAGAGAGGGCCACAGAGTGGCTCTCTCTGCATCGGAGGCTTGTTAAAAGGTATTGCAGGATGCCTCCATATCGAGGCATCACTGCAATACCCTGAGAGCTGCTGGAAGCGATTGCGATTGCTTCCAGCACTCTCTTAAACAACTGACGTACCAGGTACGTCCATTGTCACTAACTGCTAGTTTTTGCAGGACGTACCTGGTACGTCAGTTGTCATTAAGGGGTTAATATAGTTGCGGCGACTTTGGGGGTGGCAGATTAGGGGTTAATAAGTGTAGGTCGGTTGCGGCGACATTGGGGGTGGCAGATTAGGTTTTAATAAATAAAATGTAAGTGTCGGCGATGTTGGGGGCGGCAGATTAGGGGTTAATAATATAATGCAGGGTCAGCGATGTCGGGGGCCGCAGATTAGGGGTTAAAAGTGTAAGATTAGGGGTGTTTAGACTCGGGTTCATGTTAGGGTGTTAGGTGTAGACATAAATTTTATTTCCCCATAGAAATCAATGGGGCTGCGTTAAGAGCTGAACGCTGCTTTTTTTTTCAGCCGGCTCTCCCCCATTGATTCCTATGGAGAAATCGTGCACAAGCACGTTTTGCCAGCTCACCGCTACCGTAAGCAGCGCTGGTATTGAGGTGAGATGTGGAGCTAAATTTTGCTCTACGCTCACTTTTTTGCGGCTAACGCTGGGTTTGTAAAAATCCGTAATACCAGCGTTGTCTGTAGGTGAGCGGTGAGGGAAAACTGCTCGTTAGCACCGCACAGTACTACTGACAAAACTCGTAATCTAGGCGATGTTTTTTTAGCTTTTAAATATACACCTATTTTTGTTATTTCAATCAAAATATATTTTTCATGTAATTATGAAGATGTGAAAGCTGAATGAACTAAATAATATAAGCATCTATTGCTTGGCTTTAAATCTATTAATTTATGGCGAATAGTGGAAACTCATGTCAGAAATGACATTTAGATGTTTAAAGAAATTCAGATTCTGATATAGAACTTACAAATGTGTGAAAAGGTTTCATACGATTTTATAGGAATTGGTGAGATTTCTTACACTGGAAAGAACGCTATTAAAGATAAACAAAGCTATATGCAGCTATACTTCATAACATTTAATAATGATTAAAACATTTTAAAATTTCTATAGATTTTTTTCTGTTTTCTTATTCTTTTCTCTTCAGAATGGCGTCACTTTTGAACAAATTCCGAATTAAAGTTGCAGAAATCCATATTATTGGAGACATCAATACAAAGCCAAGCAAAGAGAGGTACTGAACATTGCAGGTGTTATTTGTTAATTTATTCAGTAAATGTTATATTTTTACAAACAGAAAACCCCCCACAATGACCCAGATTACATGTGGAGCGCAATCAATAGGTCAGGGTGCGTTATTTTAGGCTTGACCTTACAGAAAAAACAATGCACAACCTGGTATTACAAACAGATGATTAAAAATGTAAACTAAAACACCTTAACACAGCCAGAACTTTTTCATTAATAGCCCAGAGCGCTAGTAGAGCATTTGTGCTCTCGTATTAAAAGTGGCGAGTTAAGGGTTTGTGCTTGTGCACTATCCAAAATACTGTTTTAAAATGTAATGCTTTTTGAGGCCCGAAGAAAATGTTTTTATACTTAATACTTAGGAAACAAAGTTTTAATAATGAAAAGAAGGTTTTGTTACTATATATATATATATATATATACGCTTGCAATGGTAAAACAACACAGGCCATTTATCATGTTGCAGCTGGAAGTTTTTCGAAGAGATGATCGAACCATACCGTCTCCATGAGAGCTCTAAAGATGTACCAACTGCAGAGAAAATAAGCAAAGAACACCCATGGAAAATAACAGATTCTGAGCTTGAGATGTTCAAAGAAAAGGTAAATGGCCATTAAGTGCAAAACTATTATTGATCACTTGTTCACTGCCTCTTTACAGCTGGGCAGATATCAAGGCTTTTGCTCTGTATACACCATCAACATTTTTCAACTAATTTCATCTAAAACAATAAAAGTAAAGTAAAGTAGAATAATATGATATTTACCATTCTTAGACGTCGCAGTGTTCATGAATTTATGACTGCATTTTGATGATTATTCTATTGTGTATTTCTTCAGAGTTACCGCCAAGTCAGACTTAATGAACTTTTACAGGAACACTCTAGATCTGCTAACCTCATTGTGCTGTAAGTATGAGACATTTTTCCTACTTTTATGCATATCCGAATAATTTCCAATGTAGAATACAACACTAATAGTGTCATTATTACAAAAACATAAGTGGATAACACAATGTCATTGTAAAAGTTATTCTGATAGCAAGTATGATTGAATTACGTTATATATGAGCACTTTTGTATGTCTGAGACTATTCCAAGATAATCACCCAGTATATAATGATCCTATAACACTAATATAATGTGGGTAATGCAGATGACAGATCACTAAAGCTTTTTTGTTTCCTTCTGTCCATTAAAAAAATACATTTTCTAAGATATATGAAAATGCAGTTGCAGGCGGAAAATGCGTACATAAGGCAAAAGCAATACAAAGATGTTATTAATAAATAATGTAATTCACCATGACTAAATATTCTTTAGTTTTTAGTAACATATCAAATTTAAAGGGATATGGAAGTGGCTATAACATCTTTTTATACAGAAAATAATTATTGACAGCTGTATTTGCTTAACTTTCACATGACACTTGACTTGCTAGAGGTTATTAAAGGGCCAGTAAAGCCAAAATTAAACTTGTATGCTTCAGACAGAGCAAGCAATTTTAAAAAAAACTTTCTAATTCTATTATCAAATTTACTTTGTTCTCATTTTATCCTTTGATAAAAAAAAGCATACCTAGGTAGGCTCACTAGCAGCAATTCACTACTGGGAGTTGTGCATGTTTAAATAAATAAATAATAAAAAATAATAAATAAATAAATAAATATATATATATATATATATATATATATATATATATATATATATATAAACTCTTATTCACAGTCTGGTATATGAAAAGTATTTTAAGTCATATGAATTAGTATTTTATCATTTTATAAAGCAGTGCAATTAAAGGAAAAGAAAACCCCAACGTTTTCTTTCTTGATTTGGATAGAACATACAATTTAAAACAACTTTTCAATTTACTTCTATTATTAAATTTGCTTCATTCTCTTGTTATCTTTTGCTGAAGGAAATCATTGCACTACTGGCACCTAGATGAACATATCTAGTTAGCCAATCACAAGAGACAAATGTATCCAGGTACCAATCAGCAGCTAGCTCATACTAGTGTAGGATATGTGTGTATTATTTTTTAACAAGGGATACCATGAGAACGAAGCACATTTGAAATTAGAAACAAATTTAAAAGTGTCTTAAAATTGCATGCTCTATCTGAATCCTGCAAGTTTAATTTTGACTTTCCTATCCATTTAATTAGCGTGCTATTTATATTGGTCATCTTAATAATAATTTGTGTTTGTTTTTAACAGAAGCCTTCCAGTTGCAAGAAAAGGAACTGTGTCAGATCACTTATATATGGCTTGGGTAGAAATTCTATCAAAGAACCTTCCGCCTGTTTTGATGGTTAGAGGAAACCATAAGAATGTACTAACTTTCTACTCCTAAAGTTTGAAATTAAGCAGCTGGATTAGTCTACACGCTACTTTGCATTTGCTGGACATACCTTTCTCTTATTATACATGTTCATTAATGTTGTTGCAGACTATGTAAATTAAATGGTTATAATTAAAACTGATATATTTTTATCAGCACAGAAAATATTTAGGAAAATTCCAGTTACTTAAACTTTTATTGACATATAGAAAGAACTATATATATATATATATATATATATATATATATATATATATATATATATATATATATATATATATGTTTGACAAATGTATTTGTGAATTTAATGAATTTATTGTAATCAGATACCAATAATTATGGTCATAATAAAATGCAAATAATATTGTTCTTTTATTTAAACAAACATATTTCAGATGCATATAATATTTTCATTATTTTCTTAAAATGCTCTAGAAATGTTTCTAATATTTGAATCAATATTGATTGTTTAAAATATGTATGAAAGGAAATAAATATATTTAAGTATATAATAATTTTTTTGCTTCCTTTATGTGACAGTAATCTGAGGAGTCTTAAGCAACTAAAATGTATATTATTATGCACTACATTCTAATCAAGCTTGTGTGTCAAAATTATATTGGGCCAGATTACGAGTGTAGCGCTATTTAGCACTTTCGCTAGGGCGCTAGAAGTACAATTTTTGCACTTTTCGGTTGAAAGTAAAAAGTTATTGCAAAAGCTGAACTTAGAATATCGCTTGCTCGATAACCTATTCTGCCGTAGAAGTCCATGGATAAAAAAGTTTAAAAAAAACCCCATACTCACGCTCAAACCTGATTGCATATTCTCATGTGTGCTAACCCAACATGAAAATATGAATATTTCACATTCCAATGTTCTTCACATAGAACAATATGTTCTATCCTATATTATAAAAGGCCAGGTATGTTTGTCCGATGCAGTCATGCGCAGTAGAGACTGCAGCGTGAGACAAACATACCTGGCCATAAGGAAGGATCAGTCAAGGCCGTGAGGATCAGACAACAGAGAGCGGGTGTGATCGGACATGAGCGGGTATGGTGGGGGCGTGGTCGGACAGAGGAGGCGGGGCCGGACAGAGCGGGAGGGGCGCAAGCGGGTGGGACCGCAGCACTGCAGAAAATGGCCCGTGTACACGGGCTTGAGGACTAGTTTATTCATAAATACATATTTCTACATATATCTAATGGTATTTTGGTAACATATATATTTATACCTCATATATATATATATATATATATATATATATATATATATATATATATATAAAAATAGATGATAATATATAGGTATAGTTATATACAGATACATACATATAGGAATATCTGTTTATAAATACATAGAACATATGCACATAGGCTGCTTAGTGCAGAACATTGGAATGTGAATTATTTACAGTAGATACACAGTATAGCACTTTATTAAATATGAATATTGCATAAATATGATTTTACATGTGTTCGTGTACTTAACTATTATGTTTATATATGTATACATATGTATTTATGTGTTTACATGTGCAATGTTTGTTAATACGTAAATACACATAAAAATACATAAATGCATATGTATACATACATACATATAAATATATATATATATATATATATATATACACATACATACACATCCATCTTTAGACATGTATATGTATGTTTCTCAATGTTAAATCCCTTTGCCTGCCTTTTTTTTGGAGAGCTTATATCTTTGAGCCCTTATAACTTTTTTATGCAATATGTTTTTTTAATAATATTTATTAGAATGTATTATTATGAGTATAACTGTACTTTGTAATGTATTTTTGATTTATTATGTGACAATTTATTGTTTAGTGAAACAGTTAACCACAACTCTGAGGACACGCTAACCCGACGAGCGTTAACTTCAATTGTGCTCAAGTCATCGCGTTTACTTTTAACTTGTAATATGAGCGCAATTTAACTTGCGCACAAACGCAAAAACCCAATACATTTGCGCTACACTCGTAATCTGATCCATTATGTTTTAAACATCTGTTCCAGTTTTGTGCAAAGGGACTAATTTATCATCATATGAAGTTGCATTTTGTATATTTTGTATATTGAAACTGTAGAGAAAGTTTATTCAAATACCATCATTGTTTCTCATTATACATTGTAAAGGAAATAAAGTACATACAATTAAACAGGCACAAACTATACAAAGTTTTTACTCTGCAAGAAATAGCTAAAACAAAAAATATATATATTAAACCACAGTGCATTGCATCAACCCTTTAAGTTTTCCCCAGGCATATTTTTTTGAGGAGCCTATTCTCTGTTTCTTACTGTTGCATCTATATTCCAGTGTAATATTGCCTTTTGTTTTAAACTGAATATGGAAAAAATCAATAACCATAATAAAAAATGGAATTGGAAATTTATCATGTGCACAACAAAACATCATATTTTTTTCTGTACAAAGCAAATACAGAAAATTAGGTAAATTCAGCTCACTCATTACAGCAATTCAGTTGATACAGTAAATTGCATTTGGCGATGGCCATTACCATTCTCCACCTTTTCTGCAAAATCAAACAAGAAGTAGAGACTTTTATTAATTAATTAGTTAATTAACTACAGGGGCAACAAAATCCCAAATATGACATCACAAGCTTAAAGAGACATAAGACACAAACATTTTATTATTCAAATAAAGCTTACAATTAAAAAAAACAACTTTCCAATTTACTTCTATTATCAAATTTTCTTCTTTTTCTTCTTATCCTTTGATGAAAAGCAGAAAGGTAAACTCAAGAGTGTGCATGTGTCTGCAGCACTATACGGCCACAGTGCACTATGCCATCTAGTGCTCCAGACATGTGTACGTATGGGAGTCCTCAGAAATATTTCTGGGGGGGGCAAACCAAAATCAAAAGGCTGATTATCTAAACCACTGATTTATAACTACCCTGTAGTGTCTGGTCCTACAGTACCTCTGTCAGCAACAAACTTGCATCATGTCAGACCTATGGCCTTTTAGCCCTTGTGTTAGCTGCATTCTAAATATCAGACCTCAGATTAGACTCCTTTCCTAAAGCCCTACCTTCATACCCACATAAGATTGTCCCCAACCGCCCTACAGCTGCCTGTAAAATCTTATACCCTCAGAATTCAGAGCAGAATCAAAATAGTGGTTTAAAGGGACAGTGAAGTCATAATTAGACATTCATGATTTAGACAGAGCATACAATTTTAAACACATTTCCATTTTACTTCTATTATTTAATTTGCTTCCTTTTCTTGTTATCTTTTGATGAAAGGTTTATCTAGGTAAGCTCAGGAGCAGCGAACAAACCTAGGCTCTAGCTGCTGATTGGTGGCTGCATATATATATACCGATTGTCATTGGCTCACCCATGTGTTCAGTTAGAAATCAGTAGTGCATTGCTTCTCCTTAAACAAATGATACCAACAGAATGAAGCAAATCTGATAATAGAAGTAAATTGGAAAGTTGTTACAAATTGTATGCTCTATCTAAATCATGAAAGCCATTTTTGGGGTTTCATGTCCCTTTAACTATATACACATACATACAGATACACATACAGAGACTCAGACATATATACTTACACAAATAATTACACATATAATTACACATATACATATAAATACACAACCATATACATATAATTACAAACACAAACATATACTTACACATATAATTACACACATGTATACAAATATTTACACACACAGACATGTACTTACACATATAATTACACACACAAAAACTTATACTTACACATATAATTACACACATGTATACAAATAATTACACACACAGACATATACTTACACATATAATTACACACACACACACATATACTTATAAAAATAATTACACACACATACAGTATAAATATAATTACACATACACACACATATATATAATTACATACACATAATTACACACACATATATATATACTTGCACATAAAATTACACACACACATGTAATGAATTACACATAAACACACACATATACGTACACACACATGCTTACACATAATTACACATTCACATGCTTACACATACACACATACACAGACTTATGCATATATTTACACATGCTTACATATACACACATACAGGTGAAACTCGAAAAATTAGAAAAGTTAATTTATTTCACTAATGCAACTTAAAAGGTGAAACTAATATATGAGATAGACTCATTGCATGCAAATCAAGATAGTTCAAGTCGTGATTTGTCATAATTGTGATGATTATGGCTTACAGCTCATGAAAACCCCAAATCCACAATCTCAGAAAATTTGAATATTGTGAAAAGGTGCAATATTTTAGGTTCAAAGTGTCCCACTCTAATCAGCTAATTAAGCCATAACACCTGCAAAGGGTTCCTGAGCCTTTAGTCTGGTTCAGAAGGAATCACAATCATGGGAATGACTGCTGACCTGACAGTTGTGCAGAAAACCATCATTGACACCCTCCATAAGGAGGAAAAGCCTCAAAAGGTAATTACAAAAGAAGTTGGATGTTCCCAAAGTGCTGTATTAAAGCACATTAACAGAAAGTTATGTGGAAGGGAAAAGTGTGGAAGCAAAAGGTGCACAAGCAGCCTCTATAGGATTGTCAGGAAAAGGCCATTCAAAAGTGTTGGGGACTTTTACAAGGAGTGGACTGAGGCTGGAGTCAGTGCACCAAGAGCCACCACACACAGACGGATCCTGGACATGGGCTTCAAATGTCGCATTCCTCTTGTCAAGCCACTCCTGAACAACAAACAAGGTCAGAAGCGTCTTACCTGGGCTAAAGAAAAACAGACCTGGTCTGTTGCTCAGTGGTCCAAAGTCCTCTTTTCTGATGAGAGCAAATTTTGCATCTTATTTGGAAACCAAGGACCCAGAGTATGGAGGAAGAATGGAGAGGCACACACTGCAAGATGCTTAAAGTCCAGTGTGAAGTTTCCACAGTCTGTGTTGATTTGGGGAGCCATGTCATCTGCTGGTGTTGGTCCACTGTGCTTCATTAAGTCCAGGGTCAATGCAGCCATCTACCAGGAGATTTTGGAGCACTTCTTGCTTCCTTCCGCAGACGAGCTCTATGGGGATGCTGACTTCATTTTCCAGCAGGACTTGGCACCTGCCCACACTGCCAAAAGCACCAAAACCTGGTTCAATGACAGTGGGATTACTGTGCTTGATTGGACAGCAAACTCACCTGACCTGAACCCCATAGAGAATCTATGGGGCATTGCCAAGAGAAAGATGAGAGACTTGAGACTGAACAATGCAGAAGAGCTGAAGGCCGCTATTGAAGCATCCTGGTCTTCCATAACACCACAGCAGTGCCACAGGCTGATAGCTTCCATGCCACGCCGCATTGAGGCAGTAATTGCTGCAAAAGGGGCCCAAACCAAGTACTGAGTACATACAGTATGCATGCTTAAACTTTTCAGAGGACCAATATTGTTCTATGTACAATCCTTGTTTTATTGATTGCATGTAATATTCTAATTTTCTGAAATTGTGGATTTGGGGTTTTCATGAGCTGTAAGCCATAATAATCACAATTATGACAAATCACGGCTTGAACTATCTTGCTTTGCATGTAATGAGTCTATCTCATATATTAGTTTCACCTTTTAAGTTGCATTAGTGAAATAAATGAACTTTTGCACGATATTCTAATTTTTCGAGTTTCACCTGTATACTTACACATAAACATGCTTACACACACATACACATAAACATGCTTACACACACATATACTTACACATAAACATGCTTACACACCCATATACATAAACATGCTTACACACACATATACTTACACATAAACATGCTTACACACACATATACTTACACATAAACATGCTTACACACACATTCATATTTACACACATTGGTGTTAATATACCTAGATTTAATGTCACTTAAAAATATTACTTCCACAGATTTAAACCATACAGTGAAGGAAGTCTGCATTAGGTAGAATGTTGAAGTATTTTAAATTTTATAATATCCATGCATCTGTGCAAATTATATCAGATAATGTGTGTGGGTAAAAGCTGGATACTGCTGGATCTTGCCGGATCCCTGTCTAATTTAGACAGATATACACAAATTTAAGTGTTTTTCACACAAACACACCCAGACACTTCTGAATCCAACAACATTTTACACAAAAACATCTAGGTCCTTTCAGAACCAACACATTTTGTTTGTGTGTAAATATAGCACTGGATTCAGCAGAGAGTTCTGGTAGGATCCTGATGTTTTTGTGTACAATAGCTTTGGATCCAGGAGTGTCTGGATGTGTTTGTGTTGAAAATAATTGGATTTGTATGTACCTGTCTAAATTAGACTCGGATCCGGCAGGATCCAGCTGTTTAGATATAAAAAAGAGTTGGTTCTGGTAGGATCCTGGTCTTTTGGTGAATAATAGCACTGGATCCAGCAATGTCTAGATGAGTTTGTATGGAAAACATTTGGATTTTGTATGTGTCATTCTAAATTAGAAATGGATCAGGCAGGGTCTGTCTATTTTTCTGTAAAAATAGTTGGTTCTGAAAGGATAAGATGTTTTTGTCTAAAATAGCATAAGTTCAGGCAGTGTCTGGATGTTTTTGTGTGGAAAGCACTTACATTTATATGTGTCTGTCTAAATTAGACATGGATCAAGCTGGTTGCAGCTTTTTTTCCTGTAATAAAAATATTGGTTCTAGTAGGATCTATATGTTGTTGTTTTTTTTAATAGCATTAGATCCAGTAGAATCTGGATATGTTTGTGTGGAAAACATTTGGATTGGATATGTGTGTGTCTGTGTAAGTTATCCATGGATCTGGCAGGATCCAGCTGTTTAACTGTTAAAAAGAGATGGTGCTAGTAGAAAAATAGTGATGGATCCACCAGTGTATAGAGGTGTTTGCATGGAAAACACTAAATTAGAGATGGATCCAGTAGAATGCAGCTTTTTTGTTCGTTAAATAGAGACAGTTCTGGAAGTTACCAAATGTGTTTGTATAAAATAGCATTAGATTCAGCAGTGCCTGGATGTGTTTGTTTGGAAAATACCTGAATTTGTGTGTGTGTCTGTCTTAATAGGACATTGATCCAACTTTGTTTCTGTAAAAAAAAGGGTTGGTTCTGAAAGGACCCAGATGTTTTGTGTAAAACATTGATGGATCCAGAAGTGTCTGTATGTGTTTGTGTGGTAAACATTTACATTTGTGTATATCTATCTAAATTAGACATGTATCCGGCAGGATCCGGGCTTTTTTTCTATAAAAAAGTGTTGGTTGGGAAAGCACCCAGATGTTTTTGTGTAAACAATTTGTGGATCCAAAAGTGTCTGGATGTGTTTATGTGGAAAACACTTACATTTGTGCGTATCTGTCTAAGTTAAACATGGATCCAGTAGGATCCGGCTTTTTTCTGTAAAAAAGTATTGGTTCTGAAAGGAACCAGATGTTTTTGTGTAAAAAAAAGGTGGATCCAGATGTGTCTGGATGTGTTTGTGTAGAAAACACTTACATTTGTGTATATCTGTCTAAATTGGAGATGGATCCGACAGGATCCAGCTGTTTTTCTGTAAAAAAGTGTTGGTTCTGTAAGGACCCAGATGTTTTTGTGTAAAAAATTGGTGGATCCAGGAGTGTCTGGATGTGTTTGTGTTAAACATTTAAATTTGTGTATATATGTCTAAAATAGGCATGGATCTGGCAGGATCGGGCTGTTTTTCTGTAAAAAAGTGTTGGTTCTAAAAGGACCCAGATGTTTTTGTGTAAATAAATTGGTGGATCTAGAAGTGTCTGGATGTTTTTTGTGTGGAAAACACTTACATTTGTGTATATCTGTCTAAATTAGACATGGATCCGACAGGATCCGGCTGTTTTTCTGTAAAAAAGTTTTGGTTCTGAAAGGACCCAAAATTTTGTTTGTGTAAAAAATTGGTGGATCCAGAATTGTGTGGATGTGTTTGTGTGGAAAACACTTAAATTTGTGTGTATTTGTCTAAATTAGACATGGATCGGGTAGGATCCGGCTGTTTTTCTATATAAAAAAAGTGTTGGTGCTGAAAGGACCCAGATGTTTTTGTGTAAAAAAAAATGGTGGATCCAGAAGTGTCTGGATGTGTTTGTGTGGAAAACACTTAAATTTGTGTATATCTGTCTAAATTAGACATGGATCCAGCAGGATCCTGCTGTTTTTCTGTAAATAAAAGTATTGGTTCTGTATGGACCCAAATGTTTTTGTGTAAAAAAAATGGTGAATCCAAAAGTGTCTGGATGTGTTTGTGTGGAAAAGACATTTGTCTATCTCTGTCTAAATTAGACATGAATCCGGCAGGATCTGGCTGTTTTTCTGTAAAAAAAAGTGTTGGTTTTGAAAGGACCCAGATGTTTTTGTGTAAAAAATTGGTGGATCCAGAAGTGTCTGTATGTGTTTGTGTGGAAAACACTTAAATTTGTGTATATCTGTCTAAATTAGACATGGATCCGGCAGGATCCGGCTTTTACCCACACCCTCAGATAATATAATTATGCATCAGCCTATCTAATCTGATCAGTGGTGATCATTGCTGTCACATTATGCTGCAAATGGTCACACTGATGTATAGATTACATTTCAGCAATGTAATGAATGTAGTATGCTATAAATGGGAGCGGCAGTAAAAATCCAGGGGGGGGACAGTTGCCCCATCTTGCCCCCCCTTGTGGATGCCCATATGTGTACGCTACCTATCTATATATCTCTTTTACAAAGAATAACATGAGAACAAAGAACATTGTATAATAGAAGTAAAATGAAAAAATTAAAAAAAAAACATATGCTTTAACACACACACATATCTATTTCATATGTTTTTTTATATATATATATATATATATATATATATATATATAAACACACTATACAAGGAGAAGCACCAATAATGAGAATCAAGCAAGATAAATGAGAAGTGCTCGAGACTAGGGTAAACTCATACCACATTACCCCCAAAATATTATAAATATACATAAATACTTCAGATGTCAATCAATATAAAACAATCATGCAGTTTAGTTGACATCAAAATAAAGTGATGTGACCAAAAAATAAAGCGCAAAAAGAGAAAGATTCAAGTGTAGTTATTAAACACCAGAGATAGCGCAATAGATAAATATCTACTCACCAGAATTATAAAATAAAAGTGCCTTTATTTGTAATACAATGATAGTAAAAACAACTCTGCGTCCATAAGCAACACTCGGTAAGCAACAGCTGATGGCTGGAAGGTCTTAAGTGACAGGATGCAACCTGCGGCGGGGTTTCCGGATTGCCCGCTTTCAGCTGGTCAACTCTGCTCCTTTGGTGCTCTGGACGAATCTGTAGGAACCCCAACACGTTTCCCCCGGAACTCGCCGGGCTTTATCAAGGGGATGTGATCCAAGCAAAACTGTTTTGCTTGGATCAAGGGGATGTGATCCAAGTTTTGCTTGGATCACATCCCCTTGATAAAGCCCGGCGAGTACCGGGGGAAACGCGTTGGGGTTCCTACAGATTCGTCCAGAGCACCAAAAGAGCAGAGTTGACCAGCTGAGGGCGGGCAATCCGCAAACCCCGCCGCAGGTTGCATCCTGTCACTTAAGACCTTCCAGCCATCAGCTGTTGCTTACCGAGTGTTGCTTATGGACGCAGAGTTGTTTTTACTATCATTGTATTACAAATAAAGGCACTTTTATGTTATAATTCCGGTGAGTAGATATTTATCTATTGCGCTATCTCTGGTGTTTAATAACTACACTTGAATCTTTCTCTTTTTGCGCTTTATTTTTTGGTCACATATCTGGATCCTGGATCCCACAATCTCTTGAGAAAGAAGAGATTTAAAAGAGCAGCAAGGAGAAAAACAAGAAAAGCATTGGAAGCAGACAGCACCATTCGAGTAAAAAAAGTAACATTCTTCTTTATTTGGAAAATCAAAGGTACTGTTTGGCACAACACTGACTTTGAACATATCCTTTTTGTGGAGGACTTTGCCGTTGATACTTTGGAATATATATTTGTTATCTCATATACCATTTTCTATTTTTAGTTTTTTATTGGGTACAATATTAGAACCTAGCGCTGAATAGTTCTTTGTGTGTTTAGTTCAAAATAAAGTGAATTTTAATAGATGAAAGGTAAAAATAAATGCAAGAAAAGTATCTTAAAGGGACATGAAACCCACATTTTTTCTTTCATGATTTAGAAAGAGAATGCAGTTTTAAACATCTTTCTAATTGACTTATATTATCTAATTTGTTTTATTCTCTTGATATTCTTTGCTGAAAAGCATATCTAGATATGCTCAGTAGCTGCTGATTGGTTGCTGCACATAGAAGCCTTGTGTGATTGGCTCACCATGTGCATTGCTTTTTCTTCAACTAAGGATATCTAAATAATGAAGCAAAATAAATAATAGAAGTAAATTGTAATGTTGTTTAAATTTCTATTCTCTATCTGAATCATGAAAGAAAGATTTTGGGCTTAGTGGCCCTTTAAGTCTAATACATAAACAAACAAAGATGCAAACAAACAAACATAACATATAAAGCACACTGGGCGTCCCCAGTTAGTAAGAAGCAAGGACTGGATGTCAGTCCAAACTCAGGAGTAAGCAAACAGTCCCATCAACTTATAGGATTCATGTGATATGTAGATTATTAAGAAAAGCCATGGGTATCAAATAAGGTGGGGTGCAAGCAATGAAGCAAAAAGACATATGTAGCAGTTCATGCAAATCTAGCAGCGTGGTTTGACACAAGGCTTAAGCACTAGCAAAGAAATGAAGCATTTCATGCAATGCAGTTCATGCAGCGTAATGTACGTTGCATTGATACATATATTCGGTATTGCCTTAGATATGTTGCTATGTATGACTCTCCACAGTGTGACCAGGCATAAATATGTACAGTAAACCACTCCAGGACCAAGGTCCGCCAGTAAGTGATAACAGTGTTATCGTTGCGCTCTATGAGCGATCTCACCCAATCCGTAAAGGACTCGAGAAGCTTTGTATGTACTTCTGCAGGAGAGATATCCGATAATAGCACAATACTGTGGCAATTCCTGAAATGAGATTCAAACCAGCACTGTGGAGAGTCATACATAGCAACATATCTAAGGCAATACCGAATATATGTATCAATACAACGTACATTACATTTCTCCAAAGGGCGTTCCCTGCATTTCATGTATGTGATGGAGAGACAAGCCCAGTGCAATATAGCACTGCATGACATGACAGCTCTGCTGCATTTACACTTTGGAGTAAATTTATTAAAAAGCGAGTGGACATGATTTGCTGTAGTGAATCATGTCCGCTCGACCTTCCTTAATGCCGACTGCATATGCTGTCATACGGTGATGCCTTCCGGGCTCTGTAATGCCCCTGCAACGTTTCAATATTTCATAAACGAAATATTTTGGGATTTACTTGACATATACATAGTCATATATTTAGATGACATTCTTATATATTCTGAAAATATAGAGGACCATATAAAACACGTACTGTCTGTCTTATGCCGGTTAAAGACACATTAACGTTTTGCAAAACAAGAAAAATGTATATTCGATACATATGAAATAGATTTCTTGGGATATCACATCTCTCCTAGTGGAATACAGATGGATGATTCCAAAGTACAAGCTGTTAAAGATTGGCCTATTCCAAAAAACAAGAAAGATGTACATAGGTTCCTTGGTTTTTCCAATTTTTACCGGAAGTTTATTAAAGGTTACATCTCTTACTGGGAAAACAGTTTTCAAATGGTCTTCTGAAGCACAAGTATCCTTTGAACTTTTAAAACAAAAGTTTATTACAGCACCTATTCTCCATTTTCCAGACCCAGAACTGCAGTACACGGTCGAGATTGATACCTCGGACTATGCAGTTGGAGCTATTCTGTCACAAAGACACATTTTAAAAGAGAAACTTAATCCTGTTGCCTATTTTTCAAAAACAATGAACAGCGCTCAGATTAATTACTCAATAGGCGAGAAAGAGTTACTAGCCATAAAACTCAGTTTAGAGTATTGGAGACATCTGCTGGAAGCTACTAAACTACCTCTACAGATATACACTGATCATAAAAACCTTGAATTCTTAAAAAGTAGTAAAACTTTAAGCTCCAGGCCAGTGAGATGGAGTTTGTTCTTCTCCCATTTTAATTTCAATATCACATATAGATCTGCCAATAAAAATCTTAAGGCAGATAGTCTTTCCAGAAAAGATCCCAGACCAACCTTTACACAAAATTCCACTCCCATTCTGAAACCTGACTGTTTTTTGGGCGTTACCCTTCAGACTATACAGCATATAATGTGAATTTTTAGTTAACCACTGTTTACCTCTTCTGTATCTTATACTTTGTTGAATATTTTCTACTATATACATTATCCAAATAAAACGATCACATCTAAATCATATCCAAACCATATAGCTCGATTTTCTTAAAGTTAACGTTCAACTATACAGTTAACATTCAACTAAACAGTTAATTATTTTACTCCTATATTTTATATATACATTTACAATGTTGCATTTTTTATATTATTTATACATTTCAACTTCTTTATCCACAATATATAATTAACAACATCTGTATATATCGTTAAATCTGGTGTTGTACATAATTCACACATAAACAGTACAGGCTATTATATACTATCATTTTACTGCTATTCCCAATCTTGCAAATGCCATTTGCATTGCAAGCATTGAATGTATTTAAAGGGGAACACATCTCCGTATTTTACCACACACAGAGTCACATATTTACTTAAAATAAACATATAAATCCCCCAAATCCCATACCTGGTATCTGATGTTATATTCTACATTCCATATCACTTCTTATTACACATATTCCAAATGGATATAATAGACTCTTACCACAGAATCTTATGTCAAGGATACTAGAGACGTTCTGAAAAATCTTGATAATATTAGTGTTACTTCAACAACACTGCTGGTATCAATAGATGTGGAAGCGCTATACTCATGCATTCCACATACTCTAGGCATTGCAGCAATAAAATATTACTTGATGCAAAGAGGGCAACAGTATGAGAAACACACTAACTTTGTACTTTTGCTGCTCCGTTTCCGTTTCATGTTGTGCCCCCACTTATGCCTGACTATACCTGGGTATGTGGGAGGACAATAATATTATTGATATATCAGCAGATTTTGGTCAATTGATTGATTTATGGATACGCTATATCGACGATGTCCTCCTCCTGTGGAATGGTACTGCAACAGACTTACATGTCTTTATGAAAACCCTTAATGATAATACTTTGAATTTAAATTTTACTTACTGAGTATAGTGATAAAGAATTAACTTTCCTTGACTTAAAAATTATTAAAGAAGGAGATACAATTGTCAATGAATCATATAGAAAATCCACTGCTGCAATACACTCCTGTTAGCTAGTAGTTATCATCCAAAGAGTCAAATTGAATCTATTCCTGTGGGGGAGTTTCTAAGACATCGTAGAAACTGCTCCACAGTTGAAGGATTCAAAATTCATGCTATGGACCAGACAAAAAGATTTAAAGCCAGGGGATACCCTAACAAATTCATTAAAGATGGCTATAAAAGAGCTAGGGACTATGAACATGATATTCTTCTTTACAAACATAAAGAATGGAAGAAACCAATTGTTAGATATATCTCAGCATATAATGATAGATGGAAGGATATTAGAAAGCATTGGGATCTCTTGACTTTAGACTCAGATCTAAGAGATATAGTAGGTGATTATCCATCACTTACAGCTAAAAGAGCACCCTCACTTAAAGACAAACTAGTCAATAGCCATTTTGTGGATAGTACAAATGTTAATTGGTTAGCTAAGAAGAGGAAAGAAAATGGGTCTTTCATATGTGGTAAATGTGTAATCTGTAAGTTTATGATGAAAGGTAATAACATTACTAACCTTGAAGGGAAACATTTCAAAGGGACACATAAACTGCAAAAGTAGTGGTGTTGTATACTTAGTAACTTGTACATGTCCCAAGTTTTATATTTGGAAAACTTATAGACAAATCCATGAGAGAATAAAAGAACATAGGCGAGATATTCTAAATGAAAAAATAAAAAATAGCGGGGTTGCTAGACATTTGTTTGAATATCATAACAGTGCAGATACGGATCTAAGATGGATGGGGTTAGAATTAATAGATCTAAAAACCAGAGGTTGTGACATTTATAATTTGCTTTTAAAAGCAGAGTATAAATGGATCTATAATTTAAATTCGCTTAACCCTTCTGGTCTTAATGAAGAAATTAATTATGCCCCTTTTTTGGTCTAATTATGTTCTAGCCTCTCTCTATATAAAGTGATGAAAATGTAATTCTTTGTGGGTGTAGTGTGATGCAAACAAACCCTCCAAAGGATTTAATTAAACATATGGTTTGGAATTTAGGTTTGCTTGTATATATGGTACATGTACAAGCTGTAAAATAACCCTATTAACTCTCTCTCACTGTATGAGTTACTTCATCTTATTGTATTAACATATGTCACGTAAGAATAATTTGTATATATTTAGTAATTTGTCTATGAAATTCAGTCTATGATAATGTGTGAGCAACTGAGCAATCCTATTGGTTTATTTCATCAAGCCCATTTACGGATCATATAAAGCCTGCCTACACTGTTAATTCAGTATGATGCTTGAGAAAGCCCTAGACCAATGAGAAGGGTGAAACGCACGTAGCGTTGAGTCACGCCCCTGTCTGTAAGGTGGCGTGTTAGGCCTGGATGTAGACGATAATGGAGCCACGTTATCCTTGATGTGGATGAAAGTTTCACTAAGTGTCCAATTTCAGCATTGAAGTTTATGTGCAATTTACAGTGAGTTTTGCAATAAGCTGTAAGAGTGGAGAACATTTCAAGTAAACACCTGTGAATTCGGTGAGTACTAAGATGGAGGGGCAGCTCTGGGAGGACCGTGGAATTGAACACAATTAATATATGGTTCGTGAGCTGTGGGCGTTGTTTGCCTTTTTTAAAACCAGGTCTTAAATGTGCACTTTTGGAGGATTTCCAATGCATTGTATTTACTAACACCTGACGCAGGACTGTTATATGTGTATAATCGCTTTGGCTTGCATGCTTTAACTGTTGCCTTTGCCTTATTGGTTTTTGACAAACGACCTGCTTGCCTATTTGAAAATTACTGGACACAGTCTACTTCTTTGTATCACTTTGTGTGGAGAATTCAACCTATTACAATTCATCAAGATGGTATAACTTTAGGACTTTTATTCCGGTAACCTTTAATAAGGGCTTCATATCTGTCTACTATTTAGAATTGCTCACATTTTTCCCGTGCTTTATTTTTCTTTAGTAGTATGTATTGCATCTTATGCTACATTGATTATGTCTATATAAATATGCTCTAAGCAATAAACATTTTTCTGTTTTGCTGAGATTCTTGGGCTCCTCATGATTATATGCACAATAGTATATTTTTTATGTTGTTTCCTTTTAATAAGTAGGTGCTGGATTAGTCCATCAGCAATTTTTCTTCAACATTTCTTATATATATTCCCATGTATAAAATAAGATAAAGTATATTAAAGTAAAGTAAGGGTTAATATATTAGTACTCTCTTTCTCTCTCTCCCTCTCTCTCTCTCTCTCTCTCTCTCTCTCTCTCTCTCTCTCTCTCTCTATATATATATATATATATATATATATATATATACACACACACACATATATATATATATATATATAGAGAGAGAGAGAGAGGTTATGAGTAAACTCTACATATATATATATATATATATATATATATATATATTCCCATGTATAAAATAAGATAACGTTTTTCTCTCTCTCTCTTTTAAAGTAAAGTAAGGGTTACTATATTAGTACACTATATATATATATATATATATATATATATATATATATATGACAATTATAAAGAAGTAGCTAAGAAGGATATATTACTCCTTCTTGTTAAAGAAAGGGAATTCAGCACTCTTTTGTTTGAAACACCATGGGCGCGATCCAATATACGGCGCAGGTTTCGGCCCAAGCGTGGAAACCTGCGCTGCCCTAGTTTCAGCTCACACAGCGAGCTATCTCATATACGGCGCCGGCAGTTGCTAAAGTGCCGTAAGTCTGACAAACTAGCGATGTCCAGAAATCTGCGTAAGTACAAATTTCTGGAGTCGCCAGTGACTTACGGCACTTTAGAAACTGCCGCCGCCTAAAAAAACTGACTAAAATACTAAATCTCCCGTTACTGTCTAACACGCCTCCCAAACATAGCCCGACGCGTATACCCCTCTATCCGCAATCCCCCCTCTCACTCCTAACAATAAATGTATTAACCCCTCAACCGCCACTCCCGGACCCCGCCGCCACCTATATTAACTGTATTACCCCCTAATCTGAGCCCCCTACACCGCCGCCACCTATATTATATATATTAACCCCTAATCTGAGCCCCCTACCCCGTCGCCACCTATATTAACTGTGTAAACCCCTAATCTAATCCCCCTACACCACCGCCAGCTACATTAAATGTCTAACCCCCTAATGTGATCCCCCTACACCGCCGCCACCTATATTAAAATTATTACCCCCTAATGTGAGCCCCCTACCCCGCTGCCACCTACATTAACTCTATGAACCCCTAATATTATCCCCCTACACCGCCGCCACCTTTAATAACTACATTAACCCCTAATCTGAGCCCCCTACACTGCCACCACCTATATTAAATTTATTAACCCCTAATCTAATCCCCCTACACCGCCGCCACCTATATTAAATATATTAACCACTAAACCTAAGTCTAACCCTAACAGCCCCTAACTTAATTATTATTAAAATAAATCTAAATAATATTAATATTAACTAAATTATTCCTATTTAAATCTAAATACTTACCTATAAAATAAACCCTAAGATAGCTACAATATAATTAATAATTACATTGCAGCTATTTTAGGGTTTATATTTGTTTTACAGGTAACTTGGTATTTATTTTAACTATGTACAATAGCTATTAAATAGTTAATAACTATTTAATAGCTACCTAGTTAAAATAAGTACCAAATTACCTGTAAAATAAATCATAACCTAAGTTACCATTACACCTACCCTATCAATAAATTAATTAAATAAACTACAATTAGCGCAAATAAAATACAGTTAAATACACTAATCTATATTACAAAAACAAACAAACACTAAATTACAAAAAAATTACAAGAATTTTAAGCTAATTACACCTAATCTAAGCCCCCTAATAAAATAACAAAGCCCTCCAAAATAATGAAATTTCCCTACCCTAAACTAAATTAAAAAAGTAATCAGCTCTATTACCAGCCCTTAAGAGCGCCTTTTGTGGGGCATTGCCCCAAAGTAATCAGCTCTTTTACCTGTAAAAGATTAGGGGGTAAGACATTTAATGTAGCTGGCGGCGGGGTCCGGGAGCGGCGGTTTAGGGGTTAAGCATTTTATTAAAGATTGCGGTGGGGGATTGCGGTTGACAGGTAGATAGACATTGCGCATGCGTTAGGTGTTAGGTTTTATTTTGCAGGTAGTTTAGGGAGTTACGGGGCTCCAATACTCAGCGTAAGGCTTACTACGCCTGCAATTTGTGGCAAGGTGAAAATGGAGTAAAATTTCTGCATTTTCGCCACGTAAATCCTTATGCTATATATTGGATACCAAACTGCGCGGGTTTGGTATATCACTCTATGGGCCAAAAAACTACGGCCGAAGGGTGAAATATAACTTCTATGTTACGCCGTATATGTGATACCAAACCAGCACAAAATTTGCTGCATATCGGATCGGGCCCCATATATTTATTTATAAAAAACCAAATATATTCTATAAGAAACTAAATAAGTTTATTTGCCACATATTCTTTAAAAAGTTACATGCAAACCCAATTCTTACATATCTGTATGATTAGATACAAATAGGATAACTAATGTTTTACATTAAACCACCTATTGCTGCAATCTATTATGAGCTGTTACAGGAAACCTCTAAAACCAAACAATATGGTACAGAAAGTCCCACACGTAAAGATCCGTAATAGCTACTCCATTAGCTGATTTATTTAATCAGTCACTTCTAACAGGAGTTGTTCCAAAAGACTGGAAAATTGCCAATGTAGTCCCTCTTCATAAAAAGGGTAGTAGGGAAGATTCTGCTAACTATAGGCCAGTCAGTTTGACCTCAATTGAAGGGAAATTAATGGAAACTCTTTTAAAGGAAAGACTTGTATCTTTCATTCAGACAAACAACTTAGAAGACAAAGGACAGCATGGTTTCACTGCTGGAAGATCATGCCTGACTAATCTAATTGATTTCTTTGACCATGTAACTAAAATAATAGACCAGGGAGGAGCCGTAGATGTTGCATATCTAGACTTTAGCAAAGCATTTGACACCGTCCCACACAACAAACTTATTCACAAAATGTATTGCCTTGGAATAGATGCTAAGATTGTTAAGTGGGTAGAATGCTGGCTTAAAGATAGACGACAGAGGGTTTCAATTAATGGAGTACATTCAAATGAGGCATCAGTTACTAGTGGTGTTCCCCAAGGGTCAGTTCTTGGGCCTGTTTTGTTTAACATGTTCATAAGTGATATTGGAAGTGGGCTTAAGGGGAAGGTTTGCTTGTTTGCTGATGATACAAAAATTTGTAACAGGGTAGATGTTCCAGGAGGAGTTAATCAAATGAACTGTGATATTAATAAACTAGAGGACTGGTCAAATAAATGGGATCTGAAATTTAATATTTACAAGAGCAAAATTATGCATATAGGATCCAAAAAGCCAAACGCCAATTATAGTCTCAATGGTACATTACTGACTGTAATTAAAGAAGAAAGGGATTTTGGGAATTATTATTTCAGATGATTTAAAATTTGGTACACAATGCCGCAGTGAAGCCAGCAAGGCCAGTCAAATGCTTGGTTGCATTGGAAGAGGTTTTAGTAGCAGAAATAGCAAGGTTCTTATGCCACTTTACATATCATTAGTTAGACCAAATCTGGAATACTGTGTACAGTTCTGGAGACCATATCTTCAGAAAGATATAAATAAACTAGAAGTAGTCCAAAGGAGGGCTACTAAAATGGTACATGGTCTAAAATATAAAACGTACAAAGAAAGACTCTATGATCTTGAATTCCAGACGAACTGACCCTTAGGGCAAGTAGGAAAAGGGCGACACCTAGAAGACGTTATGAGGAACTTTGATCTAGGTCGCAGGGTCCACCAGACTTAACTCTCCTACAACACAGATATCTTAGATATAAACGAGGAATGTTAGAAATCAAGGTAACCATTCGCAAATCTTGGCTGGCACACTGGTACATTGCTTAGGAACTTGTTTACTTATATACCTATTCATTTATTTATCTATCTAGTCATCTCAGAATTCAGTTATATCATCGCTGAACCCTTTAAATGTCTAATTTTATTGTTATCCTGTTGATAAGAGCATTATGATCTGATTGTTTGTTTGCTGATATGTATGAGAGCGAGGAAATAGCATAAGCATAGATTCAGAGATGGACACATTATAAGATTGACTACAAGAGAAGGACTTTGAAAAGAGTCCTTGGCTTTGAGAGACGAGTATATTTTGTTTCTATATAACTGTGTTTTCTATATGTAAGATGATATTATGTTATTGCACTTGATTATGCAAGGAATGTGATAATCTGCAATCACACCTGTGCTCTGTATCTGTTTATTTCTTTCAATAAAGTTTGTTTTTGAAAACCAAAAAAAAAAAAAAAAGAAAGACTCTATGATCTAAATATGTATAGTTTAGAGGATAGAAGGGAAAGAGGTGACATGATAGAAACCTTCCAATATATGAAGGGACTTAATAAAATAGAAGCTGAAAGCATTTTTCACAAAAAAATAAATGACAAAACAAGGGGTCACAATCTAAAGTTAGAGGGTAGCAGATTCAGGAGAAATTTAAGGAAGCTTTTTTTACAGAAAGGGTGGTGGATTCATGGAATGAACTTCCATTTGAGGTGGTAAACACAAAGACTTTAAAGGAACATGGGACATGCATAAGGCTATCCTAAGGAAAAAGTAACATGTAATATGGGTAGACTTGATGGGCCTTTTTGGTTCTTATCTACCGTCAAATTCTATGTTTCTATGTTTCTAAGACAGAGTAATGGCTGATGAAAAAGCATCCAGGTTAGATGATATATTCAGCTATTATATGCACAGTTCATAACTTAGGTGCCCATTCTTTCCGGTGTATAACTGCGGTTCACACCGCACTCTAGGTTTAAACCGGACTTGTATGAGAGCTAGCAAAGTCAATACTATAGTGCTTATGTGACCTGAGCGGTAGAAGCGACTTGTATTCCCCTCCTGGGACTCTCTTTCATGGGAGCTCGTACACACACGAGTAGTTTGATTTCATCTGTTAAGCTCTCCTACATCTCTGACGTCACTGGACAGCTTGTAAAAAGCTCCGGTGCAAATGTACACACACCTGCCTTGTATGCAAACAGCACTGCCCAGTGAAAGGCGAATAGACACATGAACCTCTTATCTCTCAAAAGGCCATCTCCCACCAGGGTGCTAAAACCGTGCAAACCGATTCCAAGGCAGTCCCGGTATTAATATTTACACCAGCATTATCCAAACAAGGTTTACACTTAATCACCATACTCAGTCTCAGCGGCTCATATGAATCCAATGTACAGAGGGTATTGCATATAGAAAGTGTCCAGACTCAATCTGTGCAGCAGCATGATACAAAAAGCCTTATTGCCAACAGCACATATGTGTTTCACCCCTAAGGCAGACTCACACTGGGGCTTCATCATGGCAGTAATCCACTAGACTCAGAACAGCGTTTTAAGATTTAATTGGCCCAGCCAACTTTGTACAGTTTTACCTGGTGCTCTTAGAGGTTCATGTGTCTATTCGCCTCTCACTGAGCAGTGCTGTTTGCATACAAGGCAGGTGTGTGTGACGTCAGAGATGTAGGAGGGCTTAACAGATGAAATCAAACTACTCATGTGTGTACAAGCTCCTGTGAAAGGGAGTCCCAGGAGGGGAATACAAGCCGCTTCTACCGCTCATATATATATATATATATATATATATATATTAACATGAAGGAACTGAAGGATACAGTAATATTTCAGTAGTGAAATGAGGTTTATTGGATTAACAGAAAATGTGCAATGTGCATCAAAACGAAATTATATATATATATATATATATATATATATATATATATATATATATATATATCCTAGTTATCCTAGTTATATATCCTAGTTATCCTAGTTATAGGTGAACTCAGCACCCAGGGCTCCGCATGTTGTAGGGTCATGGGATGTGTACCCAGTTCAGTCTGAGAGTGCAGTCCCCTTCTGTGTTTTGTACATGTCTAGGGTGATTACATAAGCCTGTGCACCCTTGTTCACTTGTTCCCAGTTTGTTGGATTGAGAGCTTGCATTGTGTGCCTGTTTCAAGGACCCAGGTTTTGGAAGGGACCTTGACGAGGTACCTGGTCTTGTCCCATTTGTCCAAATGCGGTAAATAACCCTTCCATGTTTGCTTTTAATCTTAGCTGAGAGCTTGTAAGTGAGTGCTGGACTTTCTCTGTGTGTTGTATTAATTTGTTTTGTAATTTTCCATATGGGCCTTGCTCCCAGGCCTGTCTGGGATTAACTGCCTTTGACTCTGGGGACAGCACAGCTTCCTGTGAGTGCCAGTGAGCACCCAGGGCTGAGCATGTTGCAGGGTCGGAAATGTGTACCCGGTCCAGTCTGAAAGTGCAGTCCCCTTCCATGTTTTGTGTCTAGTCTGTGTCTAGGGTGATTACATATGACTGTGCACCCTTCACTTGTTCCCAGTTTGTTGGATTGAGAGCTTGCATTGTGTAGCTGTTTTAGGGACCCAGGTTTTGGAAGGGACCTTGACAAGGTACCGGGACTTGTCCCATTTGGCCAAATGTGATAACTAACCCTTTCATTTTTGCTTTTAATCTTAGCTGAGAGCTTGTAAGTGAGTGCTGGACTTTCTCTGTGTGTTGTATTCATTTGTTTTGTAATCTTCCCTATGGGACTTGAACCCAGGCCTGTCTGAGGTTAACTGCCGGTGACTCTAGGAACAGCACAGCTTCCTGTGAGTGCCAGTGAGCACCTAGGGCTGAGCATGTTGCAGGGTCATGGGATGTGAACCCAGTCCAGTCTGAGAGCTGTGTCCCCTTTTGTGTTTTGTATATGTCTAGGGTGATTACATAAGCCTGTGCACCCTTCACTTGTTCCCAGTTTGTTGGACAGAGAGCTTGCATTGTGTGGCAGTTTTAGGGACCCAGATTTTGGAAGTGGAAGGAACCTTGATGAGGTACCTGGGCCTGTCCCATTTGGCCAAATGCGTTAACTAACCCTTCCATGTTTGCTTTTAATCTTAGTTGAGAGCTTGTAAGTGAGTGCTGGACTTTCTCTGTGTGTTGTATTAAATTGTTTTGTAATTTCCATATGGGCCTTGCACCCAGGCCTGTCTGGGGTTAACTGCCTGTTACTCTGGGGACAGCACAGCTTCCTGTGAGTGCTATTGAGCGCCCAGGGCTGAGCATGTTGCAGGGTCATGGGATGTGTACCCAGTCCAGACTGAGAGTTCAGTTCCCTTCCGTGTTTTGTATATGTCTAGGGTGATTAAATAAGCCTGTGCACCCTTCACTTGTTCCCAGTTTGTTGGATTGAGAGCTTGCATTGTGTAGCTGTTTTAGGGATCCAGGTTTTGGAAGGGACCTTGATGAGGTACCTGGACTTGTCCCATTTGGCCAAATGTGGTAACTAACCCTTCCAATTTTGCTTTTAATCTTAGCTGAGAGCTTCTAAGTGAGTGCTGGACTTTCTCTGTGTGTTGCATTAATTTGTTTTGTAATTTTCCCCATGGGCCTTGCATCCAGGCCTGTCTGGGGTTAACTGTCTGTGACACTGGGGACAGCACAGCTTCCTGTGAGTGCCAGTGAGCACACAGGGCTGAGCATGTTGCAGGGTCATGAGATGTGTACCCAGTCCAGTCTGAGAGTGCAGTCCCCTTCCATGTTTTGTATATGTCTAGGGTGATTACATAAGCCTGTGCACCCTTCACTTGTTCCCAGTTTGTTGGACTGAGAGACTGCATTGTATGACTGTTTTAGGGACCCAGGGTGACATTGATGAGGTACCTGGGCTTGTCCCATTTGGCCAAATGCAGTAACTAACCCTTCCATTTTTGCTTTTAATCTTAGCTGAGAGCTTGTAAGTGAGTGCTGGACTTTCTCTGTGTGTTGTATTAATTTGTTTTGTAATTTTCCATATGGGCCTTGCACCCAGGCCTGTCTGGGGTTAACTGCCTGTGACTCTGGGGACAGCACAGCTTTCTGTGAGTGCCACTGAGCACCCAGTGCTGAGCATTTTGCAGGGACATGGGATGTGTACCCAGTCCAGTCTGAGAGTGCAGTCCCCTTCCGTGTTTAGAGTCTAGGGTGATTACATAAGCCTGTGCACCCTTCACTTGTTCCCAGTTTGTTGGATTGAGAGCTTGCATTGTGTAGCTGTTTTAGGGACCTAGGTTTTGAAAGGGACCTTGACAAGTTACCAGGACTTGTCCCATTTGGCCAAATGTGGTAACTAACCCTTCCATTTTTTATTTTAATATTAGCTGAGAGCTTGTAAGTGAGTGCTGGACTTTCTCTGTGTGTTGTATTAATTTTCGCTATGGGCCTTGCACCCAGGCCTGTCTGGGGTTAACTGCCTGTGACTCTGGGGACAGCACAGCTTCCTGTGAGTGCCAGTGAGCACCCAGGGCTGAGCACGTTGCAGGGTCATGGGATGTATAACCAGTCCAGTATAAGAGTGCAGTCCCCTTCCATGTTTTGTATATGTCTAGGGTGATTACATAAGCCTGTGCACACTTCACTTGTTCCCAGTTTGTTGGACTGAGAGCTTGCATTGTGTGTGTGTTTTAGGGACCCAGGTTTTGGAAGGGACCTTGATGAGGTAAGTGGGCTTGTCCCATTTGGCAAAATGTGGTAACTAACCCTTCCATTTTTGCTTTTAATCTTAGCTGAGAGCTTGTAAGTGAGTGCTGGACTTTCTCTGTGGTTTGTATTAATTTGTTTTGTAATTTTCCATATGGGCCTTGCACCCAGGCCTGTCTGGGGTTAACTGTCTGTGACTCTGTGGACAGCACAACTTCCTGTCAGTGCCATTAAAACACCCAGGGCTGAGCATGTTGCAGGGTCATGGGATGTGTACCCAGTCCAGTCTGAAAGTGCAGTCCCTTTCCGTGTTTTGTATATGTCTAGGGTGATTACATAAGCCTGTGCACCATTCACTTATTCCCAGTTTGTTGGATTGAGAGCTTGCATTGTGTAGCTGTTTTAGGGACCCAGGTTTTGGAAGGGACCTTGACGAGCTACCTGGACTTGTCCCATTTGACCAAATGCGGTAACTAACCCTTCTATTTTTATTTTTAATCTTAGCCGAAAGCTTGTAAGTGAGTGCTGGACTTTCACTGTGTTTTGTATTAATTTGTTTTGTAATTTTCCATATGGGCCTTGCACCCAGGCCTGTCTGGGGTTAACTGCCTGTGACTCTGGGGACAGCACAGCTTCCTGTTAGTGCCATTGAGCATCCAGGGTTGAGCATGTTGCAGGGTCATGGAATGTGTACGCAGTCCAGTCTGAGAGTGCAGTCCCCTCCTGTGTTTTGTATATGTCTAGGGTGATTACACAAGCTTGTGCACCCTTCACTTGTTCCCAGTTTGTTGGATTGAGAGCTTGCATTGTGTGGCTGTTTTAGGGACCCAGGTTTTGGAAGGGACATTGATGAGGTACCTGGGATTGTCCCATTTGGCCAAATGCGGTAACTAACCCTTCCATTTTTGTATTTAATCTTAGCTGAGAGCTTGTAAGTTATTGCTGGACTTTCTCTGTGTGTTGTATTAATTTGTTTTGACATTTTTCCCTATGGGCCTTGCACCCAGGCCTGCCTGGGGTTAACTGCCTGTGACTCTGGGGACAGCACAGCTTCCTGTGAGTGCCAGTAAGCACCCAGGGCTGAGCGTGTTGCAGGGTCATGGGATGTGTACCCAGTCCAGTCTGAGAGCTCAGTCCCCTTCCGTGTATTGTATATGTCTAGGGTGATTACATAAACCTGTGCACCCTTCACTTGTTTTTAGTTTGTTTGATTGAGAGCTTGCATTGTGTGCCTGTTTTAGGGACCCAGGTTTTGGAAGGGACCTTGAAGCGGTACCTAGGCTTGTCCCATTTGGCTAAATGCGGTAACTAACCCTTCCATTTTTGCTTTAAATCTTAGCTGAGAGCTTGTAAGTAAGTGCTGGACTTTCTCTGTGTGTAGTATTAATTTTCCCTATGTGCCTTGCACCCAGGCTTTTCTGGGGTTAACTGCCTGTGACTCTGGGGACAGCACAGCTTCCTGTGAGTGCCAGTGAGCACCCAGGGCTGAGGATGTTGCAGGGTCATTGGATGTGTACCCAGTCCAGTCTGAGAGTGCAGTCCCCTTCCATGTTTTGTATATGTCTAGGCCTAGGGTGATTACATAAGCCTGTGCACACTTCACTTGTTCCCAGTTTGTTGGACTGAGAGCTTGCATTGTGTGAGTGTTTTAGGGACCCAGGTTTTGGAAGGGACCTTGATGAGGTACCTGGGCTTGTCCCATTTGGCCAAATGCAGTAACTAACCCTTCCCTCTTTGCTTTTAATTTAAGCTGAGAGCTTGTAAGTGAGTGCTGGACTTTCTCTGTGTGTTGTATTAATTTGTTTTGTAATTTTCCATATGGGCCTTGCACCCAGGCCTGTCTGGGGTTAACTGCCTGTGACTCTGGGGACAGCACAGCTTCCTGTGAGTGCCATTGAGCAGCCAGTGCTGAGCATGTTTCAGGGTTATGGGATGTGTACCCAGTCCAGTCTGAGAGTTCAGTTCCCTCCTGTGTTTTGTATATGTCTAGGGTGATTACAGAAGCCTTTGCACCCTTCACTTGTTCCCAGTTTGTTGAATTGAGAGCTTGCATTATGTGGCTGTTTTAGGGACCCAGGTTTTGGAAGGGACCTTGATGAGGTACCTGGGATTCTCCCATTTAGCCAAATATGGTAACTAACCCTACCATTTTTGTATTTAATCTTAGCTGAGAGCTTCTAAGTGAGCGCTGGACTTTCTCTGTGTGTTATATTAATTTGTTTTGTAATTTTTCCCTATGGGCCTTGCACCCAGGCCTGCCTGGGGTTAACTGCCTGTGACTCTGGGGACAGCACGTCTTCCTGTGAGTGCCAGTGAGCACCAGGGCTGAGCGTGTTGCAGGGTCATGGGATGTGTACCCAGTCTAGTCTGAGAGTGCCCTTCCGTGTTTTGTATATGTCTAGGGTGATTACATAAGCCTATGCACCCTTCACTTGTTTTCAGTTTGTTTGATTGAGAGCTTGCATTTTGTGGCTGTTTTAGGGACCCAGGTTTTGGAAGGGACCTTGACGAGGTACCTAGGCTTGTCCCATTTTGCCAAATGCGGTAACTAACCCTTCAATTTTTGCTTTAAATCTTAGCCGAGAGCTTGTAAGTGAGTGCTGGACTTTCTCTGTGTTTTGAAAAAACAACAAGAAAGAGGCGCCAATGGTGCAGATCAATGGTGGTTTTTGTAATGTGCCGATATGGCATGAACACAAGGTACTCACAAATGATAAAGGCAATCAATTATGCCAATAGGGGCGGGCTGGATTTCATCAGCAGTCCAGCTAGCTGGTCCTAGAGGCAGCTCTCTACAGACATCCAATAGGAGAGAATCTAGAAATAAAAGCAATAGATGGAGGCGCCAATGGTGCAGATCAATGGTGGTTTGATAAAGATATTAACCAGTGATATACAGGGTACTCACATGTATTGGAGGCAATCACTTATGCCTATAGAGACAGGCTAGATTTTAACAGCAATCCAGCTGGCTGGTCTAAGGTCCAATAGCAATGTGTGGGTGTCAGAGCATTATCACTCTACAAATAGCATAGCAGAATACCATACACAGCACTCAGAGTGGATTTACATAAAAACATTTTTATTAAAAACTATAAAAAAAGTTTACCACTCATCTTAGTGCCAAATGATATATGGCTTGTGGAGAAACAGTGCAACGCGTTTCTCAGATATACTGTTTCCTCAGGCATGTTTCTCAACAGTACTTTACCTCCTTATATAGGGCTATGCTACTTGTGAACACCCATGTCCCACCCCTGACAGTTATCAAGTTACAGACCAATCAGAAACCTTCATTTGGGGATATACCTCCCCTGCTACAATATTTTAACTAAATAATTCTGTGTAAAATACTGTGGCCTGTAAAGTATGTGAACAAACTCAATGTTATTTACATTATATATGTGTTTTTAAAAAAATTAGCTATAGCATCATGCTTTATATAGTAATAAAACGGTAATTGTTGAGGCCGTAAATCGTATGATCTAATTGGGTGGTGTGGCTGTCCATCAAACTTTAAGGGGCAGATCGTGTATACGGCTCCCTGTTACACCTAAATAGCCGTCTATCAAATGTGTCTGCGCGGGCTTTCTATCCAATGGAAGTGTGGTTCTCAGGGGTATGGCTTCCAATCAGGACACCGTTAAAGGACCACACCTCTGATTCTACTCGCACGGGCTATATGTTGTTATTTACGCCCATTAGTTTCTGGGAAAATCTATCATTGGTCCGTGGAAAATAAAAACAAATGCACCCATTGGTCTTGCCACCGGAATCGCCAGTGTAGGGAGATATGTCACTGGTCGGCATTGGATGTCAACAAACATACCCTTTGGTCACACTACGGCAGGCTTTAAATACTATTGCCGCAATTGTCAGATACAAAGCCGGAGCCTCTACTAGTGCAATATAACTACCCGGACGCTATATTTATTGGCAAGACATTAGCAGTTATATGTTTGCGGAAATCGCTTGAATGTTATATTCTAACTATTAGAGTCACAGGCTTGTTATGTAAACCTATAAGCAGTGGAAGTGTAGATGAAAAATTCTATATGTAATATGCTAAAAACTATAGCTACCAACTTGCTAAGTGGTGAATTTACCACTGTACATCAAATGTGAATAAAATATCTAAATAAAGATAATATATATATATATACTAATTTATATTGATATAACAATATAAATCATGTGAGGTTTTTGTGAAAGTAAATGTTGTCGTGAGGTGTACAATTGAATAATTGAATGGTTTGAATAAAAAGTGTGTGTATACATATTAAATAGTGTAAAATAATTATACTAGTATAACTGTCATGGGATTAACGATTAAATAATAAAGTGATTTGGAGAGCGATGAGTTAGTGATATATGGTGTGATGCGATAATTTCTTTTATTCTCCAAGATAAGACTTATCCTAAAAAATCTTTTTTGTTGTACATTCCATAGACAGTTTAGT
Organism: Bombina bombina; assembly: GCF_027579735.1. Lineage (NCBI taxonomy): Eukaryota > Metazoa > Chordata > Amphibia > Anura > Bombinatoridae > Bombina > Bombina bombina. Next base: position 534,869,639 of record NC_069504.1, on the reverse strand, counting down.
AATATATATATAATAATTACAAATTAATACAAGTGTATATAGAAAAAATGTGGGAGCACTCTCCTTATACAAGTGGTGATTATATGTATGTGAAAAGTCTTGTATATCAGTATCTAATATGTAGTTGCTGTCTCTAAAGATTAAGTGTATATATATTAATGTGTCTTGTACATAAAATATATTCCCATGTGTGGACCAGGCTAGAATAAGCAGCAGGGTAAATGTCCCAAATTTCCAGTTTGTACATCATGTATCCCATAAATCAGTATTGAGATAAGCCCCAACAACGATTCCCAATAGGGTTGTTTACAAACATCACAATGCAAATGTGGATAATAAATATTACTATTATCCCTAATATAACTAAGGTTAAGACGTGTCAAAAAGAGTAAGGTTAAGGCCAGTCTACGCAAAAGCCATGGAATCTATAACCTCATTTAACCCCATAGGGAAGAGCGTTTGAAATTTAAAAATCCAATATGTTTCCCTTTGTCTTAGACGGGTAAATCTATTATAATGCTAGCTATTGGGAACACTTTCCAAGGGTGTAATTCTAAAATGACATCTACCTTCCATACTTTTAGCACAATTGTGCCTTGAGACACTATGTTTAGGGGACCTTTTGATCACGTTCCTTCGATGTTCCCCCCATCTAAGGTGCACCTTCCTAGAGGTGCGTCCGATATACTGGATCCCACAAGCACAACTAAGTGCATAAATAACATAACTGGGATTACATGTCAAGTGTTCCATAATCTGGTGTTTCTCTGTGTTTTGAATTTTCCATATGGGCCTTGCACCCAGGCCTATCTGGGGTTAACTTCCTGTGACTCTGGGGACAGCACAGCTTCCTGTGAGTGCCATTGAGCACCCAGGGCAGAGCATGTTGCAGGGTCATGGGATGTGTACCCAGTCCAGTCTGAGAGTGCAGTCCCCTCCTGTGTTTTGTATATGTCTAGGGTGATTACATAAGCCTGTGCACCCTTCACTTGTTCCCAGTTTGTTGGATTGAGAGCTTGCATTATGTGGCTGTTTTAGGGACCCAGGTTTTGGAAGGGACCTTGATGAGGTACCTGGGATTGTCCCATTTGGCCAAATGCGGTAACTAACCCTTCCATTTTTGTATTTAATCTTAGCTGAGAGCTTGTAAGTGAGCGCTGGACTTTCTCTGTGTGTTGTATTAATTTGTTTTGTAATTTTTCCCTATGGGCCTTGCACCCAGGCCTCTCTGGGGTTAACTGCCTGTGACTCTGGGGACAGCACAGCTTCCTGTGAGTGCCATTGAGCACCCAGGACTGAGCATGTTGCAGGGTCATGGGATGTGTACCCAGTCCAGTCTGAGAGTGTAGTCCCCTTCCGTGTTTTGTATATGTCTAGGGTGATTACATAAGCCTGTGCACCCTTCACTTGTTTTCAGTTTGTTTGATTGAGAGCTTGCATTGTGTGGCTGTTTTAGGGACCCAGGTTTTGGAAGGGACCTTGACGAGGTATCTAGGCTTGTCCCATTTGGCCAAATGCGGTAACTAACCCTTCAATTTTTGCTTTAAATCTCAGCCGAGAGCTTGTAAGTGAGTGCTGGACTTTCTCTGTGTTTTGTATTAATTTGTTTTGTAATTTTCCATATGGGCCTTGCACCCAGGCCTGTCTGGGGTTAACTGCCTGGAGTGACCCCGTCATCAGACAAAACCAAGCATAACAATCAAATGTACTCACCAAACAGTGGCAATATATGTGCTGATATGATGCAGACCGCCATTCCCCCGTGTGCACGCTGCTCCGAATCCGGATGTGACGGTTGACGTCATCACGTGGAGTTCCGTCGGCCTGCCTTCTTGCTATTGGACCATTGTGTGTAAACAAAGAAGTTACCATACACCTAGATTATGAGTTTTGCGTTAGCCTTAAAAAGCAGCGTTGAGAGGTCCCAATGCTGCTTTATAACGCCTGCTGGTATTACAAGTCTGGCAGGTACAGGTGTACCGCTCACTTTTTTTCCGCGACTCGAGCATACCGCAAATCCACTTACGTAAATTGCGTATCCTATCTTTTCAATGGGATTTGCCTAACGCCGGTATTACGAGTCTTGGAAAAAGTGAGCGGTAGACCCTCTCCTGTCAAGACTCCTACCGCATTTAAAAGTCAGTAGTTAAGAGTTTTATGGGCTAACGCTGTAACATAAAACTCTTAACTAAAGTGCTAAAAAGTACACTAACACCCATAAAATACCTATTAACCCCTAAACCGAGCCCCCCCCCCACATTGCAAACAATTAAATACATTTTTTAACCCCTAATCTGCCGACCAGACATCGCCGCCACTTCAATAAATATATTAACCCCTAAACCGCCGTACTCCCGCCTTGCAAACACTAGTTAAATTGTATTAACCTCTAATCTGCTGTCCCTAACATCGCCGACACTGACCTACATTTATTAACCCCTAATCTTCAGCCCCCAACGTCGCCACAACTATATAACATTTATTACCCCCTAAACCTAAGTCTAACCCTAACCCTAACACCCCCCTAAATTAAATATAATTTAAAATAATCTAAATAAAATTACTACAATGAACTAAATTATTCCTATTTAAAACTAAATACTTACCGATAAAATAAACCCTAAGCTAGCTACAATATAACTAATAGTTACATTGTAGCTATCTTAGGATTTCTTTTTATTTTACAGGCAAGTTTGTATTTATTTTAACTAGGTACAATAGTTATTAAATAGTTATTAACTATTTAATAACTTCCTAGTTAAAATAAATACAAATATACATGTAAAATAAATCCTTACCTAAGTTACAATTACACCTAACACTACACTATCATTAAATAAATTACCTAAATTAACTACAATTAATTACAAATAAATTAAATAAACTAAATTACAGGGAAAACCCCCCACTAAATTACAGAAACAAATAAAATAATTACAATTTTTTTAAACTAATTACACCTATTCTAATCCCCTTATAAAATAAAAAAGCCCCCCAAAATAATAAAAATTCCCACCCTATACTAAATTACAAATAGCCCTTAAAAGGGCTTTTTGTGGGGCATTGCCCCAAAGTAATCAGCTCGTTTACCTGTAAAAAAAAATACAATACTCCCCCAACATTACAACCCACCACCCACACACCCAACCCTACTCTAAAACCCACCCAATCCCCCCTTAATAAAACCTAGCACTACCCCCTTGAAGATCACCCTACCTTGAGACGTCTTCACCCAACCGGGCAGAAGTGGTCCTCCAGACGGGCAGAAGTCTTCATCCTATCCGGGCAGAAGAGGACCTCCAGACGGGCAGAAGTCTTCATCCAGGCGGCATCTTCTATCTTCATCCATGCGGAGCGGAGCGGGTCCATCTTCAAGACATCCGACGCGGAGCATCCTCTTCATCCGTTGGCCGACGACTAAATGACGGTACCTTTAAGTGACGTCATCCAAGTTTGCGTCCCTTCAATTCCGATTGGCTGATAGAATTCGATCAGCCAATCGGAATTAAGGTAGAAAAAATCCTATTGGCTGATCCAGTCAGCCAATAGGATTGAAGTTCAATCCTATTGGCTGATCCAATCAGCCAATACGATTGAGCTTGCATTCTATTGGCTGTTCCAATCAGCCAATAGAATGCTAGATCAATCCTATTGGCTGATTGGATCAGCCAATAGGATTTTTTCTACCTTAATTCCGATTGGCTAATAGAATTCTATCAGCCAATCAGAATTCAAGGGACGCCATCTTGGATGACGTCACTTAAAGGTACCTTCATTCTTCAGTTGTGTCGGCTGGCTTGAAGATGGACCCGCTCCGCTCCGGACGGATGAAGATAGAAGATGCCGTCTGGATGAAGACTTCTGCCCGTCTGGAGGTCCTCTTCTGCCCGGATCGGATGAAGACTTCTGGCCGTCTGGAGGATCACTTCTGCCCGGTTGGGTGAAGACGTCTCAAGGTAGGGTGATCTTCAAGGGGTTAGTGTTAAGTTTTATTAAGGGGGAATTGGGTGAGTTTTAGAGTAGGATGGGTGTGTGGGTGGTGGGTTTTAATGTTTGGGAGGTATTGTATTTTTTTTACAGGTAAAAGAGCTGATTACTTTGGGGCAATGCCCCGCAAAAGGCCCTTTTAAGGGCTATTTGTAATTTAGTGTAGGGTAGGGATTTTTATTATTTTGGGGGGCTTTTTTATTTTATTAGGGGGATTAGATTAGGTGTAATTAGTTTAAAAAACTTGTAATTATTTTATTATTTTCTGTAATTTAGTGGGGGTTTTTTTTTCGTACTTTAGATCATTTTTTTAAATTGTATTTAATTGTATTTAGTTTAGGTAATTAATTTAATTATAGTGTAGTGTTAGGTGTAATTGTAACTTAGGTTAGGGTTTATTTTGCAGGTAAATTTGTATTTTTTTTAGCTAGGTAGTTATTAAATAGTTAATAACTATTTAATAACTATTGTACCTAGTTAAAATAAATACAAAGTTGCCTGTAAAATAAAAATAAACCCCAAAATAGCTACAATGTAACTATTAGTTATATTGTAGCTATCTTAGGGTTTATTTTATAGGTAAGTATTTAGTTTTAAATAGGAATCATTTATTTAATGATTGTAATTTTATTTAGATTTATTTAAATTATATTTAAGTTAGGGGGTGTTAGGGTTAGACTTAGATTTAGGGGTTAATAACTTTATTATAGTGGTGGCGACGTTGGGGGCGGCAGATTAGGGGTTAATAAATGTAGTTAGGTTGCCGCAACGTTTGGGGTCAGATTAGGGGTTAATAAATATAATGTAGGTGTCGGCACTGTTGAGGGCAGCAGATTAGGGGTTCATAAGTGTAATGCAGGTGGCGGCGGTGTCCAGAGCGGCAGATTAGGGGTTAATAATATAATGCAGGTGTCGGCGATGTTGGGGGTGGCCGATTAGGGGTTAATAAGTGTAAGATTAGGGGTGTTTAGACTCGGAGTTCATGTTAGGGTGTTAGGTGTAGACATAAAATGTATTTCCCCATAGGAATCAATGGGGCTGCGTTAGGAGCTGAACGCTGCTTTTTTGCAGGTGTTAGGGTTTTTTTCAGCCGATTCTGCCCCATTGATTCCTATGGGGAAATCGTGCACGAGCACGTTTTGCCAGCTCACCGCTACCGTAAGCAGCGCTGGTATTGAGGTGAGATGTGGAGCTAAATTTTGCTCTATGCTCACTTTTCTGTGGCTAACGCCGGGTTTGTAAAAACCTGTAATACCAGCATTGTCTTAAGTGAGCGGTGAGAAAAAAATGCTCGTTAGCACCGCAAGCCTTACCGACAAAAACTTGTAATCTAGCCGTATATTTTTCAAAGTCAACATTATGTGCTAATCTTTATGATTTTATAATATGATATTTCTCTTTTTGATAATATATCAGTACCCATGTATGCATTTGAGATTGAAACACCATAGAGTTCTTTTAGACACATTCCCGTGGATTGACTTTGTAGACTCCAACAATTGGATAATATGGGAGTGTGTAATATGAATGAATCTAAATGGCCACTCCACATAGCCTTTGAAACAAGGTAATCACTGATTAACATATAGATTAAGATTATTGCCTTTGTAATCTTAAATAGAATTATTTTAAGCTTGATGGTTCAATCAATTACTATTCAGAATCTATACACGGTAGATACTACTGTTCACATCAAATATTAAGAATAGAATGGTATCTATTTGTCATCACGTTTACAGAGTATGTTTTGTGAATATCTCTTTTACATTAGGATTAAATGTATGTCATTCCAATATTAATAGACACAATCAGAATTGCATTTTCTATGTTAGATTAATATTAATGTTTGTTTGAGTGAAATGGACACTCTACACATAAATCATTTGCAAATCCCTTTACATATCATACATCATGAAATTAAATCAATGAATTTCAACACGATTATATTTTATGTATACTTAGAAGTGGCTGAGAAACTCAGAACAGTGATGACATAATGAGATGGTCTGCATCTAGGCACTCAGATTAATCGCAATGACTGTCTGTACAATCATAAAATGATTATTGGGGGTTTGGAAGTAATATGCATGTGACATCATGATGTCATTCATGATAATTCATACATAAATAGGAAAAGAAATAAAACCATATGTTCATGCTGCATGATATAGAAAGGGGGGCAGTAGTGTATTTAAAAAATAATGGAATAATATATTTTAAAGGGACAATGCTGTAGACTTTTTTCTTCTTCAATAGTATGATTTGGAAACAATAATACATGTTAGATACATGTTATAGATTTTTGACGTACCATCAGACTCCGAGGGAGCCACTTCCTCCTCCATCACACATGTTGTTACATCAATATCTGTAAAACATAATATGTTGTGTACACGTTAAAATCAAATATTATAACATGTGTTACTGGTGCTCTAGGACACACATCAGTGTTGCATTAAAGAGATACTGAACCAAAGTTAGAAATGTCATAATTTTGATGGAGCATGCAAATGAAATAAAATATATAATTATCAATGATTAATAATTAAATGTGATTGTCTGTATTTTGAAAATCAGGAAAAAAGCATAGTACATGGAACATTTTATAGTTCTCATGTGTGTATCGCTTGATGATTGTTGTCTACATTTATACAAAATATCAGGAGAAGTGGACCGAGCGCTACACCCAGGGCCTTAAGCTTACTAACTATATAGCCTCCTAGTAGGCTAACAATACAAAAGTTAAAATGGGGAGAGAGTAAGCGCTAAAAAGCTTAAAAGGCTAGTCTGGTAAAAGGTACATTTTAATACATATAAAAATTTACAAATGGCAATCAGACGCATGGATCCATGTCTGACTTAACAAAAAAAAATATATATATCTAATAAACAAATCTAAAAATATCTAAAAATATCCAATGGAGTATAGCATGTGACGCTGACTTAGTGAGCCAGTGATGAGGAGTTAGAAGGACATGTACATTCAATAATATAAACAACCTAAGTGAGTGATTGAGTGCAAACAATAGCTTTCAACAAAGAAAAATAGCATTCACAAAAAAGAAAAATAGCATTCACAAAAAATAGTGTTCACAAAAATTGGCGTACATAAAAAATGTTCAAATGTTCAACCGGTTATATGTAAGTGAATCCAGTAGTGTTTCCTCCAAAGTGACGTGTAGAAATATAACGTGAAGTCAATAATAGTAGAATGTAAACGTTGAGTGGGTCAAATTATTGTGGTTCAGCTGCTAAATTAAAAAATTGTAAATCCGTGAGGTGTATAAAAATAAAAATAACTTGTGAAAAAATCCACGTGGAAAACTTGAATTCAAATGATAAACAAAGGTCAAAAATCAAAAGACAAAAATCAAAAGACAAAAATATCAAAAGACAAAAATAGAAAATCAGTGATAATATTAAAAAGCACTAAAGATCTAGTGAAAACAAATCCTTAATTCAGACGTTAAAAATCCTTGGTAAGATCCATAACAAACAAAAACATTTTTTATTACATTTGGATAAATTCAGGTTCCTGATGTCTTGACAGATATTCATTTCGAATGTCTCGATGTGACTCCCTTTGCTGGTTATAGGGTAGAATGAAGACTTCGCCTTCAGATCAGTATGCGTAAATCTGTTATCTATATTCCTACTTAGAGGTGTTTGATAAGTATCAATGGGAGATTTTAGGAAATGCCTTTTTAGGGTTAATTTCCTTACCAGCTCCTTTGCGCTTATCAAAGTTTGAAACTTGTCCATTTTCTTAGATGGAGCAAAGCTCAGTCCATATGAGAGTACCTCTTTCTCTTTTTCTGTCAGAACTGTGGAGCTTAAGTTAAACAGTCCTTTCGTCGTTTTGACAGTATCAACACTTCTGGGGTCGCTACTCTTTGGGCTTCAGGTTATTATCTGTTCAGGCTTCTGTTTCCTTGACCTGCTGCCCCCTCTGGACCCTCTAGAGGTCTTTTTTTGTTTACGGAACAGGATTGTTCTTCCATGTCCAGGTTCTTTCTCTTTAATGTTGATTTGTTTTTCTCTTTTTCCCTTGGTGGAAGGGGGCTTTCCCCTAAAAAACCTCGCCTGTTTCTTGGCTTTTTTCTTGTATTGTAACACTCCTATGTTGTTGTGGGGTGTGTTTTTGTTGGCCCACCTTCACATTGGAGTATTGTTGGTTGTTCCTCCATTGTGATTCTTTGGATATATTTTGGTTGTAGGGAGGGTCGTCTTTCCAACTTTGTTTTCTGTGTCCGTTATACATGTAATCATTGTGTTCTCTATGGCCTGTATGGGCATAAGGTCTCTCATCAAACCTCGAATGATTTTTCCTTTGGTCCATGAAGAATGGACTCTTTCCATAGTTGTCCACTAGTGGAAACTGTGATCTTCTATCATCACGATAATGGTGCTGCCGTCTGTGATAATGAGTTTGTGGACGGAGGTGGCCATAGTATGGCCTGGTATTTCCAAACCTGGGTTCATGTTCCCAATTTGTTTGGTCCTGGTTTCTTCTGTTGTCATAGCGTGGTCTCCTTTCGGGGTAGTTGTAGTTGTTATAATCTCTCGGGTATTGTTGGTCCTCCCGGTGTGCATTATACACATAGCTTCTATTGTATGGAGAATCTCTTGTGTGAGAATAGTAGCTGTTGTTTGGCCTGACAGGGGACCGGAAGTACGGTCTTCGTCTTCCATAACTCTCATTCCCTGTTTTGGAATGGTATCCCTGTTTTTTCTTTTTTCTATAGTTCACCTCTGTCCAGTTGTCTCTTACATCTTCCGTTCTCTCTTCACTGTCTTGTTCTGTTGTGTCTTGCGGACAGTTCCCCCTTTCCTCATACGATGGGTCGGTCTCTCCTGTGTTGTCCATATCTACCGATTTTTTGGCATCCAATTCTCTATTTAGTTTCTTCATCTTTTTCTGGATTACGTCCTCTCTCGTTTTCGTGACTCATTTTATTAGAGTTTCTCTTCTTTCGGTTATTTCTTTAGATTCTGGTTCTGTGCTGTCCAGATTAGTTAGTAGTACCTCATCATCTTTAATCTCATCATCTAGTTTTAAGATTAGGGATGACTTAAATTCGATGATGAGTCTCATTAGTTGTCTTGAAGTTTCCAATAGGATATGCATCCATTTTTCTGCAAAATCTGGATCAGCTAACTGAAATGAACACTCTTTTCTAATAATCAAGCCTTTAGGAATGATGTCCAGTTCTAAACATTTGTTTAGAAATGAGATTTCAGCTTTATACTTAACTTCAGAAATAAGAAGTTTTTCTAAGTTTCTGAAAATAGATTGAATGTCTAATCTGTCTGGATCATTGTCATGATCATCTAACGGTGTGGTTATACTTAGGGTAATATCCCTTCTGAGTGTTGACAACAGATCCATATTGGTGTATGGGAATAAGACGGGCTATAGCCTATAATTGGGAAATTCCTGTGCAGTACTTTGTAGAATGCTGCACTAATATCAGGGGTCTTGGTGTGTGGCTGCTCGGGACCTACTAGGAAAGACCAATCTATAAGAAAAGGAGAAGTGGACCGAGCGCTACACCCAGGGCCTTAAGCTTACTAACTATATAGCCTCCTAGTAGGCTAACAATACAAAAGTTAAAATGGGGAGAGAGTAAGCGCTAAAAGGCTTAAAAGGCTAGTAAAAGGTACATTTTAATACATATAAAAATTTACAAATGGCAATCAGACGCATGGATCCATGTCTGACTTAACAAAAAAAATATATATATAATAAACAAATCTAAAAATATCTAAAAATATCCAATGGAGTATAGCATGTGATGCTGACTTAGTGAGCCAGTGATGATGAGTTAGAAGGACATGTACATTCAATAATATAAACAACCTAAGTGAGTGATTGAGTGCACACAATAGCTTTCAACAAAGAAAAATAGCATTCACAAAAAAGAAAAATAGCATTCACAAAAAATAGTGTTCACAAAAATTGGCGTACATAAAAAATGTTCAAATGTTCAACCGGTTATATGTAAGTGAATCCAGTAGTGTTTCCTCCAAAGTGACGTGTAGAAATATAACGTGAAGTCAATAATAGTAGAATGTAAACGTTGAGTGGGTCAAATTATTGTGGTTCAGCTGCTAAATTAAAAAATTGTAAATCCGTGAGGTGTATAAAAATAAAAATAAAAATAACTTGTGAAAAAATCCACGTGGAAAACTTGAATTCAAATGATAAACAAAGGTCAAAAATCAAAAGACAAAAATCAAAAGACAAAAATATCAAAAGACAAAAATAGAAAATCAGTGATAATATTAAAAAGCACTAAAGATCTAGTGAAAACAAATCCTTAATTCAGACGTTAAAAATCCTTGGTAAGATCCATAACAAACAAAAACATCGATAAAATACCTAAAAGGGAACAAAAGAGAAACAAATAGTGCAACACTGTATATGATATATAATATAGGTAATTAAAACCAAGCTCACCAGTATGCCAACGCGTTTCGGCCTAGACTAGGCCTTTCTCAAGACTATACTGTATCAGAAAATCTGGGAGCTTTAAGTAGGGTCAGTGTTGAAATGATTGGTGCTGTTTTGGCGCCATTTTTAGAGGCACCTCCCTTTCCTGTTTCACCCATTGCATCTCTGGGATATTTTCTATGTTATGTTTCCTGTTTCACCCATTGCATCTCTGGGATATTTCCTATGTTATGTTTCCTGTTTCACCCATTGCATCTCTGGGATATTTCCTATGTTATGTTTCCTGTTTCACCCATTGCATCTCTGGGATATTTCCTATGTTATGTTTATGTTTTCCCATCTTAAAGGTTAATTGGTTCCTATTATTGCCACAAATTCTAGTATAAATCTAGATTTTCCTATTTATTTGTTTTTTATTTTCATTATTAGGTAATAGTAGCGTTTTGTCAATGTTGTTATTATTATATTCTGTGTTAACTCAGCTAGTTTTCTGGGTGGGTTTCCCCTTTCTTTGGGCTCAAATTGCTTATTTATTTACATGGACTGGTTCTCATTTATGAATTGCCCCTGTTGATGTCAAAAACTTAATTTCAAATGCGATCTTATTTTGAAAATTGCTATGACCGGAAGTGGCCTGGTATCGCGGCATCAACTTCCGTTTTAGCTTTTGGGAGACATAGTTTATTCGATTCACCGGTCTCTATCATGTGACCGGAAGTTCTTTGGTCCACCGGTCTGCATCATATGACCGGAGGTGCAGCATCATATTCCCCATTGACTTATGGGATATGTAGTTCCCTCACTTATTAGGACTACAGATCTTTCTCAGATATTCGGTATTACCCGATCTTACTATGGCTCATTGTCTCTATGTGTCTATAACATATAATGTCAGAGTCAATGTGCCAATATGTAATAGAATCGGTTACTGGGAATAGTCAATTCTTTGAATAATGTATGTAATTTCTTACAATGCTAATCTGTCACTGCTTATAGTAAAACTGCTTCTAATAAAACTCGCTATATTAATTCTAAGCACATTCTTGGATCCTAATAAAACTCACTTTCTTAATTCTAGGCACATTCTTGGATCCTAATATTGAATAGCTTTACAATTTACTTTTATTTGTTCATACTTTTGTAATGGATAGCCGTTTCACTGCTTCCTTCTAGTTCTTTTGAAAATAAAGCCTATGGGTATTCTCAAGGAGCCATTGAGTCATATATGACCTTGATAAAGTATAGACCTGCAATGTTAATCTAACTTAACATTGTGAGACGTTTATTGCAACCTAATGCTGTATCTCACCGCCGATGGTGGGATGACAAACTGTAATGTCTCAAGAGGGATCAAGGATCCTCCTATCTGTTCACAGTGAAGGTGTAAGCTCAAATCTAATTGGGAGGGTTTCATTACATTTGTATGTGTATATAAAGGACTTTAGGTGACCATTAACCAGAAATCAGCTGGTGTAAGATCAGACGTAAATACACTCAAAGTGATGGCTTCTGTTTGACTTTGGGGCAGACGTGGGGTAGAGGATACAAGATACAAAATCTTCAAATTATGATATTTCATTTCACACATTAGGTAGTCCTACATTGGATTGTTATGTATAGACCAGTGTATGAATACAGGTTTTTTTCTTTTCTATGATACTTTTTTAGTTCAATATGACAATTTTAAAGTTGTCATACTGAATGTGTTCAGTTTGACAAAGCTGGGTGTATTCAATACGACATTGTCGCAATTCTTTAGGTCTATTATTCCCGTGTATGGATCTGTTGCCAGGTGTTAATTACTTGACAAATGTACTTATGCTTGTATATTTACTCATTGGTGCTGATGTATCTTTGTGACCAAATTGTCCTATGCCTGATGTTATGTTTCTCTCTCTGATATGATTTTGTTCTTTAATGAGCGACTAACATTTTGTAATACAGAACAAGTATTATGCCCACTCTGAATTTTTACATTTCCCTTGGTTTTTATAGGAAACGGAGAGGGTTAGTATTTTCGATTTTCACTTCCACTCTAGTTTATAGTTTTCATGTATTCGATCTCCGTTTATAGGTACATAGAAAATAGTGATGAATGCGGAGGTAAATATTTAGTTGGGATACTGTGTGGGGTAACCAACTTAGCGGTCGCATGTTGGGATCCTATCTCTCTAACTTAGGTCATATCATATTTGAGCACTCGGAGATGGATGGTGGTTGTTATTTAATAGATGTCATTTAATGGAGATCAGGTGTGCAAGGTCTTCTTTCTGATTTAAACCTCTAGGGTATAGACAGTCCATCATAAATATCCATCTTGACTCATTGAATAGTAGTTTTTGCTCATGGTTTCCTCCTCTCCAGTCTTTTTTGACCTTCTGTATCCCAAAATAACTAAAATCTTTCAGATTCCCCTTGTGGGTAGTTGAAAAATGCTTGTAGAGTGGGGTATCTATTCTGCCTTTCTCTATGCATAGGATGTGTTCCCTGATCCTATCTTTGAGGGCCCTTGATGTCTGCCCTATATATTGTAATCCGCAGGAGCAGGAAACTAGATAGATCACATTTTTGTCGCTACATCTGATCAACTCTTTGATCCTATGTTTCTCGTTTCTCTGATGTGATGAGAAAGTATCCGTTTTTCATCCGTTCTTACAAGCTTTACAGCTTGGACATGGGTAGAAGCCTTTAATGCTTTTTCCTTGGTGATTGGTCGTGTCGTTATTATTTCCTTTCCTAGGTATACTAGGAGCTATCATCGTTTTCAGGCTCCTAGTTCTCCTATAAATGAATCTCGGATGTGGATTCAGCCTTTCCCCAATCACGTCATCATCTTTGAGTATCGCCCAATGTTTCTTAATAATCTTTTCCAGGATGGATCTGTTCTCACAGTACTCGGATATCATAGGCACGTTGATTGTTTCATCATCCCAGGTTTTTCTTGGTTTGTTTTTATAACTCAGGAGGTTCTCTCTCTTGATCTTACTGACTTCTTCGATTTTATCATCCAACGACTTATTGTCATACCCTCTTTCCAAGAAACGTTGTTTCAGTATGTCAGCCTGTGCAGTCCATTGTTCTATAGTAGAACAATTTTTCTTGACCCTCAAGAATTGGCCCTTGGGTATATTTGACTTCCAGGTGGGATGATGGCAGCTTGTGTTATGGATATAGTTGTTACAGTCAACCTCCTTGAAGAAGGTTGACGTCTCGAGCTTCCCATCTTTCACTTCAATTCTCAGATCCAGAAAGTCCAGTTTCTCTTGGCTGTATTGGTATGTAAACTTAAGATTCTTTTCGTTGTGGTTCATTACATTGATAGTATGTAGCAGATCTTCCAATGTTCCACTCCAAATCAAAAAGATGTCATCTATATATCTTGAATATAGGACCAGGTCCGCGCCAGCTGGACATGAGTCCCAGAAGATGTCTTCCCATAGGCCCATGTAGAGATTGGCGTATCTTGGCGCGAACCTGGTCCCCATTGCTGTGCCGCACAATTGCCTGTAAAACTGATTATTGTTACAGAAATAGTTGTGATTCAAGATATATTTAATACAGTCCAAAATGAATATCCTCTGTTCTTCTGGTATTTCCTCATCCTTTAGTAGGAATGAGTTTACTGCTTCAATTCCTAGGTCATGTGGGATACTTGTATAAAGTGACGTAACGTCACATGTGGCCATTATATAGTTGTTCTTCCAGGTCATTGAATTTAGCAGTGACAGAATTTGTGTGGAGTCTCTGAGATGTGATGGTAATGATATTACATATTTCTGTAACATCTTATCCACGTATTCAGATAAGTTGCTTGTCAAAGATCCTATCCCAGATATAATGGGCCTTCCTGGTGGATCGTTTAAGGATTTATGGACTTTCGGTAGTTGATAAAATACGGGTGTTTTTGGGTATGGTATTCTTATGTAATCATATTCCCTTTCACTGAGTATCCCTTCGGTTTTAGCTGTTCCGAGGAGGGCATCTAGCTCTTTCTTGAACCTAACTACTGGGTTGCTGCAGAGCTTTTGGTAGGTATTGGTGTCATTTAGAATCCTCAGACATTCGTCCTCATACTTTACCTTGTCCATAATAACAATTCCACCTCCTTTGTCGGCTGGTTTTATAGTCAGTTTATGATTCTTTTCTAGGCTTTTAATTGTCTCCAATTGTGATCTTGTCAGATTATGCCTGATTTTACTACATTTGGATAAATTCAGGTTCCTGATGTCTTGACAGATATTCATTTCGAATGTCTCGATGTGACTCCCTTTGCTGGTTATAGGGTAGAATAAAGACTTCGCCTTCAGATCAGTATGCGTAAATCTGTTATCTATATTCCTACTTAGAGGTGTTTGATAAGTATCAATGGGAGATTTTAGGAAATGCCTTTTTAGGGTTAATTTCCTTACCAGCTCCTTTGCGCTTATGAAAGTTTGAAACTTGTCCATTTTCTTAGATGGAGCAAAGCTCAGTCCATATGAGAGTACCTCTTTCTCTTTTTCTGTCAGAACTGTGGAGCTTAAGTTAAACAGTCCTTTTGTCGTTTTGACAGTATCAACACTTCTGGGGTCGCTACTCTTTGGGCTTCGTGTTATTATCTGTTCAGGCTTCTGTTTCCTTGACCTGCTGCCCCCTCTGGACCCTCTAGAGGTCTTTTTTTGTTTACGGAACAGGATTGTTCTTCCATGTCCAGGTTCTTTCTCTTTAATGTTGATTTGTTTTTCTCTTTTTCCCTTGGTGGAAGGGGGCTTTCTTTTGATATTTTTGTCTTTTGATTTTTGTCTTTTGATTTTTGACCTTTGTTTATCATTTGAATTCAAGTTTTCCACGTGGATTTTTTCACAAGTTATTTTTATTTTTATTTTTATACACCTCACGGATTTACAATTTTTTAATTTAGCAGCTGAACCACAATAATTTGACCCACTCAACGTTTACATTCTACTATTATTGACTTCACGTTATATTTCTACACGTCACTTTGGAGGAAACACTACTGGATTCACTTACATATAACCGGTTGAACATTTGAACATTTTTTATGTACGCCAATTTTTGTGAACACTATTTTTTGTGAATGCTATTTTTCTTTTTTGTGAATGCTATTTTTCTTTGTTGAAAGCTATTGTGTGCACTCAATCACTCACTTAGGTTGTTTATATTATTGAATGTACATGTCCTTCTAACTCCTCATCACTGGCTCACTAAGTCAGCGTCACATGCTATACTCCATTGGATATTTTTAGATTTGTTCATGGATCCATGCGTCTGATTGCCATTTGTAAATTTTTATATGTATTAAAATGTACCTTTTACTAGCCTTTTAAGCTTTTTAGCGCTTACTCTCTCCCCATTTTAACTTTTGTATTGTTAGCCTACTAGGAGGCTATATAGTTAGTAAGCTTAAGGCCCTGGGTGTAGCGCTCGGTCCACTTCTCCTGTTCTTATAGATTGGTCTTTCCTAGTAGGTCCAGAGCAGCCACACACCAAGACCCCTGATATTAGTGCAGCATTCTACAAAGTACTGCACAGGAATTTCCCAATTATAGGCTATAGCCCGTCTTATTCCCATACACCAATATGGATCTGTTGTCAACACTCAGAAGGGATATTACCCTAAGTATAACCACACCGTTAGATGATCATGACAATGATCCAGACAGATTAGACATTCAATCTATTTTCAGAAACTTAGAAAAACTTCTTATTTCTGAAGTTAAGTATAAAGCTGAAATCTCATTTCTAAACAAATGTTTAGAACTGGACATCATTCCTAAAGGCTTGATTATTAGAAAAGAGTGTTCATTTCAGTTAGCTGATCCAGATTTTGCAGAAAAATGGATGCATATCCTATTGGAAACTTCAAGACAACTAATGAGACTCATCATCGAATTTAAGTCATCCCTAATCTTAAAACTAGATGATGAGATTAAAGATGATGAGGTACTACTAACTAATCTGGACAGCACAGAACCAGAATCTAAAGAAATAACCGAAAGAAGAGAAACTCTAATAAAACGAGTCACGAAAACGAGAGAGGACGTAATCCAGAAAAAGATGAAGAAACTAAATAGAGAATTGGATGCCAAAAAATCGGTAGATATGGACAACACAGGAGAGACCGACCCATCGTATGAGGAAAGGGGGAACTGTCCGCAAGACACAACAGAACAAGACAGTGAAGAGAGAACGGAAGATGTAAGAGACAACTGGACAGAGGTGAACTATAGAAAAAAGAAAAAACAGGGATACCATTCCAAAACAGGGAATAAGAGTTATGGAAGACGAAGACCGTACTTCCGGTCCCCTGTCAGGCCAAACAACAGCTACTATTCTCACACAAGAGATTCTCCTTACCACAGAAGCTATGTGTATAATGCACACCGGGAGGACCAACAATACCCGAGAGATTATAAGAACTACAACTACCCCGAAAGGAGACCACGCTATGACAACAGAAGAAACCAGGACCAAACAAATTGGGAACATGAACCCAGGTTTGGAAATACCAGGCCATACTATGGCCACCTCCGTCCACAAACTCATTATCACAGACGGCAGCACCATTATCGTGATGATAGAAGATCACCGTTTCCACTAGGGGACAACTATGGAAAGAGTCCATTCTTCATGGACCAAAGGAAAAATCATTCGAGGTTTGATGAGAGACCTTATGCCCATACAGGCCATAGAGAACACAATGATTACATGTATAACGGACACAGAAAACAAAGTTGGAAAGACGACCCTCCCTACAACCAAAATATATCCAAAGAATCACAATGGAGGAACAACCAACAATACTCCAATGTGAAGGTGGGCCAACAAAAACACACCCCACAATAACATAGGAGTGTTACAATACAAGAAAAAGGCCAAGAAACAGGCGAGGTTTTTTTAGGGGAAAGCCCCCTTCCACCAAGGGAAAAAGAGAAAAACAAATCAACATTAAAGAGAAAGAACCTGGACATGGAAGAACAATCCTAGTCCGTAAACAAAAAAAGACCTCTAGAGGAGGTTGACTGTAACAACTATATCCATAACACAAGATGCCATCATCCCACCTGGAAGTCAAATATAACCAAGGGCCATTTCTTGAGGGTCAAGAAAAATTGTTCTACTATAGAACAATGGACTGCACAGGCTGACATACTGAAACAACGTTTCTTGGAAAGAGGGTATGACAATAAGTCGTTGGATGATAAAATCGAAGAAGTCAGTAAGATCAAGAGAGAGAACCTCCTGAGTTATAAAAACAAACCAAGAAAAACCTGGGATGATGAAACAATCAACGTGCCTATGATATCCGAGTACTGTGAGAACAGATCCATCCTAGAAAAGATTATTAAGAAACATTGGGCGATACTCAAAGATGATGACGTGATTGGGGAAAGGCTGAATCCACATCCGAGATTCATTTATAGGAGAACTAGGAACCTGAAAACGATGATAGCTACTAGTATACCTAGGAAAGGAAATAATAACGACACGACCAATCACCAAGGAAAAAGCATTAAAGGCTTCTACCCATGTCCAAGCTGTAAAGCTTGTAAGAATGGACGAAAAACGGATACTTTCTCATCACATCAGAGAAACGAGAAACATAGGATCAAAGAGTTGATCAGATGTAGCGACAAAAATGTGATCTATCTAGTTTCCTGCTCCTGCGGATTACAATATATAGGGCAGACATCAAGGGCCCTCAAAGATAGGATCAGGGAACACATCCTATGCATAGAGAAAGGCAGAATAGATACCCCACTCTACAAGCATTTTGCAACTACCCACAAGGGGAATCTGAAAGATTTTAGTTATTTTGGGATACAGAAGGTCAAAAAAGACTGGAGAGGAGGAAACCATGAGCAAAAACTACTATTCAATGAGTCAAGATGGATATTTATGATGGACTGTCTATACCCTAGAGGTTTAAATCAGAAAGAAGACCTTGCACACCTGATCTCCATTAAATGACATCTATTAAATAACAACCACCATCCATCTCCGAGTGCTCAAATATGATATGACCTAAGTTAGAGAGATAGGATCCCAACATGCGACCGCTAAGTTGGTTACCCCACACAGTATCCCAACTAAATATTTACCTCCGCATTCATCACTATTTTCTATGTACCTATAAAGGGAGATCGAATACATGAAAGCTATAAACTAGAGTGGAAGTGAAAATCGAAAATACTAACCCTCTCCGTTTCCTATAAAAACCAAGGGAAATGTAAAAATTCAGAGTGGGCATAATACTTGTTCTGTATTACAAAATGTTAGTCGCTCATTAAAGAACAAAATCATATCAGAGAGAGAAACATAACATCAGGCATAGGACAATTTGGTCACAAAGATACATCAGCACCAATGAGTAAATATACAAGCATAAGTACATTTGTCAAGTAATTAACACCTGGCAACAGATCCATACACGGGAATAATAGACCTAAAGAATTGCGACAATGTCGTATTGAATACACCCAGCTTTGTCAAACTGAACACATTCAGTATGACAACTTTAAAATGGTCATATTGAACTAAAAAAGTATCATAGAAAAGAAAAAAACCTGTATTCATACACTGGTCTATACATAACAATCCAATGTAGGACTACCTAATGTGTGAAATGAAATATCATAATTTGAAGATTTTGTATCTTGTATCCTCTACCCCACGTCTGCCCCAAAGTCAAACAGAAGCCATCACTTTGAGTGTATTTACGTCTGATCTTACACCAGCTGATTTCTGGTTAATGGTCACCTAAAGTCCTTTATATACACATACAAATGTAATGAAACCCTCCCAATTAGATTTGAGCTTACACCTTCACTGTGAACAGATAGGAAGATCCTTGATCCCTCTTGAGACATTACAGTTTGTCATCCCACCATCGGCGGTGAGATACAGCATTAGGTTGCAATAAACGTCTCACAATGTTAAGTTAGATAAACATTGCAGGTCTATACTTTATCAAGGTCATATATGACTCAATGGCTCCTTGAGAATACCCATAGGCTTTATTTTCAAAAGAACTAGAAGGAAGCAGTGAAACGGCTATCTATTATGAAAGTATGAACAAATAAAAGTAAATTGTAAAGCTATTCAATATTAGGATCCAATAATGTGCCTAGAATTAAGAAAGTGAGTTTTATTAGGATCCAAGAATGTGCTTAGAATTAATATAGCAAGTTTTATTAGAAGCAGTTTTACTATAAGCAGTGACAGATTAGCATTGTAAGAAATTACATACATTATTCAAAGAATTGACTATTCCCAGTAACCGATTCTATTACATATTGGCACATTGACTCTGACATTATATGTTATAGACACATAGAGACAATGAGCCATAGTAAGATCGGGTAATACCGAATATCTGAGAAAGATCTGTAGTCCTAATAAGTGAGGGAACTACATATCCCATAAGTCAATGGGGAATATGATGCTGCACCTCCGGTCATATGATGCAGACCGGTGGACCAAAGAACTTCCGGTCACATGATAGAGACCGGTGAATCGAATAAACTATGTCTCCCAAAAGCTAAAACGGAAGTTGATGCCGCGTTACCAGGCCACTTCCGGTCATAGCAATTTTCAAAATAAGATCGCATTTGAAATTAAGTTTTTGACATCAACAGGGGCAATTCATAAATGAGAACCAGTCCATGTAAATAAATAAGCAATTTGAGCCCAAAGAAAGGGGAAACCCACCCAGAAAACTAGCTGAGTTAACACAGAATATAATAATAACAACATTGACAAAACGCTACTATTACCTAATAATGAAAATAAAAAACAAATAAATAGGAAAATCTAGATTTATACTAGAATTTGTGGCAATAATAGGAACCAATTAACCTTTAATATGGGAAAACATAAACATAACATAGGAAATATCCCAGAGATGCAATGGGTGAAACAGGAAACATAACATAGGAAATATCCCAGAGATGCAATGGGTGAAACAGGAAACATAACATAGGAAATATCCCAGAGATGCAATGGGTGAAACAGGAAACATAACATAGAAAATATCCCAGAGATGCAATGGGTGAAACAGGAAAGGGAGGTGCCTCTAAAAATGGCGCCAAAACAGCACCAATCATTTCAACACTGACCCTACTTAAAGCTCCCAGATTTTCTGATACAGTATAGTCTTGAGAAAGGCCTAGTCTAGGCCGAAACGCGTTGGCATACTGGTGAGCTTGGTTTTAATTACCTATATTATATATCATATACAGTGTTGCACTATTTGTTTCTCTTTTGTTCCCTTTTAGGTATTTTATCGATGTATTTGTTTGTTATGGATCTTACCAAGGATTTTTAACGTCTGAATTAAGGATTTGTTTTCACTAGATCTTTAGTGCTTTTTAATATTATCACTGATTTTCTATTTTTGTCTTTTGATATTTTTGTCTTTTGATTTTTGTCTTTTGATTTTTGACCTTTGTTTATCATTTGAATTCAAGTTTTCCACGTGGATTTTTTCACAAGTTATTTTTATTTTTATTTTTATACACCTCACGGATTTACAATTTTTTAATTTAGCAGCTGAACCACAATAATTTGACCCACTCAACGTTTACATTCTACTATTATTGACTTCACGTTATATTTCTACACGTCACTTTGGAGGAAACACTACTGGATTCACTTACATATAACCGGTTGAACATTTGAACATTTTTTATGTACGCCAATTTTTGTGAACACTATTTTTTGTGAATGCTATTTTTCTTTTTTGTGAATGCTATTTTTCTTTGTTGAAAGCTATTGTGTGCACTCAATCACTCACTTAGGTTGTTTAT
Organism: Bombina bombina; assembly: GCF_027579735.1. Classification (NCBI taxonomy): domain Eukaryota; kingdom Metazoa; phylum Chordata; class Amphibia; order Anura; family Bombinatoridae; genus Bombina; species Bombina bombina. The sequence goes on along the minus strand of NC_069504.1, from coordinate 534,848,390 downwards.
ATTATTGAATGTACATGTCCTTCTAACTCCTCATCACTGGCTCACTAAGTCAGCGTCACATGCTATACTCCATTGGATATTTTTAGATATTTTTAGATTTGTTTATTATATATATATATTTTTTTTGTTAAGTCAGACATGGATCCATGCTTCTGATTGCCATTTGTAAATTTTGATATGTATTAAAATGTACCTTTTACTAGCCTTTTAAGCTTTTTAGCGCTTACTCTCTCCCCATTTTAACTTTTATACAAAATATCAACATGTGCTAGCCATGTTCTGAAGCACAAAGGAGAAGACTAAGAAGCTTTGAGATCTTAATATTCAAATAACAAATATATATATATATATATATATATATATATTTATAGGAGTCCATTATAAGTTTTATTTAAATGGAATGCTTCATCATAATCATGTTCAGAATATTTTGGAAAAAGACACCTTTAATGACATATGAATGAGTCAATGGACTTACCTGAACGCTGCTATGGCAGGTCTGTGTCAGTGCTGGATCCCTCCGAGTCTGTCACAATAACTAGATCTATTAATGATATAAATAAATATTATCAAACTCAAGTTGTACATCAACTTTAAATATACATATTTGCTATTCAAAAATAACATTATTCTAAAATATTTGAAATAATATATTTTGAAATGTGAAGACTAGACCACTAATATGAAAAATAAATTCATTAGTTTATCAAGGTGAGTTGAAAGAAAATGATGTCTTTCACATATGTCTGATTTCTTAAAATATTAGACAACCAATTCTTATCATATTAATCTATGGCATATCTACAATTAACTATTGGTCCCTCTTTGTAAAAGAATCCAGACAGACAACACTTTGAATAACAACTGTTGACAACTAGAGCATAATATATGTGGCACATATATACATTTGTGCAATGTACAGTAATCTGGTTTCTGACACAACACATATTGATCACAATGCAAGACATAAGATATATTTTAAACTATGTCATCATGGTGCTGTTAGAATTTGCTTATATATAAAGGTAGTCCAAGAGTGATAGATGTGATTTAAATCACAGTATTGTTTCAAAAAAACAGCGTCATGTTTACTAAAGATATTGTTTATCTATAGATAAATTCAATACCAACATTTGAGAATGTCACTCTATAGGAATTGGCTATTCTATATGTTGATGTAATGAATCGGAGAGAGCATGCAATTTCTAAAATATATATAATTTCCTCCTATCATCGTGAATATTTAATTCTCCTTCTCTCTTAATAATAAGAAGAAAATATCAAAGCATATGAGATGTATATTTATATATTCTGCACATGTGTAAAAATGTGTTAGTGTTGTCAAAATGTAGTCACCAACTGTCAAGCACTACCCAGGTGCAGAACACAAAATGGGCAACACCCTAATATTACATTCAAATAAAGATAGAAAGAATCAGAGGAATATCTTCGAATACTAATAAATTGTGATTTGGATTACAATGGAATTCGATCTCTGAACTGCGATTCTTCTTTTTAAATACACTTGAAATCAAATTAGAGGATCCATGTTAATATAGATCGATGTGAATGGATTAGGCAATGTTATGTCCAAATTTGTAAGACAAAAGTAAAGTATAATGAGACATACCAGACTGGGACAAACCCGGGCCAGAGGGTCCAGCACCAACATCCATCGCTGTAAAATATTCAATCAGGATTGTATATCGTTAATACAACTCAGAACTTTGACAAGAAAAATCATACATTGTTTTTCAAATGGACAAAGTTAAACCAGTTCATAAGAGAGAAAATTACATACATTGCATGTCCATAAAACAGATGACAAATTATGATATGTAATTACAGAAACAATAAGTAAATACATAAACCACCGAAAAATAAGTGTAAACCACATGTCTTCCAAGAATTAATCTCAATTCGGAAAGGTTACCCAGATTTCAAAGTTTCCAATACCCATACAGAAAAATTCCTGTATATATTATCCCAATATGGACAAAGTTAAACATTCTAATTCTGCACGTGAGTTCATGGTTTTCAAGAATGTATTTATAAATAAAGAGATCATGTATATTTATTTTAAAGCTTTTATGTTGTTGACTGTCCTTTAAGTCTTTTTTTGTTTTCTTGCATTGTCATCAATTTTTAGACATTGAGCGGACATTTTTTGTTTTTATATTGCTAGTATAGCTTTTGTAATTTATAAGATTGAAAATCAGGATACTGTATTCTTCACATTTATACTAATTAATGTATACATTTGACAAACCGGTCTAAAGTAATACCACTGTTACAGCAAACCCATGTTCCCGTCTCTGCGCAATTATATCTTCCATGAGCATTGCGCAATAATTAAAAGCGTAATTGCGCGTCTGTGATTAGGAATTGATTTGGATCTAGTAGTGTCATGATGAGTATAATTTTTAAATCTTTAGAATAAATTTACAATTGTGTGTATCACGATATTCCAATAGGATCATTGTAAAGATTGAATAATACAAATTAATATTTCTAACTTTTGTATGAATCGATATTAAATGTATGAAATGGAGGAGGATAGGGATTTCACGGATGCGCAATTCCATTTTAGCTCTGTGACGCATATTCGGGAGAGCGCAAGAAAAAGCAGTATTCCTATTTGATGTATTACGAATCTAAATTCAGATGTCTACCATCATATGTAACGTCTGTTGGGAGATCTATATAGGTTGAATATATGACTATATACACATTGCTTAAATATATACTCAAATATTAATATATTATATGAAGTCTGATATTTACATGGTTCAGCCTCTGTAGTGCCTTCTCCCAGGTCACCGATTGGAGCTGCACTGGCCTCCGGGTCGAGAGTTTCAGAGCCAGCAGCTCGGGCCTGTGAAGGGGCCGAGGAGCGTGCGGAAGCAAATCTACGGGGGAAACGGAGATTGAGGAGGCCGCATAAAGTCTCCTCATAAGGTTATAGGAAAATTTTCCGTGGGGGTGGATCCCGATTTCCACCTCTCAGATGGGCTTTTGCCCACTCCCTCATGAGGCGGACTTTATTGCGAATCCGCACCCTCATATCCTCAAATCTCTGCATGATTTGAACCGAGGTCCTCTGGACGTCTCACCGAATTCACAGAAACGGTGATAGACACCCAGAGGGACCTCCTAATCAACGGCTTTGTCGCACCCCTTCTGAGTCCCAAACAGCTGCAGATAAAACTCCTCGACCGCGTGGACCAGTGCAGTACTTTTCGCCGTGTGAACCTGGGAGACATCCTGTTGGTTTTCGGGAAATATATTATATATACTGTATATAAGTACACCAACAGGCAGAGAACTGACAAAAATAGCAACGTGTAATGGACTTTTATATGGGGAAGTAAACATGAGATGCACCATGGGACATGGCATCTGTACACCTGATTGGATAAAATAATGTAATTTTGTTAGCATGTCTGTAAGGCCATACTGAGTCAAGTCATGTTTGTGTGATGATCTCTGATTGGCCGTTACTTAATGTTTCATGAATTCATATTCTTTGTAACTTCCATACACATACCTCCTGGGGTTGCTGTTACTACATTTGGCATGTAGAATAAATTAGAATTTATGAGAATGGTATGCGTATATATGTGATGCATATATAATATTAGGAATCCGTTTAAATTTAATATTTGTGTTTGACATTTTAACTAGATTGTATTTTTAGTCATGATAGTAAATATAATCGTCACATTAGTAAATGTTTATTACACATTTGGATGTTTAATATTGATCAAGTTCTTTAATAAAAGTTTACAAATATTTTAGATTCAAAAAGTAATGATTGTATGTATTCATTGTTTATTCAATAAATATTGTGACTCACTGTGAAGTATTGACAGTGCTCTATTAAATGTATTTTCAATCCCAACAATGCACATTGATTGTTTGCTAGTGCGTGAATTTATATTAGATTTTACATAGATGCGTATCTCGTGTTGAAAGATACGTTTACCATGCTATATTTCAATAATGGTGAAATGCGTAATTTGTATTTAAAATGGACGTTACTTTGAGAACTATAAATGGAATTTTTTAAATTTGAAAATCAATGTTTATGTTCCTTGATTTAAAAAATAAAATCAAGCATGTATTTGTCTGAAATGCTCACATATAATTTTTATTTTCAAGGTGTCTTTATTGTTAAGGAACAGATATGCAATAGTGTGAAGAATCTAAAGACATCTGTCTAACCATTGAAACTATGCATTGTTGCCCACCCACAAATAAGTAGATATCTCCCAGTAATGTTTTGCTGCTCTTAAACCTATGCATATAATTTGTGCAAACTTAGGATAACATGAGAATGAACCCTATGTGATTATTAAAGTCCATTTCATTTTAGATTCAAATCTGCTCTGTCTGAATCATGGAAGATTAACTTATGGTTGTATTTCCCTTTCACTACAAATGAAATAGCTATTAACTCTAACTAAATAGTTAACATAATAGCCAATAATCTAATAGTAAATATGCAATGGTATTGTTTAGAAATAAACATGCAGTTATGTCCAAATATGAAAATATATTTAAATAGCTGAGTGTATACCCCGTGAAAGGTTAGATACATTTAAAGGGACAGTAAACCAAAAATAGATATTTATGTTAATACACTTCTTAACTCCCTCCTTTGATGGAGATTTTGAATGGTTCATTGTAGACTCTTAAAGGGACAGTATACTCTAATATTTGGATCACTTAATGTGTTTGCAATTCCTTATTATTTTATTAGCAGCAGAGTATATCAAGTATGAAATTAATTTTTTCATGTTTGTCTATGAATTATTATTTGGAAGCCACAACAAAATTACATTTTCTTAGCTTGTAGATATAATCTGATCTCCTAACTTTATCCCACTGTTTACATATACATACTTCTTATATCTGCAAAATAATCAACATCAATTTTTAAATATTGTATTACCTTATATATTGTATGCCCCACTGGTAGTGAAATATCTTATAATGGCTGTGTTTACAAAGCTTTGCCTTAAGGAAAAAAACATTATGAATAGCTGGAGATACCATAGGAGAAATAAACTATTTGAAAATAAAAATTAAGGATAACAGAAATACTAGTAAACAATTTTATACACTCCAGCAGGTAAAGAGGATAATTGTAAGAAATTATATGTTGAAATATCTATGAGTTAACTATACCTTTAAATGACTCCACTAGAGTGAAAAGTCATCAATATGGCATATAATAACTAGCTCTGTCTAAATGTGAAAATAAACTTAGCTATCATGTTTTCTTTAAAGATCATTTAATCTACCTAGGCTACCTTGCAAATAATGCTACCATAATAACTAAGCTATATTTATTTTAAGAATATGTTAAAGAAATTTAATTAAAAAAATTATAGCTATTAGAATGTGAATATATATATATATATATATATATATATATATATATATATATATACTACACTGTCACTTTATTCTAACAGGTTCATCCTACACATTTCTTAAAAGTGACATGACCAAAGTTGTTATGTAGACTTTATACTGCATAGCCAGGTCATTAACATTTTAGGATTTGTACATCTCTAAATCACACAACCAAAAATGAGATGGCTGTATCTAACTCCACCTTCACTTTTGTAAGATACAAGACTTTAAAACTCATTATCTCCTTGAGCTGTGTTTATATTTGATTTTTTTTCTTAAAATTTCAAATTTATTATATTTAATATCAGGCATGTGCTTGTAAAAAAGATACTTTAACAAACAGTCATGGGACTAATATTTGATATACATGTCCTAATATTAGAAGGATGTATTTCTTATTATCTTACTTGGATAGAGAATATATATATATATATATATATATATATATATATATATATATATATATATATATATATATATATATATAATTTAAATAAATAAATAAAAAATATATAGTATGTAAAGATATTTATTAGAAAAAAAAACTAACAATAAATCTATATTCGTTTTGGAATTCATCAAAAATGAAAATCTGTAAGGAAAAAAATAAAAAGAAGAGATTAGAATATGAAATCAATTCTGATATTTAATGAACACATGACTAAACAAATATTCTGTAAATCTAATAATTTGAAATTCATGTTCTGTCTAGCTCTAATGTTTTGATATTAAAGCCAGGTTCAAAATGGAGATCGAGATCTATATCATCTATATATATCTACACACAATTTAACATTAATCACACTAAATTGTCTAATCAAGAGATGACTTACATATTAACATTTAAAATTAGACAAAATAATGTCTAATATCCAATTTTGTTCAAATATTCCTAATTATTCAATTGTATGAGGGACGTACTTGAATGTAATATTTCCTATCCCTTCAAAAACTAATATACCTAAGTGTCAACTATGAAATGTATCCCTTTATCTATAACAAAACAAGCGAGGCGGAGGGTCCAACACTTGAAAAAAAGACTACATATGTAGCACTCAAGGGGTTAATGCATTGTAGATTATCAAATATTTATTTGACAGAAAATAGACAGCAGAGAGGGATAACTGAACTCAAAAAGTGGACAGTCGCTGCTCTGTGCTTTAAAACATAACTTTTATTAATGAAAATCAACACATGTTATTACACATACTTCAAACTTGTTTCCCAATGCTGCAAAAAATTGCCTTCTCAACACCTCTTAACACTATGAAGTTAGCCAATACAATTCTAATATACCAAAATAACATTCCAACATACATTCTTACTGATTTATCACTGGGGAAACTGACCAAAGCCCTTTTGGTTTAAAGCACTCCACCCAGTTCAGGTGTGTTCCAGACACAGATATTTAACTGTGTGTATATAAAGCCAGAAAACCTCATCCCATGCAGTCTGGATGAGGGGTATAGTATTGTAATGTTGGAATGTTATTTTGGTATATTAGAATTGTATTGGCTAACTTCATAGTGTTAAGAGGTGTTGAGAAGGCAATTTTTTGCAGCATTGGGAAACAAGTTTGAAGTATGTGTAATAACATGTAGCCAGGAAGCCTCATCCCATGCAGTCTGGATGAGAGATTGGAAATTCTATTTTGATATATTAGAATTGTATTCTTGAGTTTAGCTTGGCTAAAATTTTAGAGTTAGGACCAGTCTTTTGGTGGGACACCTTGTAAGTGGTGACTGGCTGAGCAGAATATGGCCATATTGTGTGACTAAGATCCCATCTTTATTTAAAAAATAAATTTTTGCAGCATTAAGGAAAAAATGGAAAAAAGTTAATATGTGAAATAATTTGTGGTCTCATGTGTCTTGGGGTGCGCCAATACCTACTCTTATTATTATATAAAGTAATCATGTCACCTCTCAAGCACCTTTTTTCTAAAGAAAACAGACTCAGTTTGGCTAGCCTCTCCTCCCCATATTAGCTTTGTGGCCCTTCTCTGAACCTTTTCTAGTTCTGCAATATCTTTTTTTGCGATCGGTCCCCAGAACTGCACTCCATACTCAACGTGAGGTCTTACCAGGGCTTTATATAGTGACAGAATTATGCTTTCCTCCCTTGAATCAATGCTTCTTTTAATACATGCTAGTATCTTATTAGCCTTTGAAGCCGCTGCCCTGCATTGTGCACCCATCTTTAGCTTGTTATCTATTACTACTCCCAAATCCCTTTCCTCCTCTGTTTGGCTAAGTCTAGTCCCATTTAAAAAATACATTGCCTGCTTATTTTTACTTCCAAAATGTAGAACCTTGCATCTTTCCGTATTAAATCTCATTTTCCATTTACTTGCCCATACTTCTAATTTTTGCAGATCCCTTTGTAATGAAAGTTCATCCTGCTCTGACCTAATGACCTTACTTAACTTAGTATCATCTGCAAAAATAGAGATGTCGCTATTTAATCCTTGCTCCAAGTCATTTATAAAAATATTAAAAAGAACGGGGCCCAGTACTGATCCCTGGGGGACTCCACTGATTACTTTTGTCCAATCTGAGTATGATCCATTTACTACTATTCGTTGCTCCCTATCTTTTATCCAGTTATTTATCCATGAGCTAGCATTTTCAGCTATTCACAGTCCCTTAATTTTGTGCATTAATCTCTCATGTGGCACTGTATCAAATGCCTTTGCAAAATCTAAGTATATCACATCAACTGATTCCCCTTTATCTATATTTTTACTTACTTCCTCGTAGAATCTAATTAGATTAGTTTGACATGATCTATTTCTTCTAAAACCATGCTGATTAGAACTCATAATCTTGTTTACGCGAATATGCTTATCAATATAATCCCTTATAATCCCTTCAAATATCTTCCCCACTATTGATGTCAGACTAACTGGTCTATAACTTCCAGGATCATCCCTGCTTCCCTTTTTGAAGAGTGGCACCACATCAGCTTTACGCCAATCCTGGGGTACCATGCCTGAGGATAATGAGTCTTGAAAAATTAAGAGTAGAGGTTTGTCTATAACAGTGCTAAGTTTTCTTAACACCCTTGGGTGTATTCCATCTGGGCCTGGAGTTTTATTTACCTTAATATTATCCAGGTTTTTTCCTGATATCCTCTAAACATAACCCAGTTAATGGTATGGACTGGCATGTTCTATTTTGTTCCAAAGTATCATCCAATGGTTCCTCTCTTGTGTATACTGAAGAAAAAAAACTGGTTTAGTACCTCAGCCTTCTCCCTGTCATTATTTATCATGCTACCCGCCACGCATTTTAATGTACCTATATTATCCTTCTTAGATTTTTTGCTATTTATTTACTTAAAGAACCTTTTAGGGTTAGACTTAGAATCCTTTGCAATTCATTTTTCATTTTCAATTTTGGCTAATTTGATTGCTTTTTTGCATTCCATAGTAGTTTCACTACTACTTATGATAGCTGCAATATACTTTAGTGAATACTGCACTTAAGAGTAGGGTTACTCATCAGCAACCACCTTGGTTTAGTTATATTACTATCGCAACTATAGTTGATCTTCAAACTATCTGACCTATAGGGTACCATAAGGTTCTGACCAAGTGCATGTAATAGGTATTTCCTTTTGTCTAATCTATCCACTACTTTCGCAGGGTAACTAATTGTTAGTACCGCAATAAAATTTGATAGTGGTATCATATCCTTCCCTATAGAATGAACGGATAGACTGGCTAATAATGTAAGTTCACTCATATTTAACGCTACCCGATCAAGGAATATAACTTACTAGTGGAACAACTGAATACATAGGAGCATGAACATGCTAGAACTATAAATTGTTAAGTACACCCCTACATGAGATATTTATATGGGTAACTTAAAAGTACCTTGATACAACTATACCGTCAATTATTACACATTAACTGACGAACTAAGCACCAAGATATCATTAGTTAACTCGTACAAAATACGAGTGAAGGGATGCTCTTTCATAGGTTCTAATATTGATTTTGTCAAAGTATAAAGGTGATATTCACATCAATAACAGTATTTCTATAAGCCATCAGGAATCATTTTAAATATTATCTGGAGCCTAACCTGATATAGGAATACATATACACAACGTATCTTTGGCATAAGCCAAATTAACTTCTGGCTGCCTTAGGGAAATGTGCAATTATATGATAATTACTAGTTTCCGATAAAATCTGCCCTATTATCTAACTATTAAACTGCACATGTAATAGCTGCTTACCAACCTATTTAGGGGATGTATTATTTGCCGTATGTATATGCGTCAACTTTTAGATTTCTCCTTTAAGTATATAAGGGGACACTGAGCATATCAATAACATAAACATTCAAAGAACGGAAGCTAGCAACTATTAACCGTTATGACAGTAATCTGGCCACGACAGTTCAGATTGTACACCAGCTTAGGTTCTCATACAAGCGGTGAGTCAGTTGTTATCATTCTATGTGCTACATAGTAACTTTATTTCACGTACTGAACCAGTTGTTATCATCAGTTCAGCAGTTCTATTGAACCTTTGACTGTTTGCATCCCCCTCCAGCAGTAAACTATAATTGACATACAGTACTCAAGCCTAGGATACAGTGTTGTTATTTATATCCACTGGATACAATTTAACCTCCAGGGGCCCGATCTGATATGCAGTGTCGCCCGCAAAAGTCGGCGACGCTAAATTTTGCGCTGGTTTGGTATCACATATATGGCGTAGCATACAACTTACGCGCGTATATTTCTGCCTTCGCCCGTATTTTTTTTTACCCATAGACTGACATACAAAACATGCGCAGTTTGGTATCCAATATACAGCGTAAGGACTTACGCGCGCAGATTTCAGAAAATCTACTCCATTCTCATCTCGCCACAAATTGCAGGCGCAGGAACCTTTGCACTGACTAATAAACCAACGTAACTCCCTGGAAGCCTTAACAAACACATACATTTAAGCAGCATCTCAAGGTTAAAGGGACAGTATACTATGATATTGCTTTTTTAAGGTTTATTTGTGTATCTGAAATAGTTTGAAGCCACAACATAATCAAATGGATTGAGCTTGTAGGTACTTTATCACATTGTGGACATATACTTGCTTATTTACTTTCAATTGGATTACCTTCATCTCTTTAGTACCCACTGGAGTGTAATTTATTCTAATGCTAACACAGCTTGTCACTGATGCCAAAATATATAAAGGGACAGTCAAGTCCAAAGAAAACTTTCTTCTTTTAAATAGGACATGTTATTTCAAACTTCTTTCAGATTTAATTAGAACACTTGCTTTGTTCTCTTGGTATTCTTAGTTGAAAGCAAAACCTAGGATGGCTCATATGATCATTTCTAACACCTTCTTAAAGGCTGCCTCTTTGCAATTGTGTCAAACCAATCACAGACACCACAACCTCTCACCTGCAGACTTAAAACACCTGATAATGCCCACCCTATCAGTAACATCACTACTATATATATAGGGTTGCCACCTCGGCCATGTTTTCCTGGACACTTATGAGTTACACATGCTGCAGGGCGTGCAGAGGGAAACGTGCATTGTGCTGCGGGACAGCACAAAAATAGTGACCCTGAACAGAACTATTCATGATCCTCCCTGCATGCCCTGCAGCATGTGTAACTCATAAGTGTCCAGGAAAACATGGCCGAGGTGGCAACCCTATATATATATACCAATGTGTCAATTTATATTGGATGTGAGATACATTGATTTACATCTTACAAGTGAATATTACTATATGTACCCTTCATAAACAACTATTGTGGATGTGAGTTATAGTACAAGAATATGTCATAAACAGGATAATATTACCTTTTTTGGGCCATTTCCACACAGGCCTTATTATATGTTTTAACAATATTACTGTACTAAAACACACCTCACATGGATGTGGATGACAATTATATGGTAAATAACAGAGGACAAGCTTTATGGTGAACTATAAGAATATTTATTTCTTTTTAGGCTTCTTGGATGAGGGGGCCAAGGTGACTGTAGTGGATTTCCTTGGTCTCCTGGTTTGAGACGATTCAGATGTTTCTGCTGGAGTGCTGGCCACAGATGATAGGCTGGAGGCAGTGTCCCGCTGGTGTATAAAGTGCTCAACCAACACACCCAAGAGTTGATTTTGTTCCCGCCATCCCGCCATTATCCATCTGCATCTGCATATCAGAATGAATTCTCATCATCTGTGACTGGTTTTGTACAATTCCATTTAATGATGCTGCAATGTGCCTCTGCACCTCTCTTGGCTCCTGTGAAACCTCTGTTGGCCTCTTTGAATGCTCTCGCAGCTTGTTATGAGCCTCCTCTGGAGTGAAATGTATTCCTCGCCCAGGGGAGAATTCAGTGGATCTACATGCTCTTGAGCAGCAGTGATTCTAGGTGCAGGTTCTGCTCTATCTGCTGGTGCATCATGGACAACTTCAGCTGCTGGTGCATCATGGACAACTTCAGCTGCTGGAGCTTCAGGGACAACTTCAGCTGCTGGTGCTTCAGGGACAACTTCAGCTGCTGGTGCATCATGGACAACTTCAGCTGCATCTGCTTCATGGATAACTTCAGCTGCTGGTGCTTCAGGGAAAACTTCAGCTGCTGGTGCTTCAGGGACAACCTCAGCTATATGCTCATCTGAGGATGGTGGAGCTCTCCCAAGGGAAGCGGATGGTGGAGCTCTCCCAAGAGAAGAGGATGGTGGAGCTCTCCCAAGGGAAGCGGATGGTGGAGCTCTCCCAAGGGAAGCGGATGGTGGAGCTCTCAGGCTGGATTGGTAGTCCCATTGACGACTAGTGTGTAACCACTCAGCATTTCCAGTTTGCATTTCTTGCGACATCCCCGTGTGGAAAAGCCATGACTGGCCTGATAATGTGTTGGGGGGGGTAAAGACATGGACCCTTTGTGGCTGACTTGGCATACGACCCTCTTGCCAGGGGTCGTATGCCAATGGTGGTGGCATCACTTCTGGGTCCTCAACGGAGGCAATCCAACCCTGCACATGCCTGGGAGCATACTGTCCATGTTGCTGCCTGAAGACTGGTGGTGGAGGTGGCTGCATGCCTGTGACTGGTGGTGGTGGTGGAGGTGGCGGCATGCCTGTTTGCAGTCTGGTGACAGGAGGTTCTGTGGAGGAGTCAAATGATGATAGGGATTAGTACAGTCATATATATGTCCATGTGGGCATACAATATACATTGATACATGCTAGGGACAATACTCATTCTCATGTCAAACTGTATAACATGCATGTGCACAATGTGATTTGTGATATGAGGGATTTAAATCTGCACAGTATACAGGTATGTGTTTCATACAATAGTTATATGTACATGTCAGTGATGGAGAAAATGTGTTCTTTAAGTGACCCTATGGTCACACAATTTACTTTAGCCTGATGTAGGCACAGAACTTGCTTTCGGAGCTAAAAGTATTGTGATGGCTATAGTGTCCATTTACTGAAAACTCAACATGTGGCTTGTGGCCTGTGTTACTCTGAGACATGTTAGTATTGCACTATTCCACCTCATATCATGAATTGCATTGTGTTAAGTAGCATTAATGTTTTTGTTAGTAGGCCAAATACCATGCTCCTCATTGTGTACATGAATGTGTGACATTAAAGGATGTTATATCTCAAATACATATAATACTGGTGTGTGGGATGTTACTCACCAGCATGAGGTGCTGTGGTTGCAGCCCCTGAGTCACGAGCCCCTGGAAGTCCACGAACTGCTGTGATACTCAGGGACCTGCGTATCATCTCCTGCCAGGTGTTTTATTCAGTTTCCAGGGGTGGACCACCGCCTGTTTCCCTCTGGTGCATGGCTTCCTGCCCCATCTTCTCTTTCACTCGCCTCTTGCAATCGTTCCACCTTTTTTTTAAGTCCCTCGACAGTCCTCCTCTGCGGGGCCACACTGTTTACAGCATCCTCTACTGCCAACCATGCTGTCTTATGCCTTCGGGCAACGCCTTTGCCCTTCTCCTGGCCAAAGAGGGCACTGTGATTGTCCATGATGGCCTGGACTAGCGCAACATTCTCATTGAAGGAGAAGTTTGGGCATCTCATGCGCTCCTCCTCTGTGGCCACCTGGCTTCCTCCCTGGGATGTCCCTGGTGTGGGTTCCTCCCTATCTTCTCCCTCCTCCCCCCTTCTGTCCCCATGTGCACCCTCTGTCCCTCTTCTAAGTGTGCCTGGTCTCTGGGCATCTCCCCTCCCATCATCCCTTCTAACTCTCCCTCTCCCCACTCCACTAACTCCCTGACAGGGACCCCGCTGCTCCTCCTGTCCGCTACAATACTCCTCTCCCTGCAACTCCGCTCCCCTCCTCCCCTCCGCCCTACCTCTCCCTGACATCCACACACTACACACACTCACACACTCACACTCACTCCCAGTTCAATCACACACAATCACAACTAAACACTCAGCCTATCACACTGTAAAATTGAAATAAAATGTGTGAGGTGTTAGAAAAAAAAAGTGTTGTGTATTTTGTATATGTATGTATGCAATATTTGTGCAATATGTAAAAATAGGTGTAAGTAAATGTACAAGCTTACCCAAACAAAAATCTGACTTAACTAACTATTATGCTGCGCCTCTCTCACTACTCTTACTAATCCTAAACTCACTGTAGTGTGCTGTAGCTCAACGAACCATCCAAACACACTGAAGAAAATGGCGGCTGCGCATGGGTTTATATATGACTTTTGAATAGCGTAATTACGTTGCGCATTTTTAGATGGAGTCGCAGGTAATTTTTACGAGTCTTAGCTAAATTTGCATAAAACTACACTTTATTGAGACTTTACGTGAACAAAATACTGGCGTAAGTACTTGCGACGACTAAAATGTGTATTTGCGCACTTTTCGGAGCAACGCCAGTTTGTCCTACTTACGCCACTTTAGCATCTGACGGCGCCGTATATTGGATAGCCCGATGTGCGTGGTGAAATTACGGGCGGCACGGGTTCCCTTGCTTGCGCCGAAAACTATGCCGTACATCGGATCGCGCCCCAGGTATACCTATTTGAGCGTATGTTTAGATAACTGCATTTAGATGTAGTTTCACTATCTTGCATCTCACTTTTACACTATAGCAGCTTCATATTTAACCCACAATAATTAGGTTCATTTGACCGTCATTAGGCTCCTGAGAGTGTTTTTAAATCTTGTATTTTCTTATTTTATTATGTGTTGATTTTCATTAATAAAAGTTATGTTTTAAAGCACAGAGCAGCGACTGTCCACTTTTTGAGTTCAGTTATCCCTCTCTGCTGTCTATTTTCTGTCAAATAAATATTTGTTATTCTACAATGCATTAACCCCTTGAGTTCTACATATGTAGTCTTTTTTTCAAGTGTTAGCCCCTCCGCCTCGCTTGTTTTGTTATAAAGGGATACATTTCATAGTTGACACTTAGGTATATTAGTTTTTGAAGGGACAGGAAATATTACATTCAAGTATGTCCCTCATACAATTGAATAATTAGGAATATTTTAACAAAATTGGATATTAGGCATTATTTTGTCTAATTCTTTTTTTTTTTAAATATTTTTTTATTGAGGTAATGAGTAACAACAAAACAGGAAATATGTCCAGGCACCGATCAGAAGTGATAAGAGCAATTATACAATTCTCATACAGAAAATAAACTTGAGCTAAAACATTAAAGGGACACTGTACCCAAATTTTTTCTTTTGTGATTCAGATAGAGCATGACATTTTAAGCAACTTTCTAATTTACTCCTATTATCAAATTTTCTTCATTCTCTTGGTATCTTTATTTGAACTGAAAGAATGTAAGTTTAGATGCCGGCCCATTTTTGGTGAACAACCTGGGTTGTCCTTGCTGATTGGTGGATAAATTCATCAACCAATAAAAAAGTGCTGTCCAAGGAACTGAAACAAACAAAAAGCTTAGATGCCTTCTTTTTCAAATAAAGATAGCAAGAGAAGAAAGAAAAATTGATAATAGGAGTAAATTAGAAAGTTGCTTAAAATTGCATGCTCTATCTGAATCACAAAAGAAAAAATTTGTTTCAGTGTCCCTTTAAGGTACCAGTATTGCATTTGCAATTATAATCGTCATGTCCAACCAGCAGTAGTGCTATATACATATGAATGAGAGCTGGTATTATACAATATAGCAAGTTCAATAGTAAGGAAATAGCTACTGATATGGGCTATCACACCATGTCTGAGATTGTGATCATAAGGTGTAAACTAGTTTATGGTAAGTGCAGTGTGAATATGTCGATAGCCCCATCATAGAAACAGAAAGGAGGTACTATGAACCTGTGTGTTTTAAGTAATAATATTTCAGTTATATGTTAAATAAATATAATAGAAGGTTATGCTGCGTATGTCCTCTAATATGATAGAGCAAGGTAACCAACCTTCAGCAAATAATATGGTATACCAAAATTACATAAAATTGAGCTATGCACTTATGTAAGTTAAGACTGGCTATACAAAAACAGAGTATATTCAGATATATATAACGATAAAACCAAAATATAATGAGTAATGTGTTATAAACTTACAGCCTAATTTAAACTAGGTAATATCCCAGATGCTTTTGTTATTACTTGGCCTTAGCCTATGCCCTTATTCCGAGGCATGATCTGTTCAGTCCAGAGTGTATAGCGGAGCTCAAATGGGATCTGGAAACTGCTAAACAGGCAAGTTATAGCATAGTTCTGATTAATATGAAAGCCAGCTAAGCCCAAGGCTATGTGTTTAATGTCTCCTGGTGGTTGTTCTGGGCTGGTGGGTCGAATTTTTGGGATTGGTGAAATCGCCTCCTCAAAAGACTTCAGGACAGTGTTACAGGCTCCCTGTATGACCCTGATTGCAATGGGCAGCAGCCGCCAAGTACCAACCATCTCCGTCAGAGGTGTAATGCTGCAAGCAACTGCAGTGGACTCCACGGCAGTCGAGACCAGTTCAGAGCCAGCCATCCAGCCCTCCGCATGAGAATACAATTTACTTGTGAGCGGTAAAGTATTAGCAAATTGTGATGTTTTGTCCTTTAAACGTAGATCTTTTTCAAGAGGAACTAGTGAAATAGAGCTTCTCTCCAATGCGAGACTCATTACAGCGCTCAGAGGGGTGTCATGTGGAGAAGACTTTGTATGGGTCTGTGGTGTGTTTGCTCTCCACCCCGAAGGGGTGAGCACGTCCTCCTCATCTGTAAGGGAGAGTTGCCAGCTAGGTTTCTTGTTCTCTGAAAAATCTTCCTCTATATGTTCAGTTTCTGTCCCAGGAGTTAGTGCTCCTACATCAATCAGGGAGGTCTCGTCATTCTCAGTGGGATCTATATCAGCCGTCATTTTAGATATTGAGTTTACCTCTCCCCCTTACTGATCACTGATTATAAGCATTAGGTCATGGAAGCTGCAACACATTTTCTCCTCCAATCTGTTCAGCGATGCCTGCACTTGTTTGTAAAAATCTGCCATATTTGGCTGAGTAGCAGAGGACTCTGTATGATTTAGGCTGCAACTGTAAAACAAGCAATCACTTCTGCCTAGTGGTCACCTCAGTTGGCACAGGCCCAAAACAAAATTGTTGTAGCAGATGATAAAAGCTTTCTTAAATTAGGCTTGAAAAAGGTAGCTTACTCCTTTCATGAGTACCTATCCAGGACCTAGTTAGGAAATATGAATTTTGCTCTTTATTAAGCTAAATGTTCATTGATTTTGCAGGAGCTCATGAGCTGTGCGTCTTGACTCTTCTGTAGTTAGCTCCGCCCGATTTTGTCTAATTTTAAATGTTAATATGTAAGTCATCTCTTGATTAGACAATTTAGTGTGATTAATGTTAAATTATGTGTAGATAGATATAGATGATATAGATCTCGATCTCAATTTTGAATCTGGCTTTAATATCAAACATTAGAGCATAGACAGAACAAGAATTTCAAATTATTAGATTTACAGAATATTTGTTTAGTCATGTGTTCATTAAATATCATAATTGATTTCATATTCTAATCTCTTCTTTTTATTTTTTCTGTATGGTCTTTAAAAGTCGATTCTATTGAAAATATCAGTTTATCTTCATTATGTGTCATATTCATCACTTTCTAAATAGAGGATTGTGAAATACCATCTAAAAGAAATGAGGAACATAAGTGTTTCCCATAGGAATTATCCTGCATCCCCAGTCTTGTTCCATAGAATTGTGTCCACTCACCATGTGAACGTGTCTTTGTATGTTTTTCTAAGTCAGCACAGTTGAAAGACAATGCCACAGACATGATCACATTGGCATTCTTCACTTTCAGTCTGGTATTCTTCACTTTCAGTCTGTAGATGAAGTCATCTCCCTAATGGAAAATAGAGTGTACATCAAATCTCTAATAAAATGGGACATAATTCTGCTATGGATCATGGTCCAACCCCCCCCCCCCCATCTGGTCCTATACAATGTGTATACTTACAATGTGAAGGTGTCTTTACATGTTTTTCAAAGTCAGCACAGTTGAAAGACAATGCCACAGACATGATCACATTGGTATTCTTCACTTTCTGTAATGGAAAATAAATTGAAAATCAAATTTCTAAACAAATTGTACATAGTTTTTCATCCCCCCCCCCCATTCTCTCAGTCCATACATTGTGTCTACTTACCATCTGATGTTGTCTTAAAAAATCAGGTGGCAAAGTCATTACAGGACCCAATGCCAGAATCATCTGATGTATAAATTACCTATGATAATAAAATATAATTTTTAGATTGCCATAATCATTTCTTGAACAATCCTAACATGTTTGCACAATTCTACTTTCATTTTACTAAAAGTGTCACATATTCGCAATGCTCCTTTATAACTTATATTATTTACCGTCTGAAGTGGCGGTTGATGATGTTGTCTCTGACATTGACCCCCTCATCCCGGAATGGCCCCTCTAGAACTGGGTTGTCCTCCTCATCTTGGAGGAGCTCTCGGGGCGCCTGGATGGCCTGCAACATCCTAGCCTGCTGAGCTATGTTATGCAGGACGTTGCAGGCTATAACGATCTTCGCCACCCTACTAGGGCTGTATGGGAGGGCTCCTCCAGACCTGTCTATGCATCGTAACCACATTTTGAGGAGCCCAAACATCCGCTCCACTACAGCCCTAGTCAACTTGTGCACCCGATTATAGCGCACCTGGGCGTCGTCAGCCGGGTTACATATAGGCGTAATGTGCCAAGGCCGGCTCATGTAACCCGAATCACCTATAAATAATGAACATGACAAAATGTCAATATTACAAATATGTTACTAATTATGATATGAAAATACATTTAAATCCAATGATACAATGCATTTGTGTATGCGAAAATAGCTAGACATTGCGGAAATTGTCAAATAAATGGTTAAATTGCATCCTATATCTGCACATTTAAGCTATGACCTGCTACATATCTGGTTTTCGCTAAAACTAGACATTTGCTGAAAGAGAAATAAATGGTTAAAACTCATCCTATATCTGCACATTTAAGCTATAACCTGCTACATATCTGTTTTTCGCTAAAACTAGACATTTGCTAAAAGAGAAATAAATGGTTAAAGCGCATCCTATATCTGCACATTTAAGCTTTAACCTGCTACATATCTGGTATTCGTTAAAACTAGATATTTGCTGAAAGAGAAATAAATGGTTAAAGTGCATCCTATGGGGCCTATTTATTAAAGGTCTTGCGGACCTGATCCGACAGTGCGGATCAGGTCCACAAGACCTTGCTGAATGCGGAGAGCAATACGCTCTCCGCATTTAACATTGCACCAGCAGCTCACAAGAGCTGCTGGTGCAACGCCGCCCCCCGCCAGCAGGGAGGTGTCAATCAACCCGATCGTACTCGATCGGGTTGATTTCCGTCGATTCTTGTCCGCCTCATCAGTGCAGGCGGACAGGGTTATGGAGCAGCGGGCTTCATAACTGCTGTTTCTGGCGAGTCTGAAGACTTGCCAGAAACACGGGCCCACAAGCTCCGTTCGGAGATTGATAAATGGGCCCCTATATCTGCACATTTAAGCTATGACCTGCTACATATCTGGTTTTCTCTAAAACTAGACATTTGCTGAAAGAAAAATAAATGGTTAAAGCGCATCCTATATCTGCACATTTAAGCTATGACCTGCTACATATCTGTATTTCGCTAAAACTAGACATTTGCTAAAAGAGAAATAAATGGTTAGAGCGCATCCTATATCTGCACATGTAAGCTATGACCTGCTACATATCTGGTTTTCGCTAAAACTAGACATTTGCTGAAAGATAAATAAATGGTTAAGGCGCATCCTACATCTACACATTTAAGCTATGACCTGCTACATGTCTGTTTTTTGCTAAAACTAGACATTTGCTGAAAGAGAAATAAATGGTTAAGGCGCATCCTACATCTGCACATTTAAGCGATGACCTGCTACATATCTGTTTTTTGCTAAAACTAGACATTTGCTGAAAGAGAAATAAATGGTTAAAGCGCATCCTATAACTGCACATTTAACCTATGACCTGCTATATATCATTTTTTAGCTAAAACTAGACATTTGCTAAAAGAGAAATAAATGGTTAAAGTGCATCCTATATCTGCACATTTAAGCTATGACCTGCTACATATCTGGTTTTTGCTAAAACTAGACATTTGCTGAAAGAGAAATAAATGGTTAAAGCTCATCCTATATCTGAACATTTTGCACATTACACAAACACAACTGTTTTTGAACATTACAGTGGCAATTGTCTAACTTCTTAACCATGCTGTGCACAAGTACTCACCAACGAACCACCCATGGGGAAACTGTCTGTCCTCAAACTGCTGCCAGAGTGAGGACTGCCTGAAATTCGTGCACACCTGCATAATCCGCATCCGTGAGTCGCAAACTAACTGAATGTTGAGACTATGAAAATGTTTGCAATTTCGGAAGGGCCTATCATCTGCTGGAGCACGCAGCGCAATGTGGGTGCAATCTATTGCTCCCAAGACATTGGGCATTTGAGCTATTGCATAGAGTTCCCTCTTGATGCGCCTCCAATCGTCATCATTTTGAGGGAATCCTATGTAAAGCTTACAAACTCGTACCATGGCGCCCAGAAACTGGTCAAAAACCACATAAAAGGTGCCCTGAGACAACCCATGCATGTACCCCACTGAGGATTGAAAATTTCCGGAGGCTAGGACGTGTATGCAGCATAGCATCTTGGTAATGCCAGGGATTGCAGTCCGCATATGTTTACAAGGCTCCAGATGAGGTTTAAGTACTTCGTAAAGGCTCATGAGTTGCTCTCGATTGAGCCTATACTTGTCATAAACCTCGAAGTCGCTCATGTTCTCAAACGTGGGTCTCACCCTTTCAACACAAGGACCTCTGATCAGACATTCCCCACACCTCTCTTGGAGACGCCGAGCCCGTCTGATTCTGTTGTACCAAACTTGTCCAACAGCACCTACACAAGCTAACTGCGGATCATCCATATTTGCCAAGCCAAGCAGCACAAAGCCAAACAGCAGAGCAAACGCACAAGGAGTAACAAGGTATGCAAAAACACAAAAGCGATTTGATACTATGTCGATCACAAAGGACACTTTGGCCATGTTGTTTGTGGGATTTATAGTGCAAAATGTCCAATGGTAGTGTGTTTGTAATGATTGCTGATGTATCCACTTGATTGTATCTGAGCGGCGCAAATGCTTTCAAAGTGGGCGCTTTTTTAGGTGTTTGCTGAAATTTTGTTTTCTCCCAATAAATCATAATGTGAAAGTGTAAAATGTAACATATACAGTGCATCTTCATAATGTTTGTTCATATGCGTAACAAATACTTATTAAATGCGATCTTATATTATAAAACATACGTCCACGATAACTTGATTGAAAGTGCATACTTGTGTATAATGTGTGCATAGACATGGCATAGAATCTGATCTATCAATGTTGCTGCAATATTGTTGCAAAACGATAAAGTAACGGCTGACATCTATAATATTCTATATATAAGTGATTGGCAAGATTTCAATATTTTACGTGTCCCATTGAAACCGCAATAATAATGAAGATCTTCCGGCTGACATCTCCTCCCTTACACTTCCACTATAACCTGCCCTGATCTCGCTACAGCCCACTATAACAAAACTCTCTCCTCTGCACTAGACACACTTGCCCCTCCCCAGCTGCGCAAAACACCACGCAGTCAGTTACAGCCCTGGCATGCTCAGCATACACGCTATTTGCAAAAATGCTCTCGTACTGCTGAGCGTGTCTGGAGGAAAACTCACTCTGAACCTGATTTCATACACTATAAGTTTATTCTTCGCTCATACACTTCTGCCCTTCACTTAGCCAAGCAAACCTACTTCTCTTCTCTCATATCTACTCTTTCCTCAAACCCTAAATGACTCTTTTCCACCTTTAACTCTCTCCTCTACCCACCTGCTCCACCACCCCCGTCTGTCTTTAGTGCTCAAGCCCTGGCAGACTACTTTTTAAACAAAACACGTACTATCCGAAGCAACATCCCAACACCAACCTGCAATATTCCAACAGGCCCAATTACTCCCTCTGCCACCCTCTCTATCTTCCATCCAGCCACTGAGAATTAAGTTTCTTCCTTACTATCTTCCTCACGCCTCACTACCTGCCCACTCGACCCTATCCCTTCCCATCTAATACCCTCCCTATCTTCCACCCTCACTCCTGCTCTTACCCACATCTTTAACCTATCTCTCTCTACCGGCTCATTTCCATCTTCTTTCAAACACACAAAAGTCACTCCCATACTCAAAAAACTCTCCCTCGACCCTAATTCTCCCGAAAGCTACCGCCCCATATCACTGCTTCCACTAACATCAAAACTCCTTGAAAAACTAGTTTACAATCGCCTAACCCACTTCCTGTCCACCAACACTTTGCTTGACCCACTGCAATCTGGATTCTGCCCAAAACATTGAACTGAGACTGCCCTTACCAAGGTTACAAATGATCTTCTCTCTGCAAAAAATATTGGCCACTACTCTATACTCATCTTACTCGACCTCTCAGCTGCCTTCAACACAGTTGACCACCCCCTCCTCCTACAGACCCTTAGCTCTTTTGGCCTCTGTGACACTGCTCTTTCCTATCTTTCCCACAGGTCTTTTTCTGTGTCATTTGCGGCGACTCCTCCTCTCCTATGCCTCTGTCTGTTGGAGTACCTCAAGGATCTGTTCTGGGTCCTCTACTCTTCTCCATCTATACTTCTTCGCTGGGTAAACTTATCAACAGTTATGGCTTCAAATATCACCTCTATGCTGATGACATCCAGATCTACCTCTCCACTCCTGCTCTCTCTCTCTCTGTCCTTTCTCATGTCAGTGACTGCTTATGTGGTATTTCTTCCTGGATGGCCTCTCACCACCTAAAGATTAACATGTCCAAGACTGAGCTCCTTTTTATCCCCCCCTCAAGTTCTACTCCGATTTCTGACTTCTCTATCCCTGTTGACGGCATCACCATTTCCCCATTGCCCCAAGTTTGCTGCCTCGGAGTCACACTTGACTCAAATCTATCCTTCGTCCCCCCATATCCAATCACTTTCTATATCCTGCCGCAACCATCTACGCAATATTTCCAAAATTCACCCTTTTCTGAGCGCTGACACCACAAAGTAAATAATCCACTCCCTTGTTAGCTCCCGACTTGACTACTGCAATTACCTACTCGCTGGCCTTCCTCTTTCCCGCCTCTCCCCCCTTCAATCCATCCTAAATGCCTCCGCCAGGCTGATCCACCTTTCCCGTCGATCTGCATCTGCTGCACCTCTCTGCGAGTCCCTTCATTGGCTCCCCATTCACAGCAGAATTAAATTCAAAATTCTCACCCTTACATACAAAGCTCTCACCAACGCCGCTCCCCTCTACCTATCCTCTCTAATACACAAGTATACTCCAGCCCGTCCACTAAGATCCAACAATGACCTGCTCCTTCTATCCGCAACTATCACCTCTTCTCATGCTAGACTGCAGGACTTCTGTCATGCAGCACCTACCCTCTGGAATACTCTACCTCGTGCTGTCAGGATTTGCCCTAATCTGTCTTCCTTTAAATGTTCCCTGAAGACTTTTCTGTTCAGGGAAGCCTACCACCCAACTCAATAATAAATTAACTTCACTTACCTAACATTTCCCTCATCTAACTCTGTATTAACATCTTTCCAAATCTTGCAGTCCTCACCTCCTGTTTCTCAACCTCCTACCCTTCTAGATTGTAAATTCCCACGGGAATAGGGCCCTCAATTCCTCCTGTATGTGTTTGTAAATTTTGTCCTGTCTTTTACAAGTCTTGTATTGTGTTATTTAAATGAATTGTATCCATGGACAGCGCTGCAGAATATGTTGGCGCTTCATAAATAAAGTATAATAATAATCTATAATATTATATTTATCAGTGATTGTCGAGATGTCAATATTTTGCGTGTCCCATTGAAATCTCAATAATAATGAAGATCATCCAACCTCTAGTCTATGTATATGTAATATTGTAGTATTCAGTGAGAAACTGATGAAAGGGGCGGTACAGTCCTAATGCTGTAATCTGTATGGTTGAAGCTTAGAATGATGTCATCATATTAGCTACATGCCTGTCTAGTTTGCAAATCTTCGTTGTGTTATTGTATTTTGTAAGATTCTTCTTGTGTGCTGATTAAAAAGATAAATGTGTGTTTCATCTGGTGAGCCTATGTAGATATGCAGTTCATCCAAGCATATGACTTGAATAAATGAAATGCTATAATAGACGTAAATGAGAGAAGTTTTTAAAATTGCCTACTGTTTGTGAATAATGAAATCTTAAAAAGTATTTTTTCTGTCCGTTTAAATATGATGATGATAGAATTGATGGTGATTTACAGTTGAAGTAATGTAATTTTGTAAAATAATTTGATGTTGTAGTGATATTCACACAAGTAAAAGCCATAACGCCAGTGTGAAATAGTCTATCTCTTGATCTATTTGTCATAGCAGGACCAACGCAAGAATGAATGAATTAGGGCTACAATTGTAACGCTGCTATTACAAGTTTTTAAGGAGAAAAAATATCTTGTGCATTAGGGAAATCTGCCAGTCGTGTGCACAGGTACGAATTCCCCATAGAAGTCAATGGAGGCGAGAAATTTCCTGAAAAAAAAAACTTCCAACACTTGTGTTGAGTGTAAAGAGAGTGACATCATGTCCTTCTGTGAAAAAGTAGCTAAATCGTGTTAATTTCCTATTTAAAAAATGTTTTGTGTACGTAATGTGCTGTATATTGTTTGTATGTATCTAATTCTGTATGTATGTGATGCTATTTGTACGTAGATGTAGCTAGATTAGTGTATGTTAACATATGTCTATGTAAGTCAATGTAAAATGGTTTTGTGTGCATTTTTTTTCAAACAAAAGATGCAGCCTGGATGAAGCCTTCTGCCGTCTGGAGGACCTCTTCTGCCCCGATTGGATGAAGACTTCTGCCGTATGGAGGACCACTTGAGCCCGGCTGGGTGAAGACGGCTCAAGGTAGGGTGATCTTCAGGGGGTTAGGTTTTTTTTAAGGGGGGATTGGGTGGGTTTTAGAGTAGGGGTGTGTGGGTGGTGGGTTGTAATGTTGGGGGGGTATTGTATTTTTTTTTTACAGGTAAAAGAGCTGATTACTTTGGGGCAATGCCCCACAAAAGGCCCTTTTAAGGGCTATTTGTAATTTAGTATAGGGTAGGGAAATTTTATTATTTTGGGGGGCTTTTTTATTTTATTAGGGGGATTAGAGTAGGTGTAAGTAGTTTAAAATTCTTGTAATTCTTTTTTTTTCTGTAACTTAGTGTTTTTTTCCGTGATTTAGTTTATTGAATGTAATTGTATTTAATTGTAGGTAGTTTAGGTAATGTATTTAATGATAGTGTAGTGTTAGGTGTAATTGTAACTTAGGTTAGGATTTATTTTCCAGGTAATTTTGTACTTATTTTAGCTAGGTAGTTATTAAATAGTTAATAACTATTTAATAACTATTGTACCTAGTTAAAATAAATACAAAGTTGCCTGTAAAATAAATATAAATCCTAAAATAGCTACAATGCAACTATTAATTAAATTGTAGCTATCTTAGGGTTTATTTTATAGGTAAGTATTTAGTTTTAAATAGGAATAATTTATTTAATTATGTTAAATGTATTTAGTTTAATTTAAATTATATTTAAGTTAGGGAAGGTTAGGTTTAGACTTAGGTTTAGGGGTTAATAACTTTAATATAGTAGCGGCGACATTGGGGGTGGCAGATTAGCGATTAATAAATGTAAGTAGGTGTCGGCGATGTTAGGGCAGGCAGATTAGGGGTTAATAAAATGTAACTAGTGTTTGCGAGGCGGGAGTGCGGCGGTTTAGGGGTTAATACATTTATTAAAGTTGCGGCGATGTCCGGTCGGCAGATTAGGGGTTAATAATTGTAGGTAGGTGGCGGCGACGTTGGGGGCGGCAGATTTGGGGTTAATAAATATAATGTAGGTGTCAGCGATGTTAGGGGCAGCAGATTAGGGGTTCATAGGTATAATGTAGGTGGCGGCGATGTCCGGTCGGCAGAATAGGGGTTAAAAAATTTTATTATAGTGTTTGCGATGTGGGGGACCTCGGTTTAGGGGTTTATAGGTAGTTTCTGGGTGTTAGTGTACTTTTGAGCACTTTAGTTAAGAGTTTTATGTTCCGGAGTTAGCCCATAAAACTCTTTACTACTGACTTTTAAATGCGGTAGAAGTCTTGACAGGAGAAGGCCTACCGATCACTTCTTCCAAGACTCGTAATACCAGCGTTAGGCAAATCCCATTAAAAAGATAGTATACGCAATTGACGTAAGGGGATTTGCGGTAGCCTCGAGTCACGGAAGAAAAGTGAGCGGTGAGCCTCTACCTGTCAGACTCGTAATACCAGTGGCCTAGATTTGGAGTTCGGCGGTAGCCGTCAAAACCAGCGTTAGAGGCTCCTAACGCTGGTTTTGGCCGCCTGCTGGTATTTGGAGTCAGTGATTAAAGGGTCTAACGCTCACTTTTCAGCCGCGACTTTTCCATACCGCAGATCCCCCTACGCCATTTGCGTATCCTATCTTTTCAATGGGATCTTTCTAACGCTGGTATTTAGAGTCGTTTCTGAAGTGAGCGTTAGAGCTCTAACGACAAAACTCCAGCCGCCTGAAAAAAGTCAGGAGTTAAGAGCTTTCTGGCTAACGCCGGTTTATAAAGCTCTTAACTACTGTACCCTAAAGTACACTAACACCCATAAACTACCTATGTACCCCTAAACCGAGCTCCCCCCACATCGCCGCCACTCGATTAAAATTTTTAACCCCTAATCTGCCGACCGCCACCTACGTTATACTTATGTACCCCTAATCTGCTGCCCCTAACCCCGCCGACCCCTGTATTACATTTATTAACCCCTAACCTGCCCCCCACAACGTCGCCGCCAGCTACTTAAAATAATTAACCCCTAATCTTCCGACCGCAAAGCGCCGCCACCTACGTTATCCCTATGTACCCCTAATCTGCTACCCCTAACACCGCCGACCCCTATATTATATTTATTAACCCCTAATCTGCCCCCCTCAACGTCGCCAACACCTGCCTACACTTATTAACCCCTAATCTGCCGAGCGGACCTGAGCACTACTATAATAAAGTTATTAACCCCTAACCCGCCTCACTAACCCTATAATAAATAGTATTAACCCCTAATCTGCCCTCCCTAACATCGCCGACACCTACCTTCAATTATTAACCCCTAATCTGACGACCGGAGCTCACCGCTACTATAATAAATGGATTAACCCCTAAAGCTAAGTCTAACCCTAACACTAACACCCCCCTAACTGAAATATAATTTACATCTAATGAAATTAATTAACTCTTATTAAATAAATGATTCCTATTTAAAGCTAAATACTTACCTGTAAAATAAATCCTAATATAGCTACAATATAAATTATAATTATATTATAGCTATTTTAGGATTAATATTTATTTTACAGGCAACTTGGTATTTATTTTAACTAGGTACAATAGCTATTAAATAGTTAAGAACTATTTAATAGCTACCTAGTTAAAATAATAACAAATTTACCTGTAAAATAAATCCTAACCTAAGATATAATTAAACCTAACACTAAACTACCTACAATTACCTACAATTAACCTAACACTACACTATCAATAAATTAATTAAACACAATTGCTAAAAAAAATACAATTAAATAAACTAGCTAAAGTACAAAAAATAAAAAAGAACTAAGTTACAAAAAATAAAAAAATATTTACAAACATAAGAAAAATATTACAACAATTTTAAACTAATTACACCTACTCTAAGCCCCCTAATAAAATAACAAAGACCCCCAAAATAAAAAATTCCCTACCCTATTCTAAATTAAAAAAGTTACAAGCTCTTTTACCTTACCAGCCCTGAACAGGGCCCTTTGCGGGGCATGCCCCAAGAATTTCAGCTCTTTTGCCTGTAAAAGAATAAATACAATACCCCCCCCAACATTACAACCCACCACCCACATACCCCTAATCTAACCCAAACCCCCCTTAAATAAACCTAACACTAAGCCCCTGAAGATCTTCCTACCTTGTCTTCACCATACCAGGTTCACCGATCCGTCCTGGCTCCAACATCTTCATCCAACCCAAGCGGGGGTTGGCGATCCATCATCCGGTGCTGAAGAGGTCCAGAAGAGGCTCCAAAGTCTTCCTCCTATCCGGCAAGAAGAGGACATCCGGACCGGCAAACATCTTCTCCAAGCGGCATCTTCGATCTTCTTCCATCCGGTGCGGAGCGGGTCCATCTTGAAGCAGGCGACGCGGATCAGCCAATAGAATGCGAGCTCAATCTGATTGGCTGATTGGATCAGCCAATCGGATTGAACTTGATTCTGATTGGCTGATTCCATCAGCCAATCAGAAAATTCCTACCTTAATTCCGATTGGCTGATAGAATCCTATCAGCCAATCGGAATTCGAGAGACGCCATCTTGGATGACGTCCCTTAAAGGAACCGTCATTCGTCGGGAGACAACGGAAGAAGAGGATGGATCCGCGTCGCCTGCTTCAAGATGGACCCGCTCCGCACCGGATGGAAGAAGATCGAAGATGCCGCTTGGAGAAGATGTTTGCCGGTCCGGATGTCCTCTTCTTGCCGGATAGGAGGAAGACTTTGGAGCCTCTTCTGGACCTCTTCAGCACCGGATGATGGATCGCCAACCCCCGCTTGGGTTGGATGAAGATGTTGGAGCCAGGACGGATCGGTGAACCTGGTATGGTGAAGACAAGGTAGGAAGATCTTCAGGGGCTTAGTGTTAGGTTTATTTAAGGGGGGTTTGGGTTAGATTAGGGGTATGTGGGTGGTGGGTTGTAATGTTGGGGGGGGGGTATTGTATTTATTCTTTTACAGGCAAAAGAGCTGAAATTCTTGGGGCATGCCCCGCAAAGGGCCCTGCTCAGGGCTGGTAAGGTAAAAGAGCTTGTAACTTTTTTAATTTAGAATAGGGTAGGGAATTTTTTATTTTGGGGGGCTTTGTTATTTTATTAGGGGGCTTAGAGTAGGTGTAATTAGTTTAAAATTGTTGTAATATTTTTCTTATGTTTGTAAATATTTTTTTATTTTTTGTAACTTAGTTCTTTTTTATTTTTTGTACTTTAGCTAGTTTATTTAATTGTATTTATTTGTAGCAATTGTGTTTAATTAATTTATTGATAGTGTAGTGTTAGGTTAATTGTAGGTAATTGTAGGTAGTTTATTTAATTATTTTATTGATAGGGTAGTGTTAGGTTTAATTATATCTTAGGTTAGGATTTATTTTACAGGTAAATTTGTTATTATTTTAACTAGGTAGCTATTAAATAGTTCTTAACTATTTAATAGCTATTGTACCTAGTTAAAATAATTACAAAGTTGCCTGTAAAATAAATATTAATCCTAAAATAGCTACAATGTAATTATAATTTATATTGTAGCTATATTAGGATTTATTTTACAGGTAAGTATTTAGCTTTAAATAGGAATCATTTATTTAATAAGAGTTAATTAATTTCGTTAGATGTAAATTATATTTAAGTTAGGGGGGTGTTAGTGTTAGGGTTAGACTTAGCGTTAGGGGTTAATACATTTATTAGAATAGCGGTGAGCTCCGGTCGTCAGATTAGGGGTTAATAATTGAAGTTAGGTGTCGGCGATGTTAGGGAGGGCAGATTAGGGGTTAATACTATTTATGATAGGGTTAGTGAGGCGGATTAGGGGTTAATAACTTTATTATAGTAGCGCTCAGGTCCGCTCGGCAGATTAGGGGTTAATAAGTGTAGGCAGGTGTCGGCGACGTTGAGGGGGGCAGATTAGGGGTTAATAAATATAATATAGGGGTCGGCGATGTTAGGGCAGCAGATTAGGGGTACATAGGGATAACGTAGGTTGCGGCGGTTTACGGAGCGGCAGATTAGGGTTTAAAAAAAAAATGCAGGGGTCAGCGATAGCGGGGGCGGCAGATTAGGGGTTAATAAGTGTAAGGTTAGGGTGTTTAGACTCGGGGTACATGTTAGAGTGTTAGGTGCAGACGTAGGAAGTGTTTCCCCATAGAAAACAATGGGGCTGCGTTAGGAGCTGAACGCTGCTTTTTTGCAGGTGTTAGGTTTTTTTTCAGCTCAAACAGCCCCATTGTTTCCTATGGGAGAATCGTGCACGAGCACGTTTTTGAGGCTGGCCGCGTCCGTAAGCAACTCTGGTATCGAGAGTTGCATTTGCGGTACAAATGCTCTACGCTCCTTTTTTGGAGCCTAACGCAGCATTTGTTTGAACTCTCGATACCAGAGTTAAATTTATGGTGCGGCCAGAAAAAAGCCTGCGGAGCGTTAACAGCCCTTTTTACCGCCAAACTCCAAATCTAGGCCAGTGTTAGGTAAAAAGCAGCATTGGGACCTCTCAACGCTGCTTTTTAAGGCTAACGCAAAACTCGTAATCTCGGTGTAAATTTAAATTAAGCTAACATTATGGAAAATAATAAAAATCTAATATTACAGAAAATAATAAACAAATTATCAAAAATTAAACCTAATCCCTAAGAAAATAAAAAAGCCCCCCAAATAAAAACACCCCCTAATCTAATGCTAAACTACCAATAGCCCTTAAAAGGGCTTTTTGCAGGGCATTGCCCTAAGTTAAACAGCTCTTTTACATTAAAAATAAACAAAGTCCCCCCTAACAGTAAAACCCCCACCCACCAAACCCCCAAAATAAAAAAAAAACTAACACTAATAAACCTAATATACCCATTGCCCTGAAAAGGGCATTTGTATGGGCATTGCCCTGAAAGGGCATTTAGCTCTTTTAAGAATTGCCCATCCCTAATCTAAATAACCCCCCCCCCATAAAAAACCAAAAAAAACCCCTAAATCTAACCCCCAGGTTGGTACTCATGGTTCCTGAAGTCCGGCGGAGAAGGTCCTGTTCCAGGCGGTGAAGTCTTCTTCCAAGCGGCGACCTCTTTCTTCTTTCAGGAACAAACCGGCGCGGAGTGGAGGGTGGAGCTGAAGACCAGCTATCCCAATAGGATGAGAGCTAGTGAAATTCTATTGGCTATTTAAATCAGCCAATAGAATTTCAGTAGCTCTCATCCTATTGGCTGATTTTGAATTTGAAGACATCGGTGTGGGTTTGATGGCGGATATAGGGGTTAATATACTTTATTAGTTATTGTGGTGGTAGATTGCGGTTGACAGGTAGATACTACGCATGCGTTAGGTGTTAGTTTATATTTTTAGATAGTTACGGGAGTTACGCTGCTCCCATACTCAGTGCAAGGCTTGCTGCGGCTGCCTTTGTGTGGCAAGGTGAAAATGGAGTAAAATTTCTTTATTTTCGCCACGTAAGTCCTTGCGCTGAATATTGGATACCGATTTGTGACGTGGTCCCATGTTAGCTTATAGGAGTCAAAATTGCAGCCGACGGGTGAAATATACGTGCCGTATTTATAGGCGGCGCTGTATATTTGATACCAATAGAAACAACAAATGTCCACAGCACTTGTAAACAAATTTCAATTTTTATTCCAAAACTTCAGAACAAGCTTGTTCTGAAGTTTTGGAATAAAAATTGAAATTTGTTTACAAGTGCTGTGGACATTTGTTGTTTCTATATGTGAATTTGGGGAATAGGCAGACCCCCAGTCTTCACGGGCACCTGCTCCATTAAGTTGCTGTTACTAGAGTGTATTGGATATATTTGATACCAAAACTGCGTAAAAAAAAACGGTGGTGGCTTTTGCGGGCGACGCTGCATATGTAATGGAGCCCTAGGATTATAATTATTTTATTACAATCCTAATTGGTATTGTTTGTTCCTCCACCACCTTCATTTCCTAATTATGTGGTTTTACTTGCAAACTAATATATTTTTTTATTGCAACATTCTTATAGTCTGAAATTTTAGTCACTTTAATATTCTACCTCTTTATCTGTTCCTAGTGGTCCTCCTTAGCAGAAGTGATGGCATAAGGGAATTGTATACATATTGTTTTCATGCAAAAATGTGCACTGAGTAAATGATTTTATCTACCATGTATTTATTAATAAGCACACTACACAAAACGCTTTCTTTTTTGTGTGTGTAATCCAGCACCCCACCCACACAAAATAAACATAACAATTTCCAATTATCTATACAGTTTATTTAGTATATAATATGTATTGCAATAATAGGGTCCCTTTAAATTCATGTTTCAGCTACTACATTTTTAAATAGTGTCAGAGCACAGGGAGGGAACATCAATCATGATGGCCGCTTCTAGCTCAATCGTGTATTCTGTTGCCAGGGGTCGAACACTTTTTAGTCTACTTAGCATTGGTTACAAAACGAGACTAAACCTATTTAGGAACAATCTGAGGTTTCTTGGTGATGATGGTAATTACATTTTATTTATAAATAGCATTATCTTCCACCTACAGATATTGCGCAGCATGGGAAGAGGCCGTATGCCTGTTTATTTACACTTGCACATGGTTTAGCCCAGCACTGTAGCGGAAGACGGTCACTTAGAGATGCTGTCAGTTATCCACAAGCTGTTCGTTTTGTAGATATTAACAAATATTAATCAGCACTTAAGTTTTCAAATGGGTGAGAACTTAAAATATTTTTACGCACTATAAAATTTAGACACACGTCACGGCGCTACAAAGAAATCGCTTCTGGTAACGTTAGTATAAGTGCAATGCTCTGCAGTGCGGGTACGAATTTGTCACTCAGCCCACTGCTGCCGTGCAAGAGCCAATGTAGCGTCACCAGCTCTGAGCATTTATTGGCTGCGCGCGCTTTTCTTTTTCCTTTCCTTTTTTTTTTTTTGTATGTAACCTTGGCGGGAAATAATTTCGTTTTTGGCTCCAAACTGCCCCACTTCCCTCCTCTGTGACTGACACCATGCCGCTCTCCACAGTATCTACCTCCCCGGCCAAGCGAACAAGAGAAGAGTTGGCTGATAACCCAGCGCCTGTGCTGAGGTTCGCTAAGCTGTCAGAAAATGCAATCACGCCTAGCCGGGGCTCCGCAAAAGCTGCGGGATATGATCTGTACAGGTAAAGTGACGTGGCTGCCGTCAGTATAGTGTAACATAATGCAAGAGTTGTACATGAATACAAATTCTCATGCAGCGCGCTTCTATTTATAACGTGTCAAAGAACTGTTTTCTGGCCTGATGTTATTTTCATCATAGTTCGATGTGTGATTAGTGCCGTGTTGTACCATGC
Source organism: Bombina bombina (assembly GCF_027579735.1). NCBI lineage: Eukaryota > Metazoa > Chordata > Amphibia > Anura > Bombinatoridae > Bombina > Bombina bombina. The sequence goes on along the minus strand of NC_069504.1, from coordinate 534,815,168 downwards.
TGCATAATGTCAGTCGTTACTCCCCTGCAGTTTTTTTTATTATTATTATTTTAACAGGTACCTATGCAAAACATACGTTGCTTTTATTTATATATATATATATATATATATATATATATATACACATACACATACAAGTACTTGGGAAAATGCTCATTTGATTGAAAGCCACCATATAAAATGCAAACATAAACGTTTCAGCATGGGAGTCTTTATAATTAAACATACATTTTATTATATATTTATCATTAGTTCATCTGTCAAAACTAAAAATTTGTATTTTGTACCTTCTTTCCCCCCCCCCATACTGATTAACACAGAAGTTACATTTTCTGTCACTTTTGAACTATTTTTCAATTTCTGCAAAACATTTGTAGGAATAAATTATGAAGCCATAAAACGAAATAAATGTTAATCTTGTTATCATGATTTACCTACAAGGTATGCATGCTCTTACCCCTGCCCATACTTTTTGGGCTAAATTTATCAAGAGTCTGCAGACGGGCATACATATGCCCCCCCTGTCTGTCTGCCGCAGCTCTCCTCTGGCGGGCAGAATTGCGTTGGTGGAATTCAGCATTGCACACGTGTGCTATTTAGCGCTCACGTGCAACGCCCCCCCGTGCAAAGGCAACCACACGCGGGCAGGAGCTGTTAATCACCCCGGTTGGACGAGACTGGGGAGATTAAAATTCTCCTCTGAAGAGGTTAGGGGAACGGCTTTCTGATGACTGCTGCTTGGTAAATACTGACTGCAAGTTCCCATTGTAGAGTTGAAGTGTCTCACAAGGTAATCACAGAGGTATAAAGTGTAACCGTATTGCTGATGCAAAACCAGGGAATGGGTAATTAGGGTGACCATATTGCCGCTTTAAAAAGTGACACATGAAAAATACATATGTCAAGGCTGTTTAAAGAAATCTTTTGTATAAGAACCCTGACATGTATTTGTAATACATATCCCTTTTTGAAAGTGGGAATATGGTCACACTAGTAATAAAGGGATTATCTATTTTATATAGAAATTCTGGGGGGTGGGGGTATGTGTGTGTATATATATATATATATATATATATATATATAATTTTATATTTTGCACTCTCATACCGGACCGGGTACACTTCACATGAACATGCTCCTCCCTGGGTGCCACTGGCACTCACAGGAAGCTGTGCTGTCCCCTGAGTCACAGGCAGCTAACCCCAGACAGGTCTGGGTGCAAGAACCATAGAGAAAATTACAAAACAAATTAATACAACACACAGAGAAAACCCAGCACTCACTTGCAAGCTCTCAGCTAAGATTTAAAGGAAAAATGTAAAGGTTAGTTACCGCATCTGGCCAAATGGGACAAGCCCAGGTACCTCGTCAAGGTCCTTTCAAATACCTGGGACCCTAAAACAGACACACAATGTAAGCTTTCAAATCCAAACAAACTGGGAACAAGGGAAGGGTGCACAGGCATATGTAATCACCCTAGACATACACAAAACATGGAAGGGAACTGCACTCTCATACTGGACCGGGTACACATTTCATGACCCTGCAACATGCTCAGCCCTGGGTGTCCCTTTCACTCGCAGAAAGCTGTGCTGTCCCCAGAGTCACAGGCAGCTAACCCCAGACAGGTCTGGGTGCAAGAACCATAGGGAAAATTATAAAATAAATTCATACAACACACAGAGAAAACTTGAAAGCTTGCATTGTGTGGCTGTTTTAGGGTCCCAGGTATTGGAAAGGACCTTGACGAGGTACCTGGGCTTGTCCCATTTGGCCAGATGCGGTAACTAACCTTTACATTTTTGCTTTTAAATCTTAGCTGAGAGCTTGTGAGTGCTGGGTTTTCTCTGTGTGTTGTATTAATTTGTTTTGTAATTTTCTCTATGGTTCTTGCACCCAGACCTGTCTGGGGTTAGCTGCCTGTGACTCTGGGGACAGCACAGCTTCCTGTGAGTGCCAGTGGCACCCAGGGCTTAGCATGTTGCAGGGTCATGGGATGTGTACCTGGTCCGGTATGAGAGTGCAGTTCCCTTCCGTGTTTTGTATATGTCTAGGGTGATTACATATGCCTGTGCACCCTTCCCTTGTTCCCAGTTTGTTTGGATTTGAAAGCTTGCATTGTGTGGCTGTTTTAGGGTCCCAGGTATTGGAAAGGACCTTGACGAGGTACCTGGGCTTGTCCCATTTGGCTAGATGCGGTAACTAACCTTTACACACACACACACATTTATTTATTTTATTTTTATTTTTTATCTTTTTATTTCAGCATCCCTTTTTACCATATATGGAAAAATGTGCCATATGTATCACTTGAATTTTATATGCTGAAAATTAAACACTGCTGTTATAACAGATTTTAAAAAGCATTTTGTAAAATGATCATAGAAGTACAAAAAGAGAAGGTTCTAAAATGTTGGGACATTTTATTATTGCTCTACTGCTTTTATATATACCTATGTGTTTAACTTAATGCTCAAGCCATTTGCAGGGGTTAAAGTCAACAGCAATGCTGTTGACATTGGCTCTGGTGAGCCAATGGCAAGATAAAGTGGGTGTAGCCACCAGTCACCTGCTAAATCGGAGAAGTGCATTTTTGATGGGGATATGTTAATATGATTTTCAACAAAGGATGTCAAAAGAACATAGTACTTTTTTTTTTTTTTTTTTTTTTTAAGTGTCTTAAAGGGACACTAAAAAAATAAACTTTCAGATAGGGCATGCAATTTAACAACTTTCCAATTTACTCTTAAAATCAAATTTGTTTTGATATTCTTTGTTGAAGGCTAAACCTAGATAGACTGATTTCTCAGCCTCTGCAGGCCACTTCTTATCTCAGTGCATTTTGTCAGCTTTTCACTGCGACAGTGCTAGTTCATTGTGTGCCTTACAGAAAACATTATGCTCATTATATGAAGGTATTTCAGTCAGATCTGGTTGGCTAAAATGCAAGTTTGCCCCCTTATCTCAGTTCTTTTTACAGTTTGCAGAGGCTTAGATACAAGGTAATTACAGAGATAAAATAAATTAATATAACAGTGTTGGTTGTGCAAAACTGGGGAAGGGGTAATAAAAGGATACTCTACCTTCAAGTAGACTGTCCCTTTAAAATTATATACTCTGTCTGAATCATGACTCAATCATGAAAGCTTAAGTAGAAGAAAATGCTTTTTTCCTCTACGCCAACTCAGAAGAGGAAAGATCAACCGCTCGACACTCACTTGTCTGCGGTGATTGATATGCCCTTCTCTAGCGAAATTGGTTGCACTGTAGCAGGGGGCGTCATTGCACAAGAATCCTCGGTTGCATCACATAGCAAATTGTAACAGGTTCCCTACTTGCAATCCTGTTCACCTGCAAGGATGGTAAATGTTGTTGTCCTATATGCACATGCCTCTTGTGATTGGCTTACCAATGTATTCAGTTAACTCCGGTAGTGCGTTGCTGCCCCTTCAAGAAAGTATATTAAGAGAATGAAGCAAAATTGGAAATGTGGTTTCCAAATGTATGCTGTATCTGAATTCTTAAATAAAATAACTGTTTTTTTTTTTTTCCCTTTTTTAAAATGGGGTGCACATGGACAGGTTTCATGATTGTTATATATGCAATGTTAAGTTATTTTTAATCTAGTTTTTTTTTCCTGTCCTTCAACAGTGCATATGACTACATTATTCCTGCTCAAGGTAAAGCTTTGGTGAAAACGGACATTCAAATCGCTGTTCCATCTGGATGTTATGGCAGAGTTGGTAAGGTGTACTCTGGGAACAATGTTGTGTTTTTCCTTTTCTGAGGCATACAAAATACAGCATATAGTCTGTATTACTCTTTTGGTCTGATAGTCACATAGAATAAATAATCTTTTTTATTAAAAATGACAAAACCTGGACCCAATATACCCCTTTTTGTATTTTTAATATTACATATTTAAAAATTAAAAAAAAAATAATCAATTTTGGTTCTAGCCTTAAAACTGTAGGGGAGAAAGTGACAAATTTGCTGGTCTAAAGTGTGCTGGCTAGGTTTAAAAGACCATACTGAGTTTCTTAAAGGACCACTCAATGCAGTAGAATTGCATAATTATCAAGTGCATAATAAAGACAATCACTTATCAATCTGAATTTTAAATAAGTAGAATTTTTTTCCTCCCATTTTCGGTCTCCTTGTATCATGTGACAGACCTCAGCCAATAACAGACTAGTATACGTAAACCCTGTGAGCTTGGGCACATACTCCTTATTGAGCTTGTTCCCCAAGTGTTTGTATAAAATGATTGGGGAAAATCTGATAATGGAAGTATATTGGAAAGTGTCTTAAAACTGCATGCTCTTTTATTCATAAGTTTATTTTGACTTATGTGTTCCTTTTATAAGAGTTGTACTACACACACGCCTAATCCATCTACAGAATAATTTTGAAAGTGAAGTCTGGATAAAAGTTTTGGCCCTCACTATTTTCAGTCATATTTCTTCTATAAGATACGATTCCACGGATTCATCCTTTACTTGTGGGATATTATCCTCCTGCTAACAGGAAGTGGAAAAGAGCACCACAGCAGAGCTGTCTATATAGCTCCACCCCCCAGTCATTCTCTTTACCCTTCCTAGTACTTAGAGTAGGCAAAGTGAAAAAGGTGATAAAATGTTAGTTTTTATTTTCTTCAAGCAAGAGGGTTTTTTTTTATTTTAAATGCTACCGGTGTGTACTATTTTCTCTCAGGCAGCAGATGGATTAAGACTTCTGCCTGGAGGCTGATGATCTTAGCATTTGTCACTAAGATCCAGAGCAGTTCCCACAGAATGGCTAAGGAGTGCTTGAGGAACGTTTTTCATGCTATAAGCAGTGAGGTATGTTCAGTCATTTTTTTCTGCATAGACTGTGGTATTTCAGAATTGGCTGACAGTATCCCCATGAGGGTAAGGGTAAGCAGTAATCCTAAGAGAAGAGGGGTATTACTAAGCTTGCATATAGGGGCTAAGAAAAAAAAAATGGTTGTCACTGAGTTTGAACGTTTGTGGGCAAACGTTTTTTTAACTGGGAGTGCTGATAACGTTTTTGGAAGGAAATATTTATTACATCAGGAACGTTTGAGGCTGTAATAAGAGGGTACACTTGGCTTCTTTTTGGGTTTAGCAACCCACATGGCTAGTTTGAAACCGCTCTGGTGCGGTTCATTTGGGCTGAGAGACATCGAGTGAAATGGGCGGGGCCTATTTTCGCGCCTCAGTTGTTCAGTTGTATTTGACAAGCAAGCTCCAACTCCGGTGGGCCCTTGTGAGAATATTGGGCCAAATCGAAGCTTTAACCCTGTTTTCCAGATCCCTAAGGGCAGGTAGGCGCCACAGCAGGGCTGTGGCGAGGTGCAGGGGGTGTTTTTTTCCCGGATTTAAAAGGTTATTAATTATCCGTGTTTTTTTTTTTTTTTTTCAGTAAGGGTTAAGTGTTCCTTTCCTTGTGGGGCAAACTTAGCTGCATTATTTGAATACTTATGTCAAAGATTGAAATAATTTGATTATTTTAAAGCAGTTTTGCAAAACTTGTGTGCTTTTTTTTTTTTTTTTTTTTTTTTTTCCCTTAAAGGCGCATTACAATTTTTTTTTTTAAGATTGTTATTTTTCACTAAATAAAGTGTTTTCAAGCATGTTTGTGGTCATTACTAGCCTGTTTAACATGTCTGACATTGAGGAAAGCCAATGTTCAATGTGTTTGGAAGCTATTGTGGAACCCCCACTTAAAATTTGTCCCTCATGCACTGAAAGGGCAATAAATTGCAAAGAACATATTTTAGCTGATAAAAGTATGTTGCAGTAGGATTCTCAGTCAGAAGGGAATCAGGTTATGCCATCTAATTCTTCCCAAGTGTCACTATTAATGCCCGCACAAGTGACGCCAAGTACTTCTAGTGCGTCTAATTCTTTCACCCTGCAAGATATGGCCGCAGTTAGGAATACTACCCTCACAGAGATTTTATCTAAGCTGCCTGGGTTGCAGGGGAAACGCAGGAAGTCTGGTATGAGAGTCAATGCTGAGCCCTCTGACGCTTTATTAGCCATATCCGATGTACCCTCACAATGTTCTGAGTTGGGGGTGAGGGATTTGCTGTCTGAGGGAGAGATTTCTGATTCAGGAAAGATGTTCACTCAGATATGACGGCTTTTAAATTTAAACTAGAACACCTCCGCTTGTTGCTCAGGGAGGTTTTAGCGACTCTGGATGATTGTGACCCTATTGTAATTCCAGAGAAATTGTGTAAAATGGACAGATAGCTAGAGGTTCCTGCTTACACTAATGTTTTTCCAGTCCCTAAGAGGATTTCGGACATTGTTAATAAGGAGTAGGATAGACCAGGTATTTTGTTTTCTCCCCCTCCTACTTTTAAGAAAATGTTTCCCATATGAGACACTATGCGGGATTCATGGCAGACGGTCCCTAAGGTGGAGGGAGCTATTTCTACCCTGGCTAAGTGTACAACTATACCTATTGAGGACAGTTGTGCTTTCAAAGATCCTATGGATAATAAAAATTAGAGGGTCTTAAGAATATATTTATTCATCAGGGTTTTCTTCTGCAACCTATAGCGTGCATTGTTCCTGTAACTACTTCAGCTGCTTTTTGGTTCGAGGCTCTTCAGGTTGAGACCCCATATTATTCTAAATAGAATTAGGGCTCTCGAGCTAGCTAATTCTTTCATTACAGATGCCGCTTTTCAACTGGCTAAATTAGCGGCAAAGAATTCAGGTTTTGCCATTTTAGAGCGTTATGGCTTAAGTCCTGGTCTGCTGACGTGTCATCAAAATCTACCCTTGAAAGGGATGGCTAAAAGCTTAATCTCTTTCAAGGGTAAGACCCTATTCGGGCCTGAACTGAAAGAGACCATTTCAGACATCACTGGAGGAAAAGGCCATGCCCTTCCTCAGGATAAGACAAATAAGATGAGGACCAAACAAAATAATTTTCGTTCCTTTCGAAACTTCTAAGGTGGTCCCTCTTCCTCCTCCCCTGCTGCAAAGCAGGAGGGGAATTTTTGCTCAATCCAAGTCAGTCTGGAGACCTAACCAGACTTGGAACAAATGTAAACAAGCCAAGAAGCCTGTGGCTGCCACCAAGACAGCATGAAGGGGCAGCCCCCGATCCGGGGCAGGATCTAGTAGGGGGCAGACTTCAAAGAGTCTCCTCCAAGGGGGAGATTCCATCTTTCTCAATTGTCTGTAAACCAGACAAAAAGAGAGGCGTTCTTACGCTGTGTAGAAGACCTATATACCATGGGAGTAATCTGCCCAGTTCCAAAAACAGAACAGGGGCAGGGGTTTTACTCCAATCTGTTTGTGATTCCCAAGAGGGAACCTTCAGACCAATTTTAGATCTCAAGATCCTAAACCAATTCCTCAGAGTCCCATCCTTCAAGATGGAGACCATTCGGACTATTTTACCAATGATCCAGGAGGGTCAATATATGACCACTGTGGATTTAAAGGATGCATATCTGCACATCCCTATCCACAAGGATCATCACCAGTTTTTCAGGTTCACCTTTCTGGACAGGCATTACCAGTTTGTGGCTCTTCCCTTCGGGTTGGCCACGGCTCCCAGGATTTTCACAAAAGTGCTAGGGTCCCTTCTGGCGGTTCTAAGACTGTGGGGCATAGTAGTGGCGCTTTATCTGGACGATATCTTAATTCAGGCGTCAACTTACCAACTAGCCAAATCTCACACTGACATCGTGTTGGCTTTTCTAAGATCTCACGGGAGGAAGGTGAACGTAAAAAAGAGTTCCCTTATCCCTCTCATAAGAGTTCCATTCCTGGGAACTCTGATAGATTCGGTAGACATAAAAAAAATTCTGACGGAGGTCAGGAAATCAAAGATTTTAACCACCTGCTGAGCTCTTCATTCCATTCCTCGGCCGTCAGTGGCTCAGTGTATGGAGGTAATCAGACTAATGGTAGCGGCAATGGACATAGTTTCGTTTGCTCGCTTGCATCTCAGACCACTGCAACTATGCATGCTCAAACAGTGGAATGGGGATTATGCAGATTTCTCCTCAGATAAATCTGGATGAAGAGACCAGAGACTCTCTTCTTTTATGGTTGTCACAGGATCATCTGTCCTAGGGAATGTGTTTCCGCAGGCCAGCATGGGTCATAGTGACGACGGACGCCAGCCTAGAATTCCCTGAAAGCACAGGGTGTGTGGACTCAGGAGGAGGCTCTCCTCCCGATAAATATTCTAGAACTGAGTGATATTCAAAGCGCTTCAGGCGTGGCCTCAGCTGGCTTCGGCCAGATTCATAAGATTCCAGTCGGACAATATCACGACTGTAGCATATATCAATCATCAGGGGGGAACAAAGTTATCTAGCGATGATCGAGGTTTCCAAAATAATTCGATGGGCAGAGACTCACTCTTGCCATCTATCAGCAATCTATATCCCAGGAGTGGGGAACTGGGAAGCAGATTTTCTAAGTCGTTAGACTTTTCATCCGGGGGAGTGGGAACTCCATCCGGGGGTGTTTGCACAATTGATTCATCAATGGGGCACACCAGAATTGGATCTGATGGCGTCTCGTCAGAACGCCAAACTTCCTTGCTACGGGTCCAGATCAAGGGATCCTCAAGCAGTACTGATAGATGCTCTAGCAGTACCTTGGTCGTTCAACCTGGCTTATGCATTTCCACCATTTTCTCTCCTCCCTCGTCTGATTGCCAGAATCAAACAGAGAGCTTCAGTGATTTTTTTTTTTTTTTTTTTTATTATAGCACCTGCGTGGCCACTCAGGACTTGGTATGCAGACCTGGTGGACATGTCATCTCTACCACCATGGACACTGCCTCTGAGACAGGACCTTCTCATTCAAGGTCCGTTCCAGCATCCAAATCTAGTTTCTCTGTGGCTGACTGCCTGGAGATTGAACACTTGATTTTATCCAAGCCGGGATTCTCTGAGTCGGTCATAGATACCTTGATTCTGGCTCGAAAGCCTGTCACTAGGAAAATTTTATCATAAGATATGGCGTAAATATCTTTATTGGTGTGAATCCAAAGGCTACTCATGGAGTAAGATCAGGATTCCTAGGATTTTGTCCTTTCTCCAAGAAGGATTGGAGAAGGGGTTATCAGCTAGTTCCCTAAAGGGACAGATTTCTGCTTTATCAATTTTACTGCAGAAGCGTCTGGCAGATGTTCCACACGTTCAGTCGTTTTGTCAGGCTTTAGTTAGAATTAACCCCTTAACGACCAAGGACGTACGCCACACGTCCGGTCATTAACTGTATTTTTTTTTGAGGACATGTGGCGTACGTCCTTGGTCTGGAAAGCAGCTGGAAGCGATCCTGCTCGCTTCCAGTTGCTTTCCGGTTATTGCAGTGATGCCTCGATATCGAGGCATCCTGCAATAACCCCCCTTGGCCATCCGATGCAGAGAGAGCCATTCTGTGGCCCTCTCTGCACCGGTATCGTTGGTGGGTGGGAGCAAGTCTGGGAGGCGGGTGGGCGGCCATCGATGTGCCGAGTGGAGGGGGGCGGGATCGGGGGCGCGCATGGGAGAGCGCGCGTGCATGGGGGCGGCGGGCGGGCGCGTGCACGGGGCGGGAGCAAACCGCTACATTGCAGAAAAAAAGTTAAGAAACGTTAAAAAAAACAAAAACAAATATTTAACAATATAAATGATCATCTAAGGGTTCTGGAAGGGGTGGGGGTTTGATCTTGGGGGGGGGGGGGGGGGGAGCTACACTACAGAAAAGGGCAATAAAAAAAACCCAAAAAACACTTTTTGTTACTAAACTGGGTACTGGCAGACAGCTGCCAGTACCCAAGATGGCGCCCATTAAGGCAGAGGGGGAGGGTTAGAAAGCTGTTTGGTGGGGGATCAGTGAGGTTGGGGGCTAAGGGGGGATCCTACAAAGCAGCATATGTAAATATGCCAAAAAATATAGCTTATTTTAGTACTGGCAGAATTTCTGCCAGTACTTAAGATGGCAGGGACAATTGTGGGGGAGGGAAGAGAGCTGTTTGGGAGGGATCAGGGGGTCTGATGTTTTAGGTGGGAGGCTGAGCTCTACACTAAAGCTAAAATTAACCCTGCAAGCTCTCTACAAGCTACATAATTGTAAATGATTTCAGTGAGAAACCTAAAATTATGAAAAATTTTACGTTTTTTTTAAAAATTTGATTGCATTTGGCGGTGAAATGGTGGCATGAAATATACCAAAATACACGTGTAGTGCGCAGTGGCATTTAGCAGCCTAATTGCCAAAAAGCAACGCCAAAGCCATATATGTCTGCTATTTCTGAACAAAGGGGATCCCAGAGAAGAATTTACAATAATTTAAGCCATAATTGCACAAGCTGTTTGTAAATAATTTCAGTGAGAAACCAAGTTTGTGAAAAAGTGAACAATTTTTTGTATTTAATCGCATTTGGCGGTGAAATGGTGGCATGAAATATACCACAATGGGCCTAGATCAATACTTTGGGATGTCTACTAAAAAAAAATATATACATGTCAATGGATATTCAGAGATTCCTGAAAGATATTAGTGTTCTAATGTAACTAGCGCTAATTTTGAAAAATAATGGTTTGGAAATAGCAAAGTGCTACTTGTATTTATGGCCCTATAACTTACAAAAAAAGCAAAGAAGTCCATTTAATGGCGAGAAAAACGGTATATAATATGTGTGGGTACAGTAAATGAGTAAGAGGAAAATTACAGCTAAACACAAACACTGCAGAAATGTAAAAATAGCCTTGGTCCCAAACGGACAAAAAATGGAAAAGTGCTGTGGTCATTAAGGGGTTAAGCCTGTGTTTAAACCTGTTGGTCCGCCATGGAGTTTGAATTTAGTTCTTAAAGTTCTTCAAGGGGTTCAGTTTGAACCTATGCATTCCATAGATATTAAGCTTCTGTCTTGGAAAGTTCTGTTTTTAGTTGCTATCTCTTCGGCTCAAAGAGTTTCTGAACTATTTGCATTGCAATGTGACTCGCCTTACCTTGTTTTTCATTCTGATAAGGTGGTTTTGCGTACCAAACCTGGATTCCTTCCTAAGGTTGTTACTAATAAGAATATTAATCAGGAAATTGTTGTTCCTTCCCTGTGTCCTAATCCTTCCTCTAAAAAGGAGCGTCTGTTGCACAACTTGGACGTGGTTTGTGCTTTGAAGTTTTACTTGCAAGCGACCAAAGATTTCCGTCAAATATCTTCTCTGTTCTCTATTCTGGAAAGCGTAGAGGTCAAAAAGCTACGGCTACCTTTTTTCTTTTTGGCTGAAAAGCATCATCAGTTTGGCATACGAGACTGCTGGACAGCAGCCTCCTGAAAGAATTACAGCTCACTCTACTAGAGCGGTGGCTACCACATGGGCTTTTAAAAATGTTGAACAGATTTGTAAGGCTGCGACTTGGTCTTCACTTCATACCTTTTCCAAATTTTACAAATTTGATACTTTTGCTTCTTCTGAGGCTATTTTTGGGAGAAAAGTTCTTCAAGCAGTGGTGCCTTCTGTTTAGGTATCTGTCTTTTCCCTCCTGTTCATCAGTTTCCTATAGCTTTGGTATTGTATCCCACAAGTAAAGGATGAATCCGTGGACTCGTCGTATCTTATAGAAGAAAAGTACATTTATGCTTACGTGATTGATTTCTTCTATGATACGACGAGTCCACGGCCCGCCCTGTCATTTTAAGACGGATTATATTTTTTGGGGGATTTTAAACTTCAGTCACCTTTGCACCTTTTTAGTTTCTCCTTTTTCTTCCTGTACCTTCGGTCGAATGACTGTGGGGTGGAGCTAAGGGAGGAGCTATATAGACAGCTCTGCTGTGGTGCTCTTTGCCACTTCCTGTTAGCAGGAGGATAATATCCCACAAGTAAAGGATGAATCCGTGGACTCGTATCATAGAATAAATCATTTTCAGGTAAGCATAAATTTACTTTTCCAGTTAAAGGGACAGTAAACACCTTGTAATTACAATACATTTCTGATGTGCTGCTATAGAAAAACATCTCCGCCAAGTCTTAATGGTTTTTAAAACTAACATCCTTTTTTATTGCAATTACTTTTATATAACCCATCTTTAAACACCATGTTACCTTTTTATATGAAAGATTCAATCTGCACTTTAGTCTGCAGACTAACCAGTAATAAAGTTAGTAAAGTACTTTGTTTTGCAGTTATCGGTTAAAGCCAATATATAACAATTTTCAGAGCTAAATTACTTGAAAAAGGGGGGCAAAATAATCAAAATATATTGCTCATAAATATTTTATATAAAAATAAATCTCTAGGTGTTCACTGTTCCTTCAATTAAACATCTGTCCATTTTTTTAGTTTTTTTCAATTTTTTATTTTTTCTTAACTTTTTAGCACCACGATCTGGTTTAGCTGCTAAACATTTCATTGATGTTGGAGGTAAGCCTGTTTAGTTTCTTTTCACTCTTTTAAACATGTTTTGTTTTTGTGGGTAGAATACAGTGACCAAAACTTGCAAAATGAGGTGTGTTTGCATATATGTAGATAGATCTATTATTAATCTTAAATTTCTTGGCATTAGTTGTTAGGTTCTCACACAAAAGCAGGGAAATTCCTGATTTCACCTCTCCCTTAAAGGGGCATTCAATTCAACATTAAATAATTCTTTTAATCTTCTTGAACAATGTTTATGTAAAATGAAACACTGCATTATACGTTCACTATTTTATTTTTCTTGCTTTTGCGGTAAAATCCAAAAACTGTGCTTGTCCAGTTTGACTACTGTACTTTGATCATTCTTAGGGGTTCAGATCATCTAAGGCTTTCTGCTCTGGGAAGATTACCTAGGAAATCTTATTACTGAAAGCTGTTTGTGCAGTTTATTGGTTTAGGATGTAAAGGGAAGACACTTACATTACAATATAAGGCTAAAAAAAAGTTGTATGACTTCTCTCCATGCAATCAAGTTGGTGTGTTTTTTTTTTTTTTTTTTTTTTTTTTTTTTGGGTTGTTTTTTTTTCATGATTCATAGCATGCAATTTTAAACAACTTTCTAATTTACTCCTATTAATTTTTCTTGCTATCCTAAAAAAGCAGGAATGTCAAGCTTAGGATCCAGCCCATTTTTGGTTCAACACCCTAGGTAGTGCTTGGTAACTACATTCAACCAACCAATAAGCAAGCCTAATCCAGGGTGTTGAACCAAAAGTGGGCTGCCTCCTAAGCTTTATATTTCTGCTTTTTAAATAAAGATAGTAAAGAGAATGAAGACAAATAATAGTAGTAAACTAGAAAGTTGCTTAAAATTGCATGCTCTACCTGAATCGTGAAAGAAAAAAAAATGGATGTAGCCCCAAGGCAGAACATACAGTGATGTGAGATGTCATCGCAGAAAATGCAGCATGTCTGCAGAAAGAACAGAACACATGCAGGAACTGTTAGCGCTTTAACTTTGTAGTGCTGCACATTAGACAGTTCTCTTCAAACAGAGCTATGCTCTGGCTGCACTGTATCAATTTTCCTTAACACAGTGCATCCAGGGCAAAGTGCTGTTTGAAGTGAGCAGTCAAATATGCAGTAGTGCTGCAAAGCAGCAGCACATTGCTTGTTGACTGGCACTCAGATTTCCCAGTCTGTTTATTCTAACTATAAGAGCACTACATCTTTTTATTACTACATTTCTATGTTAGACCAAGAGAAAAGGAAACCGATTTATTAAATAGACATTTTTAAATTACTTTTTTTTTGTTAGCAGCTAATTTGCAATGCAATTTTCAACTACTGCACTATATATCTCTCTATCTATCTATCTCTATCTCTCTATCTCTCTATCTCTATCTCTCTATCTCTATCTCTCTATCTCTATCTCTCTATCTCTATATCTCTCTCTATATCTCTCTCTATATCTCTCTCTATATCTCTCTCTATATCTCTCTCTATATCTCTCTCTATATCTCTCTCTATATCTCTCTCTATATCTCTCTCTATATCTCTCTCTATATCTCTCTCTATATCTCTCTCTATATCTCTCTCTATATCTCTCTCTATATCTCTCTCTATATCTCTCTCTATATCTCTCTCTATATCTCTCTCTATATCTCTCTCTATATCTCTCTCTATATCTCTCTCTATATCTCTCTCTATATCTCTCTCTATATCTCTCTCTATATCTCTCTCTATATCTCTCTCTATATCTCTCTCTATATCTCTCTCTATATCTCTCTCTATATCTCTCTCTATATCTCTCTCTATATCTTTCTCTATCTCTCTCTCTATCTCTCTCTCTATATCTCTCTATATCTATATCTTTCTCCTCTATATCTTTCTCCTCTATATCTTTCTCCTCTATATCTTTCTCCTCTATATCTTTCTCCTCTATATCTCTTCTTTATTTTTCAGTTAACCAACAAATTGCAATTGAACTGGTGCCTTAGTGTAACTGTCTAATTTAAAATTGAATTTTATTTAAAAATGACCTGCAGAAAAATTTTCGCTAACAAATTCTCATCACAGAAAGTAAAGAAAAGTTCTGCCTCTGGGGGATGTAGTATCCCTTTATGCACTAACCATAAAGGTACAAATCCCCAAATCTGGAATTCCAAAATCCAAACTGGTTTTATTTATTTAAAAAAATAAAAATATCTTTTGGTCTTTTGGTGTGCAAATAATCTATATTTCTTTAAGACATGAGTCCACAGATCATCTTAATTACTAATGGGATATTCACCTCCTGCAAAATCCAAAAAATTGAAACAGCACACCTGAATCTTTCTTTTATGGGGCACGGAGCAGCAGACTTGCCAGGTCCACAGCACAATCACAAACTTCAAGAAACTCTAGCCACCATATCAGTTAAAAGACCTTTATTTTCTTATCCTGGGTCCAAACATACAACGTTTCAAGCCAATATGGCTCTTAGTCATGTACATCTTAATTATACAGGTTCGTGCTTTTTATACCCTCACCTGTTAATTGTTCATCAACTGTTCATTAACCCATTGTATGAAAAAACATGTATTGCAACATGCAATAGTGACACCTGTTGGTTGTAAAATATAGTACAATCTTTTTTTACTTTTGATGTCTGTTTTTCAATAGAATGGGTGAATAGTATGCATATCATTTAAAATATAAACATAAAACCTATATACAATATTAAAAGAGGAGCATAAAATCCAAACATCTACAATGTCTACACAGTCTACAGAGTATGTTTACATCAATCATGATTTATTCCTTTGCAGAGTGTATTTGTATTGAGAAGAATTCTTTCACTTTAATTGATTCATTTATCCTTTATTTTACCATTATAACACCCTGCCATTCACAAGCCATTTTTATGCGCCCATGATCAACCAGAAAATATGCAAACAATCCTAACCTTATCCATATATGATTCCCTTTAGTAAAATAGACTCCAATCAAAGTCTTGAGGCCCTTGGGGATAAGGCAATCCAGTTTGTGAATCCAGAACATCTCCCTAACTTTTAGGAGATGCACTCTATCGCCCCCCCTCCTTGGTTTCATCACCTGGTCTATAACTAAGAATCTAAGCTGACTTATGTTGTGACCTGCAGAGAGGAAGTGAGAGGATACTGGTGCTTCTTTATTATTACACCTTATGTTAGATTTATGTTCCGTTATCCTCTCCCTTACCTCTCTGCAGGTCTCGCCAATATAAATAAATCCACACGGACATTTAATCATGTAAATAGCATATGTTGCTCTGCATGTAAAATGTTTGTTTATTGTAAACTTCCTACCACTCGTAGGATGGTAGAAGTATTTGCCTTTTATCATTGAGCTACAATGGCTACAATTTAAACATGGATAGCAGCCATTATTGCTACTACCAATTGTTGATTGTATACTTCTCCTTCCAGAGCCTATGTCTGTGTGTATGATCCAATCTCTAATTCTTTTATTTCTCTTGTACGCAATCATTGGTTCTTTTTTGAATTCTTCCACCTGTGGGTTGCATTCCCTAATGATGTGCCAATGTTTTTTTAGGATACCTGCAATCTTTCCACTCAATCTATTATGCTGTGTTACAAATATCATATTGTTCTCATTTCTTTTGTCTGTTTTTGGCTCTGTCCTAAACCCTCCTCAACATTCACAAGCTGTTCTGTTATTAGTTTTTCTGGGTAGTTCCTAGTGATGAACTTATTGGCCATTTCTCCCAGTCTCTGTTTGCACTTGCTACCATCTGAGACAATCCTCTTCACTCTAGTGAACTGACTCTTGGGTATTGCTCTGAACACACTTTCTGGGTGGCAACTGCCATACTGTAACAAATTATTCTTATCAGTTTTTTTTGTGTACAGGTCAGTCTCCAAGAAACCTTTATCCTTATAAACATAAGTATCCAAATACTCTACTCCTACCTCGCTCATATTTAAACTGAACTTCAATCCATTCACTGAACAATTAAGATCTTCTATAAATGATAAAAGGCTCACAACGTCGCCCCCCCCCCCCCCCCCACACGCCAAACACATCATCGATAAATCTCCACCAGGAGATACCATATGTTTGAAAATTCATATTAGAGTATACAAAATGTTCCTCAAAACTACTCATATGTTGGCGTATGTGGGGGCGACGTTGGAGCCCATTGCTGTACCCTGTTTTTGGAGGTAGTAAGTGTCCATGAATAAAAAATAGTTCTGATAGAGAATGATAGTCAACAAATTTATCAGAAACTCAATCTCTTGGGCAGTATAATTGCTACTAGATTTCAATATGTTTTCTACTGCTGCAATTCCACTAGTATGCCTAATAGAGGTATACAAACTGGAGACATCTAGTGTAAATAATATGCATTTATCCCCAACCTGCCCAAGATTTTTGAGTTTGGATAAAAAGTCATTTGTGTCCCTTATATAAGAGGTAGTTTTCTGTATTAAGGGTTGTAATACTTTATCCAAAAAGACAGAAATGTTTGAGAACACAGACCCTATTCCAGCCACAATAGGGCGCCCAGGTGGTTTATTAATAGCTTTATGGATCTTAGGTAACACGTAAATAACAGGTCTAATGGGATTTTTCTCAAATAAATCATCTTTAAATTTCTCTGAAATGATCTCCCTCTTAACTGCTGATTGCAATATGTTCTCTATTTCCTTGTTAATTTGTATAGTGGGGTCTCTGGTTAGTTTTTCATATACTTGACTATCTGCTAGCTGACGTTCAATCTCCTCTATATAGTCTGATTTATTAAGTATAACCACCGCCCCACCCTTGTCCGCCTCCTTGATGATTATATCAGTATTACCTCTTAGTGATTGTATTGCTAATTTATCTTTCTTATTTTTTTGTACCAGTTTCTTTTTCTCATCTTTCTTTAATAAGATATTTATCTCCCTCTGAACAAGGTTCATATAGGTTGTGACACTGTGTGTACTTGTAGGTGTAAATTTACTCTTTCTGTTAATACCAAAATCTTTAACATTATCAAATCTGATTTTGTTTTTTTGTGCCCCTTCAGTGAGCTTGTGACCAACATCTTTCTGTAAAGAAAAATATATCCTTAATTTTAGTTTTCTAAAAAAACCTGTGTAAATCCTGAGAAACAGTGAAATCGTTCAAAGTGTCATCCAAACAATATGATAAACCCTTATTTAATGCTGTGAGTTCCTCATTACTGAGAACATAATTAGATAAATTGGTTACTAAATTATTAGTGTCAAATAAAACATTGTCATACAAAACTTCAGATGCTAGCTGTGAGCTAGCCACTTGTGAAACACCGTGATTAGTATTAGATTCTGAGAAATGTCCCAACAAAGCCTTGTTCAGAGAGTCACTGTTGCAAACAATATCACACTTATTCTTATCAAGGGGTTTCTGTATACAACAATTGATCTTATCCGCATTATTTGTGTTGCCAGTCTCATTATGAGCAATATGATCAAATAGGGTTACGCTATCAGATGCAATTTCATTTACTGTCCCCCTTTGTGTACTTCTTGTGGGTAATCGGTCTTGGGTGGCAGCCGGTGTACTCTTATGGTGTATAGGTATGTTAGCTAGTGTGTTGTTCGGCTTCTCATACCTGTAACCCCTCGGCTGGTTTCCCGTCTCCTCTGTTCCATCTTCCGTCAGTACCGGTAGCTTCCTCTCTGCATCCCACGTGTGCGGCGTGGGCGCTGACGCTGTGACGTCATCGCTAGGCCGACTCCGCTGTTTCCTGTGCTTCCTCCCGGCCCGGTGGTATCGATGTCCGAGTCCTCGGTTAAAAAACTGGCAGAGGACTCAGAACCACTGTGGCCATCTCCTTGGGCGGCATTTTGTCTAGCGAATCTTCTCTGTCCCCGCATCTGACTACTGGGGTTCTTGTTTGATCCTGCACTCTGACGCCACCTGTAGACTACTCCATGGCTGTAGTCCTGCTCATCCCTGATGAACTTCTGGCGTTTACGGCTCTCAAGTTGTTTCCTGTAGTCACTCACGGACTTCTCCACATCCATTACCAGTTTCTTGTACTCATCCAGGGCTAAGTTTTTTACGAGTTGGTAGTAGCAATAATGGCTGCTATCCATGTTTAAATTGTAGCTCAATGATAAAAGGCAAATACTTCTACCATCCTACGAGTGGTAGGAAGTTTACAATAAACAAACATTTTACATGCAGAGCAACATATGCTATTTACATGATTAAATGTCCGTGTGGATTTTTCTTTCATGTAATTAACAAGAGTCCATGAGCTAGTGACGTATGGGATATACATTCCTACCAGGAGGGGCAAAGTTTCCCAAACCTTAAAATGCCTATAAATACACCCCTCACCACACCCACAAATCAGTTTTACAAACTTTGCCTCCAAGGGAGGTGGTGAAGTAAGTTTGTGCTAGATTCTACGTTGATATGCGCTCCGCAGCAAGTTGGAGCCCGGTTTTCCTCTCAGCGTGCAGTGAATGTCAGAGGGATGTGAGGAGAGTATTGCCTATTGAATGCAGTGATCTCCTTCTACGGGGTCTATTTCATAAGGTTCTCTGTTATCGGTCGTAGAGATTCATCTCTTACCTCCCTTTTCAGATCGACGATATACTCTTATATTTACCATTTCCTCTACTGATTCTCGTTTCAGTACTGGTTTGGCTTTCTACAAACATGTAGATGAGTGTCCTGGGGTAAGTAAGTCTTATTTTCTGTGACACTCTAAGCTATGGTTGGGCACTTTATTTATAAAGTTCTAAATATATGTATTCAAACATTTATTTGCCTTGACTCAGAATGTTCAACTTTCCTTATTTCCAGACAGTCAGTTTCATATTTGGGATTATGCTTTAAATTATCATATTTTGTCTTACCTCAAAAATTTGACTTTTTTCCCTGTGGGCTGTTAGGCTCGCGGGGGCTGAAAATGCTTCATTTTATTGCGTCATTTTTGGCGCGGATTCTTTTGGCGCAAAAATTCATTTCCGTTTCCGGCGTCATACGTGTCGCCGGAAGTTGCGTCATTTTTTGACGTTATTTTGCGCCAAAAATGTCGGCGTTCCGGATGTGGCGTCATTTTTGGCGCCAAAAGCATTTAGGCGCCAAATAATGTGGGCGTCTTATTTGGCGCCAAAAAATATGGGCGTCGCTTTTGTCTCCACATTATTTCAGTCTCATTTTCATTTGCTTCTGGTTGCTAGAAGCTTGATGTTTGGCATTTTTTTCCCATTCCTGAAACTGTCTTATAAGGAATTTGATCTATTTTGCTTTATATGTTGTTTTTTCTCTTACATATTGCAAGATGTCTCACGTTGCATCTGAGCCAGAAGATACTACAGGAAAACCACTGCCTGCTGGATCTACCAAAGCTAAGTGTATCTGCTGTAAACTTTTGGTAGCTATTTCTCCAGCTGTTGTTTGTATTAATTGTCATGACAAACTTGTTAAAGCAGATAATATTTCCTTTAGTGATGTACCATTGCCTGTTGCAGTTCCCTCAACATCTAAGGTGCAGAATGTTCCTGATAACATAAGAGATTTTGTTTCTGAATCCATAAAGAAGGCTTTGTCTGTTATTTCTCCTTCTAGTAAACGTAAAAAGTCTTTTAAATCTTCTCTCTCTACAGATGAATTTTTAAATGAACACCATCATTCTGATTCTTTGGACTCTTCTAGTTCAGAGGATTCTGTCTCAGAGATTGATGCTGATAAATCTTCATATTTATTTAAGATGGAATTTATTCGCTCTTTACTTAAAGAAGTACTAATTGCTTTAGAAATAGAGGATTCTAGTCCTCTTGATACTAATTCTATACGTTTGGATAAGGTTTTTAAAGCTCCTGCGGTTATTCCAGAAGTCTTTCCTGTTCCTAATGCTATTTCTGCAGTAATTGCTAAGGAATGGGATAAATTGGGTAATTCATTTACTCCTTCTAAACGTTTTAAGCAATTATATCCTGTTCCGCCTGACAGGTTAGAATTTTGGGACAAAATCCCTAAAGTTGATGGGGCTATTTCTACCCTTGCTAAACGTACTACCATTCCTACGTCAGATGGTACCTCGTTTAAGGATCCTTTAGATAGAAAAATTGAATCTTTTCTAAGAAAAGCTTATCTATGTTCAGGTAATCTTCTTAGACCTGCTATATCATTGGCTGATGTTGCTGCAGCTTCAACTTTTTGGTTGGAAACTCTAGCGCAACAAGTAACAAATCGTGATTCTCATGATATTATTATTCTTCTCCAGCATGCTAATAATTTCATCTGTGATGCCATTTTTGATATTATTAGAGTTGATGTTAGATTTATGTCTCTGGCTATCTTAGCCAGAAGAGCTTTATGGCTTAAGACTTGGAATGCTGATATGGCTTCTAAATCAACTCTACTTTCCATTTCTTTCCAGGGAAACAAATTATTTGGTTCTCAGTTGGATTCTATTATTTCAACTGTTACTGGTGGGAAAGGAACTTTTTTACCACAGGATAAAAAATCTAAAGGTAAAAACAGGGCTAACAATCGTTTTCGTTCCTTTCGTTTCAACAAAGAACAAAAGCCTGATCCTTCGTCCTCAGGAGCAGTTTCAGTTTGGAAACCATCTCCAGTCTGGAATAAATCCAAGCCTGCTAGAAAGGCAAAGCCTGCTTCTAAGTTCACATGAAGGTACGGCCCTCATTCCAGTTCAGCTGGTAGGGGGCAGGTTACGTTTTTTCAAAGAAATTTGGATCAAATCTGTTCACAATCTTTGGATTCAGAACATTGTTTCAGAAGGGTACAGAATTGGTTTCAAGATGAGACCTCCTGCAAAGAGATTTTTTCTTTCCCATGTCCCAGTAAATCCAGTGAAAGCTCAAGCATTTCTGAATTGTGTTTCAGATCTAGAGTTGGCTGGAGTAATTATGCCAGTTCCAGTTCCGGAACAGGGGATGGGGTTTTATTCAAATCTCTTCATTGTACCAAAGAAGGAGAATTCCTTCAGACCAGTTCTGGATCTAAAATTATTGAATCATTATGTAAGGATACCAACGTTCAAGATGGTAACTGTAAGGACTATATTGCCTTTTGTTCAGCAAGGGAATTATATGTCCACAATAGATTTACAGGATGCATATCTGCATATTCCGATTCATCCAGATCATTATCAGTTCCTGAGATTCTCTTTTCTAGACAAGCATTACCAATTTGTGGCTCTACCGTTTGGCCTTGCTACAGCTCCAAGAATTTTCACAAAGATTCTCGGTGCCCTTCTGTCTGTAATCAGAGAACAGGGTATTGTGGTATTTCCTTATTTGGACGATATCTTGGTACTTGCTCCGTCTTTACATTTAGCAGAGTCTCATACGAATCGACTTGTGTTGTTTCTTCAAGATCATGGTTGGAGGATCAATTTACCAAAAAGTTCTTTGATTCCTCAAACAAGGGTAACCTTTCTGGGTTTCCAGATAGATTCAGTGTCCATGACTCTGTCTTTAACAGACAAGAGACGTCTAAAATTGATTACAGCTTGTCGAAACCTTCAGTCACAATCATTCCCTTCGGTAGCCTTATGCATGGAAATTCTAGGTCTTATGACTGCTGCATCGGACGCGATCCCCTTTGCTCGCTTTCACATGCGACCTCTTCAGCTCTGTATGCTGAACCAATGGTGCAGGGATTACACGAAGATATCTCAATTAATATCTTTAAAACCGATTGTTCGACACTCTCTAACGTGGTGGACAAATCACCATCGTTTAATTCAGGGGGCTTCTTTTGTTCTTCCGACCTGGACTGTAATTTCAACAGATGCAAGTCTCACAGGTTGGGGAGCTGTGTGGGGATCTCTGACGGCACAAGGAGTTTGGGAATCTCAGGAGGTGAGATTACCGATCAATATTTTGGAACTCCGTGCAATTTTCAGAGCTCTTCAGTTTTGGCCTCTTCTGAAGAGAGAATCGTTCATTTGTTTTCAGACAGACAATGTCACAACTGTGGCATACATCAATCATCAAGGAGGGACTCACAGTCCTCTGGCTATGAAAGAAGTATCTCGAATTTTGGTTTGGGCGGAATCCAGCTCCTGTCTAATCTCTGCGGTTCATATCCCAGGTGTAGACAATTGGGAAGCGGATTATCTCAGTCGCCAAACGTTGCATCCGGGCGAATGGTCTCTTCACCCAGAGGTATTTCTTCAGATTGTTCAATTGTGGGGGCTCCCAGAGATAGATCTGATGGCCTCTCATCTAAACAAGAAACTTCCCAGGTATCTGTCCAGATCCCGGGATCCTCAGGCGGAGGCAGTGGATGCATTATCACTTCCTTGGAAGTATCATCCTGCCTATATCTTTCCGCCTCTAGTTCTTCTTCCAAGAGTAATCTCCAAGATTCTGAGGGAATGCTCGTTTGTTCTGCTAATAGCTCCGGCATGGCCTCACAGGTTTTGGTATGCGGATCTTGTCCGGATGGCATCTTGCCAGCCATGGACTCTTCCGTTAAGACCAGACCTTCTGTCACAAGGTCCTTTTTTCCATCCGGATCTGAAATCCTTAAATTTAAAGGTATGGAGATTGAACGCTTGATTCTTGGTCATAGAGGTTTCTCTGACTCCGTGATTAATACTATGTTACAGGCTCGTAAATCTGTATCTCGAGAGATATATTATAGAGTCTGGAAGACTTATATTTCATGGTGTCTTTCTCATCATTTTTCTTGGCATTCTTTTAGAATACCGAGAATTTTACAATTTCTTCAGGATGGTTTGGATAAGGGTTTGTCCGCAAGTTCTTTGAAAGGACAAATCTCTGCTCTTTCTGTTCTTTTTCACAGAAAGATTGCTATTCTTCCTGATATTCATTGTTTTGTACAAGCTTTGGTACGTATAAAACCTGTCATTAAGTCAATTTCTCCTCCTTGGAGTTTGAATTTGGTTCTGGGAGCTCTTCAAGCTCCTCCGTTTGAACCTATGCATTCATTGGACATTAAATTACTTTCTTGGAAAGTTTTGTTCCTTTTGGCCATCTCTTCTGCTAGAAGAGTTTCTGAATTATCTGCTCATTCGTGTGAGTCTCCTTTTCTGATTTTTCATCAGGATAAGGCGGTGTTGCGAACTTCTTTTGAATTTTTACCTAAAGTTGTGAATTCCAACAACATTAGTAGAGAAATTGTGGTTCCTTCATTATGTCCTAATCCTAAGAATTCTAAGGAGAAATCATTGCATTCTTTGGATGTTGTTAGAGCTTTGAAATATTATGTTGAAGCTACGAAATCTTTCCGTAAGACTTCTAGTCTATTTGTTATCTTTTCCGGTTCTAGGAAAGGCCAGAAAGCTTCTGCCATTTCTTTGGCATCTTGGTTGAAATCTTTAATTCATCTTGCCTATGTTGAGTCGGGTAAAACTCCGCCTCAAAGAATTACAGCTCATTCTACTAGGTCAGTATCTACTTCCTGGGCGTTTAGGAATGAAGCTTCGGTTGACCAGATCTGCAAAGAGCAACTTGGTCTTCTTTGCATACTTTTACTAAATTCTACCATTTTGATGTATTTTCTTCTTCTGAAGCAGTTTTTGGTAGAAAAGTTCTTCAGGCAGCGGTTTCAGTTTGAATCTTCTGCTTATGTTTTTTGTTAAACTTTATTTTGGGTGTGGATTATTTTCAGCAGGAATTGGCTGTCTTTATTTTATCCCTCCCTCTCTAGTGACTCTTGTGTGGAAAGATCCACATCTTGGGTAGTCATTATCCCATACGTCACTAGCTCATGGACTCTTGTTAATTACATGAAAGAAAACATAATTTATGTAAGAACTTACCTGATAAATTCATTTCTTTCATATTAACAAGAGTCCATGAGGCCCACCCTTTTTTGTGGTGGTTATGATTTTTTTGTATAAAGCACAATTATTCCAATTCCTTATTTTATATGCTTCGCACTTTTTCTTATCACCCCACTTCTTGGCTATTCGTTAAACTGATTTGTGGGTGTGGTGAGGGGTGTATTTATAGGCATTTTAAGGTTTGGGAAACTTTGCCCCTCCTGGTAGGAATGTATATCCCATACGTCACTAGCTCATGGACTCTTGTTAATATGAAAGAAATGAATTTATCAGGTAAGTTCTTACATAAATTATGTTATTTATATTGGCGAGACCTGCAGAGAGGTAAGGGAGAGGATAACGGAACATAAATCTAACATAAGGTGTAATAATAAAGAAGCACCAGTATCCTCTCACTTCCTCTCTGCAGGTCACAACATAAGTCAGCTTAGATTCTTAGTTATAGACCAGGTGATGAAACCAAGGAGGGGGGGCGATAGAGTGCATCTCCTAAAAGTTAGGGAGATGTTCTGGATTCACAAACTGGATTGCCTTATCCCCAAGGGCCTCAATAAAGACTTTGATTGGAGTCTATTTTACTAAAGGGAATCATATATGGATAAGGTTAGGATTGTTTGCATATTTTCTGGTTGATCATGGGCGCATAAAAATGGCTTGTGAATGGCAGGGTGTTATAATGGTAAAATAAAGGATAAATGAATCAATTAAAGTGAAAGAATTCTTCTCAATAGAAATACACTCTGCAAAGGAATAAATCATGATTGATGTAAACATACTCTGTAGACTGTGTAGACATTGTAGATGTTTGGATTTTATGCTCCTCTTTTAATATTGTATATAGGTTTTATGTTTATATTTTAAATGATATGCATACTGTTCACCCATTCTATTGAAAAACAAAGACATCAAAAGTAAAAAAGATTGTACTATATTTTACAACCAACAGGTGTCACTATTGCATGTTGCAATACATGTTTTTTCATACAATGGGTTAATGAACAGTTGATGAACAATTAACAGGTGAGGGTATAAAAAGCATGAACCTGTATAATTAAGATGTACATGACTAAGAGCCATATTGGCTTGAAACGTTGTATATTCACCTCCTGGCCAGCAGGAGGAGGCAAAGAGCACCACAGCAGAGCTGATAAATAGCTCCTCTCTTCCCTCCCACTCCAGTCATTCTCTTTGCCTATGTTAGCGATAGGAAGAGGTAAAGTGAGATGTTAGATTAGATTCTTCAATCAAGAGTTTATTATTTTTAAAGTAGTGCCAGAGTGCTTTGTTCTAGGGTGTAGCCGTAGTCCATGTCAGTCTCTTCAGTAGAGCTTTGGTGACTTTAAAGCAATGGGAACTTGTAGGACATAATTCTCACTGCGCCTCCCATACATTTATGCTGTCCTAACCCTGAAAAATCTGAGGGATATTACTCAGTATTTTCTCTTTCACAGGTCCATGTGAGGAATAGGACCTCGCAAACCTGGGAACTGCCTTTGCTGTCAGGAAGTATATGAGGTAAATGCTGACTTTTATTTCTGGGGTTAAAGGAAAGGAACTCAGAAGAAGTTGGGCACTTATTTTGTATGGCTGGGATCATAAGGAAGCCCTTAAAGGGATACTGAACCCAATTTTTTTCTTTCATGATTCGGATAGAGCATGCAATTTTAAGCAACTTTCTAATTTACTTCTGTTATCAATTTTTCTTCGTTCTCTTGATATCTTTATTTGAAAAAGAAGGCATCTAAGCTAAGGAGCCAGCAAATTTGTGGTTCAGAACCATGGACAGCCTTTGTTTATTGGTGCTGTCCAATCAGCAGGGACAACCCAGGTTGTTCACCAAAAATGGGCCGGCATCTAAACTTAAATTCTTGCTTTTCAAATACACATACCAAGAGAATGAAGAAAATTTTATAATAGGAGTACAATAGAAAGTTGCTTAAAATTGCATGCTCTATCTGAATCACAAAAGAAAAAATTTGGGTACTTTGTCCCTTTAATGGAAAATGGGCACTTTATTTTTATTGGGCATGAATTCTCGTTACATAGGAGACGATATGAGACAGCTAGCGCAGACTCCGAGCATCTGGCGATGGTGGTAGTCACATCTCCCGGCGGTTACTTATAGAATCATGCCGACCTGGAGATGACTGTGCTGGTATTGCCCTAGGCG
This sequence comes from Bombina bombina, assembly GCF_027579735.1. NCBI lineage: Eukaryota > Metazoa > Chordata > Amphibia > Anura > Bombinatoridae > Bombina > Bombina bombina. The sequence goes on along the minus strand of NC_069504.1, from coordinate 534,788,794 downwards.
GGTGTAATTGAAGATTTTTATATTTAGCTATCGACTGTATTAGATAGTCTCTGGGGCACTTTATCACATCTCCCGGTGGTTACATAAGACATGCCGACCGGGAGATGACTGTATTGTCAAGACCATCAACGCCCACGAAGGGCGGTACTTGGGGAGACGCCATTTACATAGCGCGGCTTTTCATCTCCCGGTGGTTACATAAATCTACATGCCGACGGGGAGATAACGATGTCAACGCCTATGAGGGGCGGTCCTTGGGAGGCAGCATTTGTATAACACACCTTTTTTTTTTTTTTTTCCCCCCCCTTCTCTTTATGTAAAGGCACCTTATCAGTTTCCCGCTGAGGGGTATTGATAAATTGCAAAATTATTTACGCCGTTCTGCCCTATTTACAGCAGTTAATAAAAAGGGAAAAAAGTTATTCTTTTTAAAATTTAAAGTGTCAGGAACTTTTTTTTTTTTGCATTTATTAAAAAGTTAAGGAATTCTTTGAAGACTCTTTTTGAATCAGAAATGGACCAAGAGGCTATGCAGAGTTGTTGCACAATGTTTAACCACCAACTCGCTGTTCCTCATGTATGTGAGGAATTTAATCCTTAGGGATAGTGCGGCAGCATATTGGTTGAGGTGGTGCCTGATGTTATCAGGACAGAAACTTCTTTGAGTGAAATCCAGGATAGGATAAACACCCATAACCTGGCTAATCCCCTTTTATTACGGATGCTTCCCTTCAAGTTATCTAAGCTGGGAGCACAGATTTGGGGTTTCTTTATTCTAGCTCGCAGAGCCTTATGGTTAAAGCCTTGGTCTGCGGTTGTGTCCTTTTAAGTCTAAGCTTCTGTACCTTTCAGATAGCTCAGCATGCTAAGGCATTGGATGGCTAAGTCCTGTTGCAACCCAAGGGTTGCAGGTTCAGTTCTCTGAATGGTCCACTCAACGTTTCATCCTTCTGAGGTTGACAAGATGAGCAGTGCCTTGAGACCTTACGGGTGATGCAGATCTGGTGGACGTGTCATCTCTGCCGCCTTGGTGACTTCCGTTGAGGAAGGACCTTCTAATTCAAGGGCCATTCCTTCACCCTCATCTAGTTTCTCTGAAGCGGATTGCTTGGATATTGAACGCTTAATGGTATACAAGCGGGGGGTTTCTGGCTCGGTTATAGAGACAATGATTCAGGTTTGTAAGCCTGTATCTAGAAAGTAGATATGGCGTTCATCTCTATTGGTGTGAATCCAAGAGCTACTCATGGAGTAGAGTTAAAGGGACAGTCAACACCAGAATTTTTGTTGTTCAAAAAGATAGATAATCCCTTTATTACCCATTCCCCAGTTTTGCAAAACCAACACTGTTATATTAATACACTTGCTTGTATCTAAGCATCTTCTGACCGCCCCTAATCACATGACTTTGCACTAATTGGCTAAAATGCAAGTCAATAGATAGTGTCTGCCACAAGCGTGATCACAATGCTATCTATATGGCCTACATGAGCTTGCTCTCCCCTGCTGTGAAAAGTAAATAAAATAGAGGTGGCCTTCAAGGGCTTAGAAATTATCATATGTGCCTTCCTAGGTTTGCTTTCAACTAGAATACCAAGAGAACAAAGCAAAATTGTTGATAAAAGTAAATTGGAAAGTTGTTTAAAATGACATGCCCTATTTGAATCGTGAATTTTTTTTTTTTTTTTTTTGGACTTGGCTGTCCCTTTTAAGATCCCTAGAATTTTGTCTTTTCTCCAAGACGGCTTGGAGACAGGCTTATCGACTAGTTCCCTGAAGGGTCAAATCTGGGTCTTATATCTTTTTGTTAGCCACATGTCTGGCGGATGTTCCAGATGTGCAATCATTTTTGTCAGGCCTGTGTTCAAACCAGTTACTCCTCCTTGGAGTCTGAATTTAATTCTTAAGTTCTTCAAGGGGCTCCTTTTGAGCCTATGCATTCCTTAGATATTGTTATCTTGGAAAGTTTTATTTCTGGTTGCCATTTCTTTGCTCGGAGAGTGTCAGCGATTTCGGCATTACAGTATGAGTCTCTTTATTTTATTTTCAGTTCAGATAAGGTAGTTTTACATACTAAATTAGGATTTCTTCCTAAAGTTGTTTCTGATCAGAACAATCAGGTGATTGTTCCTTCCTTGTGTCCTAATCCTTCTCAAAAGGGGAAGACTTCTGCACAATTTGGACGTGGTCCGTGCGTTAAAGTTTTACCTGCAAGCATCTAAGGACTTTCGTCGGTCTTCTGCTTTGAGTATCATACGTTTTCCATATTAGACTGCTGGACAGCAGCCTCCAGAGATGGTTACGGCTCATTCCACAAGGGTTGTTGTTTCCTCATGGGCGTTCAACAATGAGACTTCTATGGATCAGATTTGCAAGGCTGCAACTTGGTCCTCTCTTCTTTTTCAAAGTGATACGAATTTGACGCTTTTGCGTCGGCTGAGGCCGTTTTTGGGAGAGACGTTCTTCAAGCAGTTTTGCCTTTAGTTTAGGTTCATTGTCTTGTCCCTCCCGTATCTGTGTACTCTAGCTTGGGTATTGAATCCCATTAGTAATTAAGACGATCCATGGACTCATCGGGTCTTAAAGAAAATTTATGCTTACCTGATAAATTTATTTCTTTTTTGACACGATGAGTCCACGGCCCATCCTGTTTTTAGACAGCTTGTGGGTTATTATAAACTTCAGACACCTCTGCACCTTGACTTTTCCTTTCTCTTCCTAACTTCCTTCGTATGACTGGAGTGGGAGGGAAGGGAGGAGCTATTTATCAGCTCTGCTGTGGTGCCCTTTGCCGCCTCCTGCTGACCAGGAGGTGAATATCCCATTAGTAATTAAGATGATCTGTGGACTCATCGTGTCAAAAAAGAAATACATTTATCAGGTAAGCGTAAATTTCTTTTATTTAAAGCAAGAAATATTACATTTCTGATAGCAGTACTGTACTATCTTTTTGAGGGCAATATGTATACAAAAGTATTAAAAACTTCATTTGGTTGCTGTAAATGTTGCCAAGACATTACTTTGTTCTATCCCTACCACAACTTATCCAAATTCCAAACCTATTCTGGTCCCAAGCAGTTTGGATAAAGGGGTTTCTACCTGTAATAACATTGTATTTATATCCCACCCCCACAAGTTCTTAATTTTTTAAGATTTTAATGAATTTTAATTTTGTCTTTCAGCTGGTGTTGTTGACGAGGATTACAGAGGAAATGTTGGTGTTATATTATTTAATTTTGGGAAAGAAGAATTTGAAGGTATAGTTCTTTAATATATAGCTTTCTAAATTACATTTCCATTTTTATTGCATTGATAATTGCATGAAATGTCAAACATTTCATGCTGTTAAGACTGTATAGTAATCTAAAACATAATCGTGAACATTTAATTTTTGACTTGTCCCTATTTTTTTTTATGATAGAATAGGAAGTATATTGTATTTAAGTTGCTCTTTATTTTTCATGTTGCATGATATTTCTAATTTTTACTGACTTTTTTTTTTTTTTTTTTGTCTGTTTTCCAGTTAAAAAAGGGGACAGAGTGGCACAGTTAATTTGTGAGCGCATACTGTGCCCTGAACTGAAAGAATTCAAAGTAAGACTTGCGAAAAAAAAGTACTTGATATAAAAGATTTATTATGTTTTAATACATAAGTCAGTAACATAGGAGTATGCCGATAAGCACAACCAGTCCATAACAGCCTCATCTTTTACATTTTAGTAAAATAACACTTAAAGTGAATGTAAACTCAGCCTTCGTTCTAAACAGCAGTCTATCAAATACCAATAAAAAACCTGAGTTTCATTCATCAATTTTAAATTTTCTAAATGTATACCTTTATTTCTCCAACATAGGTGTGTCCGGTCCACGGCGTCATCCTTACTTGTGGGATATTCTCTTCCCCAACAGGAAATGGCAAAGAGCCCAGCAAAGCTGGTCACATGATCCCCCCCCTAGGCTCCGCCTTCCCCAGTCATTCTCTTTGCCGTTGTACAGGCAACATCTCCACGGAGATGGCTTAGAGTTTTTTGGTGTTTAAATGTAGTTTTATTGCTTCAATCAAGAGTTTGTTATTTTAAAATAGTGCTGGTATGTACTATTTACTCTGAAACAGAAAAGAGATGAAGATTTCTGTTTGTAAGAGGAAGATGATTTTAGCAACCGTTACTAAAATCGATGGCTGTTCCACACAGGACTGTTGAGATGAAGTAACTTCAGTTGGGGGAACAGTGTGCAGACTTTTACTGCTTGAAGTATGACACATTTCTAACAAGACTTGGTAATGCTGGAAGCTGTCATTTTCCCTATGGGATCCGGTAAGCCATTTTAATAACAATTTATAAAGGGCTTCACAAGGGCTTTAAAGACTGGCAGACATTTTTCTGGGCTAAAACGTTTGTTTTATAAGCATGTTTAATGATTTATTACTCTGAGGAGTTGTTTTTATCTGGGTATGTTGGTAATAAAAACGGCAGGCACTGTTTTGGACACCTTTTTCACTGGGGGCCTTCTCTAGTCTTAGGCAGAGCCTCAGTTTCGCGCCACTAATGCGCAGTTGTTTTTGGGAGTCAGAGTATGCAGATGCATGTGTGAGGAGCTCAGATACACTGAAAAAGCGTGCTGAAGGCGTCATTTGGTATCGTATTCCCCTCTGGGCTTGGTTGGGTCTCAGCAAAGCAGATACCAGGGACTGTATAGGGGTTAAATGTAAAAACTTGGTGTGCATTACTTTCAAGGCTTTATGACACTGTGGTGAAATTTTGGTGAATTTTGGACAATTCCTTCATACTTTTTCGCATATTCAGTAATAAAGTGTGTTCAGTTTAAAATTTAAAGTGACAGTAACGGTTTTATTTTAAAACGTTTTTTGTACTTTTATCAAGTTTATGCCTGTTTATCATGTCTGTACCTTCAGATAGACTATGTTCTGTATGTCAGGAAGCCAAAGTTCCTTCTCATTTAAATATATGTGATGAATGTGATAGTGAAAATGATGCCCAAGATGATTCCTCTAGTGAGGGGAGTAAGCATGGTACTGCATCATCCCCTTATGTGTCTACACCAGTCTTGCCCACACAAGAGGCCCCTAGTACATCTAGTGCGCCTATTATTCTTACTATGCAACAATTAACGGCTGTAATGGATAATTCTATTAAAAACATTTTAGCCAAAATGCCCACTTATCAGCGAAAGCGCGACTGCTCTGTTTTAGATACTGTAGAGCATGAGGGCGCAGATGATAATGGTTCTGACATGCCCTTACACCAGTCTGAAGGGGCTAGGGAGGTTTTGTCTGAGGGAGAAATTTCAGATTCAGGAAAAATTTCTCAACAAGCTGAACCTGATGTTATTACATTCAAATTTAAATTGGAACATCTCCGCGCTCTGCTTAAGGAGGTGCTTTCTACTCTGGATGATTGTGACAATTTGGTCGTTCCAGAGAAATTATGTAAGATGGACAAGTTTCTAGAGGTCCCGGTGCCCCCCGAAGCTTTTCCTATACCCAAGCGGGTGGTGGATATTGTAAACAAAGAATGGGAAAGGCCCGGCATACCTTTTGTCCCTCCCCCTATATTTAAGAAATTGTTTCCTATAGTCGACCCCAGAAAGGACTTATGGCAGACAGTCCCTAAGGTCGAGGGGGCGGTCTCTACCTTAAACAAACGCACCACTATCCCTATAGAAGATAGTTGTGCTTTCAAAGATCCTATGGATAAAAAGTTAGAAGGTTTGCTTAAAAAGATGTTTGTTCAGCAAGGTTACCTTCTACAGCCAATTTCATGCATTGTTCCTGTTACTACAGCAGCGTCTTTTTGGTTTGATGAACTAGAAAAGTCGCTAGATAAAGCTACCCCTTTGGAGGAGATTATGGACAGAATTCGTGCTCTTAAATTGGCTAATTCTTTTACTCTAGACGCTACCCTGCAATTAGCTAGATTAGCGGCGAAAAATTCAGGGTTTGCTATTGTGGCGCGCAGAGCGCTATGGCTAAAATCTTGGTCAGCGGATGCGTCATCCAAGAACAAATTGCTTAATATTCCTTTCAAGGGGAAAACGCTGTTTGGCCCTGACTTGAAAGAGATTATTTCAGATATCACTGGGGGAAAGGGCCATGCCCTTCCTCAGGATAGGTCTTTCAAGGCTAAAAATAAGCCTAATTTTCGTCCCTTTCGTAGAAACGGACCAGCCTCAAGCTCTACGCCCTCTAAGCAAGAGGGTAATACGTCTCAAGCCAAGCCAGCCTGGAAGCCCATGCAAGGCTGGAACAAAGGCAAGCAGGCCAAGAAACCTGCCACTGCTACCAAGACAGCATGAGATGTTGGCCCCCGATCCGGGACCGGATCTGGTGGGGGGCAGACTTTCTCTCTTCGCTCAGGCATGGGCAAGAGATGTTCTGGATCCTTGGGCTCTAGAAATAGTCTCCCAAGGTTATCTTCTGGAATTCAAGGAACTACCCCCAAGGGGAAGATTCCACAGGTCTCAATTGTCTTCAGACCACATAAAAAAACAGGCATTCTTACATTGTGTAGAAGACCTGTTAAAAATGGGAGTGATCAATCCTGTTCCATTGAAGGAACGAGGGATGGGATTCTACTCAAATCTGTTCATAGTTCCCAAAAAAGAGGGAACATTCAGACCAATCTTGGATCTCAAGATCTTAAACAAATTTCTCAGGGTTCCATCGTTCAAGATGGAAACCATTCGAACAATTCTTCCTACCATCCAGGAAGGTCAATTCATGACCACGGTGGATTTAAAGGATGCGTATCTACATATTCCTATCCACAAGGAACATCATCGGTTCCTAAGGTTCGCGTTTCTGGACAAACATTACCAGTTCGTGGCACTTCCATTTGGATTAGCCACTGCCCCAAGAATTTTCACAAAGGTACTAGGGTCCCTTCTAGCGGTGTTAAGACCGAGGGGCATTGCAGTAGTACCTTACTTGGACGACATTCTAATTCAAGCGTCGTCCCTGCCACAAGCAAAGGCTCATACGGACATTGTCCTCGCCTTTCTCAGATGTCACGGGTGGAAAGTGAACGTAGAGAAAAGTTCTCTGTCTCCGTCAACAAGAGTCCCCTTCTTGGGAACAATAATAGACTCTTTAGAAATGAAGATTTTTCTGACAGACGCCAGAAAATCAAAACTTCTAAACTCTTGTCAAGTACTTCATTCTGTTCTTCTTCCTTCCATAGCGCAGTGCATGGAAGTAATAGGTTTGATGGTGGCGGCAATGGACATAGATGAATTCGCGCAAAAGGAACTAAGACCATTACAACTGTGCATGCTCAGTGGAATGGGGATTATACAGACTTGTCTCCAACGATACAAGTAGATCAGAGGACCAGAGACTCACTCCGTTGGTGGCTGACCCTGGACAACCTGTCACAAGGGATGAGCTTCCGCAGACCGGAGTGGGTCATTGTCACGACCGACGCCAGTCTGGTGGGCTGGGGCGCGGTCTGGGAACCCCTGAAAGCTCAGGGGCTTTGGTCTCGGGAAGAATCTCTTCTACCGATAAACATTCTGGAACTGAGAGCGATATTCAATGCTCTCAGAGCTTGGCCTCAGCTTGCAAGGGCCAAATTCATAAGGTTTCAATCAGACAACATGACGACTGTTGCGTATATCAACCATCAGGGGGGAACAAGGAGTTCCCTGGCGATGGAAGAAGTGACCAAAATAATTCAATGGGCGGAGAATCACTCCTGCCACTTGTCTGCAATCCACATCCCAGGAGTGGAAAATTGGGAAGCGGATTTTCTGAGTCGTCAGACATTTCATCCGGGGGAGTGGGAACTCCATCCGGAAATGTTTGCCCAAATAATTCAATTGTGGGGCATTCCAGACATGGATCTGATGGCGTCTCGTCAGAACTTCAAGGTTCCTTGCTACGGGTCCAGATCCAGGGATCCCAAGGCGGCTCTAGTGGATGCACTAGTAGCACCTTGGACCTTCAACCTAGCTTATGTGTTCCCACCGTTTCCTCTCATTCCCAGGCTGGTAGCCAGGATCAAACAGGAGAGGGTATCGGTGATCTTGATAGCTCCTGCGTGGCCACGCAGGACTTGGTATGCAGACCTGGTGAATATGTCATCAGCTCCACCATGGAAGCTACCTCTGAGACAGGACCTTCTTGTTCAAGGTCCGTTCGAACATCCGAATCTGGCCTCACTCCAACTGACTGCTTGGAGATTGAACGCTTGATTTTATCAAAGCGAGGGTTCTCAGATTCTGTCATTGATACTCTTGTTCAGGCTAGAAAGCCTGTAACTAGGAAAATCTACCATAAAATATGGAAAAAATATATCTGTTGGTGCGAATCTAAAGGATTCCCATGGAACAAGATAAAAATTCCTAGGATTCTATCCTTTCTTCAAGAGGGTTTGGAGAAAGGATTATCTGCGAGTTCTTTGAAGGGACAGATTTCTGCTTTATCTGTTTTACTTCACAAAAAGCTGGCGGCTGTACCAGACGTTCAGGCTTTTGTTCAGGCTCTGGTTAGAATCAAGCCTGTTTACAAACCTTTGACTCCTCCCTGGAGTCTCAATCTAGTTCTTTCAGTTCTTCAGGGGATTCCGTTTGAACCCCTACATTCCGTTGATATAAAGTTATTATCTTGGAAAGTTTTGTTTTTGGTTGCAATCTCTTCTGCTAGAAGAGTTTCAGAGTTATCTGCTCTGCAGTGTTCTCCTCCATATCTGGTGTTCCATGCAGATAAGGTGGTTTTGCGTACTAAACCTGGTTTTCTTCCGAAAGTTGTTTCTAATAAAAATATTAACCAGGAGATAGTCGTGCCTTCTTTGTGTCCTAATCCAGTTTCAAAGAAGGAACGTTTGTTGCACAACTTAGATGTAGTTCGTGCTCTCAAATTTTACTTAGCAGCTACTAAGGATTTCAGACAAACATCTTCTTTGTTTGTTGTTTATTCTGGTAAAAGGAGAGGTCAAAAAGCAACTTCTACCTCTCTCTCTTTCTGGCTTAAAAGCATTATCCGATTGGCTTATGAGACTGCCGGACGGCAGCCTCCTGAAAGAATCACAGCTCACTCCACTAGGGCTGTGGCTTCCACTTGGGCCTTCAAGAACGAGGCTTCTGTTGATCAGATATGTAAGGCAGCGACTTGGTCTTCACTGCACACTTTTGCCAAATTCTACAAATTTGATACTTTTGCTTCTTCTGAGGCTATTTTTGGGAGAAAGGTTTTGCAAACCGTGGTGCCTTCCATCTAGGCGACCTGATTTGTTCCCTCCCATCATCCGTGTCCTAAAGCTTTGGTATTGGTTCCCACAAGTAAGGATGACGCCGTGGACCGGACACACCTATGTTGGAGAAAACAGAATTTATGCTTACCTGATAAATTACTTTCTCCAACGGTGTGTCCGGTCCACGGCCCGCCCTGGTTTTTGATCAGGTCTGTTGAATTAATTTCTCTAACTACAGTCACCACGGTATCATATGATTTCTCCTATGCATATTCCTCCTTTACGTCGGTCGAATGACTGGGGAAGGCGGAGCCTAGGGGGGATCATGTGACCAGCTTTGCTGGGCTCTTTGCCATTTCCTGTTGGGGAAGAGAATATCCCACAAGTAAGGATGACGCCGTGGACCGGACACACCGTTGGAGAAAGTAATTTATCAGGTAAGCATAAATTCTGTTTTTCCCTAAATTTATACCAATTTGCGGCTAAACCGTCCTCTGCCTGGCATTCGCGCTCTGTTGCTCATCTTTGATGTCTCAATAGCCAATAACGGCTCTAACAACGGGGGACCCACCCTCTTCTCATTACGTAATATGTCCTTATTGCGCATGCGTTCGTCTTTGGTGCCTATAATTGACAATGTAAAATTGTCACGGGAGGGCGCAGTGCCTATACGTAAACAGCGGGTGGGACCGCTGTTTACGTAATTTGGTTGAAAATGAGGAAGCAATGAGTGGGAGGAGCGGGTAAGCGAATGAGCGAGATGCAAGATATAAAATAAACAATAAAATACACTTTTTATTATAAATTTATTGCGGCGGTACACTTAATATCAGTAATGACTACAAAACTAGATAACACAAAAGGTAAAAATTGACATTCACTTTAAGTGCCAATAAAATTGCCTTGGGAGGAACTTTTCATGTTTGGAATTCAGCCTTGAAGAAATTTTAAGATTATTTGATCTGAGAAATTTAAAAATAGGAATGTATGTTCGTTCATAACTTTATTTATTTTTAATGGCAGTAAAAGTACACGAAATCCGTTGATAACCTATGGGAAATAGTTCACATGGACACCCCACACAAAGCATTAAATATCCCTACCCTCTCAGTAGCTCTTTCTCATTTCATGGAGGTAGGTAGAGAGGCGCTCAGATTGTTTTTGTCCTTAATGGATTGTTTCCTGCAAGAGAGCATGGGGGAGTTTTTGTAAGCCATGTAATTCTTAGTCGTAGAGCTTTGGTGTATGTTGGCTACTGTCCCAGGGAAGTTCCCATGCCTCTTTCTTGTGTGCTTTATCCTCCCTTTCTAGGCAAACAGTGTTAGTTACACTGATTTCCCTTTGAGGACGCAGTCTGTATGAAGATGACTCTTTCAACTGGGTAAGTTCTGGTTATCTCTTCCACCCCCTCTGACTTGTTTAAGTGCACGGGGCAGTAGACTTTTTTTTATTTATTAATACAGAGCACTCTGACAGTAAGTGTGATCAAGCCCTCACATCATGGAAAGGGGGGTGCCTAAGTTTATTCAAATCTTGGTCAAGGGATGTATGAGGGACAGAGACCTGTTAGGTACTCTCAATTTATACTTATGCTAACTTAGAGACCTCAGGTAGAGGTCTTCATCAACATTGGACATAGTGTATGGCACACCTCAGAAGTGGCAATATCCCAGTGGGGTTACTAAGGCAGCAAAAGTGTGGCGCACCGGAACAGAAGTGTAGAGGAGCACTTCTCAGAAGGTGGTGGTGAGGCATCCCAAAGTAACCATTCGTTTTAGGGGCTGAGGAAAATTAATATATCTATTACTTGTGACTATTTTCTTTCTGTATTGGGGTATGATGGAGGACTCCACCTCTAATTTTAGCCAGGAGGGTATCTGCTCTACTCCATTATTTGTTGCTAATAAATGTATGCTCTGCAAATTAAACAGTCCCCCCCCCCCCCCCCCTGCCCAATTGTGTAGCTCATGCCTTCTGTTTTACAATTTTGTTCAGGGGGTTCCTGGGAGTTTTACAATTTCGTTCCTGGTACCCAAACACCTGTGATATCCCCACCAGTCCAATCCTGATATGCCAGTACTTCAACCTCAGGTAGTGGCTCCTATCCTATCACATGCTGTCCCCTGTGACCCTGTCACTCAAACTCATTTGGGGTTTTCCTCATGACTTTGCAGCTCAATTTAGAGTCTGCGGTTTCTGCTGCCTTAATGCTATGCCTGTTGCAGGGAAGAGGAAGGTTAAGCATGGTTCCTCTGAGTCGAAGAGCAGTGGTCAGCCATATGCAGCTTTCCGACGGGAATGATTCCTTGGGTAGTTCTGAAGGAGAACCTTCATCCTCAACTCCTCTATAGAGTGAAAGAGAGACTCTGAGGACATTAATTTTAACCCCTTAATGACCACAATGTACCCTGTATGTCACTGGTCGTTAAGGTTTTTTTCAGGACATAATAGCACAAGTCTAGCAAGAAAACGCTTTTAATGCACTCCCTCCAGCAGGCTTTGTGGAATAGAGCAGTCTCAACGCTGGTGGCAAGACCGCGCTATAAAACAATCAAGTCCCAAAAAAAGGCCAGTGACATACAGGGTACGTCGCTGGTCCTTAAGGGGTTAAAGTTCAACACTTAAAATAATTGCCAGAAGGGCCTTCTGGTTAAATTCCTTGTTTCCAAGTCAAGGCTACTATTTTCAGCCTTAAAAGGAAAATCCTTATTCTGCCCTGGATTTAATTATTTCTACTGTCACTGGTGTTAAGGGGGCTTTTCTACCCCAGGATAAGAAGTCTAAATCTGAGGGACATCCTATGGGACATTTTTGCTCCTTTCGTCAAAACAAGACTCAGAGGAGCTCTTCAACAACTAAGTCAAGCCCAGGAGCACCTGGAAGCTAAACTTGGTGTGGAACAAGAAGCCCAATAAATTGACCCCAGACAAGTCGGCATGAACGGTCGTCCCCTGACCTGGGCTCAGATAAAGTAGGGGGCAGGTTATCTCAGTTTCAGGAATTTTGGGCTCAAGTCCGTTCATGACCTTTTGGGTTCTGGACATTATTTCTCAGGGATTCAAAATAGGTTTCAGATCTCGCCCTCCAAGGGGCAGGTTCCTCTTTTCAAGGATTTTGGGGAGGTGGGAAGAAAGATCAGCCTTCCTACACTGTAGACTATTTGGTATCCATTTGAGTTATCGTCCCAGTACCCCAAGCAAAGAGGGAAAAAGGATTTTATTTAAATATCTTTATTTATAGTTCCCAAAATAAGAAGGAACCTATTTGTCCCATTTTAGACCTGAAATACCTCAACAAATTCTTAATTGTACATTCCTTCAAAATGGAGACAGTCAGGTCTATCCTTCCTCTCATTCAGGAAGGTCATTTCACCAAGATCATTATCAGTGCCTTCCTGGACAAGCATTACCAGTTCATAGTTCTTTCAATTGGTTTAGCTGCTGCTGCCAGGATCTTTATAATGGTCCCTGGGGCCCTCCTTGCAGTAGTCAGACTGCAAAGGATTGCTGTGGCGCCATACTTGGATGTCATCTTGGTTTAGGCGCCATCTTTACATTTAGCAATATCTTGCACAGAGAAGTTACTCTGGTATCTCCGGACGCATGGCTGGAAATTAAACCAAAGAGATGCGTCGATCATCTTCCCTGTTTTGTCCTGCATTATGTTTAGTGCAAAGGTTAGGAAGCAACAGCTGGTGCCCTATCCTTCTGGCTTAGAAGTTTGATTTGCATGGAGTATATAGCTGCAGGCCAGCAGCCTCCTTCACTGATAACTGCACATTCTACTTGTGCGGTATCTTTTTTTTTTTTTTTTTTTTTTTTTTTTTTTTTCCTGGGCCTTCAAGAATGAGGCTTCAGTTGAACAGATATGTAAGGTTGCTACTTGGTCCTCATTGCATACTTCTGCAAAATGTTAGTTTTGATGTTTTAGCTTCATCAGAGAGTTGTCTTTTGAGAGAGAGGTTCTTCAAGCAGTGGTGCCTAGTTTTTAGGACTGCCTTCCTTACATTTCCCTCCCTAAATTTTTGTGGACTTCACATCTTGGGTAATAGTTTCCTATAAGTTAAAGGGACAGTCAACACTTACTTTAACATGTTTTTATATTGAAAATAACAAAACGGAGGTCCGCCTACACTATACCCCTCCTGCCTTGCCGCCTTGCTTCTGTCCTAATCAGCGGCGCTAACTACTCTAATACCCAGTAAATATGGATGCCGGACTCCCCCCACCATTACGTAGCTGCCTTCTTCTTCAACTGATAAGCAAATCAGAATCCAGGCATCGGACAGAAATTGCAAGCGCGTGCAATTTCAGTCCGAGGACTGGATTCTGATTTGCTTATCAGTTGAAGAAGGCAGCTACGTAATGGTGGGGGGAGTCCGGCATCCATATTTACCGGGTATTAGAGTAGTTAGCGCCGCTGATTAGGACAGAAGCAAGGCGGCAAGGCAGGAGGGGTATAGTGTAGGCGGACCTCTGTTTTGTTATTTTCAATATAAAAACATGTTAAAGTAAGTGTTGACTGTCCCTTTAAGATTGGATTTCAAGGACTCCCACTGCCATTAGAAAGAGAACCTAATTTATGCTTACCTGATAAATTTTTCCTTTCTTGGCAGTAATATTCCAAGAACTACCCTGATTTCTGTAGAAGGGGCAGTCTTATGGCACATCTGTACCCTTTTTTTTTTTTTTTTTTTTTTTTTTTTTTTTTTTTTATTCGCTTTACTTTTCCTTATCCTCGGCTTGAACTACTGAGAGGGTTGGGGAAGTGGGAGGGATATATTTAATGCTTTGTTGGAGTTGTCTGCCTCCTCCTGGTGGCCAGGTGAATTATTTCCCATGGATTATGATTGGATTTCATGGACTCTAACTGCCAAGAAAGAAAATAATTTATCAGGTAAGCATAAATTTGTTTTTCTTTCTAATGACAAGATGAGTCCATGGATCATCTAATTACTATTTGGCATCAATACCCAAGCTAGAGTTCACAGATAAGGGAGGGACAAGACAGGGAACCTAAACGGAAAGCACCAATGCTTGAACTCCCAAAAGTGTGAAATTTGTAGAATTTTGAAAATGTGTGGAGAGGACCAAGTTGCAGCACCGGACGCACAATCTCCGCCCACCTCCTACTACAACTTCTCAGCTCAAGATTTTGCCAGCCATTTCAATAACAAAATAGCCTCCATCAGAAATTCAATTAAAGTTACCAACAACCTACTTACAGCAAAATCCGAAAGCCACTTCTCTCTGCTTATCCTCGATCTGTCTGCAGCCTTTGATACTGTCGACCACTCTCTTTTGCTCCAAACTCTCCAATCCTTCGGCATTTGCGACACAGCTCTCTCGTGGTTCTCTTCCTATCTGTTTAACCGTACTTTTAGTGTAGCCTTCTCTGGGGCATCTTCTGCCCTGTTACCACTTTCTGTTGGGGTACCGCAAGGCTCTGTCCTTGGTCCGGTTCTCGTCTCAATCTACACATATTCAGGTTCCTTAATAAAGTCCCATGGGTTTCAATACCATTTTGTATGTCAATGACACCCAAATCTACCTCTCTGCACCAGACTTATCTTATTCCTTGCAAACCAGTGTCACTGTCTTTATCATATCTCATCTTGGATGTCCTCTCACTACCTTAAGCTAAATCGCTCCTCATTCCCCCCCCCCCCTTCTAAAATCTCCACCCCCAACTTCTCTGTTTAACTCCATTACCCCTACCCCACATGCTCTGTCTTGGAGTCACACTTGACTCAGATCTTTCACTCCTCACATTCAGTCCTTGGCTAAAGCCTGCTGCTTCCACCTTTAAAAACATCTCTAAATTCTTCCTTTCACAAGACACAACTAAGATTCTAATCCAGTCTCTCATCTTTCCCTGCCTCGATTACTGCGACTCCATCCTCTCTGGTCTCCCTATCTGCCGCCTAGCTCATTTCCAATCCATGATGAATGCCTCTGCCAGGCTCATCTTCCTTACACGTCACTCTTCATCTGCTGTACCTCTCTGCCATTCCCTGGCTTCCTCTTGCCTCCAGGCTTAAACACAAAATTCTAACTCTGATATACAAAGCCCTCAACTGCACTGCTTCTTACAACAGTGCAACTCTCGGCAGGGACCTCTACCCATTTGACCCCCCTATAAATGTTAACTTGTATATCGCATATATTTATAGCGCTGCAGAATCTGTTGCCGCTCTACAAATACCTGATGCGAGAAAAAAAAAATTAGGTTTAGTATCCCTTTAATCATTCTGTAACAAATAGGATTACAAATACTGCTGCATAAGTAAATCTGGAGTATGGCAGTTTTTCTAAAGCGAATGATAAAACTCCACTATCTTAGCTAGTTTACAAAAAAAATATATATTGCGTTTTTGTATGTTAACAATTTTTTATACTATTTTAGTGTAGGTGTACCTCTGATGTTTGTAACTTTAAAGTTGTAGCTTGTGTAAAGTAAGTAGTTAATGTAGCTGAGAGCAGCAGAGCTGTTTGGTATGACAACTTCTATCCTTTTGTATTATAGGTTTTAGAAGACACAGAGCGTGGTTCTGGTGGCTTTGGGTCTACTGGACAGAACTGAATTACATTTGACATACAACTGTTTAAAAGAAAAAAATTAAAAAAAATATTTTGTAATAAAAAATTAAAATCTTGAAGTATGTGTTTTTTTTTTTTTTTTTTAAATGTGTAGTTGTCCATAGTTAAAGTAGTCGTCTTTTTGTAGCATCCTTTTTAAATTGGGTTTTCAACCAAACAGGCCTGAGATATACGTGTCTACAATAAATCAGACTTTTTAAACAAGATTTCAAGTCTAACGGAATACAATATTCCTAAACAAAATAGCTTAAAAATTAAAGGTGAACCAACATAGTTAATATTGTAACCAATAGGTGTGCAAATTTGTAAATGTTGAGGGTGAGTAGACCTTTACTAAAAAGCAAGAGCTCCTAGAGAAACCATAATCAATTTAAAAGATTAGTAACCAGAACAGCTAGCGGAGTTGCCAAGTGTCCTATTTAAAATAAAAAAAATAATAAAAAAAACTCTTTTGAACATGAACAATAAAGCTTAAAGGGATATAAAAGCCCAATTTTTTTCTTTCACAATTCAGATAGTGCATGCAGCTTTCTAATTTACTCCTAGTATTAATGTCTTTGGTATCTTTATTTGAAAAGCAGGGATGTATTGCTTAGGAGCTGGCCCATTTTTAGTTCAGCACCTGGGTAGGGCTTGCTGATTGGCTAAATGTAGTCGCCAATCAGCAAGCGCTACCCAGGTGCTGAACTAAAAATGGTCCGAATCTTAAGCTTAAATTGCTGCTTTTTAAAGATACCAAGAGGACGAAGAAAAATTTAATAGGAGTAAATTAGTGCATGCAATTTTAAGCAACTTTCTATCTGAATTGTGAAACAAATAAATTTGGGTTTCATATCCCTTTTATTAGGGTAAGTCCATTTATATATGGTTTGCAAGCTGATTGGGAGGTTTACCCTAACTAGTGGAATAGGTTAGTTAAGTCAACAGAGGAAATAATTATACCTTAGTAGGTCCCCAAAATATGAAAATAGTATTACAAATAATGCTTCTGCAGAGAGATTGCAAGCCACAGAAATAGTCTCATCATAGAAAGTTTGCAATGGAGCACCTTAATAGGAGGAATCAAGATTAGAGGAGTGAAAGCTGGGGGACTTGAGTAACTAAATGTACCTGTTACAGGTATATGGTAAAACCATTGTTTTAATTAAAAAAAAAAAAGCTTATTTCAATTGGACATTAAAATTGTCTGTAAAATAGACCCCCCAAACAAGATGGAAGCATTGATAGAGGGATGTATTTATCAGTAGAGAAGTTCTTGGACACCCTTGTCTCCAACATAGTTTTGATGTGGTTTAAAACCCTGCAAATTGATTGTTGCTGTGTTGGAAACACAGAATATAAAATGAGATTTGAAGAGATCAATTATGGTGCCACCCAGGCAAAAATATTTCTAGTAAGTATGAGATTAACTTTACCACTTTATAGATAGGCTAGAGAGATAATCTTTTGGGGAGACCAATAGCAAAAAACATTTTATACTTGCCTGATAAATTTATTTTCTTTCCTGGCATGGAGAGTCTACAAATCCATTCAATTACTAGTGGGAATTCTACTCCTGGCCCCCAGGTGGAAGCAAAGAACACCCCAGCAAAGCTTCAAATATCCCCCCATTACCCTCAATCCCCAGTCATTCAGCTGAGGAATTATGGAAAGAGGTATAGAGGTTCTTGAGGTTTAGAAAAATGACTCAAAGCGGTCTTTAAAATAAGGGCGGGTCGTGAACTCTCGATGCCAGGAAAGAAAATTAATTTATCAAGTATAAATTATGTTTTCTTTCCAATGGCATGGAGAGCCCACAAATCAATTTAATTACTAGTGGGAACCAATACCAAGGCTAGAGTCCACAGAATGGAAGGGAGGGATGCACAAGACAGGCAAACCTAAACAGAAGGCACCACTGCTTGAAGAACTTTCCTCCCAAAAGAAGCCTCAGTAGAGGCAAAAACATAAAATTTGGAATAAGTTTGCAATGATGACCAAGTGGCCGCCTTGCAAATCTGTTCCATGGAAGCATAATTTTTTTAATGGCGGAAGAGACAGACCTAGTGGTGTAAGCCGTAATTTTCTCGGAAGGCTGCTGTCTCAAGCCAATCTAATATCGCTTCACCCCTCTATTTACCAGAAAAGAGCAGAAGATTGACGAAAATCTTTCGTAGCCTGTAAATAGAACTTTAAAGGGACAGTCTAGGCCAAAATAAACTTTCATGATTCAGATAGAGCATGTAATTTTAAACAATTTTCCAATTTACTTTTATCACCAATTTTGCTTTGTTCTCTTGGTATTCTTAGTTGAAAGCTTAACCTAGGAGGTTCATATGCTAATTTCTTAGACCTTGAAGCCCACCTCTTTCAGATTGCATTTTAACAGTTTTTCACCACTAGAGGGTGTTCACGTATTTCATATGCACGAGAAGTTATCTGGGAGCAGGCACTGATTGGCTAGACTGCAAGTCTGTCAAAATAACTGAAAAAAGGGGCAGTTTGCAGAGGCTTAAATACAAGATAATCACAGAGGTTAAAAGTATATTATAACTGTTGGTTATGCAAAACTGGGAAATGGGTAATAATGGGATTATCTATCTTTTAAAACAATTAAAATTCTGGTGTAGACTGTCCCTTTAAAGCACGCACAACATCCAGATTGTGCAACAACTGCTCCTTAGAGGAAGGGTTAGGACAAAATGAAGGGACAATTTCTTGGTTAATATTGCGTTCTGAGACCACCTTATGTAGAAATCCTTCCAGGATAATAACTTGATATCAACAGAATGCATAGGCTCAAATGAAGCCTGCTTCAGAACTTTAGGAACCAGATTAAGATTCCAAGGAGCACCAATGGACCTAAACACAGGCCTGATTCTAACCAAAGCCTTGACAAAATATTGAACATCTGGCAAAATTGCCAGACGCTTCTGCAGAAGAGTCGACGGCCGAAATCTAACCCTTTTAGGGTACTGACTGATAAAACCTTCTCCAGGCCCTCCTGAAGAAATGATAGAATACGGGGAATTCTCACCTGACTCCAAGAAAAGGAAATTTATGCTTACCCGATTTTTTTTTTTTTCCGATATAAGTCCACGGATTTCATCCTTATGGGATATCGCCTCCTGGTCAGCAGGAGGAGGCAAAGAGCACCACAGCTGTGTGTGTGTGTGTGTGTATATATATATATATATATATATATATATATATATATATATATATATATATATATATATAAAATCTTCTCCCACTCCAGTCATTCGACCGAAGTTAGGAAGAGAAAGGAAAAGCCAAGATGCAGAGGTGACTGAAGTTTAACAAAAATAAAGACATGTCTTAGAAAATGACAGGGTGGGCCATGGACTCGTCATATCATAAAAAATAAATTGTCAGGTAAGCATAAATTTCCTTTTCTTTCACAAGATATGACAAGTCCACGGATTTCATCCTTACGTATGGGATACAATACCAAAGCTATAGGACACGGATGAAAGGGAGGGTCAAGACAGGAACCTAAACGGAAGGCACCACTGCTTGAAGAACCTTTCTCCCAAAAATAGTTTCGGACGAGGCAAAAGTATAAAATTTGGAAAAAGTATCATTTTTAAATGCCCATGAGGAAGCCACAGCCCTAGTGGAATGAGCTGTAATCCGTTCAGTAGGTTGCCGTCCAGCAGTCTCATATACAAGACTAATGATACTCCAGCCAAAAACAGAGGTAGCCGCAGCTTTCTGACCCCTACGTCTCCCAGAAAAGACAACAAACAATGAAGATGATTGACGAAATTCCTTAGTCGCCTGTAAGAAAAACTTCAGGGCACAGACTTGTCCAAATTATATAACAGACGCTCCTCCTTAGAAGGAGGATTAGGACACAATGAAGGAACAGCAATTTCCTGATTAATATTCTTGTTAGAAAACCTTTGGAAGAAAACCAGGTTTGGTACGCAACACTACCTTATCGGAATGAAAAATAAGATAAGGAGAATCACATTGTAATGCTGAAAGCTTAAACTCTGCGAGCAGAAGAAATAGCAATCAAAAATTAAATTTTCAAGATAATAACTTAATATCTATGGAATGCATAGGTTCAAACGGAACCCCTTGAAGAACATTAAGAACTAAATTCAAACTCCAAGGAGAAGCAATTGGTCTAAACCCAGGCCTGATTCTAGTCAGAGCCTGACAAAAAGATTGAGCATCCGGAACATCTGCCAGACGTTTGTGTAGCAAAATAGAGCAGAAATCTGTGCCATTAAGGAACTTGTTGACAACCCTTTCTCCAATCCTTGGAGAAAGGATAAAATCCTAAGAATCCTAATCTTACTTTACCTCTTCCTAGTCTAACGCAGGCAAAGAGAATGACTGGAGTGGGAGGGAAGGGAGGAGCTATATATACAGCTCTGCTGTGGTGCTCTTTGCCTCCTCCTGCTGACCAGGAGGCGATATCCCATAAGTAAGGATGAAATCCGTGGACTCGTCATATCTTGTAAAAGAAAAACCCCTGGAGCCGCACCAATGAAGGTATTTACGCCATACATTATTATAAATCTTGCTAGTAACAGTCTTACGAGCCTGAATCATAGTCTCAATAGCCTTCATAGAAAAACCTTGTCTGGACAAGACTAAGCGTTCAATCTCCAAGCAGTCCGCTTCAGAGAGACTAAATTCGGATGGAGGAAGGGACCCTGAAGTAGAAGATCCTCGGAGGCAATTTCCACGGGGGAAATGACATCCTCACTAGGTCCGCAAACCAAGTTCTGCAATGCCACGCTTGAGCTATTAGAATCACTGAAGCCTGCTCCTGTTTGATACGAGCTATCACCCGAGGAAGGAAACTGGAGAAAACAGATCAGTTAGACCAAAATCACATGGCTCTGCGAAGGCGTCTAACAGAGCTGCTTAAGGATCTCTTGATCTTGCACCATATCTTGGAAGCTTCGCATTTAGATGAGATTCCATCAGATCCAGCTCCGAACTCCCCGTTTGAGGGTTAACATTGAGCACTTCTGGATGGAGAGCCCATTCCCCTGGATGAAACGTCTGCCTGCTTAGATAATCCGCTTCCCAGTTGTCCATTGCTGGGATATGAATGGCAGAGAGATGACAATTGTGAGACTCTGCCCACTGAAGAATATGAGTCACCTTCATAGCTAACATGCTCCAAGTTCCTCCTTAGTGGTTGATATACGCCACCTAAGTGATGTCATCCGATTTGAAATATGATAAACCGGACTGAACTCGGTTGAGGCCAAGCTGTTAAAACATGGAGAATTCCTCTCAATTGTAGAATATTTATAGGGGGCCCCTGAGCTCTAAGGGATCCCCAAACTGCTCCCCAGCCTAACAGGCTGGCATTCGTGGTCCCAATCTCCCAAGAAGGTCTCAAGAAATCAGGAAATGAGTGCCCTGAGAAAAATGGTCCTGGGAGATCCATCACGATAGAGAAATCCTTGTCTGAGTCTATAACTATCCTCAGAGAGATCTGAGTGGTCTCTGTTTCATTGATTGAGCATACATAACTGTAGAGGTCTCAGATGGAAGTGAGCAAACGGAATAATGTTCATGGATTCCACCATGAGACCAATTACTTCCATGCATACAGCCACTGATGGACAAACAGAGGACTGAAGAGAACGACATACTTCCAGAAGCTTGAATTTTCTGACCTGCGTCAAAAAAAATCTACATAGATACGGAGTCTGATTGTCTCTAAAAATAGCATACCCTTGTACTTGGCACCAAGGAACTCTTCCCTATATTCACCTTCCACCCGTGAGAGCGGAGAATAGCGAACAGAGAATCTGTATGGGATCTTACTAACTGAAAAGATGGCGCCTGGACCAAGATATCATCCAAATAAGGAGCCAAAGCAATCCATAGAGATATGGCCACAGCCAAAAGAGCCCCTAGAACCTTCATAAAGATTCGAGGAGCAGTGGCAAAGCCAAAAGGCAGGGCTACAAATTGGAAATGTTGATCCAAAAAAGCGAACTTCAGGAACCTGAAATATTCCCTGTGGTTAGGCACATAAAGATACGCATCTTTTAGGTCTATGGTGGTCATAAACTGACCCTCCTGAACTACAGGGAGAATAGAAAGAATAGTCTCTATCTTGAAGGATGGGACTTTGAGAAACTTGTTGAGAGACTTGAGGTCTAAAATGGGTCAAAGTTCCCCTCCTCCTTGGGAATCACAAAAAGATTTGAATAAAATCCCTGACCCTGTTCTGCTAAAGGAACTGGGATAATCACTCCCAGAGATGACGGATCCCTTACACAGTTTAAGAAGGCCTCTCTTTACCTGGTTTACAGATAATCTCAATAATAGTAATCTGTCCCTGGGGGGACAAGACTTGAATCATATCCTGTATCCCTGGGAGACTACATCCACTGCCCAAGGATCTGGAATGTCATGAATTCAAGCCTGCTGAAAGAAGGAAAACCTGCCCCCTACTTGATCCAGAACTGGTTCGGGGGTTGGCCCTTCATGCTGACTTAGCCTCAGCAGAAGGCTTTCTTGTTCCAGGGCTGGCTAGCTTTCCATGAAGTTTTGGCTTGCTCAGACTTAGAAGACAATGCAGATCTCTGTCCCTTCAAGTTACGAAAGAAACGAAAATTAGAAGTCTGTCAACCCTTGGGTCTATTCCTCTTATCCTGTGGTAAAAAAAAAAAACCTCCCTTTCCACCAGTAACCGTGGAAATGATCTCTGCCAGACCAGGGCCAAATAAAGTCTTACCCTTAAAAGGTAGAGACAGAAGCTTGGATTTAGAGACCCAAGCTTGGATTTAGATGTCACATCCTCAGGACCAAGACTTTAACCAAAGTGCTCTGTGGGCTAGTATTGCAAAACTAGAAATCTTGGCTACAGCCTAACAACTTGCATACTGGCATCACAGATAAAAGTAAAAGCAAGCTTTGGAGCCTTGATCCTATCCTGGATCTCCTCTATAGTAGTCACCTCTGCAATTCGATCACACAAATAAGAGGCTTCATCAGCAGCTGTCGCAATACTAGCAACTGGTTGCTGCTGCAAACCCTGATGAAGAAACATCAGGGTTTGATGTAGCGCCCTCTACCCTAGGAACAGTGTGCCACAGATCTCGCACTAAATCAGCCACAGGAGACGGGTTAAAAGGAACACCTGTCTTCTTCCATTCCTCAGATGTCAGATGTGATCTGGAACAGAAAAAACCTCCACAGATTTAGGTTTGCTATCAAAAACTCTATTCAGTTTGTTAGCCTTTTTAGGAGCCTCTGCAACTGTTTTAGAGTCATCCAAAGTAGCTAATACCTCCTTTAAAAGTAAACGGAGATACTCCAGTAAAAATCTAAAAGTAACCTCCTCAGAATCTACTGTACTAGGAACTGCAGATTCTGAATTGGATATCTCTTCCTTTAGAAGCTGCAGAGGAATGATCCTCACTAGATAACTGAGAAAGACTAACCAAATCAGTCTTGGTGGAATCAGAACCCTTAGAAATGGTCTTAGATTTCCTCTTCTTTTTATTAGAACTCGGTAAAGCACCTAGGGCTGCAGAAGTCATCTGTGCAACAAAATCTTTAGGCATACAAACACTACCAGAGACTGACTTAGAGGAACCGCAGGGCACTGCATGTGAATCCGTCAAAGACTTGGACATGTTGGCAGAAGGCTGAGACAGCCGAACAACATTATCCTGAGAAAAAAGGCTCAGATAAGGAATCCTTATCCTTAGATAATAAAACTTTATTAAGGCAAGGGGAACAAAATTGCACAGGAGGTATAACCTGGGCATCTGCACAATAAAGACATTTATCAAATGACAGAGAAAACTTGGGATCGGCATCCATAATAAATAAAATTGCCCTTTACTTCCCTTATTCTCTAAATTAAATAGAAAAAATTAGAATAAAATTCTAAGCATAGATAAATAATTATTAAAACCAGCACCTCTACACCCCAGACATGCTGGAGAGACTTACCCAACCGGTAACCAGGAATCCAATCCAGCAGATAACTCCTGTTCAAACTGCAGATCCTAGAAAGCTGCAAACATCAGAGAGACGCGACGGGCAGGAAAAACGATTTAATGTCAGAAAATCCGACCTGTCTCCTTGAAAAGCCATCTTCCAAACAGCTAGCTAGAAACAAACTGTGCAGCATTCAGGAAGTAACTGTGTCACATGATTGCAAATTCAAAAGTAAGGTGCGGTCCGACAACTTTCTTAAAGATATATTACCCAAACTTAATAAAAGGTAAACTTGTGCAAACAAATCACCATAGCCAAAATCAAAAAAGCCTTCACATGACAGAACAGTGCCCTGAACTGCTTCACAATAAATCCCCAACCTTTAAAAGGGATATTCAGTCCCATAAGGATCCACCTTGTTTCCTAAGTATCCTTTTTGTCTTTTTTTTTTTTTTTTTAGCCCCCTTAAGAACCAAGGACGTATAGGGTACATCCTACAAAAAAATGTCAGTTAGTGACCAAGGAAGTACCCTGTACATTCTCAGTGGTTTCAAGCGGTGGAAGCGATCCTGATCGCTACCAACCGCTTTCAAGGGGTTGCAGTGATGCCTCGGTATTGAGTCATCACTGTAATCCCTTTTTGTAGCCACCGATGCAAAGAGAACCACTCTGTGGCCCTCTCTGCATCGGGCATTGATGGTGCTGATCGTTGGTGGGTGGGAGCTGCAGGGAGGCGGGTGGGCGGCCCATCGATGTTCCGGCATAACACGTGCGCCTTTTTTAGGCGGAAGCGTCCGGGGGGTGGGCGTTGGCGAAATCAAGATTTCTGCAGTAATTTTTTTTTCCGAAGGAGATGGTGGGGATGTTGGGCAAGGCATTTGTGCGGTGGGGGGGGGCAACTACACTACAGAAAATATCTTACTGCACTAAAAAACATACACAAATTTTTTGGGACAAACTGGGTACTGGCAGAAAGCTGCCCGTACCCAAAATGGCGGTAAATAGGTAGAAGGGGGTGGGTTTAGAGAGCTGTATGGGGGGGGATCAGGTAGGTTGGGGGCTAAGAGGGGATCCAACACTGCAGAATCAATAGAAGAAGAAAAAATAATTAAAAATGCTTTTTTATTTTAGTACTGGCAGACTTGCTGCCAGTACTTAAGATGGCGGTGACAATTGTGAGGTGGGGGGGGGAAGGGAGGGTTCAGGGGGTGGGATGTGTCAGGTGGGAGGCTGATCTCTACACTAAAGCTAAAATTAACCCAACAAGCTACCTAAATTAACCCCGTCACTGCTGGGCATAAAACAAGTGTGGTGCGCAGCAGCATTTAGCGGCCTTCTAATTACCAAAAAGCAACGCCAAAGCCATATATGTCTGCTATTTCTGAACAAAGGGGATCCTAGAGAAGCATTTACAACCATTTGTGCCATAATTGCACAAGCTGTTTGTAAATTATTTTAGTGAGAAACCTAAAATTGTGAAAAATTTAACTTTTTTTTTTTATTTGATCGCATTTGGCGGTGAAATGGTGGCATGAAATATACCAAAATGGGCCTAGATCAATACTTTGGGTTGTCTACTACACTACACTAAAGCTAAAATTAACCCTACAAGCTCCCTAATTAACACTTTCATTGCTGGGCATAATACAAGTGTAGTGCACAGCGGCCTTCTAATTACCAAAAAGCAACGCCAAAGCCACATGAGTCTGCTACTTCTGAACAAAGGCGATCCCAGAGAAGCATTTACAAACATTTGTGCCATAATTGCACAAGCTGTTTGTAAATAATTTCAGTGAGAAACCTAAAGTTTGTGAAAAGTGAACTTTTTTTTTTATTTGATCGCATTTGGCGGTGAAATGGTGGCATGTAATATTCCAAAATGGGCCTAGATCAATACTTTGGCTCGTCTACTAAAAAAAATATATACATGTCAAGGGATATTCAGGGATTCCTGACAGATATCCGTGTTACAACTTACATATCGCTAATTTTGAAAACAAAATGGTTTGGAAATAGCAAAGTGCTACTTTTATTTATTGCCCTATAACTTGCAAAAAACATGTAAACATTGGGTATTTCTAAACTCAGGACACAATTTTGAAACTTGATTTTGGTTGTTTTTTGATGGTTGTAGATGTGTAACAGATTTTGGGGGGTCAAAGTTAGAAATAGTGTGTGTTTTTTCCATTTTTTTTGTTGTTTTTTTTTTTTATTGATTTTTAAATATTGTTACATATAACAGTGTATATTGAAAATAGAAACATGAAAACAAAAATACAAATACAATTAACATTACAGTCTTCAAATGCTTAATTATGTGGATAATCCGCACAGGACAGAAGTCATTATGATCTGTTATCTTTCTAGGACCTTTCAATAGGACAATAATATACTAATCCCACTTTCCATCAGGTATCTCTCCATCTCAATCACATTCAGATCCTTGTCTCTTTCCCCACCCATTTTCACTTTTCTCTTTTCTATTTCTGAGTAACTCAGATACCGTACTCAATGAGTCATTCTAATTGGATTGTTTACCTCTGCTACTGTTTGATTTGCTAAATTTCTAGCTCTATTTTCTTTTTCAGTATACATAATGTATGGCTCCCACTGTTGTATAAACTTGTATATTAAAAAGAAAATAGATTATCACTATACAATGTATAGTGATAATCTATTTTCTTTTTAATATACTCAAATTTGGGCGGGTCCATTTTCCAACATCTAGCTATGCATATCCTCACAACCGTGCAAATGATAGCTATTAGTTTGTGGTGTCTTTTTACTCTACTATCTGGAGGGAAGTGGAGCAAAGCCTGCTCCGGGGCAGGTTTTATGTCAGTTTCTAGGATTAAACTTAAATACCTTGAGGTCTGATTCCATATCTCTTTAACCTTCTTGCATTGCCACCACATGTGGATGTATGTCCCTGCAGCCCCTATAACACATGCGGGGACTGTCTTCCTGTGACCTGGTGATTCTTCTGGGATATATATACCATTTATAGAGTACTTTAATATAGTTTTCTTTCAACATGGCATTTGGGGAGAACGATAGGCCTCTATTAATGTTTGTCACCCAGGTATCTATCGTCCATGTCTTATTTAAGTCCTGTTCCCACTTAGTCATTATGGAGCTCTTGTCCCTATTTGATCCACCGTTGAGAATCGGGTAAAGTAATGCTATCAGTCCACTCCTAGATTCTTTTGACAGACATAATGACTCAAATATGGTGGTGTTTGGAGGCTTATCTGGTCCAATTATTTCTCGTACTCTAGATTTGAGTTGTAAATAGTGGAACCACTCATTCTGCTCAGGTGTGCCTAATTCTGTGTATTGAGTGAAGGATAATAGATTGCTATTCACGAAAGCATCTGCAATTCGGTAGAGGCCTTTATTTTCCCATTTCTTTTGAGTGTGTATGCTGACCAAAGAGTCAAGTGGGGTCAGCCAGGATCTCTCATTGAGTAAATGATACTTCATAGTCACTCTATCCCATATGAATGCGGTATGACTGATCGAAATAAATTGTTTAATGTGTCTGCTTTGTTGTGTCGCCCAAAGAATGTTGTCTAGTCTTCTTACTTATCTTTTTCTAATTGGACCCATTGTGGTGTTTGTCCTAGTTTATACCATTGTACGGTCTGGGCAAGTCTGGCTGCATAGTAATATGAAATTAGGTTAGGTAATCCAATGCCTCCTCCCCCCCATGTCTCATCATATTATATTTATTTATTCTAGCCCATTTCCCTTGCCAGATAAATTTTAGAATTTCCTTTTGCATTGCATGTAACTCTGATATTGGTATCGATATTGGGAGTGTTCTGAATAGATAAAGAAGTTTGGGTAATATTGTTATTTTAATGGATATAATTCTTCCGTATAGTAAGATATTAAATTTAGTCCATTTAGCTAATAGCTCTTTAATTTGTGTGAACATGGGGACATAATTTTCCTTATAAAGTGAGTGTACATCATTTGTGAGGTTGATTCCTAAATATTTGAGATGATTTGGCCCATTTAAATGCAAAATTTATTTCCAATAATTTCTTTGTTGGTTTTGGTAGATGTGTGCCAAGTTAACTTTATAACCAGACAGCTGTCCAAATTTGTTTATTATGGAATAAATTATTGGAAGGGAAAGTAGTGGTTTTGTGACCGCGACGATGACGTCTGCAAACAATGAAATGTTATATTCCCTCTCCCCCACCCGTGTACCGGCAGTATTTGGATTGTCTCTTATCTTAATTGCTAATGGCTCAATGCACAAAGCGAATAGTAGGGGTGATAGGGGGCAACCCTGTCTGGTGCCATTTTTTTCATCATATTTTATAAAAAAAAATTATAGTAAATTATAAGATATAATGAAAATAATGGTATTTTTAGAAAGTCCATTTAATGGTGAGAAAAACAGTATATAATATGTGTGGGTATAGTAAATGAGTAAGAGGAAAATTACACCTAAACACAAATACCGCAAAAATGTAAAAATAGCCCTGGTCCCAAACGGTCAGAAAATTGAAAAGTGCTGTGGTCCTTAAGGGGTTAAACAAGGAACTCCTAAGTGCTGCATCTTTCTCACCTAGAAGGCAAAAGCACTTACCTGTGGATCTGCTGTAGGGCAGGTACAGCAAACAGGTATGACAGAATCCTAATTGACATAGAACTGTAGATAAAGAAAAAACAGAGTAACCAACCCTGGTTTTCTATATAGGGGTAGCAAAAATGTTGGAAGGTAAGTAAAGACCACCTTGCCATCTTTCAACTGCTAAAAGCCACCATTACTCTTACTAAAGAGAATTACATGGACCCAGCATAACCCGAATCATTGCTTGCAGGAAAAAGTACAAATTAAAGGATTAACAACTTGATTTCTTCAGACTCATTTGCACATACCTACAATGTTACACAGGCAAAGAATGACTGGGGATTGTGGGTAATGGGGGGTTATTTGAAGCTTTGCTGGGGTGTTCTTTGCCTCCACTTTGTGGCCAGGAGTTGAATTCCCACTAGTAATTGAATGGATATGTGGACTTTTCATGCCATTGGAAAGAAATGTTACTCTTTAGAATGTCTTTTACTGATAATGGATATATACTAGCTCCTCTAGTAATCTTAATCTCTTTCCTACATGGATAGCTTTGTAATAAATAGATGTAACCCCTTAAGGACCAAGGCCATTTTTCAATTTCTTTCCCTTATGGACCAGGGCTATTTTTACATTTCTGCTGTGTTTGTGTTTAGCTGTAATTTTCCTCTTACTCATTTACTGTGCCCACACATATTATATACCGTTTTTCTCGCCACTAAATGGACTTTCTAAAGATACCATTATTTTCATCATATCTTATAATTTACTATTAAAAAATTATAAAATATGAGGAAAAAATGGAAAAAAACACAGTTTTTCTAACTTTGACCCCCAAAATCTGTTACACATCTACAACCACCAACGACAATGCTAAATAGTTTCTAAATTTTGTCCTGAGTTTAGAAATACCCAATGTTAACATGTTCTTTGCTTTTTTTGCAAGTTATAGGGCAATAAATACAAGTAGCACTTTGCTATTTCAAAACCACTTTTTTTCAAAATGAACGCTAGTTACATTGGAACCCTGATATCTGTTAGGAATCCCTGAATATCCCTTGACATGTATATATATTTTTTTTAGAAGACATCCCAAAGTATTGATCTAGGCCCATTTTGGTATATTTCATGCCACCATTTCACCGCCAAATGCGATCAAATAAAAAAAATTGTTCACTTTTTCACAAATTTTTTCACAAACTTTAGGTTTCTCACAGAAATTATTTACAAACAACTTATGCAATTATGGCATAAATGGTTGTAAATGGTAATTAGAAGGCTGCTAAATGCCACTGCGCACCACACGTGTTTTATGCCCAGCAGTGAAGGGGTTAATTAGGGAGCATGTAGGGAGCTTGTACAGTTAATTTTAGCTTTAGTGTAGTAGACAACCCAAAGTATTGATCTAGCCCCATTTTTATATATTTAATGCCACCATTTCAACGCCAAATGCGATCAAATTTAAAAACTTAAATTTTTTCGCAATTTGAGGTTTGTCACTGAAATTATTTACAAACAGCTTGTGCAATTATGGCACTAATGGTTGTAAATGCTACTCTGGGATCCCCTTTGTTTAGAAATAGCAGACATATATGGCTTTGGCGATGCTTTTTGGTAATTAGAAGGCTGCTAAATGCCGCTGCACATCACACGTGTATTATGTCTAGCAGCGAATGGGTTAATTAGGGATCTTGTAGGGAGCTTGCAGGGTTAATTTTAGCTTTAGTGTAGATATCAGCCTCCCACATGACACATCAGACCCCTTGATCCCTCCCAAACAGCTGTCTTCCCTCCCTCACCCCAGAATTGTCCCCGCCATCTTAAGAACTGGCAGAAAGTCTGCCAGTACTAAAATAAAAGTTATCTTTTTTTTTTTTTTTTTTAATTATTCTTTTTTTTATAGCATATTTACATATGCTGCTGTGTAGGATGCCCCAAACCTGTGGCTGTACTGTAGCTTCTCCCCCCCTAAAGACTAAACCCCCACCCCCTCCCAGATCACTTTGATTATTTATAATACATTTTTATTCCCCCTCTCTCCCTCTAAATTTTAACTAACTGTTCCATAGTGTAATGGTTCCCACCCACTCCCTCCCCGTGCATGCGTCTGTGCGCGCCCCCAGCTACCCCGCCCACGATCCCGCCCACCACTGCACTTAGAAATCCATCGATGGCCGCCCACCCGCCTCCCACGTCGGCTCCCACCTACCAACGATTGCGGCCACCGATGTCCAGTGCACAGAGGGCCACAAAGTGTCTCTCTCTGCATCGGATGGGGAAAATGTTATTGCAGTGATGCCTCGATATCGAGGCATCACTGCAATAACCGGAAAGCGGCTGGAAGTGATCAGGATCGTTTCCAGCCACTTTCAATCCCAACGTCGTACAGGGTACGTTGCTGGTCTTTAAAGACCAGTTTGTGCAAGATGTACCCTGTACGACGTATGTCGTTAAGTGGTTAAGAGCTAATACCTGATGCTCCATAATTAAATGGGCATTAAACACTAAATATATTTTATGCTCTAATTTTGGGTGCCGCCATATTGAAGCTTAGGTTACACTGCAGGTATCTGAAGGAGAGTTACTGCACATGTACAAACAGCAATCAAATACAATAAAATGTAAATTTCTTTCTAATGGCAGTGATAGTCCACAAATTCATTCATAACCTATGGAAAATACACCTGGCCACCAGGAGGAAGCAAAGACACCCAAGCAGAGCATTACACTGTGTGCAGAATTATTAGGCAAATGAGTATTTTGACCACATCATCCTCTTTATGCATGTTGTCTTACTCCAAGCTGTATAGGCTCGAAAGCCTACTACCAATTAAGCATATTAGGTGATGTGCATCTCTGTAATGAGAAGGGGTGTGGTCTAATGACATCAACACCCTATATCAGATGTGCATAATTATTAGGCAACTTCCTTTCCTTTGGCAAAATGGGTTAAAAGAAGGACTTGACAGGCTCAGAAAAGTCAAAAATAGTGAGATATCTTGCAGAGGGATGCAGCACTCTTAAAATTGCAAAGCTTCTGAAGCGTGATCATCGAACAATCAAGCGTTTCATTCAAAATAGTCAACAGGGTCGCAAGAAGCGTGTGGAAAAACCAAGGCGCAAAATAACTGCCCATGAACTGAGAAAAGTCAAGCGTGCAGCTGCCAAGATGCCACTTGCCACCAGTTTGGCCATATTTCAGAGCTGCAACATCACTGGAGTGCCCAAAAGCACAAGGTGTGCAATACTCAGAGACATGGCCAAGGTAAGAAAGGCTGAAAGACGACCACCACTGAACAAGACACACAAGCTGAAACGTCAAGATTGGGCCAAGAAATATCTCAAGACTGATTTTTCTAAGGTTTTATGGACTGATGAAATGAGAGTGAGTCTTGATGGGCCAGATGGATGGGCCCGTGGCTGGATTGGTAAAGGGCAGAGAGCTCCAGTCCGACTCCCGCCAGCAAGGTGGAGGTGGAGTACTGGTTTGGGCTGGTATCATCAAAGATGAGCTTGTGGGGCCTTTTCGGATTGAGGATGGAGTCAAGCTCAACTCCCAGTCCTACTGCCAGTTTCTGGAAGACACCTTCTTCAAGCAGTGGTACAGGAAGAAGCCTGCATCCTTCAAGAAAAACATGATTTTCATGCAGGACAATGCTCCATCACATGCGTCCAAGTACTCCACAGCGTGGCTGGCAAGAAAGGGTATAAAAGAAGAAAATCTAATGACATGGCCTCCTTGTTCACCTGATCTGAACCCCATTGAGAACCTGTGGTCCATCATCAAATGTGAGATTTACAAGGAGGGAAAACAGTACACCTCTCTGAACAGTGTCTGGGAGGCTGTGGTTGCTGCTGCACGCAATGTTGATGGTGAACAGATCAAAACACTGACAGAATCCATGGATGGCAGGCTTTTGAGTGTCCTTGCAAAGAAAGGTGGCTATATTGGTCACTGATTTGTTTTTGTTTTGTTTTTGAATGTCAGAAATGTATATTTGTGAATGTTGAGATGTTATATTGGTTTCACTAGTAAAAATAAATAATTGAAATGGGTATATATTTGTTTTTTGTTAAGTTGCCTAATAATTATGCACAGTAATAGTCACCTGCACACACAGATATCCCCCTAAAATAGCTATAACTAAAAACAAACTAAAAACTACTTCCAAAACTATTCAGCTTTGATATTAATGAGTTTTTTGGGTTCATTGAGAACATGGTTGTTGTTCAATAATAAAATTAATCCTCAAAAATACAACTTGTCTAATAATTCTGCACTCCCTGTAAATATCCCTTCCCCCTACCCTCCCAGTAGTTATTTGCCTCTTTTCATGGAGGTAGGCAGAGAGGTGCTCTTCTGAAGATTCTAGATTTTATTGTCCTCAATGGATTGTTTCCTACAAGGAAGTTGTTTGAAGCCATGTAATCCTCTTAGTAGAGTTTTGGTGGATGTTAGCTACTGGATGTCGCAGGGAAGTTTGTATGCCTCTTCCAGATAACAATACTATCCTCCCTTTTCGGCACACAGTCGGCTAGATTTAGAGTTTTGTCGGTAACGACCCGCGTAGCTAACGCTGGCTTTTTTCTGGCCGCACCTTTTAAATAACTCTGGTATTGAGAGTCCAGAGAATGGCTGCGTTAGGCTCCAAAAAAGGAGCGTAGAGCATATTTAACGCAACTTCAACTCTCGATACCAGAGTTGCTTACGGACGCGGCCAGCTTAAAAAACGTGCTCGTGCACGATTCCCCCATAGGAAACAATGGGGCTGTTTGAGCTGAAAAAAACCTAACACCTGCAAAAAAGCCACGTTCAGCTCCTAACGCAGCCCCATTGTTTGCTATGGGGAAACACTTCCTACGTCTGCACCTAACACTCTAACATGTACCCCGAGTCTAAACCCCCCTAGCATTACACTTATTAACCCCTATTCTGCCGCCCCCGCTATCGCTGACCCCTGCATATTATTATTAACCCCTAATCTGCCGCTCCGTAAACTGCCGCTACTTACATTATCCCTATGTACCCCTAATCTGCTGTCCCTAACACCGCCGACCCCTATATTATATTTATTAACCCCTAATCTGCCCCCCACAACGTCGCCTCCACCTGCCTACACTTATTAACCCCTAATCTGCCGAGCGGACCGCACCGCTATTATAATAAAGTTATTAACCCCTAATCCGCCTCACTAACCCTGTAATAAATAGTATTAACCCCTAATCTGCCCTCCCTAACATCGCCGACACCTTACTTCAAACATTAACCCCTAATCTGCCGACTGGAGCTCACTGCTATTCTAATAAATGTATTAACCCCTAAAGCTAAGTCTTACCCTAACACTAACGCCCCCCTAAATTAAATATAATTTAAATCTAACGAAATTAATTAACTCTTATTAAATAAATTATTCCTTTTTAAAGCTAAATACTTACCTGTAAAATAAATCCTAATATAGCTACAATATAAATTATAATTATATTATAGCTATTTTAGGATTTATATTTATTTTACAGGTAACTTTGTATTTATTTTAACCAGGTACAATAGCTATTAAATAGTTAAGAACTATTTAATAGATAAAATAGTTAAAATAATTACAGAATTACCTGTAAAATAAATCCTAACCTAAGTTACAATTAAACCTAACACTACACTATCAATAAATTAATTAAATACAATACCTACAATTATCTGCAATTAAACCTAACACTACACTATCAATAAATGAATTAAATACAATATCTACAAATAAATACAATTAAATAAACTAACTAAAGTACAAAAAATAAAAAAGAACTAAGTTACAAAAAATAAAAAAATATTTACAAACATTAGAAAAATATTACAACAATTTTAAACTAATTACACCTACTCTAAGCCCCCTAATAAAATAACAAAGCCCCCCAAAATAAAAAAATGCCCTACCCTATTCTAAATTACAAAAGTTCAAAGCTCTTTTACCTTACCAGCCCTGAACAGGGCCCTTTGCGGGGCATGCCCCAAAGAATTCAGCTCTTTTGCCTGTAAAAAAAACACATACAATACCCCCCCCAACATTACAACCCACCACCCACATACCCCTAATCTAACCCAAACCCACCTTAAATAAACCTAACACTAAGCCCCTGAAGATGTTCCTACCTTATCTTCACCTCACCGGGTACACCGATCCGTCCTTGCTCCAAAATCTTCATCCAAGCCCAAGCGGGGGCTAGACATCCATCATCCGACGGCTGAAGAAGTCCAGAAGAGGGTCCAAAGTCTTCATCCTATCCGGGAAGAAGAGTAGATCCGGACCGGCAACCATCTTCTTCCAAGCGGCATCTTCTATCTTCATCCGATGAGGACCGGCTCCATCGTGAAGACCTCCAGCGCGGACCCATCTTCTTCCGGCGACGTCCAACTGAAGAATGACGGTTCCTTTAAGGGACGTCATCTAAGATGGCGTCCCTCGAATTCGGATTGGCTGATAGGATTCTATCATCCAATCGGAATTAAGGTAGGAAAATTCTGATTGGCTGATGGAATTTGTACTGAAGCGCAAGATAAATGCTATCACCTGATAGGTCTGTGTAGTGTTTAGCTGGGTGTAATGGTTGGCTGTGTTCCAGCCACTGACGTTAATATCAGTATAATAAGGCTTATTCAGCGCGGCACTAGATAATAAGGAGCTGTTAAATAATAGGATAATAATATACTTTAACTATAGGTAGCCGATGTCTGTGTTTCGTCTCAGGGTATTAAAATATCTAGTCATTCAGTTATGATAAAAGTGTTGTGATCAAAGACTAACTATATTTGATAAATATAAAATTATAGTCTGCCAATAATTATTAATATTTAGTGAACGGTGAGCAATGTATATTAAATAAATGATAATAAAATAAATGTGCCATATGTGAAATATTAGTTCGATACTATATGTGAGTTGTGTGAGTGTTATTAAATGAAAATCTTGTCTTATAAAGGGCTGATGCCTAACACCTAAACTAAATCTTCCAAGTTATTTAATAATAAAATTAGTGAATTAAATAATATATTAGAAAATTAATACACCTTCTTCTAAATCCAATAAGGCATATGGTGCTTATATTCTTATAAGTGCTCCTTTTATAATATAACTCTCCTATATATAAATATTGGATTATTTATAATCATCCAATACCTAAGAGACTTAGTATTAAATAATTTAAATAATAATAAATGTGTGAATAACTATATTATAGTGATGTTGGGATAGAATGTAGATAGTGATAATGAATGGTGTGTTATATTCCCTATGATGATAGTGATACTGTTAGTGTATGTAATATTAATAAATATTATTAAGGACATTGGTAGTGATGATATATGATTATATATGGATTACAGTAATCTTAGATAGTGTGTTGTGTTCCCTGTAGTGATAGAGAAGCTATTTGTGATGTCCTGTTTTATGCAGGAACTTTTGCAGTGTTATTGAATTAAGGGTTTGTTGCTCTTTTAATGAATAAAACAGGCAGTATGATTTGAACTACCTGTTAGATCACTGGTGAGACTTTTACTGGTAGAAAACTTCGTAGATGCCAAATAGAGGCAAGGAATATTTAGGTAGAAACAATTGTTGCAATATAAGTAAGGAACATAAAGCAAACAGTTCTGAGTAAATGATAAAAGAAATATGTATTTTGATACACTTTGTGAAAGCGTCAGTAATTGATTCTTGTTGTAGCAATGTTCAGATATGGCTTCACGCACTCACACACTCATTCATAAAATATATACATCACAGACAGACTATGGTAATAACCGGAAGATTCAGCAAGGTAATGCGGTTGGTTTCCAGAGAGTGACAACTTAAGAACAATCCTTTGTAAATGGATTAAATATTACCTTAAGTTTGAAGAGAGCGGTTTTACCTCTGTGACCGGTATACAGCTTCAGTGAGAGTGCGGCTTCCAGACGCTGCAAGTAGATCCGGTGCTCCTTGATTCAGTTTGTTTGTTAAATTAGAATTCCGGAAGAATGAGTAAATACTTTGAAAGTAAAATGTGCAACAAAAGATTCTAGCTTACTACTCCTGTTTAGAGAGAAAGAAACCAAAGCAAGTTAGGAATTTTCAAAGTAGAATCACAGCAATAGGGATGCGGTCAAATAAGCTGCAAAGGGAAAACAATTTTCAGGCAAGGAATGATGGTTCAGGTGTGCCTGATATAGGGTGGAGGAAAGGTAGGCGGGATATACCTTAAAGGTATATCACACACTCCCCCCACTAAGGGGTCCCCCAATTGACAAGAGGGATGGCTTCAAAGGATATCTGCGATGAAAAGATCTAATTAAACGGGGAGCAGAAATGTCAGTGCTACGATGCCAAGAATTGTCCTCAGGACCAAAACCTTTCCATTTTAATAAGTACTCTAAGTGATGATTCTTGATCCTAGAATCAAGAATATGTTCCACCTCAAATTCATCGTGGTCATCTATTTGTAACGCAGTTGGAGTCTGAAGACTGGATGGTACGGTAGAAGTATAAGGTTTAATCAGAGATACATGTATAGTGGGATGAATCCTATAAGCTGCAGGAAGAGTTAAACATACTGTCATAGGGTTCAAAATTTTATTGATTACAAAAGGTCCAATGTATTGATTTGCCAATTTCTTAGAGGGTACATGGAGTTTTAGATTCTTTACAGATAGTAATACTTTGTCACCCACTTTATAGACTGGACTGGGTCTGTGACGTTTATCATAATAAGCTTTCTGGTAATTCTTTGCGTCAGATAAATGTTTTTTGACTAGGGCTAGTCTTGCTTCTAGTTGTATAGAATAGTCTTTAGCAGCTGGAGAATTTACATCAGTTTTAGATAGAGTCAAAGTTGTTGGATGATAGCCATAGGTTACATAGAACGGTGTCATTTTTGTTGAGGATGATACTGAATTGTTGTAAGAGAATTCCGCCATTGATAAATAATCTATCCAATCATCTTGCAAATGGGAAATGTAACAACGAAGATATTGTTCTAATGTTTGGTTTAGTTTCTCAGTCATCCCATTGGTTTGGGGATGGAAAGCTGTTGAGTATCTTGGTGTAATTTTTAATAATTTGCATAATGATCTCCAAAAGGAAGAGGTGAATTGTGTACCTCTATCTGTTATAATATCAGTGGGTAGTCCATGAAGTTTTACTATGTGATTAAGAAAAACATTAGCTGTAATAAAAGCGGAAGGTAACCTTTTTAGAGGTATAAAATGTCCCAACTTTGTTAGATGATCTATTACAACTAATATAGTGTTAAAGTTCCTTGATTTTGGTAGTTCTACAATAAAGTCCATCGAGATCATGGACCAGGGTTTATCCGGAACTGGCAATGGGGTCAACAATCCGATGGGCCCTTTATGATCTATTTTATTTCTAGCACAAATGTCACAGGAATTGACATAATCTTGAATGGTTTGATTCATGTGGGGCCACCAAAAGTTTCTTCTTGTTTTTTCAATGGTTTTTTGTATTCCGGTATGACCGGATAAAGGTTCGTCATGAGTGTGTTTCAATATTTGTTTCCTTAATGAACTGGGTATATACAATTGATTTTTATGATTTATCAAACCAGTATTTAAGTTTTTGTGACAGGATTTAGGTGTATTGGTTTCTTTTTCTTGTGCCCTTTTAATCTCCTCCTCTAGAGGTGTTAGGGCTCCAATAAATTTTTCGATTGGTACTATTGGAGTCCTGGTCTCTTGAGGTGTCATTTCCTGTACTCTGGATAATGCATCAGCCTTGGTATTCAGACTTCCTGGTCGGTAAGTGATCAAGAAATTGAACCTATCTAAGAATAGAGACCATCTTACTTGTCTGGAAGTTAGAGTTTTACTTTTCTTCAAGTATTCCAGATTCTTATGATCTGTGAAGATTTTAAATGGTTTTTGTGTACCTTCCAGTAAGTGTCTCCATTGTTCGAGGGATACTTTGATAGCAAGGAGTTCTTTATCTCCTATACTATAATTATTTTCTGCGGGTGTGAATCTTCTTGAATAATAAGCTACAGGAAATAATTCTGATTTGTTATCTACTTGTTGAGATAGAACTGCTCCTATACCTGAACTTGATGCATCTACCTCTAATACATATTGCAGCTCAGGATCTGGCATGTGTAAAATGGGGGCTTTGGAAAATTGCCCTTTTAAGTAGTCAAAAGCTGATTGGGCCTGTTCGGTCCATTTATATCTTTGTTTCTTACTAGTCAACTGAGTTAAGGGCTTTACTATATCAGAAAAGTTTTTTATAAACTTTCGATAGTAATTGGCAAAGCCAATAAAACGTTGTAGTGCACGAACTGATTTTGGTGTAGGCCATTCTAATACAGATGAAACTTTATCTGGATCCATTTGGATCCTATTAGGAGTTATTATGTATCCCAGAAATTTAATTTTGTTAACATGAAATAAACACATTTCATGTTTGGCATATAACTTGTGTTCCTTCAATCGCATTAAGACCCAACGTACATGTCTTTCGTGTTCCTCTTCTGTTTTGGAATAAATCAGAATGTCATCTAAATACACTATAACACAAATATCCATTAAATCTCGGAAGATTTCATTAATAAAGTGTTGGAAAGTGGCTGGAGCATTGCTCAATCCAAAAGGCATTACATTGTATTGGTATAACCCATATCGAGTCCGAAAAGCGGTCTTCCATTCGTCACCTTTCTTCATTCTGATTAGGTTGTATGCCCCTTTTAAATCTAATTTAGTAAATATTTGAGCTCCTTTTAACCATTCTATTATCTCTGGTATTAGTGGTAATGGATACCTGTTTTTTATGGTTATAGAGTTTAAAGCCCTGTAGTCAATTATAGGCCTTAGAGTGCCATCTTTGTTTTTTACCAAAAACATGCCTGCAGCAGCAGGGGATGTGGAGTGAGATATAAATCCCTTTCTCAGGTTGTCATCCAAATAGGACCTTAAGTATACTAACTCATCTTGTGATAGAGGATAGATCTTCCCATGCGGTATTGGTGACCCTGGAATGATATCTATAGGGCAATCAAAGCTTCTGTGGGGTGGTAAATTTTCTGCTTCTTTCAAATTGAAGACCTCTGCCAAATCCTGATATATCCCTGGTATCCCTATCTCAGATGATGAAAGAATGCTATGAGGGTAACAGGTGTTTATGCAATATGTTGAGTCTAGTTTAAGTTTTGAATGTTCCCAATCTATTTTAGGATTATGTTTTTGCAGCCAACTATATCCTAAAATAATAGTATGTAGTGATATGGGGATCACATCAAATGTAATATATTCTGTGTGCCCCTTGTTTATCATTGTGAGCAAAGGTATTGTTTGGTGTGTAATGGGTCCCTTATTTATTAAAGTACCATCAATTGATTTAACAAACACAGGGTTCTGCTTGCAAACCAGAGGAATTTTATTATTTACAATATATACAGAATCAATATAGTTCCCAGATGCACCTGAGTCAATCAATGCCTTGGAGTGTATATTTTCCTGATCCCACTGCAAAGAGAGAGGTAAAGTCAATTGCATTGTATCTGAGATATGATATATGTTTTGATAACCTGTTTTCTTACCCTTCTTTTGTCTTTGTAATGAAGGACAGCTTGAGACGTTATGTTCTTTTTGTCCACAGTATAAACATAAGTTTTCTAATCTTCTTCTCATTTTTTCCTCATTACTTAGTGGCCACTTGATAGTGCCTATCTCCATAGGGGTTACACCCCCTTGATGTTTCTCAGATGTTGTAGTGTAAGTAATCTGGCGCCTGGGTATTATGTCTGAAGTAAATCTCTCTGCTCGCCGTTCCCTGAGTCTTCTATCTATGGATGTGCTTAATTTTATAAGTGCTGGAAGAGTATCAGGCATTTCCTGGCGAGACAGTTCATCTTTAAGGTTTTCCGATAGGCCCAGCCTAAACTGATTTTTAAGGCTAACTTGGTTCCATAGTGAGTCTGTTGCCCACATTTGAAATTCAGTTGTGTACTCCTCCACCGTGCGCTTACCCTGTTTGAGTGCGCGTAGTTTAGATTCTGCAGTGATTTGTGTATCTGTGTCTTCATATAAATTAGACATAGCTTGAAAGAAATCCTGTAGTGAATCCAAAATTGGGTCATTATTTTCATAAAACCTGTTAGCCCAGGTCCTAGGCTCTCCTTGTAAAAATGAAATAGTGGTGCAAACCCTGATGCGGTCTGAATAATATGTGCGGGGTCTCATGGTAAAAAGAAGTTTACAAGCAGTCTTGAAATCTCTGAATTCATGTCTTTTGCCAGTGAAAGGTTGAGGGTATTGAATATGGGGTTCAGGTACTTCAGTACTTTTATGAGACATATATTCTTTAACAATAGCTTTTAATGCGGTATTATCTGCTTGTACTTCTGTTAAACCTTGTGCAAGATAATCTAATTTTCTTTGTATGTTAGAGAACTCAGTTTTAATTTCATTTGCATCCATGATA
This sequence comes from Bombina bombina, assembly GCF_027579735.1. Classification (NCBI taxonomy): domain Eukaryota; kingdom Metazoa; phylum Chordata; class Amphibia; order Anura; family Bombinatoridae; genus Bombina; species Bombina bombina. Next base: position 534,748,005 of record NC_069504.1, on the reverse strand, counting down.
TTAAAGTTTTGTTTACCAGTAACAAACCCTTAAAACACTGTGGCCTGAAAATTATGTGATGTTCTGTTTTATGCAGGAACTTTTGCAGTGTTATTGAATTAAGGGTTTGTTGCTCTTTTAATGAATAAAACAGGCAGTATGATTTGAACTACCTGTTAGATCACTGGTGAGACTTTTACTGGTAGAAAACTTTGTAGATGCCAAATACAGGCAAGGAATATTTAGGTAGAAACAATTGTTGCAATATAAGTAAGGAACATAAAGCAAACAGTTCTGAGTAAATGATAAAAGAAATATGTATTTTGATACACTTTGTGAAAGCGTCAGTAATTGATTCTTGTTGTAGCAATGTTCAGATATGGCTTCACGCACTCACACACTCATTCATAAAATATATACATCACAGACAGACTATGGTAATAACCGGAAGATTCAGCAAGGTAATGCGGTTGGTTTCCAGAGAGTGACAACTTAAGAACAATCCTTTGTAAATGGATTAAATATTACCTTAAGTTTGAAGAGAGCGGTTTTACCTCTGTGACCGGTATACAGCTTCAGTGAGAGTGCGGCTTCCAGACGCTGCAAGTAGATCCGGTGCTCCTTGATTCAGTTTGTTTGTTAAATTAGAATTCCGGAAGAATGAGTAAATACTTTGAAAGTAAAATGTGCAACAAAAGATTCTAGCTTACTACTCCTGTTTAGAGAGAAAGAAACCAAAGCAAGTTAGGAATTTTCAAAGTAGAATCACAGCAATAGGGATGCGGTCAAATAAGCTGCAAAGGGAAAACAATTTTCAGGCAAGGAATGATGGTTCAGGTGTGCCTGATATAGGGTGGAGGAAAGGTAGGCGGGATATACCTTAAAGGTATATCACACTATTAATTGTATGTGATATTATTAGCTATAAATGTACATATACTAATGACAGATCCAGGTACTCACAGGATTGAGTAATAGTGATTAAACCTCATATGTTGTATTTAAGGTATTTGGTCAATATATACATACATAAGTGGACTAATAAGAACTTAGAATGGATGTAAGTATTCTTGTCATATCCTTATGTGATCTCTCAAATGATATGTATAAATCACAATAAATTATATGGTGCATATAACTAACTATACTCTGATTGACTAGGAGGCTACAGTAACCATTTCAGTATGAGAAATGGAGATAACAAAAACAGTTTGTAGCTGTAACAACTGAATACAGTCTAATATGGAGTAAGGTATAGATAAAGTCCCTCAATGTCCTGGGGTATAACTAGGGGGTAGGGTACCCACAATTGATGCCATATTGGTGCCCAGGGGTATCAATCGGAAGAAAGGAGATGTCTTGTATATGATGTCAATCACCTTGTAATATATCAAAGGCGGCCAAATCTACACATTCATTTAGACCATCTGGTACTAAGGAATGTAATTTATGTATCCAGTATGTCTCTCTACGGCGTAGATTGAGAAGGGGATTATGACTATTTCTAGAAATTTGTTCAATAGGTATTATAGATAGTGTTTTTGCACTACCTTTGTGTGAAAAGGCACAATGTCTAGATAGACTGTGTTTGAGATATTTTCTCTTGATGTTATAGATGTGTTCGCTCCAACGTTTTCTGATGGTACGGCTCGTGCGCCCTACATATTGAGCCCCACATAGGCAATTCACTAAATAAACAACATAAGTAGATTCACAGGATAATCTCTTCATGATTTTAAATTGTTCCCCTGTTTGGTGTGAAGAAAATGTCGTAGTGCTACTTTTAATGGCTTTACACATATTACATTTGCGCTTCATGCATTTATAAGCTCCACTTTGGGGAGTAAAATTGCCTAAGAAAGTTCTGTTTAGGCCTAAATGATGATTAGTGCCCATAGTCTTGTCTCTCACAATCTTGCTAGGGGCCAATTTATTTTTAAGTGTGGGCGCCCTTCTGTAGACTACCCTTGGTTTGGATGGAATCAGTTTTTTGAGATGTGGATCATCACAGATTATGGGCCAATGTTTGGCTATAGTTTTCTGAATCTCACGGTAATTACTGTTAAATCCAGTGATGAATATTGGAGTCTTGTTATATTCAGCAGATATTTTTTCTTTAGACTTTTTTGGGACTTATTTGATAACAGATAGGTATTTCTATCGTCATTCAATGCCCTAAGGTATCCTTTCTGGATAAGGTCCAAGGGGTAACCCTTCTCCAAGAACCTATCTTTCAGAATCAGAGCTTGTTTTTTATAGCTCTCAATGGTGCTGCAGTTGCGTCTTATTCGTCTAAATTGGCCGTAAGGCACATTTCTCTTCCAACTCATATAATGATTACTGCTAAAGTTTAAAAAACTATTACAATCAACTTTTTTGAAAAAAGTTTCAGACATAATTGCACCGGTTGTTGAAAATGACAAAGATAGATCTAAAAATTCAATTATGTTGGACTGGATATTGGAAGTGAATTCTAGTTCAAATTCGTTGGAATTAAGCGAGATAGTGAAGATTTCGGACTCTTCATAGGTCTCCCTAAACAGAATAAGTAGATCATCTATATATCGGCCATAGAACACCAGACTCGCACCCATAGGTGACCCATAGATATGGGCCTCCTCAAATCTACCCATGTAAAGATTGGCAAAACTGGGTGCGAATCTGGTGCCCATGGCCGTACCCTTCACTTGCAGGTAATGCTGCCCCTGATAGAGATAGTAATTATGGTGTAATTTGAAATAAATTATTTCACCAATAAATTGTTGTTGTCTTGGTGGCATATATATGTCAGTCGCCAGATATGATCATATCACTGATAAACCCTTATCATGTGGAATATTAGAATAGAGCGAGCTTACATCGCTTGTAATCCACCACAGCTTGTCATCTGTTTTGGTAATATTTAAACTATTCAATTTATTCAGGAGATCTGTAGAATCCCTGATGAATGAGGGTAAATTGATAACATGTTTCTGCAGAAAGGAGTCCACATAAGCTGAAAGATGATCCGTCAAGCTGTCTATCCCTGACACAATTGGGCGACCAACTGTATTCAGTTGTTACAGCTACAAACTGTTTTTGTTATCTCCATTTCTCATACTGAAATGGTTACTGTAGCCTCCTAGTCAATCAGAGTATAGTTAGTTATATGCACCATATCATTTATTGTGATTTATACATATCATTTGAGAGATCACATAAGGATATGACAAGAATACTTACATCCATTCTAAGTTCTTATTAGTCCACTTATGTATGTATATATTGACCAAATACCTTAAATACAACATATGAGGTTTAATCACTATTACTCAATCCTGTGAGTACCTGGATCTGTCATTAGTATATGTACATTTATAGCTAATAATATCACATACAATTAATAGCTTCTCTATCACTACAGGGAACACAACACACTATCTAAGATTACTGTAATCCATATATAATCATATATCATCACTACCAATGTCCTTAATAATATTTATTAATAATACATACACTAACAGTATCACTATCATCATAGGGAATATAACACACCATTCATTATCACTATCTACATTCTATCCCAACATCACTATAATATAGTTATTCACACATTTATTATTATTTAAATTATTTAATACTAAGTCTCTTAGGTATTGGATGATTATAAATAATCCAATATTTATATATAGGAGAGTTATATTATAAAAGGAGCACTTATAAGAATATAAGCACCATATGCCTTATTGGATTTAGAAGAAGGTGTATTAATTTTCTAATATATTATTTAATTCACTAATTTTATTATTAAATAACTTGGAAGATTTAGTTTAGGTTTTAGGCATCAGCCCTTTATAAGACAAGATTTTCATTTAATAACACTTACACAACTCACATATAGTATCGAACTAATATTTCACATATGGCACATTTATTTTATTATCATTTATTTAATATACATTGCTCACCGTTCACTAAATATTAATAATTATTGGCAGACTATAATTTTATATTTATCAAATATAGTTAGTCTTTGATCACAACACTTTTATCATTACTGAATGACTAGATATTTTAATACCCTGAGACGAAACACAGACATCGGCTACCTATAGTTAAAGGATATTATTATCCTATTATTTAACAGCTCCTTATTATCTAGTGCCGCGCTGAATAAGCCTTATTATACTGATATTAACGTCAGTGGCTGGAACACAGCCAACCATTACACCCAGCTAAACACTACACAGACCTATCAGGTGATAGCATTTATCTTGCGCTTCAGTACAGAGCCGGATGAGCCATATGTTCTCTATGGCTAGACTACTGACATGCGTATTAGCGCTACACGCACGGCATTTAGAAACTCCAACAGCGCTTTATAATAAAATAAAGCCAATAACTAAATAGGTTTTAATGTGAGTGGCCGCAACAAAGCCAATCATTACATTGATTTGAAGAGCTGTACTGACCTATCAGGTTGCAGCTCCTCATTTGAATCGAATGAGTTATATGGTTACTATGGTTACAGTACTGACATGCGCATTTGCGCTAGATGCACGCCATTCAGAAATTCTAATGGAGATTTGCAACAATACAAAGTAAGTGATCCGGTTTAGAACTAACCTAAGAAATTTTTATTTATATAATAATCAGTAAGAGCAATCTGGATTATGAAACTGAAAGGTATAAACATGTGAAACAATCTTTATGCTGGATAACATATGATTTCACTTGCAAAATAAACCGAAAAGATAAACAGAGAAAACAGAGTAGGAACAACTTGGATTATGAAATTGAAAGGTATAAACATGTGAAACAATTTTTATGCTGGATAACATATAAAAAGGAACAGCTAAATAAGAAACTTAATAGAAACTACTAAGGTGTCTAATATATAGTTTCTTTGCCTATATGTATTATATAAACTGACTTTAGACCTCACTAAACTACCTATTACAAGTTAAGAGGGATATCAAAAAGATATGGAAACTGCGGTTATGTGTAATTGTACAAATTGGTTTAAGATTATGTGTTATAATGTGTATTTATTATTATTGTTTAACATACTGCATATAAATTGGTTTGCTGTCAAAACAAATTTGTATCTAGGATACCTATGATGTCATAGATCACACCCATCACAAGTGCTATCAATTATGTTAATTGGTTTGGTTAGGTATATGTAGCAAGTGTTTGGAAATCATTTTATTATGCCTGAGGAAACAGTCTGTGACTGAGAAACGCGTCGCTGTATTTTAATTTATATCAGTAAAGTTTAATACTTTTTTAACTCAAACACTTGCTACTGTGTTTTATTTGGATCAACACATTGTCCATTGGACCTCTGCTGTCTGCCTCCTGTGGAAGCCTTGGTACAGTCTGTTGGGTGACTATATTGACCCCATCCTGTCTGATTAGCATCAATAGAGATGCTTTACTTTTTGTGAGTATATATCTTACCACACATACTATTGCTTCTAGTATAAGACTGTACTAGGCCATATAGGCACCTTTGTGTCCCCTTGTGTTTTACTACAGAACATCCATCTTCACCCCAAGAGGTCGGTCTGCTGGGTGACTGTTATAGATCCCAGACTGCTCCCACTGAACTAATTGGAGTGCTTTCAAGATTGTGAGTTTGATAGAATACAATCTGATAATCTAATTCTGTGGATCAAACAATATTGGGCCATGTGGCGCATCTGTCTTTTTCTCTGCAATCAGAATCAAGTTCAATCCGATTGGCTGATCCGATCAGCCAATCAGATTGAGCTTGCATTCTATTGGCTGATCGGAACAGCCAATAGAATGCGAGCTCAATCTGATTGGCTGATCGGATCAGCCAATCAGTTTGAACTTGATTCTGATTTGCTGATTCCATCAGCCAATCAGAATTTTCCTACCTTAATTCCGATTGGCTGATAGAATCCTATCAGCCAATCGGAATTTGAGGGACGCCATCTTGGATGACGTCCCTTAAAGGAACCGTCATTCTTCAGTTTGACGTCGCCGGAAGAAGATGGGTCCGCGCTGGAGGTCTTCACGATGGAGCCGGTCCTCATCGGATGAAGATAGAAGATGCCGCTTGGAAGAAGATGGTTGCCGGTCCGGATCTACTCTTCTTCCCGGATAGGATGAAGACTTTGGACCCTCTTCTGGACTTCTTCAGCCATCGGATGATGGATGTCTAGCCCCCGCTTGGGCTTGGATGAAGATTTTGGAGCCAGGACGGATCGGTGTACCCGGTGAGGTGAAGATAAGGTAGGAACATCTTCAGGGGCTTAGTGTTAGGTTTATTTAAAGTGGGTTTGGGTTAGATTAGGGGTATGTGGGTGGTGGGTTGTAATGTTGGGGGGGGGGTATTGTATGTGTTTTTTTTACAGGCAAAAGAGCTGAATTCTTTGGGGCATGCCCCGCAAAGGGCCCTCTTCAGGGCTGGTAAGGTAAAAGAGCTTTGAACTTTTGTAATTTAGAATAGGGTAGGGCATTTTTTTATTTTGGGGGGCTTTGTTATTTTATTAGGGGGCTTAGAGTAGGTGTAATTAGTTTAAAATTGTTGTAATATTTTTCTGTTTGTAAATATTTTTTTTATTTTTTGTAACAGTTCTTTTTTATTTTTTGTACTTTAGTTAGTTTATTTAATTGTATTTATTTGTAGATATTGTATTTAATTAATTTATTGATAGTGTAGTGTTAGGTTTAATTGTAGATAATTGTAGGTATTGTATTTAATTAATTAATTTATTGATAGTGTAGTGTTAGGTTTAATTGTAACTTAGGTTAGGATTTATTTTACAGGTAATTTTGTAATTATTTTAGCTATTAAATAGTTCTTAACTATTTAATAGCTATTGTACCTGGTTAAAATAAATACAAAGTTACCTGTAAAATAAATATAAATCCTAAAATAGCTATAATATAATTATAATTTATATTGTAGCTATATTAGGGTTTATTTTACAGGTAAGTATTTAGCTTTAAATATGAATAATTTATTTAATAAGAGTTAATTTATTTTGTTAGATTTAAATTATATTTAATTTAGGGGGGGTAGGGTTAGACTTAGCTTTAGGGGTTAATCCATTTATTACAGTAGCGGCGGTTAATAATTGAAGTTAGGTGTCGGCGATGTTAGGGAGGGCAGATTAGGGGTTAATACTATTTATTATAGGGTTATTGAGGCGGGAGTGAGGCGGATTAGGGGTTAATAACTTTATTATAGTAGCGGTGCGGTCCGCTCGGCAGATTAGGGGTTAATAAGTGTAGCCAGGTGGAGGCGATGTTGAGGGGGCAGATTAGGGGTTAATAAATATAATATAGGGGTCGGCGGTGTTAGGGGCAGCAGATTAGGGATACATAAGGATAACGTAGGTGGCGGTCGGCAGATTAGGGGTTAATTATTGTAGGTAGCTGGCAGCGACGTTGTGGGGGGCAGGTTAGGGGTTAATAAATATAATATAGGGGTCGGCGGTGTTAGGGGCAGCAGATTAGGGGTACATAAGTATAACGTAGGTGGCGGTCGGCAGATTAGGGGTTAAAAAAATTTAATCGAGTGGCGGCGATGTGGGGGGACCTCGGTTTAGGGGTACACAGGTAGTTTATGGGTGTTAGTGTACTTTAGAGCACAGTAGTTAAGAGCTTTATGAACTGGCGTTAGCCCAGAAAGCTCTTAACTACTGACTTTTTTCTGCGGCTGGAGTTTTGTCGTTAGAATTCTAACGCTCACTTCAGACACGACTCTAAATACCAGAGTTAGAAAGATCCCATTGAAAAGATAGGATACGCAATTGACGTAAGGGGATCTGCGGTATGGAAAAGTCGCGGCTGAAAAGTGAGCGTTAGACCCTTTCCTGACTGACTCCAAATACCGGCGGTAGCCTAAAACCAGCGTTAGGAGCCTCTAACGCTGGTTTTCACGGCTACCGCCAAACTCTAAATCTAGGCCAGTGTTAGTTAAACTGATTTTTTCTTGTGTTACAGGTTTCCTCAGGAGGACGGAAACTGGGTAAATTCTGATTTATTTCCAATGGAAGGGAGATTCCACAAATTAATTCATTACTGTTGGGAATTCAACAAGTAGCAAGTTTTAAATAAATAATTTATTAAACAATCCTTTCAAATTATCATATAATAATTAAAGATCAGTCATTCGTTTTGGCCAAAACACTTCCATACACCAACCATGCAATCTAAAATTGTTAAAAAATAATAATAATGTGATATATCAATTATCACCAGTGAACAATATAAACATCAATAAAACAAAAAGCTGGGAATTACAATGTTATGGCAATATATGCTCCTTCAACAATCTCCTATGTTATAGTGCTTGAGACCTTAACATCGATTTATTAAACTTAGCCAATCAGACGATCAGTGTTTCCATTTGGCTTAGTGACAATAATATAATAAATAGTCTCTGGAGGATCTTATTTGAAGCCTGCTGTTAGGCAGGTCTGTTAATCTCAGCTTTTCAAAAAAGCCCCAAACCTTAAGGGTGAAATGCGTAGAAGGTGCCTGTATACTTTCTGTGAACTTTTGAGAAGCTGTTTTACCAACACAGACTCTGCGTACTTAGTACCTAAAGAGCAGAGATTACGGTATGTGCTGACAGCTGGGATAAGGCAGTAACTAAGGTAAGACTTGCGCAAGTGAAGATAGTTACAAAAGAGGACCCGGTGGTCTGAGATGCACAGTGAGCAGCATAACCGAACCGAAGTGGAAAAGCCGGACGACACACATGAAGAAGAGCAGGTGAGAGCGGGTGTGTTTTATAGCACAGAGTTCCCTGCATATATTACATCTGAAGTGAACCACGGACATGTACACGTTTGGGAAGTCCGTTGTGGATCATTAACTGTTTAAAGCACACTTGGTATCGAAAGTTTTTATGCCTCTGGAAGTGACTTTTTAACTTGATTGGTGGTGTTCAGATAACTACACACCGCTATACTATTGCCATCATTTTCAAAAAATGTTACATAGCTGAGATTAACAGAGCTGACTAACAGCAGGCTTCAAATAAGATCCTCCAGAGACTATTTATTATATTATTGTCACTAAGCCAAATGGAAACACTGATCGTCTGATCTAAGTTTAATAAATCGATGTTAAGGTCTCAAGCACTATAACATAGGAGATTGTTGATGGAGCATATATTGCCATAACATTGTAATTCCCAGCTTTTTGTTTTATTGATGTTTATATTGTTTACTGGTGATAATTGATATATCACATTATTATTATTTTTAACAATTTTAGATTGCATGGTTGGTGTATGGAAGTTTTTTGGCCAAAACGAATGACTGATCTTTAATTATTATATGATAATTTGAAAGGATTGTTTAATAAATTATTTGTGTTTTGTGAAAAGATATTTGTATTCAGAAATTTTATTCGTAGAGGTGATTTATCACAGGAATAAGCTGGAAATTGATATTACAGAGGTTACATTGAATTACTACAATTGATATAACAGAATTTTTTATTTGTGTGAATGAGTAGAGCGCTGGAACTATGAAAGATCCCAAACACCCTATAGATATAAGATCCTTTGGTCTTATAAGTGAGATTGTCTAGATAGGGAGGTATATAGGGGCATTGTTTCCAGCTTAAGGGATCGTACGTAGCTTTGTGAATTTGTAATTTCCTAATATAGTGATAATAGTATATTTAATAATATTTTCAAAGATGAAAAATAAGGTGACAATATTTTATCAATTAAAGTATTTTTAAAATTATGTATACTTAATGTGATTAAATTGATCAATTTTAGATCCTACATTCTCTCTACACAGTGTGTACTTAGTGTACTGTAGCAGGGAACTAATTTAAATGTGAAATTTTTTTTTAACCTAAAATCCGTGTGTTTGTGCTGTTATATCAAAGTGTGTGTTACCCCTATATTCATGGGTGTAAGTAAAAAAATGACCAGTTTAGGATACACCTTCCAGGATTAATTCCAATTTATTATCTTAGAAAGAAAAAAATAATATAATAAAATAATTATTAAAATTTAAAACTCTTATATAATTTAATAAAACTGTTTACATATTCTTCTAAAAATAGACTGTGGGACGTCTCCCAAATTTATAAAACAATATATATTAAACCTTGAGATCAGTGTGTATATTGCGTGACAATTACTGAGTTTAAACGTTATTAACAGAAAAAATACCAAAGGAACCAGCTGTGAACCTTTTAAATTGTTACTTTGTCTGAGCTGAAGTTAGTAAAATAGGTCAGACCTTTGATCTCTACTTAACAGAATTAAACACTTTTCAACCTTTCATTCGTGTGTTTATATATAGTGAAAACTCACAACATTATCTCTACTTATAGGATTAAACACTTGTTAGTCTTGCAAATTGTTTCCTTAAAATATAAGCAGTTCTTATTTTATACAGTTTGTGTCTTTGTACTAAACAGGCTTTTCTGTGTGAGACTGCTCTTAGTGCCTTGCACGCAGTCAGAGTCTGTACATATATCAGCGTATGGTAATGCAAATAGAATAGAGATGTTAGTACACACTATTTTGGGGGTTTACTGGTTTTCTTGTAACGGTACTCACAGATCCTTTTGATTTGGGCCGCTGTGTTTGTCAGATCAGCTTGTGAATTCTGACTGTAGTCCTTCCCGCTTTGCCGCCTCTGTTCGGCGTCTGACGTCACACTCCCCTAAAGGAGGATACTTTCCCAAGACACCGCTACCTGTATTTCTGTTAGTAGCTTCGTTGGGAAATATTTAGAGATGGAACTGCACTTAGTGCTTTGCACGCAGTTCTTTAAGATAGATTTAAAGGTGGTAATTTAGAGATGATATGGCAATGCCAATAGGAAAGTGCACAACCCGGGTTATGTATATGAATCTTTACAATTCTTTCTTTGTAGTTAGTAATGTCCAACAGTCTGTGTATAAGTCACCCAGCTCGACGCGTTTCGCTCTGTTCAGAGCTTTATCAAGATGCTGGTGACTAGTAGTCATATAAGAGAACAAAAAAGTGAACATATATACAATAAACCAATTAAAACCACACATCCATATAATCGGGATGAACAAAACATGAGAACTCGCAATACATACCATGATAATTCTGAACAGGAAAGATTCCGTAACAGGAACTATGGATATGATAATAGAAGAAATTTTAATATGTACAATAGAAATTTTGATCAAGATAGGTTTCAATACAGAAACCAACAAGATCAAGATAGGTTTCATTATAGAAATCCACAAGATAATAGATCATGGCATCCCAGACATAGAGAGAGGGAACCCTTTTTTTCCAGAGTCAAGACACAACACATTCAGATATTATCCGCAGAGAGACAATAGGCAAAACCACTGGGAATATCCTAGAAGAGCTCAAAGATGGGATAGCCACAGACAGGAAGATATTTGGGTTACACCAACATATAACCGATTTGAAAAATTAAGAGATCCAATACATAATCGTCCTGAAACACCTAGAGATCACATTTCCACTATAGAAAAACTAACTAAAGATGAGATGGCTTTTTTAGAGAAAAGCCCTCTAATGGAGGGCACCTCCCGAGATCTGACCAGACAAGAAAAAGATATAAACCCAAAAAAGAGAAGAAATCAAGAGGAAAGAGAGGACGAGGACAGTCTAAACGATCCAAAAAGATGGAGGTAAAAGACACACATAATGGAATTTTTAATTTAAGCAGTACCACATTAAGTGAAGAGGAAAAAAGGTTTTAAGTTTAGGATTATCATTTGCCCCAACTGTAAGGTTAAACAAGTTCAATACACACATCCACATAAAGAAATTCGTGAGAAATTTAACCATTAAGAGATTCTTTCTAAAAAATCCTGTAGAGAGACAGCTAAATTCCAAACCTCTAATAAAAGACAGTATCAAACATACAGATCTGAAAGTAAAATCAAAATTCAACCCTATACAAGCCAAAGGAAATTTCCTAAAGACCTTTGAAGAATTAGTATGTAAGGAAGTTAGAAAATACAATTTACCAAAGATCAAAAATCATAATATGAGCCTAAAAGAAAAGACAGTAATGCAAAATCTCCAAAATAATGAATCTATAACAATAAAAGCGGCGGACAAGGGGGGAGGGATTGTCCTTATGGACACCCAGAATTATTTAAAGGAGGCCCATAGGTTGCTAGGGGATATTAAAACATATAAAAAACTAGAACTTGATCCAACAGAAAAATTTAAGAAAAGTTTGAACAAATTATTGGCAGAGGGTGAAAAATCAGGAATACTTAATAAAAAGGAATTTGAATTTTTGACACCTAAGTTTCCGAAAATTCCGATTTTTTACTTTCTGCCAAAGATACATAAGAATTCTATCAATCCCCCTGGAAGACCCATTATCTCGGGGATTAATTCCCCATCTGCTAACCTTTCCAAATATGTAGACAATTTTCTACAAGCACATGTAAAAAATTTGAACTCTTATCTTAGAGATTCTACTCAGGTTTTAAATATACTAGAATCCATAAAATGGAATAAAAATATGATCCTAGCTACAGCAGATGTTACATCATTATATACCTCCATTAACCATAACAAGGGGTTATTAGCAACAGAATCTTTTCTCAAAACAGACCAACTTATGACAGACCAACAGAGGAACTTTATTTTGAAAAGTATGAAGTACATATTGGATAACAATTATTTTTCTTTTGAAAAACAGTTCTATTTACAAATAGAAGGCACGGCAATGGGCACAAGGTTTGCGCCAAGTTATGCTAATCTTTTTATGGGGTCTTGGGAAAATGAGTTTTTTGACACCCATAACTATGGTGCAAACCTTGTGCTCTACAAAAGATTCATTGATGATCTGCTTATCATATGGGAGGGTACTGAAGAAGAACTCATCAAAATGCTTAACAATATGAACAATAATACATGGGGTATAAAGTTTACATCAAATTGGAGTAAGGACATAATAACTTTTTTAGATCTCGAGATAATGGTCATAGAAAACCAATTAGAAACAAAAACCCATTTTAAAAAAACAGACGCCAACAATTATATACATTCTAAAAGCTGCCATCTGGAATTATGGAAAGAAAATATCCCTTTAGGGCAATTCTTACGCATAAAGAAAAATTGTTCAAGACCTTTCGATTTTGAGGAACAAGCAGAAAAGCTAGAAAATAGGTTCTTAGCTAGAGGATATAAAACAGAGATTACAAAAAAAGCATTAGACAAAGCAAAAAACATAAATAGAGACAGTTTGCTTACATATAAAGATAGACAAATTAAAAATACAGAAAAAATCACAATACCTTTCATCACAGACTATAATGCAGACTATAATATTATCAAAAAAATTATAAAAAAGTTTTGGTATATAGTAAAGGAGGATGACATTTTAGGGGAAAAAATCTCAGAAAATCCAAAATTCATCTTTAAAAAAGCCAATAATTTAAAAACGATCTTGGCCCCAAGTGACCTAAAACAAAATAAAAACAGTCAAAAAACACAAAAAGATCTAATGGGAAGGAGTATCAAGGGCTTTTTCCCTTGTTACTCCTGCAAAGCCTGTAGTTTTAGTAAGAAAATAACAAATCTTAAAATCAATGGTTCAGATAAAATATTTTCAATAAAAGACACCATAAGATGTTCCACAAAAAATGTTATCTACATACTAAAATGCTCCTGTAATTTATTTTACATTGGAGAGACCAAAAGAATGGTCAAAGATCGGATTAAAGAACATCTAAATAACATAAAAAACGGTATGGATAATACTCATCTCTATAAACATTTTAAAACAGTGCACAAAAGCAACACAAAGGATTTGACATACTGGGGAATCAAAAAGGTACATAAACATTGGCGGGGAGGAAACATAGAAAAGAAACTGCTAATTAAAGAAGCAGAGTTGATATATAAATATAACACTTTATTCCCATATGGACTCAACTCAGAATTAGATCTCTCTCCTTTTCTTTTTGAATAAAGATTGCCTCCATAAAAAGTATATTGTTTTTCAATATGACATAATTTTTCCTTTTTTTTTTTCTTTTCTTCTTTTCTTTTTTCTTTTTTCTTTTTACCAACAATTAAAAATTCTTATCATGTGATGGTTCAAAACAGAAATGTATCCTATAATTGGTTTAAATAAGATATAGTCTTTATAGAAATTATTATTATACTATGGGAATAATTATTTTTTCGGATATAAACTAAAAAACACCTTCTAGTGAGACTCCAAAAATAGAAAGATATATATTGTGATTTTTTGACGTCTATAAATAAGTTAACACCGATAAGAAAGATTTGTTACTTCTTATAGAATTTTATGAAACCTAGGTTATGTTAAGAAAAATATAAATAATGATTGATGTAATATGATTTTATTAGTTCTTTTTTAATGGTTAATATACTGTTACAATATTATAGGCAATTACTATGTTAGATCTGAGGTCTATAAGGATACTTAGAAACTAAGTGAAATCTACCTATAAAGAAGATATAGGAAATTTAGACACACTATTGGGGAAATATATAAAAAAGTGACTATCAGTATGAATGGAGATTGATATAAAAAATCCACCTTAAAAGAGGAAAGAAGGAAATTTAGACATACTATGGGGGTTACTAAGAAACAGAAAATTTCCACCTTTATTGGCAATTAAGGAAGGACCAATAGAAAACATGCAAGATATTTCAATAGAAGCAACTACTAGTCACCAGCATCTTGATAAAGCTCTGAACAGAGCGAAATGCGTCGAGCTGGGTGACTTATACACAGACTGTTGGACATTACTAACTACAAAGAAAGAATTGTAAAGATTCATATACATAACCCGGGTTGTGCACTTTCCTATTGGCATTGCCATATCATCTCTAAATTACCACCTTTAAATCTATCTTAAAGAACTGCGTGCAAAGCACTAAGTGCAGTTCCATCTCTAAATATTTCCCAACGAAGCTACTAACAGAAATACAGGTAGCGGTGTCTTGGGAAAGTATCCTCCTTTAGGGGAGTGTGACGTCAGACGCCGAACAGAGGCGGCAAAGCGGGAAGGACTACAGTCAGAATTCACAAGCTGATCTGACAAACACAGCGGCCCAAATCAAAAGGATCTGTGAGTACCGTTACAAGAAAACCAGTAAACCCCCAAAATAGTGTGTACTAACATCTCTATTCTATTTGCATTACCATACGCTGATATATGTACAGACTCTGACTGCGTGCAAGGCACTAAGAGCAGTCTCACACAGAAAAGCCTGTTTAGTACAAAGACACGAACTGTATAAAATAAGAACTGCTTATATTTTAAGGAAACAATTTGCAAGACTAACAAGTGTTTAATCCTATAAAGTAGAGATAATGTTGTGAGTTTTCACTATATATAAACACACGAATGAAAGGTTGAAAAGTGTTTAATTCTGTTAAGTAGAGATCAAAGGTCTGACCTATTTTACTAACTTCAGCTCAGACAAAGTAACAATTTAAAAGGTTCACAGCTGGTTCCTTTGGTATTTTTTCTGTTAATAACGTTTAAACTCAGTAATTTTCACGCAATATACACACTGATCTCAAGGTTTAATATATATTGTTTTATAAATTTGGGAGACGTCCCGCAGTCTATTTTTAGAAGAATATGTAAACAGTTTTATTAAATTATATAAGAGTTTTAAATTTTAATAATTATTTTATTATATTATTTTTTTCTTTCTAAGATAATAAATTAGAATTAATCCTGGAAGGTGTATCCTAAACTGGTCATTTTTTTTACTTACACCCATTTAAATTAGTTCCCTGCTACAGTACACTAAGTACACACTGTGTAGAGAGAATTTAGGATCTAAAATTGATCAATTTAATCACATTAAGTATACATAATTTTAAGAATACTTTAATTGATAAAATATTGTCACCTTATTTTTCATCTTTGAAAATATTATTAAATATACTATTATCACTATATTAGGAAATTACAAATTCACAAAGCTACGTACAATCCCTTAAGCTGGAAACAACGCCCCTATATACCTCCCTATCTAGACAATTGATATAACAGAGGTCACATAAAATTACTTTAATCGGACACATATATATCGTTATGATAAATAAAGTTTATTAACCCATAGCTTAATTTTTAGCGCCACCTTAGTCTTAAAACTTGGTACTCTTTAGACATATAACTAAAGGTAGTGCAATTAGGTTGGCTATTTGGGGTTACTCCAGCGCATTACTTCACAGCATTTCTTTCATGTAATTAGCAAGAGTCCATGAGCTAGTGACGTATGGGATATACATTCCTACCAGGAGGGGCAAAGTTTCCCAAACCTCAAAATGCCTATATATACACCCCTCACCACACCCACAAATCAGTTTTACAAACTTTGCCTCCTATGGAGGTGGTGAAGTAAGTTTGTGCTAGATTCTACGTTGATATGCGCTCCGCAGCAGGTTGGAGCCCGGTTTTCCTCTCAGCGTGCAGTGAATGTCAGAGGGATGTGAAGAGAGTATTGCCTGTTTGAATTCAATGATCTCCTTCTACGGGGTCTATTTCATAGGTTCTCTGTTACCGGTCGTAGAGATTCATCTCTTACCTCCCTTTTCAGATCGACGATATACTCTTATATATATATATATATATATACCATTACCTCTGCTGATTTTCGTTTAAGTACTGGTTTGGCTTTCTACAAACATGTAGATGAGTGTCCTGGGGTAAGTAAGTCTTATTTTCTGTGACACTCTAAAGCTATGGTTGGGCACTTTTTTAAAGTTCTAAATATATGTATTCAAACATTTATTTGCCTTGACTCAGAATGTTCAACATTCCTTTTTTTCAGACAGTCAGTTTCATATTTGGGATAATGCATTTGAATCAATCATTTTTCTTACCTTAAAAATTTGACTTTTTCCCTGTGGGCTGTTAGGCTCGCGGGGGCTGCAAATGCTTCATTTTATTGCGTCATTCTTGGCGCGGACTTTTTTGGCGCAAAAAATCTTTTCTGTTTCCGGCGTCATACGTGTCGCCGGAAGTTGCATCATTTTTTGACGTTCTTTTGCGCCAAAAATGTCGACGTTCCGGATGTGGCGTCATTTTGCCGCCAAAAGCATTTAGGCGCCAAATAATGTGGGCGTCTTTTTTGGCGCTAAAAAAATATGGGCGTCGCTTTTGTCTCCACATTATTTAAGTCTCATTTTTCATTGCTTCTGGTTGCTAGAAGTTTGTTCTTTGGCATTTTTTCCCATTCCTGAAACTGTCATTTAAGGAATTTGATCAATTTTGCTTTATATGTTGTTTTTTCTCTTACATATTGCAAGATGTCTCACGTTGCATCTGAGTCAGAAGATACTTCAGGAAAATCGCTGTCTGGTGCTGGAACTACCAAAGCTAAGTGTATCTGCTGTAAACTTTTGGTAGCTGTTCCTCCAGCTGTTGTTTGTATTAAATGTCATGACAAACTTGTTAATGCAGATAATATTTCCTTTAGTAAAGTACCATTACCTGTTGCAGTTCCAACAACATCTAATGTTCAGAGTGTTCCTGATAACATAAGAGATTTTGTTTCTGAATCCATTAAGAAGGCTATGTCTGTTATTCCTACTTCTAGTAAACACAAAAAATCTTTTAAAACTTCTCGTTATCCAGATGAATTTTTAAATGAACATCATCATTCTGATTCTAATGATTCTTCTGGTTCAGAGGATTCTGTCTCAGAGGTTGATGCTGATAAATCTTCATATTTATTTAAAATGGAATTTATTCGTTCTTTACTTAAAGAAGTTTTAATTGCTTTAGAAATTGAGGATTCTGGTCCTCTTGATACTAAATCTAAACGTTTAGACAAGGTCTTTAAATCTCCTGTGGTTATTCCAGAAGTTTTTCCTGTTCCTGGTGCTATTTCTGAAGTAATTTCCAGAGAATGGAATAATTTGGGTAATTCATTTACTCCCTCTAAACGTTTTAAGCAATTATATCCTGTGCCGTCCGACAGATTAGAGTTTTGGGACAAAATCCCTAAAGTTGATGGGGCTATTTCTACCCTTGCTAAACGTACTACTATTCCTACGGCAGATGGTACTTCCTTTAAGGATCCTTTAGATAGGAAAATTGAATCCTTTCTAAGAAAAGCTTATCTGTGTTCAGGTAATCTTCTTAGACCTGCTATATCATTGGCTGATGTTGCTGCAGCTTCAACTTTTTGGTTGGAAACTTTAGCGCAACAAGTAACAGATCATGATTCTCATAATATTATTATTCTTCTTCAACATGCTAATAATTTTATCTGTGATGCCATTTTTGATATTATCAGAGTTGATGTCAGGTTTATGTCTCTAGCTATTTTAGCTAGAAGAGCTTTATGGCTTAAAACTTGGAATGCTGATATGTCTTCTAAATCGACTCTACTTTCCCTTTCTTTCCAGGGTAATAAATTATTTGGTTCTCAGTTGGATTCTATTATCTCAACTGTTACTGGTGGGAAAGGATCTTTTTTACCACAGGATAAAAAATCTAAAGGTAAAAACAGGGCTAATAATCGTTTTCGTTCCTTTCGTTTCAACAAAGAACAAAAGCCTGATCCTTCATCCTCAGGAGCAGTTTCAGTTTGGAAACCATCTCCAGTCTGGAATAAATCCAAGCCTTCTAGAAAAGCAAAGCCAGCTTCTAAGTCCACATGAAGGTGCGGCCCTCATTCCAACTCAGCTGGTAGGGGGCAGATTACGTTTTTTCAAAGAAATTTGGATCAATTCTGTTCACAATCTTTGGATTCAGAACATTGTTTCAGAAGGGTACAGAATTGGTTTCAAGATAAGACCTCCTGCAAAGAGATTTTTTCTTTCCCGTGTCCCAGTAAACCCAGTGAAAGCTCAAACATTTCTGAAATGTGTTTCAGATCTAGATTTGGCTGGAGTAATTATGCCAGTTCCAGTTTTGGAACAGGGGCTGGGGTTTTATTCGAATCTCTTCATTGTACCAAAGAAGGAGAATTCCTTCAGACCAGTTCTGGATCTAAAAATATTGAATCGTTATGTAAGGATACCAACATTCAAAATGGTAACTGTAAGGACTATCTTGCCTTTTGTTCAGCAAGGGCATTATATGTCTACAATAGATTTACAGGATGCATATCTGCATATTCCGATTCATCCAGCTCACTATCAGTTCCTGAGATTCTCTTTCCTGGACAAGCATTACCAGTTTGTGGCTCTGCCGTTTGGCCTAGCTACAGCTCCAAGAATTTTTACAAAGGTTCTCGGTGCCCTTCTGTCTGTAATCAGAGAACAGGGTATTGTGGTATTTCCTTATTTGGACGATATCTTGGTACTTGCTCAGTCTTCACATTTAGCAGAATCTCATACGAATCGACTTGTGTTGTTTCTTCAAGATCATGGTTGGAGGATCAATTCACTAAAAAGTTCATTGATTCCTCAGACAAGGGTAACCTTTTTGGGTTTCCAGATAGATTCAGTGTCCATGACTCTGTCTTTGACAGACAAGAGACGTCTAAAATTGATTTCAGTTTGTCGAAACCTTCAGTCACAATCATTCCCTTCGGTAGCCTTATGCATGGAAATTCTAGGTCTTATGACTGCTGCATCGGACGCGATCCCTTTTGCTCGATTTCACATGCGACCTCTTCAGCTCTGTATGCTGAATCAATGGTGCAGGGATTACACAAAGATATCTCAATTAATATCTTTAAAACCGATTGTACGACATTCTCTGACGTGGTGGACAGATCACCATCGTTTAATTCAGGGGGCTTCTTTTGTTCTTCCGACCTGGACTATAATCTCAACAGATGCAAGTCTTACAGGTTGGGGAGCTGTGTGGGGGTCTCTGACGGCACAAGGTGTTTGGGAATCTTAGGAGGTGAGATTACCGATCAATATTTTGGAACTCCGTGCAATTTTCAGAGCTCTTCAGTCTTGGCCTCTTCTGAAGAGAGAGTCGTTCATTTGTTTTCAGACAGACAATGTCACAACTGTGGCATACATCAATCATCAAGGAGGGACTCACAGTCCTCTGGCTATTAAAGAAGTATCTCGAATTCTGGTTTGGGCGGAATCCAGCTCCTGTCTAATCTCTGCGGTTCATATCCCAGGTATAGACAATTGGGAAGCGGATTATCTCAGTTGCCAAACGTTGCATCCGGGCGAATGGTCTCTTCACCCAGAGGTATTTCTTCAGATTGTTCAAATGTGGGAACTCCCAGAAATAGATCTGATGGCTTCTCATCTAAACAAGAAACTTCCCAGGTATCTGTCCAGATCCCGGGATCCTCAGGCGGAGGCAGTGGATGCATTATCACTTCCTTGGAAGTATCATCCTGCCTATATCTTTCCGCCTCTAGTTCTTCTTCCAAGAGTAATCTCCAAGATTCTGAAGGAATGCTCGTTTGTTCTGCTGGTAGCTCCAGCATGGCCTCACAGGTTTTGGTATGCGGATCTTGTCCGGATGGCCTCTTGCCAGCCGTGGACTCTTCCGTTAAGACCAGACCTTCTGTCGTAAGGTCCTTTCTTCCATCAGGATCTCAAATCCTTAAATTTAAAGGTATGGAGATTGAACGCTTGATTCTTGGTCAAAGAGGTTTCTCTGTCTCTGTGATTAATACTATGTTACAGGCTCGTAAATCTGTATCTAGAGAGATATATTATAGAGTCTGGAAGACTTATATTTCTTGGTGTCTTTCTCATCATTTTTCCTGGCATTCTTTTAGAATTCCGAGAATTTTACAGTTTCTTCAGGATGGTTTAGATAAAGGTTTGTCCGCAAGTTCCTTGAAAGGACAAATCTCTGCTCTTTCTGTTCTTTTTCACAGAAAGATTGCTAATCTTCCTGATATTCATTGTTTTGTACAAGCTTTGGTTCATATAAAACCTGTCATTAAGTCTATTTCTCCTCCTTGGAGTTTGAATTTGGTTCTGGGGGCTCTTCAAGCTCCTCCTTTTGAAGCCATGCATTCATTGGACATTAAATTACTTTCTTGGAAAGTTTTGTTCCTTTTGGCCATCTCTTCTGCCAGAAGAGTCTCTGAATTATCTGCCCTTTCTTGTGAGTCTCCTTTTCTGATTTTTCATCAGGATAAGGCGGTGTTGCGAACTTCTTTTGAATTTTTACCTAAGGTTGTGAATTCCAACAACATTAGTAGAGAAATTGTGGTTCCTTCATTATGTCCTAATCCTAAGAATTCTAAGGAGAAATCGTTGCATTCTTTGGATATTGTTAGAGCTTTGAAATATTATGTTGAAGCTACTAAGTCTTTCCGAAAGACTTCTAGTCTATTTGTCATCTTTTCCGGTTCTAGAAAAGGTCAGAAAGCTTCTGCCATTTCTTTGGCATCTTGGTTGAAATCCTTAATTCACCATGCTTATGTCGAGTCGGGTAAAACTCTGCCTCAAAGGATTACAGCTCATTCTACTAGGTCAGTTTCTACTTCCTGGGCGTTTAGGTATGAGGCTTCGGTTGATCAGATTTGCAAAGCAGCAACCTGGTCCTCTTTGCATACTTTTACTAAATTCTACCATTTTGATGCGTTTTCTTCTTCTGAAGCAGTTTTTGGTAGAAAAGTACTTCAGGCAGCTGTTTCAGTTTGAATCTTCTGCTTATGTTTTCATTAAACTTTATTTTGGGTGTGGATTATTTTCAGCAGGAATTGGCTGTCTTTATTTTATCCCTCCCTCTCTAGTGACTCTTGCGTGGAAAGATCCACATCTTGGGTAGTCATTATCCCATACGTCACTAGCTCATGGACTCTTGCTAATTACATGAAAGAAAACATAATTTATGTAAGAACTTACCTGATAAATTCATTTCTTTCATATTAGCAAGAGTCCATGAGGCCCACCCTTTTTGTGGTGGTTATGATTTTTTTATAAAGCACAACTATTCCAATTCCTTATTTTATATGCTTTCACACTTTTTTTATCACCCCACTTCTTGGCTATTCGTTAAACTGATTTGTGGGTGTGGTGAGGGGTGTATTTATAGGCATTTTGAGGTTTGGGAAACTTTGCCCCTCCTGGTAGGAATGTATATCCCATACGTCACTAGCTCATGGACTCTTGCTAATATGAAAGAAATGAATTTATCAGGTAAGTTCTTACATAAATTATGTTTTTTACAAATGTTGGGAATTCAACACCTGGTCACCAGGAAGAGGCAGACACCCCAGCCAAAGCTATAAGTATCACTCCCACTTCCCCCTTCTCCCGCAGTCATTCTTTGCCTTCGTCTACTATACGAGGCAGGCAGAGTAAGTGCTATTAAGATTCTTGTATTTTAGTCCTTTAATGGGTAGTTTCCCTACACAACAGGACTGATGTTCACAGAGTAACCATGTAATCCTCTTAGTAAGAGTTGTAGTGAAAGTTAGCTACTGGATGTCGCAGGGAAGCGTCTCTGTCCTCCTTCTAGTATGTATCTGCTAACACCCCCTCTGGCAACCAGTGTAAGCTTACTCTCATTTCCTTTATTATCCCTGTCAGATGTGGATAAGAAGCTGTCAGACCTGGAGGGCTGTGTCTACTCTATAGCTGAGACCCTGGAGGGTAAGTCCTTTTGATTTTATTACTAAAGCAACTCTCTGGGGATTTTCTTCAAGGATGATAATCATATAAGGTCACAGTGTGGCACTTTTATTCCCTCAGAGGAAGGTCTGGGGACTTAGTTATATGCTCTTTGCAGGATATCTTTAGAGCAGATCATGTGTTTTCGGGATTTTTTATTTTGGTGGCTACTGGTACTTTTAGGAGGGCTCGTTTAGACATTTTTATTGCTTTGTTTTAATTTTCTCATGAGTGCGGCGTTACTGTAGCTTCGCAAGCTTTCGCTTTTGCAGGGGGCGGGCCTTTAATTTTTGCACCACGCAGTCAGAGGCTGTAATCTTCTTCCTGCTAGTTTTCTACTCTGCTCACAATCTGATCTGTTTTCCTGGTTTTCAGCTATCCGGATGTCTCCTGCGACACTCCTGGAGGCGGTAAGTGCCCCAGCCTTAGTGGGAGGGTTGTAGAAGTGCCTCATTTAGTAGGATTAATTTTTTTCCAATATTGGTTAAATTGTTTTTTGTTTTTTTTGGGCCTTTATGTTTCTATTACTATTGGGTTTCAAATATGTAGGCTATGAAAGACTTTTTTGAGGTTACTGACCCTCCCATATTTCATACCGACAAGTGTCTTTTTTTTGTTTGTGATGAGGCCATTGTGTGTCCCCCTGTACAATTTTGTTCTAGCTGTTTAAGTTCAGTATTAAAGTCTTTAGCGCTGCAGAATCTGTTGGCGCTCTACAAATAACCGATAATAATAAAAATAAGAAGGGCACTCTGCTGTTCACGAGATGCCACATCTTTTTCCTCAGTCCCCATCCCTAAATATCACACAGGCAGTACCGTGTAGCTCAGCTCAGTCTTCATCTGGGGGCTTTTTCTTACCAATGGACTTAGCAGCACAGCTACAGTCAGCTGTTTCTATTGTGCTGAATACCTTACCCTTTTCAGACAATAGAAAGAGAAAGATTAATCATGTTTCCTCCACAACAGGACTCAATTTTCCTTTAGAGGTGGCAGTGGCTGGTCTGTCCCAGCATTCTGAGGATGAACATACTTCAGTATCTTCTGAGGGTGAGCTTTCTGTCTCTGACTCTGCTGAGGAAAAATCAGTGGAATCTGAGGAGGTCAACTTCAGGTTTAAATTTATACATTAACTCAAGGAGGTCTTATCGACTCTGGATGTTCCTGAACCTAAGCAGTCTGAGGAACCTAAGATTCCTTAGCTAGACAGTGTTTGAGGTTAGACCCAGAGCTCCTGTTCCAGCTCGCATGGCGGACATCTTTTCTAAGGAATGGGATAAGCCTGGGATTCCTTTCTGCCCTTCTGATAACTTTAAAAGGATCTTCCCAGTTCCTGACTCTCACCTAGAATTGTGCAGTTCTATTCCAAAGGTGGATGGAGCTATTTCCACTCTGGTTAAGCATAAAATTATTCCTCTAGAGCCCTGGTTTTCAAACCTGTCCTCAGGCCTCCCTAACAGGTCACATTTTGAGGATATCTGAACTGAAGCACAGGTGAAATATTCAGCTGATTAGTAGACTTGGTTATTTTACCTGCTCTCATCCAAGCTTATCCAGAAAACCTGGACTGTTGGGGAGGCCTGAGGACAGGTTTCGAAAACCAGTGCTCTAGAGGATAGTACCTCATTCAGGGACCCCATGGACAGAAAGATGGAGGGGTACTTAAGGAGAAAGTTTAACCAGATGGTCCTTTATCAACCAGCTTCTGCCATTGTGGCGGTTGCTGGTGCCGCCACTTACTGGTGCGACTCTTTATCAGAGAGGATACTGGTCAAAACTCCTTTAGAGGAAATCCAGTAGCGGATTAGGGCTCTCAAGATGGACAGTTCTTTTATCTGTGATGCTAACATTTAAATCATTTGCCTGAATGCCAAGTCTTCTGGTTTTGCGGTTCTATCGCGTAGACCCTTTTGGTTAAAATCCTGGTCAGTGTATATGGTATCTAAATCAAGGCTTCTTTCCTTAGCTTTTAAGTGAAAGACGTTGTTTGGTCCAGGCCTGGATTCTATGATTTTCACAGTGACTGAAGGGAAAGGTGCTTACCTCCCCAGGATAAAAAAAGCTAGTTCCAAGGGTCGCCAGTTGGGTAATTTTCCTCCCTTTCGTCCAAAAAAGGGACAGCAATCTCTGGCCTCCTTAACCCCTAAATGACCGCAGCACTTTTCCATTTTCTGTCCGTTTGGGACCAAGGCTATTTTTACATTTTTGCGGTGTTTGTGTTTAGCTGTAATTTTCCTCTTACTCATTTACTGTACCCACACATATTATATACCGTTTTTCTCGCCATTAAATGGACTTTCAAAAGATACCATTATTTTCATCATATCTTATAATTTACTATAAAAAAAATTATAAAATATTAGGAAAAAATGGAAAAAAAACACACTTTTTCTAACTTTGACCCCCAAAATCTGTTACACATCTACAACCACCAATAAACACCCATGCTAAATAGTTTCTAAATTTTGTCCTGAGTTTAGAAATACCCAATGTTTACATGTTCTTTGCTTTTTTTGCAAGTTATAGGGCCATAAATACAAGCAGCAGTTTGCTATTTCCAAATCACTTTTTTTCAAAATTAGCGCTAGTTACATTGGAACACTAATATCTTTCAGGAATCCCTGAATATCCATTGACATGTATATATTTTTTTTTCGAAGACATCCCAAAGTATTGATCTAGGCCCATTTTGGTATATTTCATGCCACCATTTCACCGCCAAATGCAATCAAATAAAAAAATGTGTTCACTTTTTCACAATTTCTTTTCACAAACTTTAGGTTTCTCACTGAAATTATTTACAAACAACTTATGCAATTATGGCACAAATGGTTGTAAATGCTTCTCTGGGATCCCCTTTGTTCAGAAATAGCAGACATATATGGCTTTGGCTTTGCTTTTTGGTAATTAGAAGGCTGCTAAATGCCACTGCGCACAATACGTGTATTATGCCCAGCAGTGAAGTGGTTAATTAGGGAGCATGTAGGGAGCTTCTAGGGTTAATTTTAGCTTTAGTGTAGTGTAGTAGACAACCCCAAGTATTGATCTAGGCCCATTTTGGTATATTTCATGCCACCATTTCACCGCCAAATGCGATCAAATTAAAAAAAACGTTAATTTTTTCACAATTTTATATTTCTCACTGAAATTATTTACAAACAGCTTGTGCAATTATGGCACAAATGGTTGTAAATGCTTCTCTGGGATGCCCTTTGTTCAGAAATAGCAGACATATATGACTTTGGCATTGCTTTTTGGTAATTAGAAAGTCGCTAAATGCTGCTGCGCATCACACGTGTATTATGGCTAGCAGTGAAGGGGTTAATTAGGTAGTTTGTAGGGAGCTTGCAGGGTTAATTTTAGCTTTAGTGTAGAGATCAGCCTCCCATCTGACACATCCCACCCCCTGATCCCTCCCAAACAGCTCCCTTCCCTCCCCCACCCCACAATTGTCCCCGCCATCTTAAGTACTGGCAGAAAGTCTGCCAGTACTAAAATAAAAGTTTTTTTTTTTTTTTTTTTAAAGAAAAAAAAAAAAGCATATTTACATATGTTGTGTTTAGGATCCCCCCTTAGCCCCCAACCTCCCTGATCCCCCCCAACACAGCTCTCTAAGCCTCCCCCTCTGCCTTATTGGTGGCCATCTTGGGTACTGGCAGCTGTCTGCCAGTACCCAGTTTGCACAATCAAATGTTTATTTTTTATTTATTTTTTATTTTTTCTGTAGTGTAGCTTCCCCCCCCCACGGACCAACCCCCACCACCTAAATGACACCTAATGGGTTTTTTTATTACATTATAGGTCCCACTTTTATTTTGTTTTGGGACACATTTTTTCTGTAGTGTAGCGGTTCCCACCCGCTCCCTCCCCGTGCACGCGCCCGCCCCCGCCCCCTCGTGCACGTGCACGCGCCCGCGTGCTCCCCCGGACTTCCCCGCCCACGATCCCGCCCCCCTCCACATGACCAGGGCCATCGATGGCCGCCACCCACCTCCCACACCGGCTCCCACCCACCAACGATACCGGCCATCGATGTCCGGTGCAGAGAGGGCCACAGAGTGGCTCTCTCTGCATCGGATGGCCGTAAAAGGTTATTGCAGGATGCCTCCATATCGAGGCATCACTGCAATAACTGGAAAGCAGCTGGAAGCGAGCAGGATCGCTTCCAGCTGCTTTCCACACCGAGGACGTGCAGGGTATGTCCTCAGGCGTTAACTGCCTTTTTTCTGAGGACGTACCCTGCACGTCCTCGGTCATTAAGGGGTTAAAGTCGGACCAGCCCAAGAGTACCTGGAAGCCCAGTCAGTCTTAGAACAAGAATAAACAGTCCAAGAAGCCAAAATACAAACTAGTACACCGATGGCAAAGGCAGTCACACAGGTACTTGTAAGAGGTGCCAAGGCACGAACTAGATATAGATATAAGTGCAGTAGTGGGTGTATATGCAAACTAAGAGAATATTATTATACGTCATACAATATGTGAGCAGGGACCGTCAATTAATGTAATTGTAATAACACCAAAATATGTATATCAGATGACAATGACCTAGATTTGGAGTTTGGCGGTAGCCGTGAAAACCAGCGTTAGAGGCTCCTAACGCTGGTTTTAGGCTACCGCCGGTATTTGGAGTCACTCAAAATAGGGTCTAACGCTCACTTTTCAGCCGCGACTTTTCCATACCGCAGATCCCCTTACGTAAATTGCGTATCCTATCTTTTCAATGGGATTTTTATAACTCCGGTATTTAGAGTCGTTTCTGAAGTGAGCGTTAGACATCTAACGACAAAACTCCAGCCGCAGGAAAAAAGTCAGTAGTTAAGAGCTTTCTGGGCTAACGCCGGTTTCTAAAGCTCTTAACTACTGTACTCTAAAGTACACTAACACCCATAAACTACCTATGTACCCCTAAACCGAGGTCCCCCCACATCGCCGACACTCGAATACATTTTTTTAACCCCTAATCTGCCGACCGCCACCTACGTTATCTTTATGTACCCCTAATCTGCTCCCCCTAACACCGCCGACCCCTGTATTATATTTATTAACCCCTAATCTGCCCCCCTCAACGTCGCCTCCATCTGCCTACACTTATTAAGCCCTAATCTGCCGACCGCAAAGCGCCGCCAACAAAGTTATCCTTATGTACCCCTAATCTGCTGCCCCTAACACCGCCGACCCCTATATTATATTTATTAACCCCTAATCTGCCCCCCACAACGTCGCAGCCAGCTACCTACAATAATTAACCCCTAATCTGCCGACCGCAAAGCGCCGCCACCTACGTTATCCTTATGTACCCCTAATCTGCTGCCCCTAACACCGCCGACCCCTGTATTATATTTATTAACCCCTAATCTGCCCCCCACAACATCGCCTCCACCTGCCTACACTTATTAACCCCTAATCTGCCGAGCGGAGCTCACCGCTATTCTAATAAATGTATTAACCCCTAAAGCTAAGTCTAACCCTAACACTAACACCCCCCTAAGTTAAATATAATTTACATCTAACGAAATTAATTAACTCTTATTAAATAAATTATTCCGATTTAAAGATAAATACTTACATGTAAAATAAATCCTAATATAGCTACAATATAAATTATAATTATATTGTAGCTATTTTAGGATTAATATTTATTTTAAAGGCAACTTTGTAATTATTTTAAACAGAAACAATAGCTATTAAATAGTTAATAACTATTTAATAGCTAAAATAGTTAAAATAATTACAAAATTACCTGTAAAATAAATACTAACCTAAGTTACAATTAAACCTAACACTACACTATCAATAAATTAATTAAATAAACTACCTACAATTACCTACAATTAACCTAACACTACACTATCAATAAATTAATTAAATACAATTCCTACAAATAAATACAATTAAATAAACTAGCTAAAGTACAAAAAATAAAAAAGAACTAAGTTACAAAAAATAAAAAAATATTTACAAACATAAGAAAAATATTACAACAATTTTAAACTAATTACACCTACTCTAAGCCCCCTAATAAAACAACAAAGCCCCCCAAAATAAAAAATGCCCTACCCTATTCTAAATTACTAAAGTTAAAAGCTCTTTTACCTTACCAGCCCTGAACAGGGCCCTTTGCGGGGCATGCCCCAAGAAGTTCAGCTCTTTTGCCTGTAAAAAAAAACATACAATACCCCCCCCCCAACATTACAACCCACCACCCACATACCCCTAATCTAACCCAAACCCCCCTTAAATAAACCTAACACTAAGCCCCTGAAGATCTTCCTACCTTGTCTTCACCTCACCGGGTATCACCGATCGGTCCTGGCTCCGATATCTTCATCCAACCCAAGCGGGGGCTAGACATCCACTGAAGAAGTCCAGAAGAGGGTCCAAAGTCTTCATCCTATCCGGGAAGACGAGGCGATCCGGACCGGCAACCATCTTGATCCAAGCGGCATCTTCTATCTTCATCCGATGACGACTGGCTCCATCCTGAAGACCTCCAACGCGGACCCATCTTCTTCCGGCGACGTCCAACTGAAGAATGACGGTTCCTTTAAGGGACGTCATCCAAGATGGCGTCCCTCGAATTCCGATTGGCTTATAGGATTCTATCAGCCAATCGGAATTAAGGTAGGAATATTCTGATTGGCTGATGGAATCTGCCAATCAGAATCAAGTTCAATCCGATTGGCTGATCCAATCAGCCAATCAGATTGAGCTCGCATTCTATTGGCTGATCGGAACAGCCAATAGAATGCGAGCTCAATCTGATTGGCTGATTGGATCAGCCAATCGGATTGAACTTGATTCTGATTGGCTGATTCCATCAGCCAATCAGAATATTCCTACCTTAATTCCGATTGGCTGATAGAATCCTATCAGCCAATCGGAATTCGAGGGACGCCATCTTGGATGACGTCCCTTAAAGGAACCGTCATTCTTCAGTTGGACGTCGCCGGAAGAAGATGGGTCCGCGGTGGAGGTCTTCAGGATGGAGCCGGTCGTCATCGGATGAAGATAGAAGATGCCGCTTGGATCAAGATGGTTGCCGGTCCGGATCGCCTCTTCTTCCCGGATAGGATGAAGACTTTGGACCCTCTTCTGGACCTCTTCAGCCACCGGATGATGGATCGCCAGCCCCCGCTTGGGTTGGATGAAGATATCGGAGCCAGGACCGATCGGTGATACCCGGTGAGGTGAAGACAAGGTAGGAAGATCTTCAGGGGCTTAGTGTTAGGTTTATTTACAGGCACAAGAGCTGAACTTCTTGGGGCATGCCCCGCAAAGGGCCCTGTTCAGGGCTGGTAAGGTAAAAGAGCTTTTAACTTTAGTAATTTAGAATAGGGTAGGGCATTTTTTATTTTGGGGGGCTTTGTTGTTTTATTAGGGGTCTTAGAGTAGGTGTAATTAGTTTAAAATTGTTGTAATATTTTTCTTATGTTTGTAAATATTTTTTTATTTTTTGTAACTTAGTTCTTTTTTATTTTTTGTACTTTAGCTAGTTTATTTAATTGTATTTATTTGTAGGAATTGTATTTAATTAATTTATTGATAGTGTAGTGTTAGGTTAATTGTAGGTAATTGTAGGTAGTTTATTTAATTAATTTATTGATAGTGTAGTGTTAGGTTTAATTGTAACTTAGGTTAGTATTTATTTTACAGGTAATTTTGTAATTATTTTAACTATTTTAGCTATTAAATAGTTATTAACTATTTAATAGCTATTGTACCTGGTTAAAATAATTACAAAGTTGCCTGTAAAATAAATATTAATCCTAAAATAGCTACAATATAATTATAATTTATATTGTAGCTATATTAGGGTTTATTTTACATGTAAGTATTTATCTTTAAATAGGAATAATTTATTTATTAAGAGTTAATTAATTTCGTTAGATGTAAATTATATTTAACTTAGGGGGGTGTTAGTGTTAGGGTTAGACTTAGCTTTAGGGGTTAATACATTTATTAGAATAGCGGTGAGCTCCGGTCGGTAGATTAGGGGTTAATAAGTGTAGGCAGGTGGAGGCGATGTTGTGGGGGGCAGATTAGGGGTTAATAAATATAATACAGGGGTCGGCGGTGTTAGGGGCAGCAGATTAGGGGTACATAAGGATAACGTAGGTGGCGGCGCTTTGCGGTCGGCAGATTAGGGGTTAATTATTGTAGGTAGCTGGCTGCGACGTTGTGGGGGGCAGATTAGGGGTTAATAAATATAATATAGGGGTCGGCGGTGTTAGGGGCAGCAGATTAGGGGTACATAGGGATAATGTAAGTAGCGGCGGTTTACGGAGCGGCAGATTAGGGGTTAAAAATAAAATGCAGGTGTCAGCGATAGCGGGGGCGGCAGATTAGGGGTTAATAAGTGTAAGGTTAGGGGTGTTTAGACTCGGGGTACATGTTAGGGTGTTAGGTGCAGACGTAGGAAGTGTTTCCCCATAGCAAACAATGGGGCTGCGTTAAGAGCTGAACGCGGCTTTTTTGCAGGTGTTAGGTTTTTTTTCAGCTCAAACAGCCCCATTGTTTCCTATGGGGGAATCGTGCACGAGCACGTTTTTTAGGCTGGCCGCTTGCGTAAGTAACTCTGGTATTGAGAGTTGAAGCTGCGTTAAAAATGCTCTACGCTCCTTTTTTGGAGCCTAATGCAGCCTTTATGTGGACTCTCAATACCAGAGTTATTTTTATGGTGCGGCCAGAAAAAAGCCGGCGTTAGTTTTTCGGGTCGTTACCGACAAAACTCCAAATCTAGCGGAATGAAAATAAGGGAGCAGTCACACCACATTAGCTAGTGGACATGTGAAATATACACCTATCAGGATAAATAAATATATCCCCCCCAAAAAAAATATTATATAAATATGAATGAATTAACAAATAGTCCAGTAAATAATAATCAATGATGTGACAGTCCTACTTGTTTAGTTCCAGATGGTCTCAATGGTACAAATCCAAGACAGTAGGCCGCTCCTCTAGAGTGTTGCGCCACAACACAGGATAAGATAATCTACAATAAAGGAGATAGAGGGCGCCACATGGTGCAGATCAAAAATGAGTCCACAGATGATGACAGTAGGACTAAAGAATCTTACTCACAAGATATAAAGCACTGATGTGCAATACAGGCAGTCTGGAACCAACCAGTCGTCCAGTAGACACAATGGAAGTGACCAATGGAATCCTCATCTCCCCAGGGAGAGTCCAGAGATGCCAAGATAGAGTACAAGTCTGTATAGACCAGTATGAGAGTGGTCAGCCAAAAGGGTCCAAGTCCCACTCAGGAGAATCCAGAAGTCCAGAAAGTGGATGAGGGACCAACAGGATCCCAAAAGGAGGACAGGCAGCAAAATGAGAGTATAAAAATGTAATACAAAAGTTAAAAACAAAAGCAACGTCACAGCACTGTTTCCTCAGGCTATACTCTCATTTTGCTGCCTGTCCTCCTTTTGGGATCCTGTTGGTCGCTCTTCCGTTTGGCCTAGTGACAGTTCCGAGAATCTTTTCAAAGGATTTTGGGGCCCTTCTATCTGTAATCAGAGAGCATGGTATTGTGGTGTTTCCTTATTTGGACGATATCGTGGTATTAGCTCAATCTTTTAATTTAGCAGAATCTCGCATTAAACAACTAGTGTGGTTTCTTCAAAAACATGGTTGGAGGATCAATTTACAAAAGAGTTTCTTGATTCCTCAGACAAAGGTCACCTTTTTAGGTGTCCAGTTAGATTCAGTGTCCATGACTCTTTCTCTGACAGACAAGAGACTAATAAAGTTAGTTTTAGCTTGTCTAAACCTTCAGTCTCTAGCATTCCTTTCATGTGCATGGAAGTTTTAGGTCTCATGACTGCAGCATCAGACACGATCCCCTTTGCTCGTTTTTCCTCTACAGCTTTGCATGTTGCACCAATGGTGCAGGTATTATACTCAGAAATCACAACTGATATACTTAAATTCCAACACTAAATTCTCTCTGACTTGGTGGTTAGACCATCACCTTATTGTTCAAGGGGCCTTATTTGTCGTCCTACCTGGACTGTGATCAAACTGATGCAAGTCTCACAGGTTGGGGAGCTGTTTGGGGGTCTCTGACAGCACAAGGGGTTCGGAATCCTCAAGAGGCAAGGTTACCAATCAATATTTTAGAACTGTGCTATTTTCAGACCTCTTCAGGCGTGGCCTCTATTGAAGAGAGAAATTTACATTTGTTTTCAAACAGACAATATCACAACAGTGGCATATGTCAATCATCAAGGAGGGACTTGCAGTCCTTCAGCAATAAAGGAAGTATCTCGGATACTTTCTTGGGTGGAATCCAACTCTTGTCAAATTTCTGTGATTCATATCCCAGGTGTAGACAATTGGGAAGCGGATTATCTCAGCCGTCAGACTTTACATCTGGGGGAGTGGTCTCTTTTTCATCTTGTTCAGATGTGGGGTCTTCCATAAATAGATCTGATGGCCTCTCGTCTAAACAAGAAGCTTCCCAGATACCTTTCCAGGTCCAGGGATCCTCAGGCGGAGATGGTGGATGCCTTAGCAGTTCCTTGGTTTTACCAACTTGCTAACATTTTTCTGCCTCTGGTTCTTCTTCCAAGGGTGATCTCCAAGATCATAATGGAACAATCTTTTATGTTTCTGATAGCACCAGCATGGCCTCACAGGTTTTGGTATGCGGATCTTATCCGAATGTCCAGTTGCCAGCCTTGGTCACTTCCTTTCAGACCAGACCTTCTGTCTCAAGGGCAGTTTTTCCATCAGGATCTCAAATCTCTAAATTTGAAGGCATGGAAATTGAACGCTTAGTGCTTTGTCATAGAGGTTTCTCTGACTCAGTATCATCGGGTTTGGAAAACCTATATTTCATGGTGTTCCACTCATAATTATTCTTGGCATTCTTTCAGAATTCCTAGGATTTTACAGTTTCTTTAGGATGGTTTGGATAAGGGTTTGTCTGCAAATACTTTGAAAGGACACATTTCTGCTCTTTGTGTCTTATTTCATAGAAAGATTGCTAAACTTCCTGATATTCACTGTTTTGTTCAGGTTTTGATTCATATCAAACCCGTTATTAAAACTATTTCTCCTCCTTGGAGTCTGAATTTGGTTTTGAAGATTTTACACGCTCCTCCTTTTGAGCCTATGCATTCATTGGATATCAAATTACTTTCTTGGAAAGTGTTATTTCTTTTGGCTATCTCTTCTGCTAGAAGAGTTTCCGAATTGCCTGCTCTCTCTTGTGAGTCTCCTTATCTGATTTTCCATCAAGATAAAGCTGTTTTGCAGACTTCATTTAAGTTTTGCCTAAAGTTGTGAATTCTAACAACATAATAGGGACATTGTTGTTCCTTCCTTGTGTCCTAATCCTAAGAATACTCTTGAAAGGTCTTTACATTCTTTGGATGTGATAAGAGCTTTGAAATATTATGTTGACGCTACTAAAGATTTCAGAAAGACTTCTATTCTATTTGTTATTTTTTCTGGATCCAGGAAAGGTCAGAAAGCCTCTGCCATTCCTCTGGCATCTTGGTTGAAACTTGATTCACAAAACATATTTGGAGGCTGTCAGTATATGGCCGGGTTATAATACAATATATTTAATAATTATTCTTTAAAAAAACAAACAAATAAAATGCATATACGAAACAATTAAAATTAATATAAATTCCTAAATTCTTTATATTAGTTAAATTTATAAACACATTGAATTATATTTATAGAAAACCATATTATGAATCAAATGATACACACTTATGCTGTTATAATATCCTTACAAAGATCATAAAAAATATATCTTGACAATTTACCTTATTCACAATGAGCGCATTAAAATACCACAATAAAATACCAGAATCTTCTGTTATTAACCAATAAGTCTAGTTCAATGTTCAATATGGATTACCGACTCACTTTGCTTAATTAAACAATAGAATAATATACTTTAACAGCCAATTTCTATGGCAAGTTATCTGAGATGAAATAAATTCTTATTAGCTACAATTAAGACAAGTTCTAAAATATATATAGTTGCCAATAACTTAATGCACACCAGAGAGATTTACTTACAATAATAGGCCTGACTTAGAAATATGAAATACAAAGGACCTTTGTTAAGCAAATAAATTATTTAGCAATAGTGACTAGTTAAGACTACACAGAACTATGGATATAACTTAAAATACAAAATGTGCCTTTTTAAAATTACTAACTGCAATCTAGTTATAGTTACCAAATACATCTGATTTAGATATTAGATATTTATTTATCAATTGCGTATACTTTACCAAAAATAACCAAATCGATATTTCAGCTTCCAGAACTTCTTGTTTCACCTCATATGACTCATAGTGACTGTGTTCCAAGGCAGCAAGTTATCAGTCAAAAATTCAGCAAACAGTCCGCCAGCCAACCACTTCTATCCTCTTGTATGAGGTTATATCACATGATAATCCCCTCCCTTTATTATTCTAATCGGTGAAATTATATGATAGGCCCTCGGAGCTTGTCTCTGATTCACCCTTGCGGAGCTTGTCTCTGATTCGCCCTTGGATCTGAACATCTCATAGGTTATTTTGGGAAACTCCTCCCTGAGCAGCCAAATGTCTTTTGGCTGCAATACCGTTTCTGATCTTTAGGTGGCAGCAGTTTCACCATCAAATATTTATCCAACATACTATAATCTCTTGTATTAATAAATCATATGTTTCATATATGGTCCGCACAGTGCCATTTTCTCTGATCATTTTAAGACCAAACGTGAAAATAGTCCACTTATAATATATTAACTAGAATTTGTGGATTAAACACAACATGGACAATTTAACACCTAGGTAATAGACATCTAATTCGGCTGCCTATCCACAGTTTATTACCCATCTTGGGCATACACATCTGAGGGTTCCAAAAAGGCCCACTGGTCTTATTTATACAACAGTCTAAATCCTTTGTTCTCTCCTGTGTAATTTTGCATATTGAGTGAGGGAGGATTGAACTTTGAAGTGTAGTTAGCCAGGTATCTAATGTCTCATGATCTCATAATTGCAATACACAGAATGTGTCCAGTAATAAAATAAGCATTTTCAAATTTAATATTTGATTGATTGTATCCTTATTTTATCATATACACACACACACACATATATATATATATATATATATATATATATATATATATATATATATATGATCTACTGACATTTACATATACCCTGACAAGGCGGGGCAGTCTCCGCCTCAGAGAATTACAGCTCATTCTACTAGATCAGTTGCCACTTCTTGGGCTTTTAAGAATGAAGCTTCAGTTGATCAAATTTGCAAAGCAGCAACTTGGTGGTCTTTGCATACTTTTAATAAATTTTACCTTTTTGATGTGTTTGCTTCTTCGGAAGCAGCCTTTGGTAGAAAGGTTCTTCAGGCAGTTGTCTCAGTTTGATTCTAGTGCCTTTGATTTGAGGTTTTTTGAAATTTTTAAAAGAAAACTTAATTATTTTTTTGGATTTAATTTCTCAGCGGATTTAGCTGTTGTTTTTGTATCCCTCCCTCTCTAGTGACTTGTGGATTTCCACATCTTGGGTATTATATCCCATACGTCACTAGCTCATGGACTCTTGCCATTTACATGCAAGAAAACATCATTTATGTAAGAACTTACCTGATAAATTCATTTCTTTCATAGTGACAAGAGTCCATGAGACCCACCCTATTTTTTGTATAAAGCACTTTGTTTTCCCAGTTACTCTTTTTGTATGCTTTTTACTCCTTCTTTTACACCTCACTTCTTGGCTACACATTAACTAAGGTATGAGTAAGGTGGGAGGTGTATTTATAGGCATGGTAGGAATGTATATCCTACACGTCACTAGCTCATGGACTCTTGCCACTATGAAATAAATTAATTTATCAGGTAAGTTCTTATATAAATTATGTTTTTCAGTTACTTTGTTTTGCTTTTCTGGACAATCATTTCAAATTCGTAGCTCTGGCTTTTGGCCTTGCTACCACTCTAAGGATCTTCATGAAGGTCCCAAGGGCTTTGCTAGCGGTGGCCACAATGCGAGGAGTCACTGAAGCACCTTACCTGGACGATATTTTGGTTCAAGCTCCATCTTTACTATTAGCAAGATCTCACATGGACTCCCTTCTGTGTCTCCTTCGAGTCCACGGGTGGAAGATAAATCTAGGCAAGAGCTCACTAATTCCTAACATGAGGTTTCTGGGAACTATTAGTGATTTGTCTGTGATGCTAATTTTTCTGACAGATCAACGCATGTCCAAACTCCTGTCTGCCAATCTCTTCAGAACAATGCTTGTCCATCAGTAGCTCAATGCATGGAGGTGGTGGGTCTCATGGTGGCTACCCCATGGACATTATTCCTTTTGCTCGCTTCCATCTGTGACCTTTACAACTATGTATGCCCAGACAATGGAACGGCAACTATTCAGATCTATTTCAACCGATCATCCTGGACAACCATATGATAGATTCTCTCCTGGTGGCTCTGTCAGAACCACCCGTCTCAGGGCACATGCTTTTTGAGGCCGTCTTGGGATATTGTGACTAAGGATGCCAGTCTTCTTGGCTAGGGAGCGGTTTGGGGTCCCTTGAATTAAATCGGCCCCTTTATCTTGTTCTTCGTGTTCTTCAAAAAGCTCTGTTTGAGCCTATTCATTCTGTTGACATTAAACTTTTTTCTTGGAATGTTTTGTTTTTGATGGCTAGTTCTTCTGCTCACAGCGTTTCAGAGTTATCTGCTCTACAGTGTGATCTGCCTTATCTTGTTTTTCATGCAAATAAGGCTGTTTTACTTAACAAATTAGGTTTTCTGCCTAAAGTTGTCTCTGACCGTAATATCAATCAGGAAGTTGTAGTTCTTTCTGTTTGCCCTAATCCTTTCACTGATAAGGAGTGGTTATTGCACAATCTGGATGTAGTGAGTGCTTTGAAATTCTATATTCATGCAACCAAGGATTTTAGACAATCTTGCTCCTTGTTTGTTTTTTACACTAGGTAAGCACAAGGGTTAGAAGGCCACTGTGACTACTCTTTCTTTTTGGCTGTGGAGTGTCATTCGTTTGTCTTATTAGGAAGCTGATCAACAGCCTCCTGAGAGGATTATGGCTCATTCTAGTCGTGCAGTGTCCTCTTCTTGGGCTTTTAAGAATGAAGCTTCTATGGAACAAATCTGTAAGGCGATTACCTGGTCTACTCTTCCTTCTTTTTCAAAATTTTACAAGTTTGATATTTTCTTTTGGCCTCCCGATTCTTTCTGTGTCCTCTAGCTTGGGTATTTAATTCACAACAATAATGAATGCATTTGTGGACTCTCCCTGCCATTGGAAAGAAAACAGCATTTATGCTTACCTGATAAATTATTTTCTTTCCTGGCAGGGAGAGTCCACGAGCCCACCCAACTAATTTTAAGGCAATTTTTTTGCTTATCTTCTGGCACCTCTATACCCCTAGTGTTTCTCCTGCTTTTCCTTATTTCCTTGGCCAAATGACTGGGGAAGTGGAAGGGATACTTATAGGTTTGGCTGGGGTGTCTTTGCCTCCTTTTGGTGGCCAGGTGTTGAATTCCCAACAGTAATGAATTAGATCGTGGACTCTCCCTGCCAGGAAAGAAAATAATTTATCAGTTAAGCATACATTATGTTTTTTATTACCTCCCAGCAGTACATTCCAACCACTATGGGCCTAGTAGCCTATTTAGAAATGGAAACCATGGCAGTTTTACTCTTGTAGGGGATCTAATGTGCACTTGTAAGATATGTACAGTATAGGTTAATGTATGTAGTGCTGACTTTTGGTTGCCTTTATTTTAGTGCCACTCAGCTGTGTTTCAGGACATAGAGGGGGTCCATATGCAGTTTCATTCATAATGTCTAATGGCAGTGAGAGTCCACGAATTCCTTCATTACCTATGGGAAATACTTCACCTGGTTACCAGGAGGAGGCAAAGACACCCCAAACAAAGCATTAAATATCCCTCCCACTACCCCTACACGCTCAGTAGTTCTTTGCCTCATTTCGTGGAGGTTGGAAGAGAGAGGTGCTCTACTGAAAATTCAAGTTTTGTCCTCAATGGATTTTTTCCTACAAGAGAGAGCAGGGGAGCTGGTAGAGAACATGTAATTATCTTAGTAGAGTCTTGTCTTTTATCTTCTGGCAATTGTAGGGAAGTTCCCTGGCCTCCTCCAGGTGTCTACACTATTCTCCCTTTTGCAGACAAACTGTGTTAGTTAAACCAAGTTTTTCTTTGTTACAGGACCCAGACTGGATGAAGACTTCTGACTGGGTAAGTCCATTGTGCTCCCTTTCTCCCCCTAAATGGCTTGTTGCCTAGAAGGGGGACTGTGAATTCTCATATAGGACAGGAAATGGGGCTATCAGGCACACTTACGTATAAAAAGTCACCCACCATTAAAATCTCTTATACTGACTAGAGGAGTGTTGGATAAGAACTGGAGGCTGCGCATATGTATTAGTTTTGGAGCCATTCCCATCCCATTCTGCACATATCTCACACACTTTGTGCTGACTTTCATTCCATATCGGATCGGCAGTGTGAGAGGTGGCTTATACAGGATGTGGTAAGACATCCCTAACATATGCGTTAAGCGGGTCTAGAAGAGGCATTTATTTTATACATTTTCTAGCTTGGGAAGCCTGCCTTTAAACTA
The DNA here is from genome assembly GCF_027579735.1 of Bombina bombina. Taxonomy (NCBI): domain Eukaryota; kingdom Metazoa; phylum Chordata; class Amphibia; order Anura; family Bombinatoridae; genus Bombina; species Bombina bombina. The sequence goes on along the minus strand of NC_069504.1, from coordinate 534,708,839 downwards.
TGGAGGCCTCAATCTTAGATATTAGTTAGGGTGATGTTGGTCCTGCAACTTTAATTGAATCAAATAAATGTTTGCTTTGCAGGTTGAGCATAGTGTGTTGTCCTGCTCAATGGTGTAAGTCATGCCTTACTACTGCCCTGCAGTCTAATTCTGGGGAACCTAATACCCTGTAAGACCGCCGGCTGACCAGGCTAATCCTGTAGACACTGCGGCCTTGCAGATGTCAATCAGCCCTGATATGCCAGTACTGCAACCTCAATCTATCTCTCCAATTACTCCACATTGCAGTACCCTGCAATCCAGTCCCTCAGACTTCCTCTGGGGTTTACAACTTTACCACTAGAGGATAGTACTTCTTTTATGGACCATATGTATAGAAAGTTAGAGGGTCACTGGAGAAAGGTTTTTCTTCAAGGTGGTTTGCTTTTCCAGCCTACTGTAGGTATTGTGGCTGGAGCAGCAACATTGTGTGACTCCTTATCTGAATTTATTTTGGCTGAAACTCCATTAGTGGATATTCAAGACTGGATTCGGGCCCTTAAAAGGCATATTCCTTCATTTGTGACGCTATTATTCAGATCATTTGTCTTAATGTGAAGACCTCTGGTTTTGCTGTTCTTGCTAAAAGGTCTCTCTGGCTAAAGTCCTGGTCAGCGGACATGGTTTCCAAGTTAATACTTTAATTGCTGGCTTTTAAAGGAAAAACCTTATTCGGACCAGGCTTGGATTCTATTATTTCTACTGTCACTGGATTTAAGAGGGCCTTTTTTGCCCCAAGATAGGAAGGCTAAATCTAATGGACGGCCTACGGGAAATTTTCGCTCCTTTTGTAAGAACAGGACTCAGAAGAGATTGTCCTCTTCTAAACTTGATCCTTCCATTAGTACCTGGAAGCCTAACTCGGCATAGAGCAAGAACAAACAATTCAAGAAATCGACTCAAATCTGCATGAAGGGTTGACCCCCAACCTGGGCTCAGGTCAAGTAGGGGGCAAATTGTCTCGATTTCAGTAAGTTTGGACCCAGTCTGTTCAAGACCCTTGGATTCTGGACATTATATCCCAGGGACTTTCCTATGTTGTGTAGCAGATCTAGTATCCATGGGTGTTATCTTCCCAGTTCCCCAAGCGGAGAGGTGAAAGAGTTTCTATTCAAATCTATTTATAGTTCCCAAAAAGGAGGGAACTTTTTGCCCCATTCTAGATTTGAAGTGTCTAAACAAATTCTTGAGGGTTCCTTCCTTAAAAATGGAAACCATAAGGTCCATTCCTTCTCTCATCCAGGAAGGTAAGTTCATGACCACCATAGATCTGAATGATGCATATCTTCACATTCCCATTCACAGAGATCATCAATTTCTTTGTTTTGCTTTCCTGGACAATTACTACCAGTTCTTAGCCCTTCCTTGCTGTGGCGCCATACTTTGACAACATCTTGTTTCAAGCACCATCTTTACATTTAGCAGTCACTTATACAGAGAAGCTACTTTGGTAACTTCGAACACATGGCTGGAAAGTAAATCTGGAGAAGAGCTCTCATTCCCAACATGAGAGTGAGCTAACTTGGCATCATAATAGATTCCATCAGCATGTGCATTTATGTCACATACCAACGCAGGGAGAAGCTTCAGGCTGCATGCCGTCTACTTAAATCGATTCCTTGACCTTCAGTGGCTCAATGCATGGAGGTGGTAGGTCTTATGGTGGTGGCATCAGATGCTATTCCTTTTGCTTGCTTTCATGTGAGACCTCTACTGTTATGTATGCTCAGATAGTGGAATGGAAATTACTCAGACCTATCTCTGAATCCCGTAATGAGAGAATCTCTCTCCTGGTGGCTGTCTCAGGGGCATGTATTTTCTATGCCCTTCCAGGGAGATCTTAATAACAGATGCAAGTTTGACAGGCGGAGGCGCTGTTTTGGGATGTCTTAGTGCTTAGGGGACCAGGGGTCCAGAGAAAGCGATCCTGGAACTGAGGGCCATTTTCAACACTCTTCAGTCGTGTCCCCAGTTGTGTTCCATCAGTTTTATTCTATTCCAATCGGACAACATCACTACAGTGGCTTATGTAAACCACCAGGGTGGACCTCACAGTTCTCTGGTGATGATGAAAGAAGTTTCTCGTATTCTTCAGTGGGCAGAGACATATCAATGTCAAATATCAGCTTTCCACATGTCAGGTTTGGGCAACTGGGAAGTGGACACTCCCAGCAGGCGGGAGGTGTTTTGCGAGATCACCTACAGATGGGGGTGCCAGAGATAGATTTGATGGATTCCCATCTCAATGCCAAACTGCCAAGATACGGTTCAAGGTAGAGCGATCCTCAAGCGGAATTGTTGGGAATTAAACCTAATCTAATAGCCTCATAAAAATAAAAAAGCCCCCCCAAAATAAAAAAAACCCTAGCCTACAATAAACTACCAATAACCCTTAAAATTGCCTTTTTAAGGGCATTGCCCTAAAGAAATCAGCTCTTTTACCTGTAAAAAAATACATAGACCCCCCAACAGTAAAACCCACCACCCAACCAACCCCCCAAAATAAAAAACCTAACTCTTACAAAAACCTAAGCTACCCATTGCCCTGAAAAGGGCATTTGTATGGGCATTGCCCTTAAAAGGGCATTCAGCTCTATAACATTGCCCTAAAAAGGGCATTCAGCTCTTTTACCTAAAGCCCAAAACCCTAATCTAAAAAAAAAAACCTCCCAAAATTAAAAAAACAAACAAAAACTAACACTAACCCCACGAAGATCCACTCACAGTCTCTGAAGTCCAGACATTCAAGTGGCGAGAAGTCTTCATCCAGGCGGCGTCTTCTATCTTCATCCCGGGGGCATGGAGCGGATCCATTCTTGAAGACATCCAGCGCAGATATGGTCACCGCCATACACTGGATCTTCAATGCAAGGGAGCCTTTTCAAAATGGTGTCCCTTGCATTCCTATTGGCTGATTTTGATTCTTGAAATTCAAATCAGAGAATAGAATGAGAGCTACTGAAATGCTATTGGCTGTTCAAAACAGCCAATAGGATGAGAGCTACTGAAATTCTATTGGCTATTCAAATCAGCCAAGATTTGTTGCTAGGTTTAAGGGTTAATAGTTTAATTTAGTTTTTTGCAATGTGGGGGGCTGGCGGTTTAGGGGTTAATAGGTTTCTTTAGTGGCGGTGATGTGAGAGGCCAGAGGTTTAGGGGTTAATACATTTATTATAGTTGCGGCGTTGTCGTGGGAGTGGCAGAATAGGGGTTAATAACTTTTATTAGTGGCGGCGATGTCGGGGAGCGGCGGAATTGGAGTTAATAACTTTTATTAGTGGCGGCGATGTTGGGAGCGGCAGATTAGGGGTTAATAACTTTATTTCGGGGTCGGCTATGTCAGGAGCAGCAGATTAGGGGGTTAATAACTTTATTTAACCTTGGCGATGTCGGGAGCGGAAATTAGGGTTAATAACTTTATTTAGGTGTTGGCGATGTCGGGGCGGCGCATTAGGGGTGTTTAGACTTGGGGTGTATGTTAGGGTGTTAGATTTAAACGTAACTTTTTCCCCATAGACATCAATGGGGTTGCGTCACAGAGCTTTTCATTCCTCACTTCAGGTGTTTTTTTCTAACCCCCATGGATGTCTATGGGGGAAAGCATGCACGAGCACGTCAAAGCAACCCTTGGATTTTGTGCGGTATGGAGCTTAACGCCACCACATTGCACGCACAAGGAGGCTTTTCAGCAACTCGTAATGGCAGCGCTATGGAGGGTGAAATAATGCAACTTTGTTGCATTTGTTTTGCATCCTCTATAGCGCAAAATTCGTAATCTAGGCATCTGAGAGCCAAGAAAAAATAAATAAAGTTCCTACAAATTCTGGTAAAGGAATCACTCTTCATTCCTCCTAGTTTATAGTCATACGCAGCCATTATTACAGGGTTAGTTAAAGCATTCTTCACCTCCCCAATTGACGAAATCCTAACATTAATCCCATGGCACTACAATCTACTATATCTTTTTCCTCCAATTGCTCTACTTCCTCAAGTTAAATCTCGAATTAAACAAGAGGGAATTCCGATGACCCTTTTAGCTCTGGTGTGGCCACGCCGGACTTGGTATGCAGACCTAGTAAGAATAACATCTGATCCTCCATGGCGCCTACCTCAGAGACTGGACCTTCTGGCCCATTCTTCTATCAAAATCTAGATTCTCTGAAGCTGACTGCAATGAGATTGAACACTAAGTCATTTCTCAGAGAGGATTCTCTGAAACAGTTAATGATACTTTGGTTCAGGCTAGGAAGCCTGTTACCAGGCGGATTTACCACAAAGTATTGAGAACTTGTCTTGGTATGAGGAACGGGAGTCCTCTTGTTACAAAGTGAAGATTTTGCAGGTTTAGAAAAGGGTCTGTCGGCTAGTTCTCTTAAGGTTCAGATTTCTGCTCTTTCTGTTTTGTTACATAAGAAGTTGGCTCGTTTGCCAGATGTTCAATCATGTGAAAACCGTAGTAATAGCCTGAACAAACATATTGCTCCTCCCTGGAGCCCTAAACTTATTCTTAGAGTTCTTCAACATGCTCAGTTTGAGCCTATTCATGCTATTGATATTAATCTTCTAACTTGAAAAGTTGTGTTTCTGTTAGCAATTTCTTCTGCTTGTAGAGTTTGAGTTGTCTGCCCTTCAATGTGATCCGCCTTATCTGTTTTTTTATGCAGATAAGGCTGTTCTGTTAACTAAGATAGGGTTTTTACCTATGGTGGTTTCAACACACAATATTAATCAGGAAATTGTTGTTCCATCTCTTTTCCCCAGTCCTTCTTCTAAGTAGAGGCTTTTACATAATCTGGATGTGGTTAGACCTTTGAAGTTCTATCTTCATGATACCAAGGAATTTGTCAATCATCTTTCTTATTTGTCCTGTATTCCGGTAAGCGCAAGGGTCAGAAGGCCTCTGTTGTTAATCTATCCTTCTGGATCAGAAGTTTGATCCGCATGGCGTATTTAGATGTGGCCAGCAGCCTCCATCTAAAATTTACGGCACATTCTACCAGTGCAGTGTCTTCTTCCTGGGCCTTTAAGAATGATGCTTCAATCCAACAGATATGTAAGACTGCTACTTGGTCCTTATTACATACTTTAATGAAATTTTATAGATTTGATGTTTTTGCCTCAGTAAAGGCATCTTTTGGTACTTAAGACCGTCTTCCTTACCTTTCCCCCCCTTTACATTTTGTGTCCTTTACAGCCTGGGTATTAGTTGCCCATAGGTAATACATTTGTGGACTCTCACTGCCATTAGAAAGAAAACATAATTTATACTTACCTGATAAATTATTTTCTTTCTTGGCAGTTAGAGTGCACAAACCTGCCCTGAAACAATGTAGTGGCAGCAGTCTTTTGGCACTTCTGTACCCCTTTTATCTCTCTACTTTTCCTTATCATTGGCTTGAACTACTGAGAGGGTAGGGAAAGTGGAAGGGATATTTAATGCTTTGTTTGGGGTGTCTGCCTCCTCCTGGCGGCCAGGTGAAGTATTTCCCATAGATAATGAATTAACTTGTGTACTCTCACTGCCAAGAAAGAAAAGAATTTATCAGATAAGCATACATTGTTTTCTTTCATATAGGTGGTGAGAGCCCACAAGCTTGTTACTGATGGGATACACATTCCTACTAGGAGGAGGCAAAGTTTCCCAAGCCTCAAATGCCTATATATACACCTCCAACCTCACTCAAACCTCAGTTTAGAAACTTACGGCCAGATTACGATTTTTGCGGTAAGAGGGGTGCGGTGCTAACTTGCACATTATTGTCAACGCTCACTTTCCTACAGCACTGGAATTACAGGTTTTTATAAACCCGGCGTTAAAAGTCAAGAAATGAATGTAGAGCAAACTTGAGCTCCATACCACATTCCAATACCAGCGCTGCTTAAGTCAGCGGTGAGCTGATTGTACGTGCTTGTGCACGATTTCCCCATATAGATCAATGGGGAGAGCTGGCTGAAAAAAAGCCTAACACCTGAAATAAAGCAGCGTAAAGCTCAGTAACGCAGCCCCATTAATTCCTATGGGGAAACAAAATTTATGTTTACACCTAACATCCTAACATGAACCCGAGTCTAAACACCCCTAATCTTACACTTATTAAATCCTAATCTGCCGCCCCCAATATCGCCGACACCTACATTATACTTATTAACCCCTAATCTGCCGCTCCAGACATCGCCGCCACTATAATAAACATATTAACCCCTAAACCACCCCACTCCCGCCTCGCAAACACTAGTTAAATATTAACCTCTAATCTGCCGCCTCTAACATTGCTGCCACCTACCTACAATTATTAACCCCTAATTTGCCGCCCCCAACGTTGCCGCCACTATACTAAAGTTATTAACCCCTAAACCTAAGTCTAACCCTAACACCCTCTAACTTAAATATAATTACAAACAACCCCCCCAACAGTAAAACCCACCACCCACACAACCAAACCCCCCAAATAAAACCCTAACTAAAAAACCTAAGCTCCCCATTGCCCTTAAAAGGGCATTTGGATGGGCATTACCCTTAAAAGGGCATTTAGCTCTATTGCAGCCCAAAGCCCTAAGCTAAAAATAAAACCCACCCAATAAACCTTTAAAAAAAACCTAACACTAACCCCTGAAGATCCACTTACAGTTTTGAAGAGCCGACATCCATCCTCAACGAAGCTGGGAGAAGTCTTCAGCGAAGCTGGGAGAATTCTTCATCCAAGCCGAGAGAAGTGGTCCTCCAGATGGGCAGAAGTATTCATCCAAATGGCATCTTCTATCTTCATCCATCCGGCGCGGAGCGGGTCCATCTTCAAGACATCCGGCTTGGAGCATCCTCTTCTTCTGACGACTACCCGACGAATGAAGGTTCCTTTTAAGTGATGTCATCCAAGATGGTGTCCCTTAGATTCCGATTGGCTGATAGAATTCTATCAGCCAATCGGAATTAAGGTTGAAAAAAATCCTATTGGCTGGATGAAGACTTCTCCCGGCTTCGTTGAGGACTTCTTGCTGCTTTGTTGAGGATGGATGTCGGCTCTTCAAAACTGTAAGTGGATCTTCAGGGGTTAGTGTTAGGTTTTTTTAAAGGTTTATTGGGTGGGTTTTATTTTTAGGTTAGGGCTTTGGGCTGCAATAGAGCTAAATGCCCTTTTAAGGACAATGCCCATCCAAATGCCCTTTTCAGGGCAATGGGGAGCTTAGTTTTTTTAGTTAGGGTTTTATTTGGGGGGTTTGGTTGTATGGGTGGTGAGTTTTACTGTTGGGGGGATTGTTTGTATTTTTTTTTACAGGTAAAAGAGCTGATTTCTTTGGGGCAATGCCCCGCAAAAGGCCCTTTTAAGGGCTATTGGTAGTTTAGTTTAGGCTAGGTTTTTTTTTATTTTGGGGGGGCTTTTTTATTTTGATAGGGCTATAGATTAGGTGTAATTAGTTTAAATATATTGTAATTTGTTGTTTTTTTTATGTAATTTAGGTAATTGTATTTAATTTAGGTAACTTATTTAATTGTAGTGTAAGGTTAGATGTTAGTGTAAGGCAGGTTAGGTTTTATTTTACAGGTAAATTTGTATTTATTTTAGCTAGATAGTAAATAGTTAGTAACTATTTAGTAACTAGTCTACCTAGTTAAAATAAATACAAACTTGCCTGTAAAATAAAAATAAACCCTAAGTTAGATACAATGTAACTATTAGTTATATTGTAGCTAGCTTAGGGTTTATTTTATAGGTAAATATTTAGTTTTAAATAGGTATTATTTATTTATTAATAGTAGGTTTTATTTAGATTTAATTTAATTATATTTAAGTTAGGGGGTGTTAGGGTTAGGGGTTAATAACTGTTAGGGGCGGCAGATTAGGGGTTAATAAATGTAGGTAGGTGGCGGCAATGTTAGGGATGGCAGATTAGGGGTTAATACTATTTAACTAATGTTTGCGATGCGGGAGTACGGCGGTTTAGGGGTTCATAGGTTTATTATAGTGGCGGCGATGTCCGGAGTGGCAGATTAGGGGTTAATAATTTTATTATAGTGTTTGCGATGCGGGAGGGTCTCGGTTTAGGGGTTAATAGGTAGTTTATGGGTGTTAGTGTACTTTTTAGCACTTTAGTTATGAGTTTTATGCTACAACTTTGTAGTGTAAAACTGATAACTACTGATTTTAGAATGCGTTACGAATCTTGACTGGATAGGCTGTACCACTCACTTTTTGGCCTCCCAGGACAAGCTTGTAATACCGGCGCTATGGAAGTCAAATTGAAAAAAAGACTTTACGCAATTTGCGTAAGTTGATTTGCGGTAAGGCTAAAAAAGTGTGCGGTGCCCCTAAACCTGCAAGACTCGTAATAGCAGCGGTAGTGAAAAAGCAGCGTTATAACCTAACGCTGCTTTTTCACTATAACGCAAAACTCGTAATCTAGCCTTTAGCCTCCTTAGGAGATGGTGAAGCATGATGTGCTTGATTCTTCAGTAAAAGGCGCTTCTAAGCATATTGAAGCCCAGTTCCTTTCTAAGTACAGTGTTTGTCTGAGGGATGTTAAGGGAGTATTGCATGATGACACCATGTATTCACCAATGGGAAATCTATTCTAAGGCTCTCTGTGAATTTGGTCCCAGGGACTCATCTGCTGCTTCCCTTTACAGATCGACATTATACTCCTCTACCATTACCTCTGCTGATATGTTTCAGTACTGGTTTGGCTGTCTGCTATATGTGGATGGGTGTCTTATGGTAAGTATAATCCGTTTTTTTCTTTAAGACATTCTCAGCTATGGAAGGCACTTTATTTTTTTTAAATTTATAAATGTGTATTAGTATATGTATTTGCCATGAGGCCGGTTGTTTATTTCTCCTTAAGCGTCATAAATGCAGCATAAGTTTGTGAAACATTGCTTTTTAGTGCTTGGGGGCTAGTTAAACAATGTTTATTTTTTAGCTTACCTTAGGCCTTCATTATCTCTGCATACTCGGAGGTTCTATTTTTTTCAAATTTTGTGTTCAAAATCGCGCACGCGTTGACGCTATTGCGTCATTTGAGACGCGTCAAGGGTGATGCGACAAATCATTTGTGGCGCATCATGTATGACACTATGTGCCATTAAAATTGTTGCGCCTTTTTTCATCTTTAAAGACCTGCTCCCACTTCACTCTGTGCTCTCTCAACAGCTCATTCTACAAGATCAGTTGCCTCATCTTGGGCTTTCAAGAATGACATTTCAATTTATCAAATCTGCAAAGCGGCCACTTGGTCTTCTTTGCATACCTTTACTAAATTTTACCATTTTGATGTTTTTGCTTCTTTGGAAGCAGCTTTTGGTAAAAAAGATTCTTCAGGCAGCTGTCTCAATTTCATTCTAGTGCCTATGATTTAAGTTTTTTAATTTTAAAGAAACGTAATTCTTTTTTTTATTTAATTTCTCAGTGGAAATAGCTATTTTTATTTTATACCTCCCTTTATTGTTATTCATGGACTTCCACGTCTTGGGTATTATATCCCATCAGTAACAAGCTCGTGGACTCTCGCCTCCTATATGATAGAAAACATAATTTATGTAAGAACTTACCTGATAAATGAATTTCTTTCATCGTGGTGAGAGTCCACGAGGCCCACCCATTTTTGTGTGGTTTTCATTTTATTTGTATAAAGCACATCTTTTATCCTGCTCCTATTTTTTATGCTTTTACTCCTTATTTCACCTCACCTACTTGATTATACATTAAACTGAAGTATAAATGAGGTGGGAGGTGTATATATAGTCATCTGAGGTTTGGGAAACTTTGCCTCCTCCTGGTAGGAATGTGTATCCCATCAGTAACAAGCTCGTGGACTCTTGCCACCATGAAATAAATTAATTTATCAGGTAAGTTCTTACACAAATTATGTTTTTTAGTGTTTCCCTAAGGGTTCAGTCATATGACTGTAGGATGGGGGGGTTAGCACAGTTATGTAACGGCAGCATTAACATCCTTCCCGCTGCAGGTCTGCCTTGGTGCACACCTCAGTTTCATCATGGAGCCTATAGCGCACTCTTATCCAAGCGCGCCGTCTTTACTGCACAATGTTTTGGTCATATGGGTCATGGCACAGGCAGGGCTCACTTGGACCTGGTAAGTTCTTCTCTGTATGGTGTGGCAGTGTAGAAGGAAATTGAAGGGGTCAGAGTGCGTGGCAGGCCCCCCTTGTTTAGAGGTCGCTTATGTCAGAAACTTTTTCATAGCGCAAGTGATCTTCTAGTGAGTGCGCTCCTGTAATGGCTTGTGTACTGGCAAGGGCTTCTATTAATCTCCTGCATTTCTCATATGGCTGCAGCCATTTTGTTTGCTCTACTTTTGATTTAGTTTTCCCGGTGTGGAAGGGGTGAATATCCTAGACACAGGGCATTATGGGGGCCTTATTTTCTATTCAGCTCTGTATATTAAATGACTTTTTAATTAAAATTATAACAAGTCTTATGGATGTTGAAGTGCCTGACTATTTGACATGTTTTTTTGTTCTCTTTGCATGCTCACATTGTCATTCATGCTACCCTCAGTAGGGTATATTGCTGATTTTGATGTACACAAGTTTACTAGTAGGCTTATACTTTTCCATTTCTTAATGTAGTGCATTCTCCTAAGAGTAACTCTAGTACCTTGCATGTTTAATACTGTTCCTTAGAGGCACATCTTATTCTTCCCTTTAGGGGATTCTACAATATTTTACATTAGTTTGTAAAGTTAATGTATTGCTGTACTGTAATTTCTATCTACGGGAAGTTACAGTATTTTCTTAGCTCATACATAATTGCTCTGCCATGGGATATCTACATTCCTTGGGCTTTTATTGTTTATTTTGTTCAATGCTATAGCTTTTCCTTCATGAGCTGTCTCAACAATACACTTCTCAGGTGTTACTTATATTTCCCTTTTTGGTGATAATTCTGTATTTTATATACATTTGATATATTTCCCTCTCTGGGATTTTACCAGATTTTCCCTGTTTCAGGAAGCTTGGGCACAGTCCATCCAGGACCCTTGGGTTCTGGAAATCATATCTCAGGGACACAACACGGTATCATTGGGAGTTTTCCCTGTACCTCATGCAGAGAGGGGAGAAGGTTTTTATTCAAACCTTATCATCATCCCCAAAAAGACTGAACTTTCTCATCACGTTTTAAATTTTTCTGTAGATCTAGTTGTAGATGTAGAAAACGTTTTAGTTTTCCTGTAAATCTGAAGTGTCTCAACAAATTCTATGAAGGAAACCATCAGGTCTAGTCTTCCTCTCATGCAGGAGGGTCAGTTTGTGACCACCATAGATCTGAAGGATGCATTCCTTCACTTTCCTATTCACCACGATCATTATCAGTACTTAGGTTTTGCTTTTTTTGGCCAAGCATTAGCAGTTCATAGCTCTTCCATTTGGTTAAGCTATGACTCCTAGGATTTTCACAAAAGTTCTAGGAACTCTCCTGGCTGTAGTCAGACTACAGGGGTTACTGTGGCACCATACTTGGGCGACATCTTGGTTCATGCGGCATCTTTACATTTAGCAACATCTCAAATGGAGAAGTTACTGGTATCTTCAGACACATGGCCGGAGATTACATCTGGAAATGAGTTCCCTTACTCTTATCATAAGAGTGTACTTTCGGGGTATCATCATGGACTCTATCAACATGTGTATCTATCTTACATATCAATGCAGGGAGAAGCTTTAGGCTGCTTGCCGTCTACCTCAATCCATTCCTCGACCTTTGGTGGCTCAATGGAGTTGGTAGGTCTTATGGTTGCGACTCCGGAAGCTATTCATTTTGCTCGCTTTCCTCTGAAGATCTCTACAGTTACGTATGTTCAAGCAATGGAACAGGAAACATTTAGTCCTGTCTCAGATAATATCCCTGGATCCAGAGGCAAGAGAGTCTCTTTCCTGGTGGCTGTCTCTGAACTAGTTATACAGGGCACATGCTTTCTACGCCCATCCTGGGAGATCTTAATAGATGCAAGTCTGACAGGTTGGGGTGCTATGTGGGGTTCTCTGAGAACTCACGGAACCTGGTGACCAGAGGAAACGGTCCTGCAATCAGCGTTTTTAAACTAAGGGCCATCTCTATGCCTTTCGGTTGTGGCCCAACTGCGTCCCATACATTTTATTAGTTTTTAATCAGACAACTTATCTACAGTGGCCTATGTCAATCAGCAGGGTGGAACTTGCCGTTTTCTGGCAATGCGGCAAGTATCTTGTAAACCTTCAATGGACAGAGACATGCCAATGCCAAATATAAGCCATCCACATTTCAGGTGGTGCCCGGAGATAGATCTGATGGCTTTCCGTCTCAATGCCAAACTACTGAGATACTGATCAAGATATCATCAAGCAGAGTTGGTGAACGCCTTAGCAGTTCCTTGGCATTTCATTCTAGTGTATCTTTTTCTTCCAATTGTTCTGCTCCCTCAAGTGATAGCTTGAATCAAACAGGAGGGAGCTTCAATGATTCTGTTAGCTCTTGCATGACCATGCAGTACTTGGTATGAGGACCTCGTGAGAATGTCTGCTCCTCCGTGGAGGATGCCTCAGACGCCGGACCTTCTAGCGCAAGGGTTGTACTATAAAAGTCTAGATTCTGAGGCTGACTGCAAAGAGATGAAATGCTTAGTTTTGTCCCAGAGAGGATTCTCTGAGGCGGTGATTGATACTCTAGTTCAGGCACGTAAACCGGTCACCAGACCTATTTACCTCAAGGTGTGGAGGGCTGATCTGTCTTTATATAGTGCACCATCTGTGCTTACTTCGGTCTCCTCTACATAATCAGTTTGGACGATTCTATGCTTGAATCTAGTCAAGGGGAGATTTTTTTTCCACTCCTTTATTTTAGTTTAATAAATGCATGCTATGCAGGTTACATACAATGTGTCCCCCTGCTTAACTATGCAGCCTCATGCCTTACCCCAGTTCTGCATTCTCATTCAAGGGGTCCTGGTATTCAGACGTCCACTGTATCAAAACTGCAAAAGACGTTTGTTGCTGTGTCCAACTTCTTAAAGGTAGACAAATAAACCACAACAAAAATGGCATGTAGCTTAGGTATGATACTTGTATGGCAAAGCTGAACAATGAAAACTGTTTAAGTAAATTGTGGAACTGCATAGGAGTTCATATGGTCCTGCCTTTCTGTTGTTAACTAATCAGGAAAGGAAAAACAGTTGTCTGTTGGGTATCAGTCTCCTGATTTTTTACATATAAATTATTAAAGACAAATTATATACCCATAAGAGAGAGCAACAAACAATCTTTACAATACAATAAGAACCTTCCAGATACAATAAGTCCAATACTATCAACATAGAGCCTGGTCTCCCTCGTATAGTGTGCAGAACAGTCCATTCCTACGGGGCCACTGACTCTGTTTAAAACTTGTCTCAGTCATCAATGCTATCCTAAAGAAACATAAAGGGAGAAGGGGAGGATGGTAATAGAGGAGGGGGGCATGGATAGATATAGGGATAGTTCAACAACAAAAACAGAGGACAGTGCTTAAAATAGCTAATGCAACTTATAGGGAGAGATGATAGTCTTAACAAAGTATCTTTTTATTATCCATATGATAAAAATATTTACATAGGTTTATTTTGTCCCAGGTAACAAGTATCAATTTGCCAAACATTACCAACTCTAAATATATATTGTGTGTGTATATATATATATATAAAAAGGAGAAGACTTGTTTAAAAAATTATTGGTGTGCACAAAAAAGAAGAAAAACACAATTTATACTTACCGATAAATGTAGCTCCTTTGGTCTGATGAGAGTTCATAGCTTCATAACATGTGGGATATATCCTAGCCTTTCAGGAGGAGGTCAAGAACCCTCACAGAGCTTTAGTCCCTCAGGTAATGGTTAGAGTCAGACCTGTTTTCAAACCTATTGCTTCTCCATGGAGCCTTAATCTTGTTCTTAGAGTTCTTCAACAGTCTCCATTTGAGCCTATGTATTCTATTGATATTAAGTTACTTTCCTTAATAGTGTTGTTTCAGTTAGCATTTCCTCTGCTCGTAGAGTGTCAGAATTGTCTGTCCTCGATTGTGACCCTTCTTATCTAGTGTTCCATTCAGATCCGGCTGTACTTCAGACAAAGATAGGGTTTTTACCTAGGGTTGTCTCTACTCACAATATCAATCAAGAAATTTGTTGTTCCATCTCTTTGTCCCAATCCTTCTTCCTCTAAGGAGATACTGTTACTTAACATGGATGTTGTTAGAGCTTTAAAGTTTTATCTTCATGCTACCAAGGATTTTCGTCAATCTTCTTCCTTGTTTATACTGTATTCTGTTAAATGCAAAGGTTAGAAAGCCACAGCTGTTACCCTTTCCTTCTGGCTCAGCAGTTTGATTTGCATGGCTTATTTAGAAGTCTGCAGCTTCGGCACAGTCCACTCATACAGTGTCTTCTTCCTGGGCCTTCAAAAATGAGGCTTCAGTTGAACAGATATGTAAGGCTGCTACTTGGTCTTCCTCGCATACTTTCACAAAATTTTACAGATTTTATGTTTTTTGCCTCAGCTGAGGCATCTTTTGGGAGATAGGTTCTTCAAACTGTGGTGCCTAGTCTCCCTACCTTTCCCTCCCTAATGATTTCATGTACTCCATAGCTTCAGTATTGGTTTACCATTGGTTATAAATTTGTGGACTATCACTGCCATTAGAAAGAAAATATAATTTTTGCTTACCTGATAAATAATTTTCTTGGCAGTGAGAGTCCATGAACCCGCCTTGATTTTTGTAGTGGCGGCAGTCTTTTGGCACCTCTGAACCCCTTTTATCTCTCTACTTTTCCTTAGCCTCGGCTTGAACTACTGAAAGGGTATGGGAAGTGGGAGGGATATTTAATGCTCTGTTTGGGGTGTCTTTGCCTCCTCCTGGTGGCCAGGTGAAGTAGTTCTCATAGGTTATGACTGAATTCTTCAACTCTCACTGCCAAGAAAGAAAAAAATACATCAAGTAAGCATAAATAATATTTTCAACATGACGAGCAATATTCATTTAAATTATGGTTAAGATAAAAGCATGAGATTAAAATCCCCCATAAAACAGTGATTGAGGATCTTCAGGTAGGCGGGTTTCCGAAGAGGCAACAGTGGAAAAGAGCTCTGTCACCTTAGCTCTAAAAAGGGTTAAAAAAGCCCACCGAAAATGAGCCCAGTGACTTTCTCTAGGCGGGAGAACTCACTGAGACCCAACCTTTGTGTGTGGGACATTGCTGGAGGCTGGATCGATCACCTCTGCTACCGGACAAGCCAGAGAGACTGTGCCGTAAGAACGGCATGGTGGGAATAGTGGTGCACCATAGATCTGCACTAAATAAATAAAGACAAGCAGCGACTGAACCGATTACCCCAGACCTAATCAGTAACCGAAAATCAGCAGGGACAGGTCCACGTGGCGCGAGAGGGTGCCTTCCGAACGCCACGCAACAACAAAAGTAAGACAAACTACCCTCACCCCTGCAATCACCTCTGGCCAGACAACTACCAATAATCAATACCCTAACGGCAATCTACCGCGCACAGAAGGATTAACACAACACAAGTTTCAACTAACATGCTGGAGGCCTTACTTTTGTGATCTCACCCTAGAAATATAGACATGGCTTAAATTTATCTGGTTTCCCCTCCACTCACAAGCATAAAAATTGTTCGCTACAGGAAGAGATGCTTTAACCTCCTTGGATCTCAGTAGGATCATATTAAGGCAATCTTTACGTATATCATTTATTTAATCTGCCTCACTCCTATTTTGACTTTCACCTCATTGTATAGAATTGTAAGCTTCCTGCTACTTCTGTATGCAGAAATATTACAATACCTTCACAAAACAGACTGGTAAAATGTCTCAGAAAAACAGAAATAATGACAGGCGAATGAAACATCAGGCTGAGGTACACAGCATAGAAACCGCCTCTCCGAGCCAAGAAAATACAGATGTCCAAGAACCACACCCAATTGTGGCACAGTTGTCTGCACTTTTTCTGCCCAAGATTGAACACTTACAGATGGGGGTTGACTCAACCCAACCTTACAGGCCCACCTAGAAAAGTGATGGTAAAATATCTTAATTTCAAAGATAAAATCCAGCTACTGAGGGCATACAGACACATCTTGGCATTGGAATATGAAGGAAAATGCATACATATTCCAGGACTACTCAGCAGAAATTTCCAGAAGACACAAGGAGCTTTCTCCATATTGTAAGCAACTATTGTAAAAAAGGACACTCTGTAGCCCTCATGTTTCCTGCTAGAATGAGACTCCAAACATCACAGGGAACCACATTTTTTGACTCTCCCAAACAGCTGCAGGCCTTCCTAACCAGGGAGGAAGGGGAAACCCCACTACCCTGATCATACAGAACAATGCAAGATGAGAATGGTTCTCTATCACTGAGATGGCATTGAGCTATTAATTCCCTGTAAATTGAATATGACATTCCAGTTGACTCACAATCTACCCTTTAGAATGAGGGGAACCAGATACCTTAAATAGTAAAGTAGGGAAGGATAGACACTAGGTCGCTCCCGACAGATATAGAAATAGAATTTATGAGAGGCGCTATTACAGCTGAGGGAATCTATCTTGTTAATAACAAAATATTTATGTAGGTATTAATTACCATGTATCATATATGAATAAACTTATGGAATATACCAATATAGTTAAATGTATACTCTATATGTACAATAAAACACAATGTCAAAGTTATGTTTGATTGAATATTTATTCGATTAATATAATACTATTTCTTGTATGTTTAAAGAAACAGTTGAATAAAATGAAATAGAATGAATAATAAGTTGTGGCCACAACTAAAATATACTCGATAGAAAATATAAAAAAAATTGTATAAAAACAGTAACAGTACTTTGAGTGAATAATTAAGTCCGGACTTCTTCTCTTGACAAATAAATTTTTTAGCTCCCGACAGATATGTTCTTAGCTATAATACAGTTTATATTGTATGTTTATTTTTTTATTGTTTTTTACTTATTGTTTTGTTTTTTCTTTATGGCAGATACACTGTGTTAAATATTTTCCTAACCTCTCATGGGCAGGTTTGATGAATGCTCATGCAACTTGGGGCCCCAACTTCAGCTCATTGAAGCAAGGACACCAAAAGTTGTAAATGACCAACTAAAATTATTGCATGGAATATGGGAGGGATATTAAGAGCAAAGTTATTCTAAACTATTTAAAAGCCCAGAAAGCAGATATTGCTATTTTAGAGGAGACCCACCTAAATGAAACAGAACACAAGAAATTAAAACAGGAGTGGGTGGGAGAAGTAATTTATACGACTTATGAATCCCATAGAGCGAGGGTGTGAATCATTCTAATTCACAGAAACCTCAACTACTCTATATTAAGACAATACACAGATACAGAAGGCCACTTTATAATTTTACACATGGTAATAAACGATCTCCCAGTGGGAATATATGGTCCTAATGACAGAAAACAGGAATTGTGGCATGACATACAAGCAAAGTTGATAAGACGCTATAGTGATCCACTAATCATAGGTGGAGACTTTAATATAGCCCCACTGACATTGGCAGATAGATTTCGGAACCCAGAATCAAAAAGCAAAGCAAACCCCAACCCCCCATATAGTAAAAGGAATACTAGAACACTTAGAAAATTCTTCAATGCTCTGGATCTGAGAGATATCTGGATAGAAAAAAATCAAGTAATGTAAAGAGTACACCTGCCTCTCATCATCCAAAGACACACTCTCTAGAAAAGACATGTTCATGGTCTCGTTTAACTTAGGCCCCAGCTTAAAAGACAAAACCATAGGCTCAATCACTCTTTCGGATCATGCACAAATCACACTATCAATCTCGACAACAAAAATCACTGCCCCCAATCCTAGATGGAGATTCCCAATTCACCTATATAGAGGGTAGAGACCCCGCACTCCCAGACTCATACCGCCCAATTTCACTCCTAAATGTGGATTACAAAATTTTCACAAAACTATTATCAAACCATTTAGCCTTAGTATTGACACAACTCGTACACCCAGATCAAACAGGATTTGTTAAAAATAGATCCTCAGTCCGACACATTCGAAGAGTACAACTAATCTTATCTTACTATTGGAATCTTTTTAAAGAGGAAAGGATAAAGGAATTGCCAGAATCATGCTTACTTTTATTAGACACAGAAAAGGCTTTTGACAAAGTCCTTTGGGATCATCTATACACATTAGATACATTTGGGTTTTCTAGGAGTTTCATTACAGCAATTAAAGCCATTTATAGATCCCCATTGGCTTCTATCATCTTTCTCGCTCTTGTGGAGTACGTGTCAGGACTGCTTACTCTCCTTCCTCCTTTTTGACCTGGCCATCGAACCTCTAGCCTTAAAAATAAGATCACTGATAGACAGTTTAAACATTGGTGGGGTCCCGTTGCACCTCTCGCTGTTCACAGACAATATGATTCTGTACATGACTAACCCTCAGATAAATACCCCAAAAATTATAAGCCTTATTAAAGAATTTGGAAATATCTCAGGATATCAAATAAATAAAACTAAATCAGAACTTTTATGGTTACATCCCCAAATACAGACACCAATTGGAAACTACAGTTTTAGAATAGTGAATAACAAATTTACTTACCTAGGAATTCATCTGTCAGCTAAACCAAACCATTGTCCCCATAATAAAAAAAGTCAAACTGTCGCTTGCCTCTTGGGCTACCCTGCCAATGACAATCTCAGCCAGAAACAATCTTATAAAAAATTATCGGTTAGATTACGAGTTCTGCGGTAAGAGCGGCTCAGTACTAACTTGCAAGTTATTTCCACCGCTCACCTCCCTATATTGCTGCTATTACAGGTTTTCATAAACCCGGCATTTGCAGGCAATATGTGAGCGTTGAGCAAAATTGAGCTCCATACCGCACTGCAATACCAGCACTGCTTTGAGCTGGTTTTACGTGCTCGTGCATGATTTCCCCATAGACATCAATGGGGAGAGCCGGCTAAAATAAAGCCTAAAACCTGCAATAAAGGAGCGTAAAGCTCCATAACGCAGCCCCATTGATTCCTATGGGGAAAGAAAAGTTATGTTTAAACCTAACACCCTAACATAAACCCCGAATCTAAACACCCCTAATCTGCCGCCCCCAACATCGCCGACACCTACATTACACTTATTAACCCCTAATCTGCCACCCCCGACATCGCCACCACCTACATTACTCTTATTAACCCCTAATCTGCCGCCCCCAATGTTGCCGCCACCCACCTACACTTATTAACCCCTAATCTGCTGCCCCCAATGTCGTCACCACCTACATAAATTTAATAACCCCTAATCTGCCGCCCCCAACGTCGCCGCCACTATACGAAAGTTATAAACCCCTAAACCTAACCCTAAGTCTAACCCTAAAACCCACTAACTTTAATATAATTAAAATAAATCTAAATAAAAATTACTATCATTAACTAAATAATTCCTATTTAAAACTAAATAATACCTATAAAATAAATCCTAAGATAGCTACAATATAACTAATAGTTACATTGTATCTAGCTTAGGTTTTATTTTTATTTCACAGGCAAGTTTGTATTTATTTTAACTAGGTAGACTAGTTGGTAAATATTTATTAACTATTTACTAACTACCTAGCTAAAATAAATACAAATTTACCTGTAAAATAAAGCCTAACCTGAGTTACACTAACACCTAACCTTACACTACAATTAAATAAATTAGATTAATTAAATACAATTAACTAAATTACAAAAAAAACAAAAACACTAAATTACACAATATAAAAAAGAAATTATCAAATATTTAAACTAATTACACCTAATCTAATAGCCCTATCAAAATAAAAAAAGCCCTCCCAAAATAAAAAAATACCCTAGCCTACAATAAACTACCAAAGGCCCTTAAAAGGGCCTTTTGCGGGGCATTGCCCCAAATAAATCAGCTCTTTTACCTGTAAAAAAAAAATACAAACAACCCTCCAACAGTAAAACCCACCACCCACACAACCAAACCCCACAAATAAAATCCTATCTAAAAAAAACTAAGCTCCCCATTGCCCTGAAAAGGGCATTTGGATGGGCAATGCCCTTAAAAGGGCATTTAGCTCCTTTTCTGCCCAAACCCTAAGCTAAAAATAAAACCCACCCAATAAACCCTTAAAAAAACCTAACACTAACCCCCGAAGATCCACTTACAGTTTTTGAAGACCGGACATCCCATCCTCCACAAAGGGGCAGAAGTCTTAATCCAGATGGCATCCTCTATCTTCATCCATCTGGCGCGGAGCGGCTCCATCTTCAAGACATCCAGCGTGGAGCATCCTCTTCAATAGACGTCTCTTCCAGAATGAAGGTTCCTTTAAGGGACGTCATCCAAGATGGCGTCCCTTGAATTCCGATTGGCTGATAGAATTCTATCACCCAATCGGAATTAAAGGGTAAAAAATCCTGTTGGCTGATGCTATCAGCCAATAGGATTGAGCTCGCATTTTATTGGCTGATTGGAACAGCCAATAGAATGCGAGCTCAATCCTATTGGCTGATTGGAACAGCCAATAAAATGCGAGCTCAATCCTATTGGCTGATTGCATCAGCCAATAGGACTTTTTACCCTTTAATTCCGATTGGCTGATAGAATTCTATCAGCTAATTGGAAATCAAGGGACGCCATCTTGGATGACCTCCCTTAAAGGAACCTTCATTCTGGAAGAGCCGTCGATTGAAGAGGATGCTCCACACTGGATGTCTTAAAGATGGAGCCGCTCCGCGCCGGATGGATGAAGATAGAAGATCCCGTCTGGATGAAGAATTCTGCCGGCTTGGATGAAGACTTCGGCCCGCTTGGATGAAGACTTCTGCCGGCTTCGATGAGGACTTCTGCCGCTTCGTTGAGGATGGATGTTGGGTCTTCAAAAACTGTAAGTGGATCTTCAGGGGTTAGTGTTAGGTTTTTTTTTAAGGGTTTATTGGGTGAGTTTTATTTTTAGCTTAGGGTTTGGGCGGAAAAAGAGCTAAATGCCCTTTTAAGGGCAATGCCCATTCAAATGCCCTTTTCAGGGCAATGGGGAGCTTAGGTTTTTTTTAGATAGGATTTTGTTTGGGGGTTTGGTTGTGTGGGTGGTGGGTTTTACTGTTGGGGGGTTGTTTGAATTTTTTTTTACAGGTAAAAGAGCTGATTTCTTTGGGGCAATGCCCCTCAAAAGGCCCTTTTAAGGGCCATTGGCAGTTTAGTGTAGGCTAGGGTTTTTTTTTATTTTGGGGGGGCTTTTTTATTTTGATAGGGCTATTAGATTAGGTGTAATTAGTGTAAATATTTGATCATTTCTTTTTTATTTTGTGTAATTGTATTTAATTAATGTAATTTATTTATTTAATTGTAGTGTAAGGTTAGGTGTTAGTGTAGGACAGGTTAGGTTTTATTTTACAGGTAAATTTGTATTTATTTTAGCTAGGTAGTTAGTAAATAGTTAATAACGATTTACTAACTAGTCTAACTAGTAAAAATAAATACAAACTTGCCTGTGAAATAAAAATAAAATCTAAGCTAGCTACAATGTAACTATTAGTTATATTGTAGCTAGCTTAGGTTTTATTTTACAGGTAAGTATTTAGTTTTAAATATGAATTATTTAGTTAATGATTTTAATTTTTATTTAGATTGCATTTAATTATATTGAAGTTAGGGGTGTTAGGGTTAGACTTAGGTTTAGGGGTTAATAACTTTAGTATAGTGGCGGCGATATTAGGGACAGCAGATTAGGGGTTAATAACAGTAATGTAGGTTGTGGCGATGTTAGGGACAGCAGATTAGGGGTTAATAATATTTAACTAGTCTTTACGATGCGGGAGGGCGGTGGTTTAGGGGTTAATATGTTTATTATAGTGGCGGCGATGTCCGGAGCGGCAGATTAGGGGTTAATCATTTTATTTTAGTGTTTGCGATGCGGGAGGGCCTCGGTTTAGGGGTTAATAGGTAGTTTATGGGTGTTAGTGTACTTTGTAACACTTTAGTTATGCGTTTTATGTTACAACGTTGTAGCATAAAACCCATAACTACTGACTTTCAGTTTGTGGTGTGGATCTTGACGGTATTGGCTGTACTGCTCACTTTTTGGCCTCCCAGGCAAACTCGTAATACCGGCGCAAAGGAAGTCCCATTGAAAAAGGACTTTTGGAAAGCTGCGGTAGTTAGGTTGCATTACGGCCAAAAAAGTGTGTGGGACAGCTAAACCTGCAAGACTCGTAATACCAGCGATAGTGAAAAAGAGCCATAACGCTGCTTTTTCACTCATACCGCAAAACTCGTAATCTAGCCATATATTATTTCCAAAGTTATTATATCTATTCCAGATGATCCCAGAACCTTTAAAACAACAAGACTTCTGTTCCTCTGTCCGCGGCCGAGGCAGGGGAACATACTGTAGGCAATGGTTACCCTCAGATTAATAGATCCAAGCCACATTCTGATAGCGTTCACCCTTTAACTAGTTTGAGTTACTCCTCAGCTTTTTAATATACAAGTACCAACAAGTGGGTTCACTCCTATATAGAACACTTTTTGCCACCAAGCTAGGTCCATTTTGATATATGCCTATTAGATACTTTGACCCTCCAACCTCTAAATTAGTCGTTTTTCCCCAAATTCCCTTGAAATTAGATATATGCTGGCGATGCCCAGGTGCCCCATAGCACGGCTACTCTTAGCACAGCATTTCTAAAATAGCGGATTACATCTTTTGTGTCACACCGCACTGCACTGTACTACTGTGTTAATAAACTAGGGGACCCCACTACTATGGATACTTTAGGCGTGTATAGTATAGCTTCGTATTATCTCATGAATATGTTTTTATTGCACGAGCTACATAGACACGTGCCTATATTTGTGGAGACAGGAGTATAACGCTTGGCCATAGGCCTACATAATCCCAGACATACTACTGCAGAGATATATTTTTTATCAAAGCTGTTTGCCCTAACGTTGACATCATGCCCCTACATAGTTGACATTGGCTATGTGTACCTTGCTGGAAGCGCCATTATCCAGAAATAGTCAGGTACTTGCGCTTCACCATATTAGATTTATCACCAATGGAGTTAGGACAGCCTTGTCAACTTATCAATGTAAAATAATTTTATTAACTGTAGTTTGGCTATAATATTGCTTACCTTTTGATATAACTGTTTAATATGTATGCATAACACTTTCTGAACCCATAAAATGTTACTGTTCTTTTTATTTTATTTTTTATTTCTATTGCTCCCTTTATTTGAGTTTATAGATATAGTATATTATTGGTTTAAAAACAAATTAATTGTTTAACGCTACTCCCCTACCCCCTGAGTTATGTTAGAGACTGCAATATTGTACAATCTCCTAAATAGATGCTTAAGCTGCAGCTGCAGTTTCAATTGTAAATGCTATGCTGCAAGAATTATATACTAGATTTTAGATCATGCCTGGATATGGCTGATGACATCAGTTTATTTTATTTTATTTTACTCATATTCTATATTACTAGGCTCAGCCCCCCCCCTTTTTTTTGAGCTTATTCATTAAGCTAAGGGACACAGATCCCATCAAAGACCCCCTAAAAAAAAATACATAAGAGTCCATTATAGTTATGGTTGATAAACCTTTCTGTGATATAGGTATATGTTTATAGTCTGGAGGACCCAAAAAGGGCCCTATATAATAATCCCTCCCCCCATACTCTATTAACTTATCTTTGTATCATTCTAGCAACAAGGGCTTATATTTGACCCTATATGTTATTGAAGTTAATAAGAAGATACAGATGTGAGGACCTAAAAAGGGGTCCTATATACCATAAACTTTAAAATCTGAGGTTGATTCACAGGTTCATTAACCACTTAGATTACATTACATTTCTTGGAATTGCTTATGGTTATTAGTTTCTTATTGTCTGAAATGTTTGCATGCCTCCTATTTTTGATGTAACGCTCTGTGTATAAACAGTGATACAGTATACTTTTCTAAACCGCCCCCACTGGCTGGAGGCCTATGTATGTGGTTACTATGTATTACTTTATCTTTCACCTCAATAAAAATATAAAAAAAAAAAAAAACAACAAGACTTCAAGACTCTAAATTCAGCCTTCCTGGGTTTTGTTTGAGGAGGAGAAAAACATAGAATAGGATGGCATAAATTAATGACCACCTCAACTAGTGGAGGATTTGGATTACCTAATCTTCAGCATTATAATTGGGCAGCACAAAGTAAATACATAATGGAGTGGTGGGTAGACACAGGGCATTTTACTGAGCCTAAACTTGAATGAGAAATAGTTCAACCTTGGTCTTTATTGTTTTTGCCACACCTCACGAACTACAAAACTGATCTACAAATACAGGAACTAATCCCATTTATGGGACCAATTAGAGCTTGTCAGGCACTCTAAAAAACACTTAAAAGTTAAATACAAAGCCACTAAATTCCTACCCTTACAGGGCAACCCTAAGTTTCTAGTGGGACTAACCACACAGCCCTTTATAGTGTGGAGGGAAACAGGTTTAAACTAATTTACACCACCTCTTAACTCAAGACGGAAGAGCAGTTGTGACTTTTGCAGAATTACAGAGAATATATGGTTTGCCTCCTAGCCACCATTTCACTTACCTACAGGCAAAGCACTATGAGTTGACCCTGTTGTCTTCCAAGGAGTTAGACTCAGAATCCACACACGTTGATAGAATGACCTCTTTGGCCAAAGCAGGAATAATATCAATATCACAGATATATGCAATATTACTGGACGAAACCAATACAAATACACTGACAGCACTGATGAACACATGGTCACATACTAAATACCATAATATCTGATACTAAACTAAAGAAAACCCTCAGTAAAATTTAAAAGATAATGCTTTCTATGGATCTAAGATAGTCACATATTAGATTACTTCATAACACATATATTACCCCCAAAATGTACAGGACCTGGAACACACTAGAAACTCATGACTGCCCTAAATGTAGGCACCCAAATGCTGACTTAATACACATGATGTGGAATCACCCATCAATAAAAAAAAATTGGGGTATGGTCAGACACACTGGTTACCCACAACCTGCAAACTACAGGTTGACCTCACATTAGAGGGAATAATCTTATTCAAATTTTGCAATATCTCAGCTACAAATGGAGGCCCATTTTTCAAAGACCGCTGCTCCATAACCCTGTCCGCCTGCTCTGAGTAGGCGGACAGAGATTGCCACAATTCAACCAGATCAAGTACGATCGGGATGATTGACACCCCCTTGCTGGCTGCAGGGGGCAGCGTTGCACCAGAGAACAGTTCTTATCAGAGGGAAGTGAAGGGAGTATTGCTTCATGTCACCATGTTTTTGCCTCACAGGAAATCTCTTCATGGACTCTCTGTAAATTTGGTCGCAGAGATTCATCTTCTGCCTCCCTTTACAGATCAATGTTTTAATCCTATTCTGTTACCTCTGCTGATATGTTTCAGTATTGGTTTGGCTGTCTGGTTTTAGTGGACAAGTGTCTAACAGGTAAGTATATTTAAAATTACTTTTTTTTCAGGCACTTACAGCTATGATATGGGTACTTTTTCAGAAAAGTTTTTTCTATGTATTTGATTATATATAGGAGCCCTGGGACAGGTACTATTTATTTTTTCTTGCTATATTTTGTTATTTATTCTTGCTATATTTTATACATATAAGAACTCTCTATTGTTTTAAGACTATGAGGCCCATTTATCAAGCTCCGAATGGAGCTTGAGGGCCCGTGTTTCTGGCGAGCCTGCAGGCTTGCCAGAAACAGCAGTTATGAAGCAGTGGTCTAAAGATCGCTGCTCCATAACCCTGTCCGCCTGCTCTGAGCAGGCGGACAGAGATCGCCACACTTCAACCCGATCGAGTACGATCAGATTGATTGACACCTCCCTGCTGGCGGCCGATTGGCCACGAATCTGCAGGGGGCGGCGTTGCACCAGCAGCTCACAAGAGCTGCTGGTGCAATGCTGAATACGGAGAGCGTATTGCTCTCCGCATTCAGTGAGGTCTGTCGGACCTGATCCGCACTGTTGGATCAGGTCCGACAGACCTTTGATAAATAGGCCTCTATGGGAAGAAAACCCCTTAACCCCTTAATATGTATTTAATCTTAGATTATGATTTTTATTAGAAGACAATACTTCTTTACATTTAAATTGGCTAAGACAACTATATAGACGGTATAATTCAATCCATTACTATAACATAATAATGTTATGAGAAACATTTATAGGTTGTTTGTCTAAATCACATTGTATCCACCAATGCTAAGGCTAATAAAAATGCTAATCAGAGTGGTTGAGATGGCCTCCGCTTCATAAGAGGCATACTTAAATTTTGTTTTTCAAGCTCAAACACGCGCAGGGTGACATAGTCCTTATGACGCAGGATACTTGCGTCATTTTTTCACACCGTTTTAGCACACTTTTTTTCAAAAGTTTTCATTTCGTGCTACGGTTCTTTATAAAAGGGGCCCACTCCTTCTACATCAATTTCACTATATTGTATCAATAGGACATGTTTCGTTATTCAAACCATCCTTCTCTTGGGGTTGAGCTACTGTTTAATGAATGTGTAGTGAGAACACTACTGACACCACTAACAACACAAATACATCACTAGTGCGAAAACATTAGCAAGGTGCAATTTTTGCAAACCAGTAAAATTAAGATACAAATGGTTTAATCAATTAGAAGTGATTTGCAATTTTTTTGCAATCCCCTTTTTTCATGTTTATTGCTTCTATTAAGGGGGGTATTATAGTGTATTTCTGCAACTTTAATTTGTGTTTTGAATACTATGATGGAACAGTCTGAACCCGTCAATACCATAGGAACTGAGCCAGTTGAACACCTTTCTGCCAAGTTAAGTGTACTTACTGTGATGAGAGTGGGAGGTGACGTCACCGGATGGAGGTTTGGCTTATAGCCGTTATTGTCTATGTCACAGTTACTAAGTTAGATGTGTTGTGCAAGCTGTATACTTCTATGCTCTGCAATAAAATAGCTTTGTACCTTCTATGCTGTGTCCTGCATGACATGTTGTCAGAAGTAGTTGCCTACGCTTCTGTTTCCTGATTAATGACGATTTTGAAGTTTACCCCACCTGAGCCTTTTGACTTCTCTCAGCCTGCAGCTTAGCCCACATGGCGTCAGCGGTTTCAACACTTCAGGATTGCTTCCAAACTGGACAAGGAGAGTGGGGAAGTACAAGTTAAGAAGAAGGGGAAGAATTTGACTTTGAAATAGTTATGAACAAACTTAGTGCTCACTTTGTGCCCAAAAGAAATGTAATTCATGAGAGGGCTTGTTTTCACAAACATGCTCAGCGTGTGGGAGAATCTGTAGAGTCATTTGTGCACAGCCTGTATGAACTAGTTGAATTCTGTGAGGTTTTTTTTTTAAAGAAGAGCAAATCAGAGACAGAATAGTCATTGGAATTGCAGATGCTGAGGTATCACTAAAGCTATAGTTGGAGACTGAATTAACATTAGATGGGGCTATTAGGATGGCCCGCCAGAGTGAACCGGTGAAAAAGCAAAGTGCTGATCTTAGGTCTGAGAGTATTGTGGATGAAGTGGAGCAGTTCAGGAGAGCTGCAGGTGAAAGGCACAGTGTGAGCGGTAGACCAAGGGCAACAGATAGGCCCAGAAGCAGATGGATGCAACAGGCTCGCTGCATGCTGTGTAACCGTACCCATGATCAGAATGCCGTATGCCCTGCTAAAGATAAAAGATGTAGAAAGTGTAACCAAATGGGTATTTTGAAGTGGCGTGTAAAACTGAAAACATTAAGGAGATGCAGGTGGATAGTGACCAGGAGGGTCAAGAAGTGTCCTTTGTAGGGTCTGTTGTTGAACGGTCTGGTTCAGATGAAGATTGGCGGGTCACCCTTACTGTAATGGGAGCCAAGGGGTTCATAGTCCTGGCGGCCGCATCAATTATGCAGGGACATTTATTGCCAGCTCTGAGTAAGGAGAGGAAATTCACCATGTGGGTACATGTAATTAGAGGTCAGTGTGTTAACAACCTATTGAGCAGGAAAGCAGCCTGTGGTTTGGGCCTTGTCACCAGAGTGAATGAGATTTCAGAAGACATGTTGGTGAATTGGGCCTACTTAATTGCAACCCAGTCCATATATCACTTAAAAGTGATGTTCTCCCATACAGCATTACCACTCCTTGTAGAATTCTGTTCCCGCTCATGCCTCAAGTGAGAAGGAACTTCTGCGTATAAAGAATATGTAAGTTATTGAAGAGGTTGTTGAAGCAACTGACTGGTTCGCCCCCATTGTGCCTGTTGCGAAGAAAAACGGGAAGGTACGCATCTGCGTAGACTTGAAAAGGCTGAATGAGGCAGTGAAGAGAGAGAGATATGTGCTGCCGACGCTTGAAGACATAGCTCCGAAACTGGCTGGGGCAAAATTCTTCTCTACACCGGATGCTTCCTGCGGCTTCTGGATCCACAGTGCCGTAAACTGACTACCTTCATTACACTGGTTGTTCAGTTTTGCTTCTGCAGACTCCCTTTCGGGATATCCTCTGTTCCTGAAATCTTTCAAAGAAAGATGACTTCCCTCCTCAGGGACGACAAGGGCACGGCAGTCGTCATGGATGACATTTTAGTGTATGGGTCTACATTGGAAGAACATGACCAGAGATTGAGCTGTGTGCTTCAGACCATTAGAGAGTTCGTCCATTCTATATCAAGTCCATATTACCCACAGGCCAATGAAATTGCTGAAATGGCACTTCAAACAACAAAGTTCATTTTGAAGCAATCTGAGCGGTACCTAGCTCTCCTGGCCTATAGGGTGACTCCCATCTAAGCCACTTTACCCTCTGTGGGTGTCTTCCAGCCGACCAGCTCTATTCCTTGGAATGAGGTCCTTAGGAGGGATGAAGAGGCTAAAAGGGTTATCGATTCTTCTACGACAGAAAACACTCTGTGAGGCCCTTGCAGGAGCTGAATGTGGGGCAAAGTGTCAGAGTTAAACTGGATGATGAGAAGAAATGGAAGACTCCTGCTACGGTAATTGGACGCTCTCCAGAACCAAGGTCTTATGTAGTCCCTACTGATGGAGGCACAGTCACACCTTGAAATAGAAAACATCTTCAGCCAGTACCTGAGAGTTTGGGACTGGATGCCTCAGAGCCACCGCTGGTTGCATCCCCTGTTTTAAGAGGGGCGCCTTCCCCCTCAGCAAGATCACAATGGGGATACTTATTTGCTGCCAGCAGACTCTCAATCACATACAACTCTGTAGACAGCGCCACTTTAAAAATACCTAATCTGTTTAAAACACACACTCCTTCTTAATCAATAAAAGGCTAAGACTGCCTTATAGTGCTCAGCACACCAGATAGCACTATCACAAATATCGTGGGTCTGTAGGGGTTGTCAAAAAACCCAGTTCTTAATTAATGTATATCTAAAAGTTCAATATTTAAAATAAGATCCGGATTAGAAAAAGTTTTTACTTGATCTGAAATATGTTTTGGTTGCTGCTCCTTTTTTGCCAGCTGGTATCCACTATCAGGCTTTGATAGATATATAACTAATGACTCTATAAAAGAGAAGAATGGAGCGCATCCACAATCTAAGTGCAGTATCTTAAAAACAACACTTTATTTGTAATACATAAAGCGATGTCACAAAGGTGCCCTCAAACTTATGAGGTATGTGTCTGCCTTTAAGAAAGGTAACAATCCCACTCCAGCTGCACAGTTACGCTTTTTGTTTCCACCCTGTACCTGCAGACAAGTCTTGTCTCTGTCCATATCTTATGTGCAGGGGGAACTGATAAGTACTTAGCTATCAGGGATATAGGTGTGTAAATGAACACTCAGTAATGAAGATCATGTGATAACACTGTATGGGGTGAATGGTTAGTATTTTGGCGGCTATCATTCAGTCCCTGCAGTGTTTACACTCACTTCTCCTTTGATACGTTATGGGCGTGGCCTTATGCATTTCACTGGCTCCTCCCCGCTTCATCAGAGGCTATGCCCTATCTGTCTATACTCCTCTGTTTTAACGTCATCACTTACTACACCCCCTACCGCTCATTGGTTCATTTTGGAAGGTGTGTGTAAAGCGGGAGTGCCTCATATTCAGTCTGCTTCCTGTATGTGCCGTAACTCTCCTTGTTTCTTGTGTAGCGTGTCAATACCCAATACCCAGCTGTTACAATAACGCTTTGTGTTGCTCACTTTCTACATAGTAATGTCTAATATTTAACAAAGAAAATTGTGCATATTGCATTACAAACTTCAATTACAATGCATCCTTAAACATACAATAGAAAATACAGATTAGAATAATTATTAAATACAAAATGTTACATAGTTCATGTTAAAAAACTTCAAATAAAAATATATATATATATAAATACACATATACTAGTTGTATACCGGTGCATACATTTTTTTTCATACGAAACCAAACATAAATCACAGTTTATACATATTGTGTCCTCAAGAGGTGCATAACAATCCAATTTCATGATCTTAACCCTTTCTAGTGCATAATGGAATATATATGGAGTTTATATGGTGAGTGTTTTTAAGAGAACGCTATTTATTAGTGTCTATCTATTTTCCCATTACTATAATGATGTTAACACTTATGGATTATATATCAGATATGCAGATGCCCATTATCTATATTAGGTATCTAAAAAAGTTGCCAGATCAATATCCCGATTGAGACCCCCGGACCCATAGTATTCAATCTATGGATCCAGAAAGTCTCACGCTGTCTAAGCTGTAGGAGGCGATCACCTCCTCTCACTGTTCTTTTCACATGTTTTTTGCCTATAACTGTTAGGCCAGCACTATCTTTATTGTGTATCTCTAAAAAATGTGCTGACACTCCATGGATGTCCAAGCCCACTTCTATATTTCTGTATTTTTTTCAACACAGGAAATCCATATAAAGGGTATGTAAAACAATGGTATCGGTATATAGATGACATACTCCTGGTATGGCAAGACACAACAGAAAAATTGGGGGAATTTGTTGAATATATGAATAGGAAAACACTGAACCTTAGCTTTACTATGGAGTTTAGTCCAACAAAAGTCACGTTTCTGGATTTAGAAATAATACAAGAAAATGGTGAAATCTATACAAATCTGTATAGGAAACGAACAGATACCAAAGGTTTCCTATATGCCAAAAGTGGTCACCAAAGTAAATGGAAGAGTAATATACCTCTAGGCCAATTCCAGAGAGCCAAGATAAATTGTACAAAACAAGCTGACTTTCTGGAAGAAAGGATAGCCAGAGAAACTTTTGACAGATACAAAAGAAAGAGTAGAAAAAATTGATAGACAGGAACTCATTAAAAATTCTAAAGAGCGGACCCCAGTAGGTGAGAATGGGTGTAAATGAAAGGTACAACTAATCACTAAATATTAGAACATTAACCTAAAGAATTAACCTAAAGATAACAACTGGCTTGAGAGAAATACTCAGGGATTCTTCAGATGTGGAAGGGAAAGGGTGCACGTGTTGTAGCCATATAGATCCAAACAACCAGTACTTTGGCATAACTAAGGGAGACAGAAACTATAAAATTAAAGGGTTAGTGACATGTAAGACAAAGTATGTAGTATATTTACTTAGATGCTAGTGTGATAAAATTTATATACGTACTAAACGCTCTATTAAGACGAGGTTCAGGGAGCACCTCATAAATATAGAAGTGGGCTTGGACACCCATGGAGTGTCAGCACATTTTTTAGAGATACACAATAAAGATAGTGCTGGCCTATCAGTTATAGGCATTGAACATGTGAAAAGAACAGTGAGAGGAGGTGATCGCCTCCTACAGCTTAGACAGCTTGAGACTTTCTGGATCCATAGATTGAATACCATGGGTCCCGGGGGGGGGGGGGATATTAATCTGGCAGCTTTTTTAGATACCTAATTTAGATAATGGGCATCTGCATAAAAAATTATTTCAAGATGTATATAATTCTCTTTACAATGCAGTATTTGACATTATGATAATCAACATCTAAACATGTCTCTAACTGTTCTTATCAGAACAGCCTTATGGTTTTAGTCCTGAAATACTGACACAGTGTCTCAGGACCACCCAACCCAGTACTTCTGAAAGAGGACTGATTAACATCAATTGGATTTAGAATCCAACCTCTTGTGAGGAGTTCTTTTGTCTCTATTAACAGTTTTGTTTTTTTCCCATTTGGCCTAGCAACAGCTCCAAGAATATTTTCTGAGGTTCTCAATGCCCTTATTATTTTGTATTCAAAGTGCAGAGTATTGCGGTATTTCCTTACTTGAACTATATCTTGGTACTAGCTTTATCTTTCATTTAGCAGAATCTCTTTCAAAATAACTATTGATTGTTTCTTCCAAGACATGATTGGAGGATCAATTTACTTAAGAGTTCTCTGATTCCTTAGACATGGTCACCTTTTAAGGTTTCCAAATAATTCAGGGTCCATGATTTTTCCATACACAGAAAGAGATGAATTTAATTAGTTTCAGCTTGTCTAAACCTTCACTCTATCTCATTCACTTTAGTGGCAATGTGTATGGAAGTATTAGACCTCGTGTTTTTATATGAGACCGCTTCAGAGTTGTATGCTGCACCAATGGTGCAAGGATTATCACATTATATCACAACAGATATTCTTAGAACCCTAAACACATCTTTATCTGACTTGGTGACCACATCACCAGTGTAATTAGGGGGCCTCTATTTTTGCTCATAATACCTGGTTTGTGATCACCATATATGCATATTTTACAGGCTGGCAGACAGTTTTAATGGTCTCTGACAACACAAGGAGTTTGGAATCATCAAAAAAATGGTTTTTTTTTAACTCTGTGAGTCTTTCAGGTTTAGTTTCTAATTGAAGTAGGAATCTTGTTTCCGTTCTCAGACTGACGTTGTCACGACAGTGACATGTTAAATTATCATAGGGGAACTCAAAGTTCTCTTGCAATGTTAAAGGTATCTTGAATCCTTTCTTGGGCAGAATTAAATTTCTGCTTCATCTCTGTGATTCACATCCCAGGTGTAAATAACTGGGAGGCTGATTACCTCAGTCGACAGTCCATACTACATACATTAGAGTGGTCTCTCCACCAACATGTATTCTTACTGATTGTACATCTTTGAAGGCCTCACAGAAATAATTCTGATGGCCTCTTGTTTGAAGAACTACCTTCTAAGTACCTTGTGAGGTCCAGGAATTTTCAGAGGTTTTAGATACTCTAACAGTACCCTGTTTTTCTCCAGTTTACCTCCATTTTTTTCTCTCTGGTTTTGTTTTGCAGAGTGATCTTGGAATTCAAATGGAACAATCATTTGTACTCCTGTTAGCCACAATGTGGCCTCATAAAAATTGGTTTGTGGAGCTGGTCCTAATGTCCAGTTACCCACTGTGGTTTTTTCCTCTAAGGGCAGACCTTCTGCCTCAAAGTCCTTTTTTCCCCATCTAGATCTAAAGTGTCATTAACTTTATTACATGGAAATGTGAACACTTGGTTCTCAGTCATAGAGGATTCTCTGACTCTGTGATTAACACTATATTTCAGGCACCCAAGCCTGTTTCTAGATAGCTCTATCTCTCAGTTTGGGAAACTTTTATCTCATGGTGTTCTTCACATGATTATCCTGGCATTCTTTTAGAATTCTTAGTTTTCTTCAGTTTTTTTTCAGGTTGATTTAGATAGGGTTTATCTACCAGTACCTAGAAAAGACAACTTTCTGTCTTTTTTTCTATAATATTTCAAGGGGATTTGCTACATTTCCTGATAATCATAGTTGTGTTCAGGTTTTTAATCTAGATTTAACTTATTTATTAGGTCTATTTTCCTCTTGACCTGAGTCTTGACCTAGTATTGAGCTCTTACGGTGTACTCTTTTTGAGCTTATGCATGAATTTCACTTTAAACTTATTTCTTATAAAATTATGGGGTTTTTTACTATCTCTTCTGTTTCTGAATTGCCCAATCTCTCATGTGAGTCTTCTTACCTTTTTTTTTAAATCGGGATTAAGCTGTTTTACGAATTACTTTTTAATTTTTTTTTAACATGTTAAACGCTCTCTACTTTGACAGGGAAATGATCCTTTCCTCCTGGTGTACTAATGCTTAATATGCTACTAAAATAGCTTTGGCATTCTTTGGATATTGTTAGAGCATTGAAATTTTATGTTAATGCTACTAAGGAGTTCATACAGACTTTCAGTCTGTTTTGTTCTGTTTTCTTGGTCTAACAAAAGGCCAGAAAGTTTTAACTATTTCTTTGGTCTCTTGGCTGAATTTTTTTAAATTCTCATAGCTTATTTGAAGACGGGTCTCTCTCTGTCTCAAAGAATTTACAGCTCATTCTACTAGATCAGTTGCCACATCTTGGGTTTTCGAGAGTAAGGCTTCAGTTGATCAAATTTGCAAAGCAGCCACTTGGTTTTCTCTGCATACCTTTTCTTTATTTTACCACTTTGATGTTTTTGCTTCGTCAGAAGCAACGTTTGGTAAAGAGATTTTTCAGGCAATTGTCTCAGTTTGATAATCGTGCCTATAATTTGGTTATTTTTGTAATATAGACATTATTTTGGATTTAATTTCTCAGCGGAAAAAGCTGTTTTTATTTTATCCCTCCTTTAATTTTGTTACTCGTGGACTTCCAAATCTTAGGTATTATATCCCATACATAACAGATCGTGGACTCTCACTACCTATATGAAAGAAAACATAATTTATGTAAGAACTTACCTGATGAATTAATTTCTTTCATGGTGGTGAGAGTACATGAGACCCAGCCATTTTTGAGTTATGATATTTTGTTTAAAGCACATCTTTTTTCTTGCTCCTCTTTTTATTGCTTTTACTCCTTAAACACCTCAACACTTGGCTATAGGTTAAACTGAGGTATGTGTGAGGTGGGCTGGGTATTTATAGGCTTTTGAGGTTTGGAAAACTTTGCCCCCTTCTGGTAGGAATGTATATCCCATACGTAACAGCTTGTGGACTCTTGCCACCATGAAATAAATTAATTTATCAGGTAAGTTCTTACATAAATTATGTTTTTAGGTGTGTTTTTACGAAACCAATCTTATCTATTAAAAAAAGGAATATGTTCTGGGTTTATAGGGGTTAACAGCGATGTCAGGGCATTTTTACTGTGATACTTTGTACCCCCTCCCACTACTAAAGCTGTGATTGATTAGGACTTACAGTGGGGCAAAAAAGTATTTAGTCAGCCACCAATTGTGCAATTTTTCCCACTTAAGAAGATGAGAGAGGCCTGTAATTTTCATCATATATTTACCTTAACTATGAGAGACAAAATGTGGAAACAAATCCAGACAATCACATTGTCTGATTTGGAAAGAATTTATTTTAAAATTATGGTGGAAAATAAGTATTTGGTCAATATCAAAATTTCATCTCAATACTTTGTTATATATCCTTTGTTGGCAATGACAGAGGTCAAACATTTTCTGTAAGTCTTCACAAGGTTGTCACACACTGTTGCTGGTATGTTGGCCCATTCCTGCATGCAGATCTCCTCTAGAGCAGTGATGTTTTGGGGCTGTCACTGGACAACACAGACTTTCAACTCCCTCCAAAGGTTTTCTATGGGGTTGAGATCTGGAGACTGGCTAGGCCACTCCAGGACCTTGAAATGCTTCTTATGAAGCCACTCCTTCATTGCCCGGGCGGTGTGTTTGGGATCATTGTCATGCTGAAAGACCCAGCCACGTTTCATCTTCAATTCCCTTGCTGATGGAAGGAGGTTTGCACTCAAAATCTCACAATACATGGCCCCATTCACTCTTTCATGTACACGGATCAGTCGTCCTGTTCCCTTTGCAGAGAAACAGCCCCAAAGCATGATGTTGCCACCCCTATGCTTCACAGTAGGTATGGTGTTCTTTGGTTGCAACTCAGCATTCTCTCTCCTCCAAACACGACGAGTTGTGTTTCTACCACAGTTCTACTTTGGTTTCATCTGACCATATGACATTCTCCCAAACCGCTTCTAGATCATCCAAATGCTCTCTAGCATACTTCAGACGGGCCAGGACATGTACTGGCTTAAGCGGGGGACACGTCTGGCACTGCAGGATCTGAGTCCCTGACTGCGTAGTGAGGTTACTGATGGTAGCCTTTGTTACGTTGGTCCCAGATCTCTGCAGGTCATTCACTAGGTCCCCCGATGTGGTTCTGGGATGTTTGCTCACCGTTCTTGTGATCAGTTTGACCCCACGGGGTGAGATCTTGCGTGGAGCCCCAGATCGAGGGAGATTATCAGTGGTCTTGTATATCTTCCATTTTCTAATTATTGCTCCCTCAGTTGATTTCTTCACACCAAGCTGCTTGCCTATTGCATATTCAGTCTTCCCAGCCTGGTGCAGTGCTACAATTTTGTTTCTTGTGTCCTTTGACAGCTCTTTGGTCTTCACTATAGTGGAGTTTGGAGTGTGACTGTTTGAGGTTGTGGACAGGTGTCTTTTATACTGATAACAAGTTCAAACAGGTGTCATTAATACAGGTAATGAGTGGAGGACAGAGGAGCCTCTTAAAGAAGAAGATACAGGTCTGTGAGAGACAGAAATCTTGCTTGTTTGTAGGTGACCAAATACTTATTTTCCACCATAATATGCAAATAAATTATTTCCAAATCAGACAATGTGATTGTCGGGATTTGTTTCCACATTTTGTCTCTCATAGTTGAGGTATACCTATGATGAAAATTACAGGCCTCTCTCATCTTCTTAAGTGGGAGAACTTGCACAATTGGTGGCTGACTAAATACTTTTTTGCCCCACTGTAATTGATATGGGTTTAAATGTACACTTTGTACATTATGAGGCCTACTTATCAAGCCGTCAACTTACTTGCATTCGACATCACCAATACGCTCACCTGACATCGCCTAACATCGCGGCCGCAGACCTGAATACGCTCTCGATATTTATATAAAAAGCTGTCAAAAAAACCAAGTAAGGGACGATGAGCAGCGGACTGTTGTTAACTTACAGTCATTGATCTCGCTGCTATTCGGCTTTTTCCCAGCTTTATTTATATACTGTCACTAAACACCGCCACTATACTAAATGGTTTAACCCCTATCCCGCCGCTCCCGGAGCCCATCGCAACTCTAATAAACTTATTAACCCCTATTCCGCCGCTCCCGACACCGCCGCAACTAAATGTATTAACCCCTAAAACCCTGGCCTCCCACATCACTACCACCTACTAAACCTATTAACCCCTAAACCACCAGCCCCCCCATCGCCATAAACGAAATTAACCTATTAACCCCTAAACCTAATAACCCGCTAACTTTATATTAAATATTAACTCATCCCAATCTTATAACAAATTAAAACTTACCTTTAGATTTAAATTAAACTATATTAAACTATTAATTAATCTACCCTAACTGTTATACTAAAATTACATTAAACTATATTAAACTAATAATTTACCTACCCTAACTGTTATACTAAAATTACATTAAACTACAAATTAAATTAACTATATTATATATTTAAAAACCTAACCCTACTCAAATAATTTAAATCTACTATAAAAAAATTACAAAGTTACAAAAAACAACAAACACTAAGTTACAAAAAAAACAAAACACTAAGGCCTAGATTTGGAGTTTGGCGTTAGCCGTGAAAACCAGCGTAAGAGGCTCCTAACGCTGGTTTTAGGCTAACTCCGGTATTTGGAGTCACTCAAAATAGGGTCTAACGCTCACTTTTCA
The DNA here is from genome assembly GCF_027579735.1 of Bombina bombina. NCBI lineage: Eukaryota > Metazoa > Chordata > Amphibia > Anura > Bombinatoridae > Bombina > Bombina bombina. The sequence continues at coordinate 534,670,979 of NC_069504.1, read as the reverse complement.
GCCGCGACTTTTCCATACCGCAGATCCCCTTACGTCAATTGCGTATCCTATCTTTTCAATGGGATCTTTCTAACTCCGGTATTTAGAGTCGTGGCTGAAGTGAGCGTTAGACATCTAACGACAAAACTCCAGCCGCAGGAAAAAAGTCAGTAGTTAAGAGCTTTCTGGGCTAACGCCGGTTCATAAAGCTCTTAACTACTGTACTCTAAAGTAGACTAACACCCATAAACTACCTATGTACCCCTAAACTGATCCCCCCCCACATCGCCGCCACTTGATTACATTTTTTTAACCCCTAATCTGCCGACCGCCACCTACGTTATACTTATGTACCCCTAATCTGCTGCCCCTAACACCGCCGACCCCTGTATTATATTTATTAACCCCTAACCTGCCCCCCACAACGTCGCCGCCAGCTACCTACAATAATTAACCCCTAATCTGCCGACCGCAAAGCGCTGCCACCTACATTTTAGCTATGTACCCCTAATCTGCTGCCCCTAACACCGCTGACCCCTATATTATATTTATTAACCCCTAATCTGCCCCCCACAACGTCGCCTCCACCTGCCTACACTGATTAACCCCTAATCTGCCGAGCGGACCGCACCGCTACTATTATAAAGTTATTAACCCCTAATCCGCCTCACTAACCCTATAATAAATAGTATTAACCCCTAATCTGCCCTCCCTAACATCGCCGACACCTAACTTCAAACATTAACCCCTAATCTGCCGACCGGAGCTCACCGCTACTATAATAAATGTATTAACCCCTAAAGCTAAGTCTAACCCTAACACTAACACCCCCCTAAGTTAAATATAATTTTTATCTAACGAAATTAATTAACTCTTATTAAATAAATTATTCCTATTTAAAGCTAAATACTTACCTGTAAAATAAATCCTAATATAGCTACTATATAAATTATAATTACATTGTAGCTATTTTAGGATTAATATTTATTTTACAGGCAACTTTGTGATTATTTTAACCAGGTACAATAGCTATTAAATAGTTAAGAACTATTTAATAGTTACCTAGTTAAAATAATAACAAAATTACCTGTAAAATAAATCCTAACCTAAGTTACAATTAAACCTAACACTATACTATCATTAAATTAATTAAATAAAATACCTACAATTACCTACAATTAAACCTAACACTACACTATCAATAAATAAATTAAATACAATTCCTACAAATAACTACAATGAAATAAACTAACTAAAGTACAAAAAATAAAAAAGAGCTAAGTTACAAAAAATAAAAAAATATTTACAAACATAAGAAAAATATTACAACAATTTTAAACTAATTACACCTACTCTAAGCCCCCTAATAAAATAACAAAGACCCCTAAAATAACAAAATGCCCTACCCTATTCTAAATTACTACATTTCAAAGCTCTTTTACCTTACCAGCCCTGAACAGGGCCCTTTGCGGGGCATGCCCCAAGAAATTCAGCTCTTTTGCCTGTAAAAAAAAACATACAATACCCCCCCCCAACATTACAACCCACCACCCACATACCCCTAATCTAACCCAAACCCCCCTTAAATAAACCTAACACTAAGCCCCTGAAGATCTTCCTACCTTGTCTTCACCCTACCAGGTTCACCGATCCGTCCTGAAGAGCTCCTCCGATGTCCTGATCCAAGCCCAAACGGGGGGCTGAAGATGTCCATGATCTGGCTGAAGTCTTCATCCAAGCGGGAGCTGAAGAGGTCCATGATCCGGATGAAGTCTTCTATCAACGGCATCTTCAATCTTCTTTCTTCCGGATCCATCTTGCAGACCTCCGACGCGGAACATCCTCTTCTCCCGACGCCTACTAGCCGAATGACGGTTCCTTTAAGGGACGTCATCCAAGATGGCGTCCCTCGAATTCCGATTGGCTGATAGGATTCTATCAGCCAATCGGAATTAAGATAGGAATATTCTGATTGGCTGATGGAATCAGCCAATCAGAATCAAGATCAATCCGATTGGCTGATCCAATCAGCCAATCAGATTGAGCTCGCATTCTATTGGCTGATCGGAACAGCCAATAGAATGCAAGCTCAATCTGATTGGCCGATCGAATCAACCAATCGGATTGAACTTGATTCTGATTGGCTGATTCCATCAGCCAATCAGAATATTCCTACCTTAATTCCGATTGGCTGATAGAATTCTATCAGCCAATCGGAATTCGAGGGACGCCATCTTGGATGACGTCCCTTAAAGGAACCGTCATTCGGCTAGTAGGCGTCGGGAGAAGAGGATGTTCCGCGTCGGAGGTCTGCAAGATGGATCCAGAAGAAAGAAGATTGAAGATGCCGTTGATAGAAGACTTCATCCGGATCATGGACCTCTTCAGCTCCCGCTTGGATGAAGACTTCAGCCGGATCATGGACCTCTTCAGCCCCCCGTTTGGGCTGGGATCAGGACATCGGAGGAGCTCTTCAGGACGGATCGGTGAACCTGGTAGGGTGAAGACAAGGTAGGAAGATCTTCAGGGGCTTAGTGTTAGGTTTATTTAAGGGGGGTTTGGGTTAGATTAGGGGTATGTGGGTGGTGGGTTGTAATGTTGGTGGGGGTATTGTATGTTTTTTTTTACAGGCAAAAGAGCTGAATTTCTTGGGGCATGCCCCGCAAAGGGCCCTGTTCAGGGCTGGTAAGGTAAAAGAGCTTTGAAATGTAGTAATTTAGAATAGGGTAGGGCATTTTGTTATTTTGGGGGTCTTTGTTATTTTATTAGGGGGCTTAGAGTAGGTGTAATTAGTTTAAAATTGTTGTAATATTTTTCTTATGTTTGTAAATATTTTTTTATTTTTTGTAACTTAGTTCTTTTTTATTTTTTGTACTTTAGTTAGTTTATTTCATTGTAGTTATTTGTAGGAATTGTATTTAATTTATTTATTGATAGTGTAGTGTTAGGTTTAATTGTAGGTAATTGTAGGTATTTTATTTAATTAATTTAATGATAGTATAGTGTTAGGTTTAATTGTAACTTAGGTTAGGATTTATTTTACAGGTAATTTTGTAATTATTGTAACTAGGTTACTATTAAATAGTTCTTAACTATTTAATAGCTATTGTACCTGGTTAAAATAATTACAAAGTTGCCTGTAAAATAAATATTAATCCTAAAATAGCTACAATGTAATTACAATTTATATTGTAGCTATATTAGGATTTATTTTACAGGTAAGTATTTAGCTTTAAATAGGAATAATTTATTTAATAAGAGTTAATTAATTTTGTTAGATAAAAATTATATTTAACTTAGGGGGGTGTTAGTGTTAGGGTTAGACTTAGCTTTAGGGGTTAATACATTTATTATAGTAGCGGTGAGCTCCGGTCGGCAGATTAGGGGTTAATGTTTGAAGTTAGGTGTCGGCGATGTTAGGGAGGGCAGATTAGGGGTTAATACTATTTATTATAGGGTTAGTGAGGCGGATTAGGGGTTAATAACTTTATTATAGTAGCGCTCAGGTCCGCTCGGCAGATTAGGGGTTAATAAGTGTAGTTAGGTGGAGGCGACGTTGTGGGGGGCAGATTAGGGGTTAATAAATATAATATAGGGGTCGGCGGTGTTAGGGGCAGCAGATTAGGGGTACATAAGGATAATGTAAGTAGCGGCGGTTTACGGAGCGGCAGATTAGGGGTTAAAAATAATATGCAGGGGTCAGCGATAGCGGGGGCAGCAGATTAGGGGTTAATAAGTGTAATGTTAGGGGTGTTTAGACTCGGGGTACATGTTAGGGTGTTAGGTGCAGACGTAGGAAGTGTTTCCCCATAGCAAACAATGGGGCTGCGTTAAGAGCTGAACGCGGCTTTTTTGCAGGTGTTAGGTTTTTTTTCAGCTCAAACAGCCCCATTGTTTCCTATGGGGGAATCGTGCACGAGCACGTTTTTGAGGCTGGCCGCTTGCGTAAGCAACTCTGGTATCGAGAGTTGAAGCTGCGTTAAAAATGCTCTACGCTCCTTTTTTGGAGCCTAACGCAGCCTTTTTGTGGACTCTCAATACCAGAGTTATTTTTATGGTGCGGCCAGAAAAAAGCCAGCGTTAGCTACGCGGGTCGTTACCGACAAAACTCCAAATCTACGCCTAAGTTACACAAAATAAAAAATAAATTATCAAATATTTAAACTAATTACACCTATCCATCTAAGAGCCCTATGAAAATAAAAAAGCCCTAGCCTACAATAAACTACCAATGGCCCTTAAAAGGGCCTTTTGCGGGGCATTGCCCCAAAGAAATCAGCTCTTTTACCTGTAAAAAAAATATACAAACACCCCCCCAACAGTAAAACCCACCACCCACACAACCAACCCCCCAAATAAAAACCTAATCTAAAAAACCTAAGCTCCCCATTGCCCTGAAAAGGGCATTTGGATGGGCATTGCCCTTAAAAAGGCATTTAGCTCTTTTTCAGTGCCCAAACCCTAACCTAAAAATAAAACCCACCCAATAAACCCTTAAAAAACCTAACACTAACCCCCAAAGATCCACTTACAGTTTCTGAAGACCCGACATCCATCCTCAACGAAGCGGCAAAAGTCCTCATCGAAGCCGGCAGAAGTCTTCATCCAAGCGGGCCGAATGCTTCATCCAGACGGCATCTTCTATCTTCATCCATCCGGCGCGGAGCTGCTCCATCTTCAATGGATCCAGCAAGGAGCATCCTCTTCTTCCGACATCTTCTTCCGAATGAAGGTTCCTTTAAATGACGTCATCCAAGATGGCATCCCTTAGATTCTGATTGGCTGATATATTTCTATCAGCCAATCGGAATTAAGGTTGAAAAAATCCTTTTGGCTGTTTCAATCAGCCAATAGGATTGAGCTTTCATCCTATTGGCTGATCCAATCAGCCAATAAGATTGAGCTTGCATTCTATTGGCTATTCCAATCAGCCAATAGAATGCAAGCTCAATCCTATTGGCTGATTGCAACAGCCAATAGGATTTGTTCAACCTTAATTCCGATTGGCTGATAGAAATCTATCAGCCAATCGGAATCTAAGGGACGCCATCTTGGATGACGTCATTTAAAGGAACCTTCATTCGGAAGAAGACATTGGAAGAAGAGGATGCTCCGCACCGGATGTCTTGAAGATGGAGCCGCTCTGCGCTGGATGGATGAAGATAGAAGATGCTGTCTGGATAAAGGCTTCTGCCGGCTTGGATGAAGACTTCGGCCCGCTTGGATGAAGACTTCTGCCAGCTACGATGAGGACTTCTGCCGCTTCGTTGAGGATGGATGTCCGGTCTTCAGAAACTGCAAGTGGATCTTCGGGGGTTAGTGTTTTTAAGGGTTTATTGGGTGGGTTTTAATTTTAGATTAGGGTTTGGGCAAGGAAAAAGAGCTAAATGGCCCTTTTATGGGCAATGCCCATCCAAATGTCCTTTTCAGGGCAATGGGTAGCTTAGGTTTTTAAGATTAAGTTTTTATTTGGGGGAGTTGGTTGTGTGGGTGGTGGGTTTTACTGTTGGGGGGTGTTTTTATTTTTTTTTACAGGTAAAAGAGCTGATTTCTTTGGGGCAATGCCCCGGAAAAGGCCCTTTTAAGGGAAAAAATATATGGAGAAGCGCTAAAAGAAGCTAAAGGTGCAATAGTAAAACACAATGTGAGATATATAACTTGCTATGCAAAAGGATTTAATCAAACATTCAAATAGAATACAGATCCTGTAAAGATAGAGTACATAAATGTAAAGACATTAAAAAATCGGACGTCTCCGATATAGTAAAAATACAAGACTGGATAAAAACAAATGACTGCTGTTGCCAATATGATAGATTAAGTCTCTGTATTATTCAGATAGATTGCATGGGCCCTCAAAAGGATCACATAAAGGGATCAGTTCCAGGTAAGATTCATACGTATTACCTTCTAAAGTTCCGTCTGTTTGCTCGATAACACCTCCGTGAGGCGTATGCGTGTCCCGTGATGTCACTGGTCAAGGGTGTTGTCTCCAAAAGAAGATCCTATTGGTCAGGATCGCTGACAAGCGGAGTATAGCGGCCGCTATAATGTAGATAGATGAAGTGAAATATCCCCGCTCTTAGTGCAGAACAGCACGCAGGGTTAGACTCGTTACTTTGTATCGATTTACATCCGAATCTCTCTTTCAGACCTTCTTGCAGCCCACGGGCTTAGATGCAAAATCTTGGAACCGGCTTGGCTTAAGACCGTGTCTTTTCCCAGTGCGGTCCTAGTGCTCTCTGTAGAATTGCATACAGCACAGTAGATTTAGCTGAAAACCTTGTACTTCAGTATAATATTAGAGTCCTTGTAGGTGTAGTATAAAGTACAGGATAGCTGTGGCTTATCAACACATTTCTCCCACTTACAGGGCTTTCTCAAGATGAATTTGCTCCAGTCACAGCTTCCTTTTAAACAGTCCAAACTTCTACCTATTGGTCAGGTTGAGTCAATTAGTATAACAGGTGTGTTCACTACGGTTGATCTATTGGCAACAGTATTGGCAACTCAGATTAAAAGGCAAAAGGAGTTTTTTAAAACAGACACTCTTACACAGAAAGTTATAATATAATAACCATATGCATAAATAACTATGGTCTTATACAAATATAGGTGTAAGGACAGATATTTCTGACATATTAAACATAAATAAGTCTAGCTCCACTTAGGTTGAACCACTTACGTGCACTAACAGTGAAGAAGTAAATCAAGAATAATAAAGATGACACCAAAAAATTGTCTCGCTTAATAATTATCAGTTTTAAGGGCCATTGGTAGTTTATTGTAGGCTAGTTTTTTTTTTATTTTGGGGGGCTTTTTTATTTTCTTAGGGCTCTTAGATTAGGTGTAATTAGTTTAAATATTTGATAATTTATTTTTTATTTTGTGTAACTTAATGTTTATTTTTTTTGTAACTTAGTGTTTGTTATTTTTTGTGACATAGTTGTTAGTTTTTTGTAAAAACCCTAATTTACACAAGCTTTACGCTCCTTTTTTTGCAGGTGTTAGACTTTTTTTCAGCCGTCTCTCCCCGTTGATTCCTATGGGGAAATCGTGCACAAGCACGTTACACCAGCTTACCGCTGACTTAAATGAAAAAGAGGAAGAGAAAAGTAGACAGTTACTCAGCACTCAAATGGGTGTCCAGATCACTATCACTCCAAATGGATACAGGAGAGATTATCAGGATCAATAATCATTTAAAAAGTAACTTTTACTATATTCATAATATAAAAATAGTGTAAATAACAACAGTGTGCTCGTATGTACAAAACGTGGTTAAAACTTGAATTAAAAAATGTGAACAGGGGTGCAGGCCTCCTCTGTTTCACTATAAAGCATAGAGAATAAATTAAATGATAAATCAGCCACACAGCCCAGTGCAAACCATTACAGGGGGCTCACGGATTGCAAAAAGTACCTATCTGAAAAAGATGATTGACCTCGATACAATATATACTGATCTATGCAATGCTGGAGCCCTGGTAAGCAAAGTTCTGTGTAGCTGACAAAGAGGACACAGCCTCTATACTTGAACAAGGTCCAATACAAAGACTATAAGGAGGCAGACACAGCACCCTAAACACGCCTGATGCGCATTTCTCCGCTAGCACGGCTTTCTCAAAGGCAATCCTGATAACCGGCATAGTCTCCTGTTTTTATTTTGAGTCTAACCAATCGTTTGCGAGTGCGGTCACACACCCACTCACAACCGCGGCGCCAGTCACTGAGATTACAGTCTTATTGGATGAAGGACTGACACGTGCTGCAACATAACAACCGTGACGTAACATACAGGGGTAGATCGAAATTTCTATAACGATATACATCAATTTAACAATTGTATCCTACTACTATTTAAATGAAAAACGACAGGCTATAAAATAGTTAGAGTAAAAGGCTGCAAGGCTACGAGCACACTGTTGTTATTTACACTATTTTTATATTATGAATATAGTAAAAGTTACGTTTTAAATGATTATAAATCCTGATAATCTCTCCTGTATCCATTTGGAGTGATAGTGATCTGGACACCCATTTGAGTGCTGAGTAACTGTCTACTTTTCTCTTCCTCTTTTTCATTTATGTATTACTGACAGTCAGCACCCCCCTCTAACTATACAGCCCTATGTTGCACATAGCTGTACATTATACAGTATGGTATACTAATATACAAATATCTACAATGAATATAGATACCGTATAATTATTAGGGGTTTTGTGGTCCTTTTATGTATCCCCTTTATTATATATCTACCGCTGACTTAAGCAGCACTGGTATTGGAGTGCGGTAAGGAGCAAAATTTTGCTCAACGCTCACTTCTAGTCTTTTAACAACGGGTTTCTGAAAACTCGTAATACCAGCGCTGTAGGTAAGTAAACGGTGAGACAAAACTGATCATTAGCACCGCATAGCCTCTAACGCAAAACTCGTAATCTAGGTGTAAGTGTGTCAGGGCAGATCTCAAGTTTAGACTAAGCTGTTACAACAGTACCACCGATGATATTATTCATCTGGTGTCAGCCCAATACTCAGTATTTATAGTGCCTATTTTGAGTAACAATTACAGCAGCTTAACGCAAACAACAGACAGCTCACAGCTTCAGCATATTAACCCTCAGTGCTGCGTCGTTGTAAGCAGATGAGGTACATAGAAATATATTATGCTATTTGTTGCATATCGCAACCAACATTAATTATACAGAAAAGTACCTTATAACAGAGTAACGGAGACACATATATACAGTGCCTTAGCAACAAGACAAACATTCATATATATTATTACTGCTGGACCCCCATAGAGAGGCTTGGACGCCCGTGATCGGGCGGTAAAATAGTACTGAAAAATTTCAACAAGTATTCTGATAATATTATACTGTGTCGGTTCTAGATTAGATAAGTTGCACTAGGAGAGCAAATTAAAATAAGAGGACCCCTGATGTGGCGTTTCTCTAACGCTTCCTCAGAGGGGGTATAGGCTGTGATGAACATACCATACGTACTTTGTGTAATGTTTTTGTTTTCGATATATCATTAACTACTGGATCTCTGTGAGCGGTAGGTATTTGAGCGTAGATGTGATATTTGTGGTGCTACGGAAACTTAGAATAGCAGCAATAGGGAAAATGAAGCGTTATGAGTCTTTTTCACTCATAACGCACAACTCATAATCTAGCCGCAACACAGTTATAATAATACACGTTTTACCTCTGTAATTACCTTGTATCTAAGCCTCTGCAAACTGCCCCCTTATTTCAGTTTTTTTGACAGACTTTCATTTTAGCCAATCAGTGCTCACTCCTAGGTAACTTCATGTGCGTGAGCTCAAAGTTATCTATATGAAACACATGAACTAATGCCCTCTAGTGGTGAAAAACTGTCAAAATATATTCAGATTAGAGATGGCCTTCAAGGTCTAAAAAATTAGCATATTAACCTCCTAGGTTTAGCTTTTAACTAAGAATACCAAGAAAACAAAGCAAAATTGGTGATAAAAGTAAATTGGAAAGTTGTTTAAAATTACATGCCCTATTTGAATCATGAAAGTTTATTTTGGACTTGACTGTCCCTTTAAAAATGATCTGGTTTCACGTGCACCAGACTCTTGAGCATGTAATAGGAGCAAGAATTGACATCTCAGGAAAACGCAGTGGTAAGATATGCAGCCTGTTATGTGTGTGTGTGTGTATATATATATATATATATATATATATATTCATTGATTGGAGTCCAGTGAGTCTGGTTTGTCCAGTGATTTAAATAACAAAATACCAAGAGTATTGCATTGAGCAATGATACTTTTTTATTTGACTAACTATGCATTTATAAATTGACACTTTTGAAAGTATAAATGTATAGTTAGTCCAATAAAAAAAGTATCATTGGTCAATGCAATACTCTTGTTATTTTGTTGTGTATATATATATATATATATATATATATATATATATATATATATACACATACAATATACTTACTTTAATTATGACTTGACCACTAAAATCATCTTTGCTTCTGAATTTATGATTATAATGCATACTTCAATAAATGAGAGGTTGACACATTTAAAACGCAGTTCTGGTTGTTCTCCTCTAGGTGGCATATTTGCTTTTCCTCCATGTCATCCAAGAGTAGAAGCTGGCTCACATGGAGATATAGAAATAATGATTGAAAACAGGCATGAAAATAAAAAAACAATAATTATATACTTTTGGACTTGTTGCATTGTTTGTTTGATACTTTTTGGAGATTGGGAAATTCATTTTGTTCTGCTGCTTTTAATTATATATTAAATTTGTTCATTGCCCATTTTCTCTTTATAATCAAACTGTTTTTATTAAACCTTTTTTTGCTGCTGGAATTTAAACAGCAGAATATATTCCAGGCCAGCGAGGCATCTGTTTTATAAGTTCGACAAGTGCCTGAGACAGATTTAACAGGCAGACTTTAACTTTTATTTTTTTACTAACGTTGAAAGGTTTGTAACTTTATTGAAATATCTGAATATATTTTATTGCGGCCCAGTATTACTTGCTTAGTTCAGATGTAGCGTGGAATGAGATAAGTTCTAAACTCTTAAGTCTATCCTAGGTTACCACTAAGTTCAGTGGTGCATTTAGCTTTATTTTCATTGTATATTTCTCAGAGACCAGTGACCCATATAGGGCCCATGCACTCCCACTAGACAAGCAGGGATCATTAATTTGTTATAAAAATTGAAAACATAGAAGTTGGAAGGCATCATGCCATAGAACTATAACTAAAAATGTGCTCCCCCTTTTAAATCCTGACTGCCCTAGGCACTGGCCTATTTGTTTAGCCAAAAAACAACCGTGACTAATCTAGAATACTGTTCTTTGTGGTATGATGATCTAAAACAAATAAAGGCATTTGGCGGGGTTCCTTAAATTAAATAAGTACCAGACATTAATGATTTTAGTTCCAGTGGTCTGCATTACTTTTGGATGTACTTAGTTTAACTGATCCACGATTATATCATTTAAACTCTCTTTAATTATGGTTTGCTTTTTTGCTTTGTTTTGTTTTGTTTAGGATAATCTTGCAATGCCCATGTAAAAAATGCAGTACATGGAGATCTGTAAGATTTGTATATTTTTCTCTAAGCTGCAGTTTGCATTTTGGCTTTAACATGGTTAAATACATTCTCATATTAAGTAAAGTTCAATTACCCTGTCTATTTCCTGTACTGTCAAGCCTTCCCTTGTTAGAATAACAGCGTCTTTTTATTTGGTAGAGTGCAGCATGATATTTTTGGCAGTACCATCACTTTTGACTAGCATAAATTTGTGACCTCAAGGGCAAGAAAAGTGAATGCTTGCTTCAGTCCGTATTATAAGTTTAACTTCCAGTATTGGTAAGTTTTAACCTCTGTATTTGTTCCAAAACATGAAATAATGTATGTGTCATTATTAAATACAATATATGATTATTGGAAAAGATTGTGGGAAAAAATATGGTATATTTGTATTAAGCCTTTTTACTGTTAATGTTTAAGCTGAAGTCTGTGGAAGCCCAGTTTCTGGACTCTTAGGGTCCGATTTATAAAGGCCCGAATGTGCCCCAATGCACCTTTTTCCGCACATGCCTTCAGGCTAGCCAGAAACAGGAGTTAAGAAGCCTTAACTCGTCCGCCACCTTTGAAGCGGCGAACAGCAATCAGCCCGATCGGATACAATCGGGTTGATTGACACCCCCTGCTAGCAGCTAATAGGCCTCGAATCTGCAGGGGGCGCTATTGCACAAGCATATGCTGTCGGCATTTATCGATGTGTGGCGGACATGATCCACTACATCGTATCTTGTCCGTCCGCAAAATAATAAATCGGCCCCTTAAACTTACTAAATAAACAATGTTGGGCTAAATTACCTAAAAAGTTTTGTAATGTGCTTAACAAAGATTTATATTTTTTAGGGTATCACACATCTTTCTTGACTTTGTGCATTATATTCACTAGTTAAGGCAGATTCCACCTATACCCACTAGATCTGATATTTATGGACAGGTTCTCTTTCTTTTTTATACTTATTTTTATCTTGATTTATTGGTTTATTTAATGTGATTTTTTTAGTCTGTAACCCTTTAAGGAAAGTCTCCCTTTCCTGCTTTATGCAGTGTCTTGCATTTATTTAGTATTGCAGTGCGTGACAACTTTTTAATATGCCTCACAGTTATTACTAACAAATTCCATACATGCCCTGACAACCGCATGATTATTAATTTCAAAACATCTGGATTCTGTGGGCTTTTAAGCTGATAAAAGCTTGCATAAACCTCAGAACTGCATAAACTTAAAAGGGGAATAATAAAATGAAATATCTGCAGTAATGCCTATGAACTGGTACCTATATATTAGTTACTGTTGTTGACCCTATTTACTAGGCCCATGCAGGGGTCAGCAACCTTGGCTCTCCAGATGTTTTAGAACTACATTTCCCATGGTGCTTAAGTGTCTTTAAGCTGCCTAAGCATCATGGGCAATGTAGTTATAAAACAACTGGAGAGCCAAGGTTGCTGATCCCTTTACTAGGGGTTTTTCTTGAAGTCATGGGTGGCAAACCTTTTTTTAATAGTGTCTGCCTATAATACCTTTTCTTAAAAAATTTAAAGGGAGGTTAAAATATTTTCTTTTAAATCCATACAGGATATAATGAATTATAACATAAATATTTAATAATAAACTAACTTTATAAGTGCTGAATTTTTCTTGACAATCCATATAATCTGAGAATAGACATAGATACTATTTTTAATCTCTAAAGCACCTGAACTCTTTTTCTTGACAATCCATATCATCTGAGAATAGACATAGATACTATTTTTAATCTCTAAAGCACCTGAACTCAAGGGTAACACGCATCCAGTATCTGCACCTACTATCCACTAGAACCAATAACCACCAGTACAAAATGTAATGTCCACTGTAAACATTCCCAACCATTACCTACCACATGTACCACCCACTGTAACCTCTGCTATTTCACCTTACACCACCTACTTATTATGTTGCCTTGTCAATTAATGTAATAATTATTATAACAATCAAATTTCAATGCAGCAATTACTTAATCTAAATGACAGTTTCAATATTTTCCCCATTGCCCAGCAAGAAAAAAAATCTGCAATTAGTCCTTTAATACATTTTATTATTATTATTACTATTAGGTAAGGATTGGAAACTGATTAAGAATTACAGAATCTTTTGTTGAGACTAAATACTGTTTTAGAGAGAAGATAGAAATGTGGAAGTGTTTAGCACTATTGAAGAAACCACTTCCCCAGCCCCCTGGCTAGTAGTCTCACAGTGCCTAATTCTGCAGGAAGCCTTGCCACCTTGTGACATCACCACGGGTGGTGACATCATAGAGCCTACAGGACATAAAAGAGTGATGGGAAAAGGGACTACAGTCTACTTTAACCATTTGCAGTGCAGGAGTCCCCAGGTTCCGTATCAGAAGTGGATATGGATGATGAACCTATGTTTGTCATCTGCACTGCAGAAGAGCTGTGCATGACAAGATTGCCTCGTCATGTGCATCTAACAGGTTAAAGAGACAGAAACAAATATCTTGCTTAACCATTTTCTTTACTGCTCAACAGACATTAAAGGGACATTAAGCACTAAATAAATGATAGTTACAATGATGGATTCAAAGAAAAGATTAGCCTTAGAATATATATTTATTTGCGGGTGTGTATTTTTTAAAGTTTGATTAGCTGTTTAAATATTGACAAAATAAGTATAAAGTGTTACGCCTAGATTTAGAGTTTGGCGTTAGCCGTCAAAACCAGCGTTAGGGGTTCCTAACGCTGGTTTTGGGCTACCGCTGGTATTTAAAGTCAGTCAGGAAAGGGTCTAATGCTCACTTTCCAGCCGCGACTTTTCCATACCGCAGATCCCCCTACGCCATTTGCGTATCCTATCCGATCTTTCAATGGGATCTTTCTAACGCCGGTATTTAGAGTCTTGGCTGAAGTGAGCGTTAGAAATCTACCGACAAAACTGTGCTCTAAAGTACACTAACACCCATAAACTACCTATGCACCCCTAAACCGAGGCCCCCCCATATCGCCGCCACTCTAATAAATTTTTTAACCCCTAATCTGCCGACCGCACACCTCCACAACCTACATTATCCCTATGTACCCCTAATCTGCTGCCCCTAACACCGCCGACCCCTACATAATATTTATTAACCCCTAATCTGCCGCCCCCAACATCGCCGCCACCTACCTACAATTATTAACCCCTAATCTGCCCTCCCTAACATCGCCAACCCCTAACTTCAAATATTAACCCCTAATCTGCCGACCGGACCTCGCCGCTACTATAATAAATTTATTAACCCCTAAAGCTAAGTCTAACCCTAACACTAACACCCCCTAAGTTAAATATAATTTAAATCTAACAAAATAAATTAACTCTTATTAAATAAATTAATCCTATTTAAAGCTAAATACTTACCTCTAAAATAAACCCTAATATAGCTACAATATAAATAATAATTACATTGTAGCTATTTTAGGATTTATATTTATTTTACAGGCAACTTTGTATTTATTTTAACTAGGTACAATAGCTAATAAATAGTTATTAACTATTTAATAGCTACCTAGTTAAAATAATTACAAAATTACCTATAAAATAAATCCTAACCTAAGTTACAATTAAACCTAACACAACACTATCAATAAATTAATTAAATAAACTACCTACAATTATCTACAATTAAACCTAACACTACACTATCAATAAATAAATTAAATATTATATTATAAAAATATTACAACAATTTTAAGCTAATTACACCTACTCTAAGCCCCCTAATAAAATAACAAAGCCCCCCAAAATAAAAAAAATGCCCTACCCTATTCTAAAATAAAAATAGAAAAGCTCTTTTACCTTACCAGCCCTTAAAAGGGCCTTTTGCGGGGCATGCCCCAAAGAATTCAGCTCTTTTGCCTGGAAAAAAAAACATACAATACCCCCCCCCCCAACATTACAACCCACCACCCACATACAAACAGGAAAACAGGTAAGTCTATCGCAACTCCTCCTCCTCAGGAAACGCACAGTGACTCTTGTTTTAAAAGTAGAAAAGTCTTTATTGGTAGTAGAAAGCAATTAAAAACAGGGAATGTGAGATACAACTCACAAATTCAATCATGGTGTTCCAGTATTGCAAGACACGGCAAACATGTTTCGTGTGGGGTCTCCACACTTGTTCACTGCTGTTGATTGCAAGCACTGGATACACCTTTTAAGGACAATCAATCACCAAGAATTACAAACATATGTGAACTTAACCCTGCCTGTACTAAAGATTGCCATATAGTGTACACAATCATTAAACATGTGAGAGGAAAATAAATTAGCTAACATTAAATATAAGTAGAAATATATTATATGATTTTAGTTGCATAAAGAATTATAATTTGTCAACAGAACAATAAAAATATATTTTTTCTCTCTTCTTTTCAAAGACTTGGAAAAACAAGGACCAATCAGATAAATAAGTTGACATCAGATTCCATATTTATACCAAGGGGGTGTCTAGTATTGAGAGTGAATATCCACTGAGCCTCCTTATAGCTCAGTTTATATTCCCTGTTTCCCCCCCTGGAGTGTTTTGGGATATAGTCAATAGCTTGAAATGATACTAGGGATGAATCAGCAGCATGCATATTTTTGAAATGCTTAGCGACAGGCGTGAAGACATCAGGGTTATCAATATCCCTGATGTGTTCAAGTGCTCTGTCCCTAAGCATTCTCTGGGTTTTTCCAACGTATTGGATCTGGCACCCCCTACAGGTCAAAAGATAAACTACAAAAGTAGATTTGCAGTTTAATTTGTGCCTGATCCGATATGATTTGTTGGAAACTGAGGGATGAAAATAATCACCCTCCATCACATAGTTGCAAGTTTTGCATATTCTTGATTTGCATCTAAAAAAGCCCATTCTCTGAGGTAACCAGGTACATGTTCTCTGTATTGACAGTTGTGAAGGAGCTACTATGTTGCCAATATTAATGGCTTTTCTAGCTACAAATTTGCAGGCGCTATTAGCCACCCTTTCCAAAGAAGGGTCAGTAGCAAGGATAGGTAGACTCTCCCTAATTAGGTTACAAATTTTGTTGAACTCAAGCTGTAAGGGGTGCTAAAAATTAATTTATCCCTACAACCTTCCTTAGTAGATGAGGTTTTATCAAGTTTCTTATATGTTAATAGCTGACTGCGTGGAATTTGACTGATTTGTTCTCTTGTGGATTTTAACAAATTAGGTGGATACCCACGTTCCTGAAGCCTCTCCTCCAAGATATCAATTTGCTCATTGAACATGGTATCATTAGAAAAGATTCTGCGTGTTCTAATATACTGACTTTTGGGTATAGCTTTTAGAACGTGTTTAGGATGGCAAGATTGAAAATTGAGGATGGTATTTCCACTAGTGGGTTTATGATATAAGTTAGTATCTACAGTCTTTGTAGATGTCTGAGCAGAAAGCTCAATATCCAAAAATTTAGTGTGTAATGGATGTTGTTCAAAGGTGAATTTAAGATTGACCTCATTAGTATTGATGTATTTAATGAAATCCTCCACACTAGTACCGTCCCCATTCCACACCAGCAACAGGTCATCGATGTAGCGTCCAAAATATATGATGTTGTTCTTATGAGGGTTGCCACCTCCATAGACGTGGAACAGCTCCCACCATCCCATATAGAGATTGGCATAGGAGGGGGCAAACTTGGCCCCCATTGCTGTTCCACGCCTCTGGAGGTAGCAACACCCCTCGAACAGAAAAAAATTATGAGTTAATAAAAATTTGATGGCCAAAATAAGGAACTGTTTAACCTCCACCGAATAATTGGAGTAATTATCCAAAATAAAGGACATCGCCTCGAGCCCCTGCTGGTGTGGAATGGAGGTGTAAAGAGAAACAACATCTATGGTCACAAATCTGTATGTGTCTTCCCATGTGATGTCCTGTACAGTTCTTAAAACCTGGGTGGCATCCCTAATATAACTCATAAGGCTCACCACTATGGGCTGGAGAAAAGAGTCAACCAGTTCAGACAAAGGCTCCAGAAGGGAATCAACCCCCAAGATGATGGGACGACCGGGGGGATTTTGAGCATCCTTGTGGAGCTTTGGATCCAACCCAAACCCCCCTTAAATAAACCTAACACTAAGCCCCTGAAGATCTTCCTACCTTGTCTTCACCACGCCGGGTATCACCGATCGGTCCAGAGGAGGCTCCGAAGTCTTCATCCAAGCCCAAGCGGGGGCTGAAGAGATCCATCATCGGGCTGAAGAGGTCCATCATCGGGCTGAAGTCTTGATCCAAGCGTCGGCTGAACAGGTCCATCATCGGGGCTGAAGTCTTCTATCAAGCGGCGGCTGAAGAGGTCCATCATCGGGGCTGAAGTCTTCTATCAAGCGGCATCTTCGATCTTCTTTCTTCCGGATCCATCTTCATCCCGCCGACGCGGAACATCCATCCTGCCCGACGACTTCCCGACGAATGACGGTTCCTTTAAATGACGTCATCCAAGATGGCGTCCCTCGAATTCCGATTGGCTGATAGGATTCTATCAGCCAATCGGAATTAAGGTAGGAAAATTCTGATTGGCTGATGGTATCAGCCAATCAGATTCAAGTTCAATCCGATTGGCTGATCCAATCAGCCAATCAGATTGAGCTCGCATTCTATTGGCTGATCGGAACAGCCAATAGAATGCAAGCTCAATCTGATTGGCTGATTCCATCAGCCAATCATAATTTTCCTACCTTAATTCCGATTGGCTGATAGAATCCTATCAGCCAATCGGAATTCGAGGGGCGCCATCTTGGATGACGTCATTTAAAGGAACCGTCATTCATCGGGAAGTCGTCGGGCAGGATGGATGTTCCGCGTTGGCGGGATGAAGATGGATCCGGAAGAAAGAAGATTGAAGATGCCACTTGATAGAAGACTTCAGCCCTTCAGGGGTTACCTTCTCTTCTGTGGCCAATTAAGGACAGTTATAAATAGGTCACTAGAGTTTGCAGCCAATGGCTGTGCAGAATATAACAGTGTTCTGCACTTCCATTTCTAGCAGGAACTGAAAAGCTCACAATTTCAGAATGGAATTATAGGAAAAGGGGACAAAATAATAATTAATAACTAATATATAAATAAATATTTAAAGTATACTGCAGAGTCTTTTTTATATTTACGATTTATCATTTTATATTACCATCTCAAAGGGTTTAATGTGCCTTTAATTAAAAGATACATAACATTAAAAATAAAATATAAAAACTAAAGAGAGAAAGTAACCAATGAAAAGAAGAATTATAAAGCTGTACTGCTCACTTTACTTAACAGCATAAATCATATAGTGCAACCTAGAAAGGGGGTTCTATATAAGAATAAAAAGAGAAAGAGGACTACACAAATGCAGTGCAGTCCAAAAGTCTAGGAAAAGCAGCACCTATAAGACAATACTTATCATATATAAAGGGAGGAGACAACATGCGCAGTCTGTGCAAAAAAATCATCAAATAAATGTATTCATTAATAACAACATATACACATAAAAACACATATAAGTCGGGGATCCCCATGAATAATAAAATGCAAAAATATAGCCAAGAGATTAACTCAAGTGGTGCACCACTGAAAATATGTAGCTGCCCCAAAGATTTGCTTGGAAAGGATGTGCAAAGCAAGAAAGCGTAGATGCATGAATATTAACAAGGCTCAGCAAAGCAATCAAATCCAGTAAAGTTCTCCAATTAGTGCTGCAAAGCATGTGGCACAAACAAAGAATGGTCAGCTTAAAGCAAAGAAAATGTTAAATCTTCAGATACTTGGCATATCCATGCATTTTCACAGTTAATGACCCTTCGTGTGGCATAGGTAAGTTAGATTCATTCATGTCAAAAAGCATGTAAATAGCTCAAAGTGCTGCACTTTCAGATAGTGTATGGGAAACACACGCATCCAGCATATGCTCCAGAAAACAGTCAATGAAATACTCATCCACATGCAGCTATGACACACAGCGACAGTCTCTCAAGCCAACAAAGGAAGGCAGAGTAGGGAGGGGATCTCCCAGACGAATGGAGGTAGCGACAAACCAGCGCGTCCCTGTGCGTGTTTCACTCCGTTCTCATGATCGCTCGGAGCTTCTTCCGGGTAATGACGTCACTCCTGCATGGTTGCTTTTTATTGGATATAGGTATCACATGGTCTTCATCAAAGTGCCGAAATTCTTAAAGAGCCTTTACGTTATCGCATCTACGCAACAATTCATGCAGTAAATAATACTGAGACTTATTAACTCTTGGATGGCTATTAAGAAACTGGACACTTGCAACCATATATAACCAGACTGTTAAAAATAAGTGAATATCAAAACATTGAACAACGGGAACAAAATAATCTTATATTAATTGATCAAAATAAATTATTAAATTTTAAGTAGAGGTTTTTCTCGCAAAAAATTGAGATCTTGAAGGGGAAAGCAAAAAAACTGCTTTTTATTTAAAAAAAAACGTAATTGTGCAGAAAATCAGATTAAGAAGGAGGTGAACTCTTTAGCCCATTAGGAATATCAAGGAATGTCCAAAGGTGCGGAGTCCCCGAAACACGCGTCGGAACCAGCAAGGACGCCATCACCTGGTCTTACCTGTGCTGTCGGAGCCACTCTGTGAGTTTGCTACACGGCGTGCTAGATGGAAAAAGCGAGATGGGATCAGTACGATAGCAGTCCATTTCCACACTGAAGATTTCTCCGGTGACAAGTCTCACGGTAATATTAGTCACACCAGCATTTGCCAATATAGGTTACACTATGTATCTCGTCTGTTCTGTCCCATATTGAAGAGCTTACTAATCACATATACGGCACCTGTAACCGATTGTTACAGTGTATCTCTATACATTGGGGCTGAACATAGAATACTGCAACGGAACTTCTTATGCTGTGTAAAAGTACTATTCCGTGAGTGAAAATAGACAAAGGGTGTTAGGTTGGATCTGCCGTCTGTATATACCTCGCTATAGCACTGCTGTTGATGTTTAAGAAATGTGGCGATTCACATGACAGTTCATACACAGGGACATTTAGAGACCCAACGCTGTTTTGTAACTAACACCTGATACGTTTAACATCATTATGTGTACACAAATGCTTCTGTAACTTACCTTACCTTGTCAGGATAGGTATAGTCCAGAGTTAGACCCAAATGCTAGAATGAGGTTAATAACACCCTAGCACAGTGAGTATATACCAGGACCTGACCCTGCGACAGCTGTAGTATAATATACTCACAGTAATAGACTGGAAGATGGCACAGCAGGGTCAGGAGAAGAAACTTTGTGTAGATAGGATTAATCAATAGAGTAATCAGGCAAGCGATGTTCAGCAACGTGTAATCAGGCAGGTAAGGTTATCCAATAGAATAGTCAGGCAAGCAATATCCAGTAACGTGTAATCAGGCAGGTAGGGGTTAACCAGTAGAGTAATCAAGCAAGCAATGTCCAGCAACGTGTAATCAGGCAGGTAAGGTTATCCAATAGAATAGTCAAGCAAGCAATGTCCAGCAACGTGTAATCAGGCAGGTAAGGTTATCCAATAGAATAGTCAGGCAAGCAATGTCCAGCAACGTGTAATCAGGCAGGTAAGGTTATCCAATAGAATAGTCAGGCAAGCAATATCCAGTAACGTGTAATCAGGCAGGTAAGGTTATCCAATAGAATAGTCAAGCAAGCAATGTCCAGCAACGTGTAATCAGGCAGGTAAGGTTATCCAAAAGAATAGTCAGGCAAGCAATATCCAGTAACGTGTAATCAGGCAGGTAAGGTTATCCAATAGAATAGTCAAGCAAGCAATGTCCAGCAACGTGTAATCAGGCAGGTAAGGTTATCCAATAGAATAGTCAGGCAAGCAATATCCAGTAACGTGTAATCAGGCAGGTAGGGGTTAACCAGTAGAGTAATCAAGCAAGCAATGTCCAGCAACGTGTAATCAGGCAGGTAAGGTTATCCAATAGAATAGTCAAGCAAGCAATGTCCAGCAGCGTGTAATCAGGCAGGTAAGGTTATCCAATAGAATAGTCAGGCAAGCAATATCCAGTAACGTGTAATCAGGCAGGTAAGGTTATCCAATAGAATAGTCAAGCAAGCAATGTCCAGCAACGTGTAATCAGGCAGGTAAGGTTATCCAATAGAATAGTCAGGCAAGCAATATCCAGTAACGTGTAATCAGGCAGGTAGGGGTTAACCAGTAGAGTAATCAAGCAAGCAATGTCCAGCAACGTGTAATCAGGCAGATAGGGATTAACCAATAGAGTAGTCAGGTAAGCAATCTCCAGCAACGTGTAATCAGGCAAGTATGGGTTAACCAATAGAGTATTGGTGTGTTGGGTTAATAAACTATGCGCTGTGGGGGTAAAAGCTAGGGAGTCTCGAAGAAGTAATCTCACAAACTTCAAAGTGGGGGTAAAATCTGGATTGGATGAGACTCTTAAGCGCTTGTGCTTAATTACCCAATAAGGAAAGATAGTCTTACTATGTAGTTGGATTCAATGAGATCTATTTATTTTTTAGAATTATAAATACATACAATAAAATTTAAAACAATAGAAATTGATTCTTAAAACAAATCTAACTGGTTGGCCAACCATACAGTGTGAATAAAATGATATAATATGTTTTCCAATCCCTGTATTATACAAACATATCTGTATATTTGAATTTTTGAATTTTGGTTCAATTGCAGATATTTTTTATGGATTTGATATAGTGGACTTGTGAAGAAGTATGGTATCCACAAAGAATATTCGCAATATTAATTCTTAATTACCATATTTACCATATTCGTTTGTTTAAAGCTGAACATACATAATTAAAATAGCGTCAATGGTATCAACAATATAATTAAAATAGCGTCAATGGTATCAACATTAGTAACAAATAATAAAAGTGAAACAAAAATAAAGTGATACAGTAAAAATCGTATAAGTTATGAAAGATAAAGTCTTTCTGCCGTGATCGTTAGAGTAATTGTTAATTGCTTTTTGTTAAAAGCGCTGTTGTTAAGTCCTCCGTGGGAATAGTATGTGCGGGCGTGCTGCAACACGTTTTTGTCTAATTGCTATATATATTGCGATTATAAGTCACTGTTAAGTAGTTTTGGTTATCTGTCCTTCACATTAACTTCCTTAGTTGGTGTAGGTATAATAAATCTTACCCGTTGTTTCTTTTGGGATACTTTGTTTCTGGTCTAGTTTCTTTTTGTACCCAATTCAATCTTTACTGTGATGAATGTGGATCGGAAGCCGGGATAGCCGCTGCCGGTGTTGTAGTGGTTTCAGTATGTCGAGTTGGTTTGTCTCTGCGATTACACACACTTGAAGAAGTAGATGCTGTGGTATTGTGGTAGTGTGCTTTAACCGTTAATCCTTTTGTCAGATGGCTGGGCTTTTTGCCCGGTTCAGGTTTTCAAAACCTCTTGAATTGTTGCGAATGTGTTCTGTTTAGATCCGTACTCTATTTGTTTCAGAGTATCTGATCTGCAGGTGTCCACAGGTTTCTTTAGGCCCAATTATTAGGTAAGGTATTTCAGTTGTTCTTGGCGGTCCTTTGAAAGGAGGACTACGTGCTTTGAAGGTTGTTCTTGAAAGATATTCTGAAGCGTTCAAGAACAACCTTCAAAGCACCTAGTCCTCCTTTCAAAGGACCGCCAAGAACAACTGAAATACCTTACCTAATAATTGGGCCTAAAGAAACCTGTGGACACCTGCAGATCAGATACTCTGAAACAAATAGAGTACGGATCTAAACAGAACACATTCGCAACAATTCAAGAGGTTTTGAAAACCTGAACCGGGCAAAAAGCCCAGCCATCTGACAAAAGGATTAACGGTTAAAGCACACTACCACAATACCACAGCATCTACTTCTTCAAGTGTGTGTAATCGCAGAGACAAACCAACTCGACATACTGAAACCACTACAACACCGGCAGCGGCTATCCCGGCTTCCGATCCACATTCATCACAGTAAAGATTGAATTGGGTACAAAAAGAAACTAGACCAGAAACAAAGTATCCCAAAAGAAACAACGGGTAAGATTTATTATACCTACACCAACTAAGGAAGTTAATGTGAAGGACAGATAACCAAAACTACTTAACAGTGACTTATAATCGCAAGATATATAGCAATTAGACAAAAACGTGTTGCAGCACGCCCGCACATACTATCCCCACGGAGGACTTAACAACAGCGCTTTTAACAAAAAGCAATTAACAATTACTCTAACGATCACGGCAGAAAGACTTTATCTTTCATAACTTATACGATTTTTACTGTATCACTTTATTTTTGTTTCACTTTTATTATTTGTTACTAATGTTGATACCATTGACGCTATTTTAATTATATTGTTGATACCATTGACGCTATTTTAATTATGTGTGTTCAGCTTTAAACAAACAAATATGGTAATTAAGAATTAATATTGCGAATATTCTTTGTGGATACCATACTTCTTCACAAGTCCACTATATCAAATCCATAAAAAATATCTGCAATTGAACCAAAATTCAAAAATTCAAATATACAGATATGTTTGTATAATACACTAAGTAACAGGGATTGGAAAACATATTATATCATTTTATTCACACTGTATGGTTGGCCAACCAGTTAGATTTGTTTTAAGAAACAATTTCTATTGTTTTAAATTTTATTGTATGTATTTATAATTCTAAAAAATAAATAGATCTCATTGAATCCAACTACATAGTAAGACTATCTTTCCTTATTGGGTAATTAAGCACAAGCGCTTAAGAGTCTCATCCAATCCAGATTTAACCAATAGAGTAGTCAGGTAAGCAGTGTCCAGCAACGTGTAATCAGGCAGGTATGGGTTAACCAATAGAGTAGTCAGGTAAGCAATGTCCAGCAACCTGTAATCAGGCAGGAAGAGGTTAATCAATAGAGTAGTCAGGTAAACAGTGTCCAGCAACGATATGATCAGGCAGGTAGGGGTTCAGGGTTCAGGATAAGAAGGCACAGGTTCAGAATAACACAGGTATAACTTGTACTCACTTAGCCAACGAGTGAAAACAAACAGGCACCGATGAGAGGAGACGCCGGAATAAGAAGGCCTCCTGACGTCATCAGAAGTGCCGACAGGAACAGGGTTGCTAAGCAACCAAGAAAGCGCTACCGCACTGAGACAGAGGCAGAAGAAAGCGATTAGCAGCTGAGCGATCGCGACAGTGCCCCCACCTCAAGGACCCCTCTGGGGAACACGAACAGGCTTTGAAGGATTCTGGGCGTGGAACTGTTTGATCAAGGCAGAGGCACGGACATGAGAAGCAGGTTCCCAAGAACGTTCAGTGATGGGATATCCCTTCCAATGGACCAAATAGTATAGACGGTTACCCCTTAATCTGGAATCAAGAATTTGACTGATCTCAAATTCTGAAGTACCATCCACAAGGAACGGAGAGGGAACTCTACATTTGGTGGAAAACCGGTTAGAGACTGCTGGTTTAAGAAGAGATATGTGAAAGACAGGGTGAATCTTCAAGTTGTCTGGTAAAACCACCCTGTAGGCAGTAGAACATACCTTGGAAACAATCCTGAATGGTCCGATGAATTTGGGGCCCAATTTAGCACAGGGTTGTTTGAGTCGGATGAATCTGGTGGAAATCCAAACCTTGTTTCCAGTCCGAAAAGAGGGCGCCTTCCGGCGTCTGCGATCAGCAAATCGTTTATACTTTCGAGTAGAGAGAAGAAGAATTTCCCGAATCTTCTTCCAGTGTTTACAAAGACTTCTCACTGTATGATCTGCTCCAGGAACTCCAGAACCTCCCGAAGACATAGGAAAAGTTCTAGGTTCGAATCCATAGGCTGCCTTGAAAGGAGAAGTCTGTAAAGAAGAGTTGAAGCAGGAATTGTAAGCTAGTTCTGCTAAAGGAAGAAGTTGAGACCAATTGGAGTGCTGATGATTAACATAGTGCCTGAGATAGGACTCAAGAGATTGATTTACCCGCTCAGTTTGACCGTTGGACTGAGGATGATGAGCAGTAGAAAGAGATATGGTAACTCCAAACTGTTTGCACAGGGATTTCCAAAATCTTGAGACAAATTGAACTCCTTGATCAGAAACGATGTCCAAAGGAAAACCATGTAATCTGGTGATATGGAGAATAAACAATTCAGCGAGTTTCTGGGCCGATGGTAATCCAGTTAATGGAACAAAATGAGCTGCTTTGGAAAACCTATCTACCACCACCCATATGGTCTTGTTTCCGGCAGAATTAGGAAGATCTGTAATGAAGTCCATGGAAACATGAGACCAGGGATAATACGGAACAGGCAAAGGTTGTAAGAGACCAAGAGGTAAAGATGAAGACTGTTTATTTGAGGTACAGGAATGACAAGCTGCAACATAATCCTTGACATCTTTGCCCATGGAAGGCCACCAGACATGTTGTTTGAGTCTCCACAAAGTATTACGCACTCCAGGATGTCCAGACAGAACATTATCATGAGCCCAACGAAGAAGTTTTAGGCGGAATTCAGTAGGTACAAACAAGATCCCAGGAGGTATGTTATAAGATGAAGGAACAGAAGCTTGAGCAGACTGTAATGCTTGTAAAGGAAACGTAGATAACTGAGCCAGAACTTTAGCAGGGCGGAGAATGGGTTCAGAATCCAGAAATGTAGAATCAGAAGCCAGAAATTGTCTAGACAAAGCGTCTGCTTTCGTATTCTTAGAGCCAGGAATATAAGAGAGGACAAAATTAAATCTGGAGAAGAACAGAGCCCATCGGGCTTGACGTGAGTTGAGGCGTTTGGCAGTATGAAGATACAGAAGATTTTTATGGTCTGTGAGTATAAGAAATGGTTGAACAGTGCCTTCCAGCAGATGTCTCCATTCTTCCAAAGCCATTTTAATAGCTAACAGTTCTTTGTTACCAACGTCATAATTCAGTTCGGAAGTATTGAACTTCTTGGAGAAAAATACCACAGGAAGGATCTTGCTAGAAACAGGATTCCGCTGAGAAAGTACTGCCCCAGCATCAATCAGAGAAGCATCCACTTCAAGAATGAATTGGAGAGTCGGAACAGGATGGCAAAGAATGGGAGCCGAAGTAAATGCAGACTTTAGAGATTCAAATGCCTGTAAGGCTTGATCAGACCAATGCTTGCAATCCTGACCCTTTTTAGTAAGAGCAGTAAGGGGTGCCGAGATGTTAGCAAAGTCCTTTATGAACTTACGATAGTAATTGGCAAACCCCAGGAACCTTTGAAGAGATTTTAAGGAAGTAGGTCTAGGCCAATCTAGAATAGCCGACAGTTTGTCAGAATCCATCTTGAATCCAGACGGTGAAATAATCTAACCCAGGAAAGGAATAGATTCTTGATGAAAAGAACACTTTTCAAGCTTGACAAAGAGAAAATTTTCACGTAATCTCTGGAGTACTAATGTAACATGATGAATGTGATCCTGTACAGTCCGGGAATAAATCAGAATATCATCAAGATAGATAATAACGAATTGATTAAGATAGTCTCTAAATATTTCATTAACAAAATGTTGAAAAACTGCAGGGGCATTGCATAACCCAAAAGGCATAACTAAATATTCGTAGTGTCCAAACCTAGTGTTGAAGGCAGTTTTCTACTCGTCCCCTTTACGAATTCTGACCAAATTATATGCCCCACGAAGATCCAATTTGGTAAAGATGGAAGCACCCTGGAGACGATCAAATAATTCGGGAATCGGGGGCGGAGCCAGCTCTGTGTCTGAACGGTTGCATGATCCCACAGCTCCTGATATCTATTACTTATAATTACTTATTAGACCGTTTAGCTCAGCTATTCTGATCTTCACAAGGCACCTCATAACCTATGGTCCCTAACTGAGAAGATTGAAAACTGTGAGACATGGTTAGGTGCGTCTACCCGGCGAGATCTTGCAGCACTATCTGCTAGGGCCTCTGAAGGCAGCCATATTTATACTCCATGAGGGAACATACACACGAGTAAAGATTTCCACACAGCTTTGACTGAAAGCTGATGGACCGTAAGTAGCTGGGGCCGCGACTAGTCCTGCAGCACTAGTCCTTCACTTGAGACACCTAAGCTCTGCAGCCGACTCTACAAGGTGACAAGAGAGCCTCATAGGCGTGAGGACATCCACAAAATCAACATGACGTCCTGCGGTGACTCTGTATCTGCCGTTATACTCATGGACATTAAAGAACATTTTAAGATCCTAGCCATGGAAGTCTCAGCGCTATTTGCCTCTAAACCCAACACCCCGGAGGTGGCTAAATATCAATCGAAGACCCTTAAGCCTCAAGAGGAGAACTCACCCTTCCAGACGAACAGCCCTGAGTCTCTTGATGCTGGGCCTCACTTCCCTCACGAAGTTGTTCGTGCGAACAAGTTAACTATAGCGGAGGTGTGCTATAATACCCACCAGCTTTTACCCCAAGCCGACATCAAGACTTTAACTGGAAACGAGTCCTTCTGCACCTATGAGCTGTTAGTCTGGATGTCGGGTAAACCGCATTATGACAGCCTCCTTATTTATCACCCATTACTCTCAGTGACCGGTATGGTTAATTATAGGTACGATCAGGCTATAAAGAGCCTTGACATTTTGATGTTCAGTAATCTGATCTGCTCTGCTATGAGTGTCCCCCTCAGGGACAAGAAGAAGGATCACATATCTCTGCCTATATCGCAAGCTCGGAACATGAGGTCAGCTGGATCTCACGAGTCAGCTGTCAGTCATTGCATTAATTTAGTGAGAGGTCCTTTTGATCCGGGAGGCTACTTACTTTATTTTCGGCCAGATCTGCAGGATGCGGCTGAGAGTCTGTGATGCAACCGGACAGTTATGGTATTACAGATGAACCTGAATGTGAAATCTAAGTAACTTTATTTGTCTCTCATGGCACTTTGAGGCTCTGACATATTGACAAGACAGTTTCTGGTCATAGGTGTTTATGGGATTCACTACTGTAACGATTCTATTATGACTTGTTATTCACTGCTCTGTGCTGTGAAGGTAGATCTCATGCTCATACCACTCATTACCTGCTGAAAACTGGTGTATCTAGTGCATAAACCATTCCCTTACCAGTATTCTACTTTATTAGCCCCTACTGCCTTTTGTATGATATTTGACAGCACTTGCATTATTTATATTTTACCTATACTACCTTAAGCCACACTGCTATTGATTCTGTACGAGAAATGTCTAATATCCTAACAAAATATGTCACAGGTCATGTTCTGTATCTGCATCAGTCACCTACTTAGATGCATCAAGGGCTTATTTCCTAGAGCTAGTACATGCTGGCATGCTGGATGCACTCTATCTCTCCATATATGATCTAGTGTTTCTATGGAGGTCTGTTATATTTTTGTGCATGATCTTGTATATAGTATAGCCATTTATAGTTAAGCAGTGAGGGTTACTTTTATTCAGGTTATCATAGTTAGAGAAAGGCCAATATTAAATCTACATTATACCATACCTTACTCTGATAAAATGGTTAACCACCCAGATTACTCCATATAAGATAATCATAAGCCTCTACTATTTAATAGTTTAATATCTTATTTCTCTCTCCTACATTGGTGTTTGGTTACTGATGCAATATAGTTCAATGAGGTCTTGCAAGGACCCTTCTTACTTCATTAACTGTGCTCTTTTATATGATTGTTCTCTTGCGACAAATCCTATATTTAGTTATGGCTGAACAGTTATCTAGCATTACAAAGTTTACTGTTGACATTGCATTCTCTATGGTGGTGTATTGTTTAAAGACCTAATGTGAAAAGATATACACTCTTTAATCTGACACAATTTACAGTAACCCTTATAGGTTGCTCCCATACTTCTTCCTACTATAGCTATTCATATTACATTGTAAGGAATCCGAATCAATACAACTGTACTGGAGAGTTAGAGAGCTTTACCATAATATGTGATATCCTAACTTAATCCCCCCAAAGTATTAATAGAGAGTATCTTCACTAGCAGTGTTTTCGAAAATTTAGAGACCCAATATTGATAATCACCATCCTGATTTGCTAACTAGCTCCGCCCCCCCCATCCCCCTAATCCCCCCCCCTTATTCCATTATGAGCGGCTTTTGCCCGCTGCATCCCCTCCCCCATTAAAACTACTAAACTAACTCCCCCTGGCCCTATCAACAACTGAACAGATACTTTAGTTTACAATCTCTATGGCTCAGAGAGGACCACTTAAAACCATAAAGCTAACTCCCCCCTGGCCCTGATAATGCCTGAACTGTTATCTTAGTTAAATTTATTTCTTTACCGGGCACAGGGAGGACCATTTTTCTTTACGTTACTTTTATGATACCATATTATAACCATATTGTAAAACTGAAGTCTCCTAATTGATAGCCCAAATTGTATAATAATGTTGAAGATGTGTGGATACATAAGGCCTTTTCTGCTTGGTTTCTTTTTTTTTCTATTGCAATCCTTCTTTACTAAAGCTGTGTGTACACTCATATGTAAATGTTTCGGGGCATACCCAATATGTTGTATTTATGTATGACTTCAATAAAAATTGATTTAAAAAATAAAAAATAAAATAATAATTCGGGAATGAGAGGGAGTGGATAGCAATTCTTGATTGTAATTTGATTAAGAGCTCGATAATCAATGCAAGGACGAAGACCTCCATCTTTCTTTTCCACAAAGAAAAAACCTGCCCCTACTGGAGAAGATGAAGGACGGATAAAACCTCGGGCCAGATTATCCTTGATATATTCCTCAAGTGAAACATTTTCTTGACGAGAAAGTGGGTAAGTTTTACCCTTAGTTAGAGGTGCTCCTGGTAATAAGTCAATGGGACAATCAAAGGTCCGGTGAGGAGGTAATACTTCAGCATCTTTTTTAGAAAAGACATCACAAAAAGAATGATATTGTTCAGGCAAAGAATCAGGAATGTCTAAAACTGCCACAACAGTACTAGAAGTTTTGGGAGCAGTCTGTAGACACTGTGTGAAACAAGAAGATCCCCAAGCAACAAGCTCTCCTTT
The DNA here is from genome assembly GCF_027579735.1 of Bombina bombina. Taxonomy (NCBI): domain Eukaryota; kingdom Metazoa; phylum Chordata; class Amphibia; order Anura; family Bombinatoridae; genus Bombina; species Bombina bombina. The sequence goes on along the minus strand of NC_069504.1, from coordinate 534,640,870 downwards.
AGACCAGGAAAAAAATGGATCATGTAGTTGAAGCCAAGGAAGTCCCAGAATGAGAGGAAACTGTGGGGAAGAGATTATGTCAAAGCAAATGGTTTCGGAATGAAGTACTCCTACAGACATGAGAAGTGGAATGGTAGAATGTCGAATGAAACCAGAACCTAAAGGTTGACCACTGACAGTAGTGACCTTAATTATTTGGCTCTTGGAAAGCAAAGGAATACGAAAAGCATTGACAAACTCCGAATCCATAAACATTCCTGCAGCTCCAGAGTCGATGAGTGCTTGAGCCTGAAATTTGGTGTTGCCAAAGCGGACAGTAACTGGAACAAACAGCTTGGGATTGAGGGAAGAAAAAGAACTTCGGCTTAACTCAGTCCCTCTTCCTGGAGTTAAGCCCTGGCTTTTACTGGACGAGTTGGACAATCTTTTAACATATGCCCCTTAATACCGCAGTAAAGACATAGTCCCAGATTACGCCTTCTGAGACGTTCAGCTTCGGATAATTTAATAGCACCAACCTCCATGGGTTCACTTGACTCAGAGATAGAAGTATTTGGAGAAGGAAGTTTTGGAGAATGAGGCATAGGACGAAAGGAAGATCTGATAAAGGATCTTCTGTTACGGTCACGTTCATGGAGACGCTCAGAGTAACGAGCATCAAGCTTGATACATAAGTTGATAAGATCTTCTAGAGAATCGGGAAGATCCCTATAAACCAATTCATCTTTCAAACGATCACAAAGACCTTTACGAAATGCTGCACGCAGGGCCCCATGATTCCACATAGTTTCAGCAGCTAAAGTCCGGAATTCTATAGCGTATTGTGCTACAGAAAGAGATCCCTGTCTTAAATCTAAAAGTCCTGCTTCAGCCGCCGCTGATCTACCAGGTTTATCAAACACAGAAGAAAATATAGATACAAAAGTGTCAATATCCTGGAGCAAAGGATCATCCTTTTCCAACAGTGGAGAAACCCAAGCCAGGGCTTTACCCTTCATTAAAAAGGTGATCTTGGAGGAAGAAGAAACAAACATCTGAGGATTATTTCTGAAGTGAAGGCGGCACTGATTAAGAAATCCTCGACAGTTTTCAGGATTGCCGTCATATTTATCCGGTAGTGGAATTCTAGGAATAAATTGTTCTGCAGGTTGTGGCGGATTAAACGCAGGGTTAGAGCTGGCCGCAGGAACAACAGGTGTTGCAGAGACTTGAGAAGGTGGAGACAGATTATGCAAGAGAGCAGTTATTTGATCCAATTTAGAATCCAGGGATTGCAGGTGTGCAGAGTGGGTTCCAAGAAGCTGTCCCTGTAGAGCCACAGCTCTGGATAACTCACCAGGGTCCATTATATGGCCTGTTTGTAATGTCAGGATAGGTATAGTCCAGAGTTAGACCCAAATGCTAGAATGAGGTTAATAACACCCTAGCACAGTGAGTATATACCAGGATCTGACCCTGCGACAGCTGTAGTATAATATACTCACAGTAATAGACTGGAAGATGGCACAGCAGGGTCAGGAGAAGAAACTTCGTGTAGATAGGATTAATCAATAGAGTAATCAGGCAAGCGATGTTCAGCAACGTGTAATCAGGCAGGTAAGGTTATCCAATAGAATAGTCAGGCAAGCAATATCCAGTAACGTGTAATCAGGCAGGTAGGGGTTATCCAGTAGAGTAATCAAGCAAGCAATGTCCAGCAACGTGTAATCAGGCAGGTAAGGTTATCCAATAGAATAGTCAGGCAAGCAATATCCAGTAACGTGTAATCAGGCAGGTAGGGGTTAACCAGTAGAGTAATCAAGCAAGCAATGTCCAGCAACGTGTAATCAGGCAGATAGGGATTAACCAATAGAGTAGTCAGGTAAGCAATGTCCAGCAATGTGTAATCAGGCAAGTATGGGTTAACCAATAGAGTAGTCAGGTAAGCAGTGTCCAGCAACGTGTAATCAGGCAGGTATGGGTTAACCAATAGAGTAGTCAGGTAAGCAATGTCCAGCAACCTGTAATCAGGCAGGAAGAGGTTAATCAATAGAGTAGTCAGGTAAACAGTGTCCAGCAACGATATGATCAGGCAGGTAGGGGTTCAGGGTTCAGGATAAGAAGGCACAGGTTCAGAATAACACAGGTATAACTTGTACTCACTTAGCCAACGAGTGAAAACAAACAGGCACCGATGAGAGGAGACGCCGGAATAAGAAGGCCTCCTGACGTCATCAGAAGTGCCGACAGGAACAGGGTTGCTAAGCAACCAAGAAAGCGCTACCGCGCTGAGACAGAGGCAGAAGAAAGCGATCAGCAGCTGAGCGATCGCGACACCTGTGATTCAAAGTAACATGGATTACAAATACTGAAGTTTACAAATATTTAAGTATCTTGGGTTATCAACTGACATTACAACTCTTGAAGTAACCAGAACACACTATTGAATGCTTCACACAGTATCTGGACTTATATGTAATGACTTTACTCCAGCAGTTTGGACACAGTGAAAGTGATCCTTGTTTTTCATAAATACAGTTTTTTCTTGTTACTCCTTGCAGTTACACTGTCACAGGATTTTTGACAGGCAGTGTGACAGGTGGTGCCGTTCTTTTTCACTCCCTGGGGACGCCCTGGGGGTGTGTTTTTCGTTTTGTGTTGATTATATTATTTAGTATATTATATGGTACGGATGTGTTTGGTGGATGGGGTTTGTGTGGATATGAGTGAGCTTACTTCTTGCCCATTCCGGTGTTATTCCAAATATGTTTTCTTCAGAGCATTGTAGTATAATAAAATATTGATATTTAAAAAATTTATTCTAAGAGTCATTGGCTGGGATTATTGAGTATTTATTATTATTGAGTCAAGGACCGACTCCATCCAGTGCCTGAGCATATTGTATTTGGTGGTTGGTGCGGTCACTTTTTATATTTGCATATCTTTTATCATGTTCATGCCCCTTATTTTATATAGGGAAAACGTACAAAGAATTCCATTCACGCATAACGGAACATCGAGACGACATTAAGGACTTTAATATTGACAGCCCAATTGCAAGGCATTTTGCACAGCATCATAGGTCCAAAACTGATAATTTGTTGGTATTGAATCAGTAAAAAACAGTAGGAGAGGAGGTCATATTGATACAATCCTTCTCCAAAATGAGACTAGATGGATGTATAACCTTAAAACCTTGTCCCCTAAAGGGCTAAATGAAAAGTTGGAGTTCGCCTCCTTCTTAATCTGATTTTCTGCACAATTACGTTCTTTTGAAATAAAAAGCACTTTCTTTGCTTTCCCCTCGAAGATCTCAATTTTTTGCGAGAAAAACCTCTACTTATAATTTAATAATTTATTTTGATCAATTAATATAAGTTTATTTGTTCCCATTGTTCAATGTTTTGATATTCACTTATTCTTAACAGTCTGGTTATATATGGTTGCAAGTGTCCTGTTTCTTAATAGCCATCCAAGAGTATTATTTACTGCATGAATTGTTGTGTAGATGCGATAACGTAAAGGCTCTTTAAGAATTTCGGCACTTTGATGAAGACCATGTGATACCTATATCCAATAAAAAGCAACCATGCAGGAGTGACATCATTACCCGGAAGAAGCTCTGAGCGACCATGAGAACAGAGTGAAACGCGCACAGGGACGCGTTGCTTTGTCGTGGCCTTCATTCGTCTGGGAGATCCCCTCCCTACTCTGCCTTCCTTTGTTGGCTTGAGAGACTGTCACTGTGTATCATAGCTGCATGTGGATGAGTATTTCATTGACTGTTTTCTGGAGCATATGCTGGATGCGTGTGTTTCCCATACACTATCTGAAAGTGCAGCACTTTATGCTTTTGACGCGCTTTTTGACATGAATGAATCTAACTTACCTATGCCACACGAAGGGTCATTAACTGTGACTATGCATGGATATGCCAAGTATCTGAAGATTTAACATTTTCTTTGCTTTAAGCTGACCATTCTTTGTTTGTGCCACATGCTTTGCAGCACTAATTGGAGAACTTTACTGGTTTTGATTGCTTTGCTGAGCCTTGTTAATATTCGTGCATCTACGCTTTCTTGCTTTGCACATCCTTTCCAAGCAAATCTTTGGGACAGCTACATAGTTTCAGTGGTGCACCACTTAATTTAAGCTCTTGTCTATATTTTTGCATTTTATTATTCATGGGGATCCCCGACTTATATGTGTTTTTGTGTATATCTTGTTATTAATTAATAAATGTATTTGATGATTTTTTGCACAGACTGCGCATGTTATCTCCTCCCTTTATATATGATAAGTATTGTCTTATAGGTGTTGCTTTGCCTAGACTTTTGGACTGCACTGATTTGTGTAGTCCTCTCTCTCTCTTTATGCTTATATAGACCAATGAAAAGAGGTCCTGAATGGTCAGAGAGGCAAGTGACCAATCAGCAAAGTTGCACTAAACATGTATAGCCAAGTATGTAACTATTCCTCTTCTGTGATCTTTGATGCAAAAGTAAGAGAAAGTATTCCAACTGAAGAAACACACCATGATGAAGAGTCCTAAAATAATGAGAGTTATCAACACATAAGAGAACCATTTATAGGGCAGTTATATCGGAGATTTAGTTGAGAAGCTTGAATATTTGATAGGAGATGGTCTAAATTGCTGGATATTTATAAGACTAATCAGCAGCATTTAAAATATCTTAAAGAGCGGGCCCATGTCTAGGCAGCAGCCATGACTGGTGATCAATTCTTGTTAATCGGCTGATTATCTAAGAAACATCTATACTAGACATGAACATATAAGGATGTATTACTGTTAGCTGAACTATTTGATATTTGCCTTGCCATCAAAAATATTCCCCAACGTCGATCTGAACTGTTATGGTCTGAGGCGACGGCCTATCATGAGGCCTTAACACTCCGCACCCGGTACCCAGGTCAAAACGGAACTGCACCATCATTAAAAGCAATGGCAGGACCTTTGCAAAGATTTCCTGTGTTTCTATGTGTACTATGGAGCTCCAGCTACAAGAATTTTAAGCAGCTGTGCTCTTATTGGAAAATCACTATACAAAACTTGCTCATTGATAACCACTTTCATTCTGGACCGGTTCCTATGCAATTTGAAGTTAAAGCATTGGATTTCCCATCCCTTCATATTGAATTGATGTCGGAGAGCGAAGACGCAATTCTCAGATGGGGAGCTGTAACTAAATGAAAGGAGGAGGATGCTCACTCTATGTCCTCCCAGGAGATGGATAATCAAGACCTTCCTGCACCATAAGTGTATCAACTCAATAAAAATATAATAAAAATAAAATATATCTTGAAGAGCAGCCGATTTAATAAAAGTTTGGTAGCAGCTACACCTCTAATGGAAAGAGAGCAAAAAGAGTCTTCCACGCCTACCCGAGACCTATTTCCCCCACCTGCTAATTGTTGTAGAAGTGACAGGTAAGGAGGAACACAAATTGATTAGAAGATACATTTTGTGTAAATTTATGAGTTCTAGATTAAAGTTGAAAGATCTTTTGTGTGAAATATGACACCTTGAGGGGGAAACATTTTGGCATTATAATCAATTGATCTGATACACGTTTGCAAGAAAGTAGGCACGGTAAAGGCTAATTTAACTGAAAGTTGATTAAAAGACAAGTTTTCATTTGAGGGCCATGTTTCAAAAGGTTTAAATATTAAAGTGATTGTAAAGTTTAATGAATTAAAGCCCAGTGTCAACAAATAATCTTAAAAACAGGGGCACTTTAATTAATTAACGTTTACAAAGACGCTTATTTTTTAAAATACCATTTCATTATGGAAAACATAACACCGATCCTCTGCCCGCATCTCCTGCTTTTTTTAGGAGATCAATGACAAAAAAAAATATGGATTTTGAATCCGGCTTCCTCCAATCATTGCTTGCCAACCTTTGGCGTCCAGCTAGTGGCGAATGCAACGATTGGAGGAAGCCAGATTCTAAATCCATATTTGGGCTTTTTTATTCTATACCGTTATGTAGTTGAGTTTCAAATATGTATCTTTGAGTGTTTCTTTTTTTTAATTATTTTTGCTCATAATACTTTGAATTTTAGATTTGAGTTTTCATTAGAGGCCTGGGTCTCACTTCTATATAGAGTTGTGATTTTTTTCATATTCTATTTAGGCTTTTCTAGAATGATAAAAGCATCAAACATGCATATTAATATTAACGCAGCAATGAAAATAAATCTAACATGCTGATATTAATGTGTTGTTGTGGCCAATAATATTAAGCTCTCAGTATAATTAGATACAATGAAATGTGTTGAAGAGCCCTAAGGATGTCTAGCTATAGTCTAGGTATAGTCAAGTAGAATCAGTATGGTTTTATGAATGATAGATTACACCAAAGGTATCAAATTAGTTTCTCTCAGTAAGTGAGGGGGTGTACAATGATAATTTGTTTCCTAATACTTTAAGTAAACACCATAAGCGTTTGGTGTTTATTTTCCTCATAAGCGTTTGGTATTTATTTTCCTCATAAGCGTTTGGTGTTTATTTTCCTCATAAGCGTTTGGTGTTTATTTTCCTCATAAGCGTTTGGTGTTTATTTTCCTCATAAGCGTTTGGTATTTATTTTCCTCATAAGCGTTTGGTGTTTATTTTCCTCATAAGCGTTTGGTGTTTATTTTCCTCATAAGCGTTTGGTATTTATTTTCCTCATAAGCGTTTGGTGTTTATTTTCCTCATAAGCGTTTGGTGTTTATTTTCCTCATAAGCGTTTGGTATTTATTTTCCTCATAAGCGTTTGGTGTTTATTTTCCTCATAAGCGTTTGGTGTTTATTTTCCTCATAAGCGTTTGGTGTTTATTTTCCTCATAAGCGTTTGGTGTTTATTTTCCTCATAAGCGTTTGGTATTTATTTTCCTCATAAGCGTTTGGTATTTATTTTCCTCATAAGCGTTTGGTGTTCATTTTCTTCTTTCCCAAATATGCAGCCACCATCATGATGTCCTCATTTTTAATTTTCTGTGTATGCTTTGGCAGTGATTTTTATTTTCCTGTTGAGTTGAGTTCTAATACCAAAATAAATTTTAACTACTGTATAATTAGGGACTGGAGTGTAACACTGATTAAGAAAAACATAGTGTTCTTTATTTTTCTCAGCAGTTTATTTCTACTGAGCATACTCAAAATGTATCAAAATAAGGAACTTAAACCTATGTTTGTTTTTTCACTTACTACTAGACAATAAATATATTTACAAGCCAAATTTCATAAAGATAGTGCTGTGTTTTTTTCTTCTTCTCTGTATGTTCCTTGTATCGTTTTCAATCTTAAAAGATAGGAAAAGGAACCCCTTTTCAATGCCTCATGACTCCAAAATACTTAAGCATTTCAAGTCACTGATAGTGCCCAAAAACAGGGTTTAAAGGGAGCTTAAAAACGTTTTGCTTTTGTGTAAAAATGTTGTAACCTTTTTCCCAAAATGCTGCAAAAAAAAAAATATATTTTTTTTACACAAATGCAAAAAAAAAGTGATTTCACAAGCATCACTAAAACATTCACAAGATCATCACCATTATAAAACGGTATCTTTATTGAATCCAAGTAAAAACATTTTAGAAAATTGACATAGGCCTAGATTACAAGTGGGGTGATACATTGGCCTCTAGTTATCAAGCCATCAACCTCAAATACGCTGGAATTCCGCAGCGTATTTGTGGCGAGGCTGATTCGCCTAAGTTATCAAGCCCTACACACCGGCAAAAGTAGAATATTGTGACGTAAGATTCGATCCGCCGGACTCAGTCTGACACAGATCGATTCTTACGTCACTCCAGATGTTCCGAACACAAGTTTGGCACAATCTGACTACTTTTGCTAGTTATCAAAAAACTAGCAGGTACGCTCGGCACTTTTTCGGCCCAGCGTACCTGGTTTTCAATCCGCCGTCCTGGAGGTGGCAGATCCCATAGGAATCAATGGGAGTCTGACCATAGCGAAAGTTCATGTTCGCTGCTGCCCGACATCCCATTGATTCCTATGGGAAACGTTTGCTCCTAACACCCTAACATGTACCCCGAGTCTAAACACCCCTAATCTGCCCCCCTACACCGCCGCCACCTACATTAAACATGCTAACCCCTAAACCGCCGCTCCCGGACCCCGCCGCAACTATAATAAATGTATTAACCCCTAAACCGCCGCTCCTAGACCACGCCGCAACTATAATAAATGTATTAACCCCTAAACCGCCGCTCCCGGACCCCGCCGCCACCTATATTAAACTTATTAACCCCTATCCTGCCCCCCCCTACACCGCCGCAACCTATAATTAAATTATTAACCCCTAAACCTAAGTCTAACACTAACCCTAACACCCCCCTATCGTAAATATTAATTAAATAAATCTAAATAAATATAACTCTTATTAAATTAATTATTCCTACTTAAAACTAAATACTTACCTGTAAAATAAGCCCTAAGATAGCTACAATGTAATTAATAATTACATTGTAGCTATCTTAGGATTTATATTTATTTTACAGGTAACTTTGTATTTATTTTAACTAGGTAGAATAGTTATTAAATAGTTATTAACTATTTAATAACTATCTAGCTAAAAGAAATACAAAATTACCTGTAAAATAAATCCTAACCTAAGTTACAATTAAACCTAACACTACACTATCATTAAATTAATTAACTACAAGTAGCTTCAATTAAATACAATTAAATAAACTAACTAAAGTACAAAAAATAAAAAAAAATAAGTTACAAAAAATAAAAAAATATTACAAGATTTTTAAGCTAATTACACCTAATCTAAGCCCCCTAATAAAATAACAAAGCCCCCAAAATAATAAAATGCCCTACCCTATTCTAAATTACAAAAGTTAACAGCTCTATTATCTTACCAGCCCTTAAAAGGGCCTTTTGCGGGGCATGCCCCAAAGTATTCAACTCTTTTGCATGTAAAAAAAAATACAACCCCCCTTCAACATTAAAACCCACCACCCACATACCCCTACTCTAACCCACCCAAACCCCCCTTAAAAAAATCTAACACTAACCCCCTGAAGATCATCCTACCTTTAGCCGTCTTCAGCCAGTCGACCACTGATGAAACAGAAGAGGACATCTGCAGCGGCCAAAGTCATCATCCAAGGGGCGCTGAAGAGGTCTTCCATCCGATAGAAGTCTTCATCCATGCGGCGTCTTCAATCTTCATCCATCCGGAGCGGAGTGGAGCCTTCTTCAAACGAGCCGACGCGGAGCCATCCTCTTCCAACGACGCCTACCCGACAAATGGATATTCCTTTAAGTGACATCATCCAAGATGGCGTCCCTCGAATTCCGATTGGCTGATAGGATTCTATCAGCCAATCGGAATTAAGGTAGGAAAAATCTGATTGACTGATGCAATCAGCCAATCAGATTAAAGTTCAATCTGATTTGCTGATCCATTCAGCCAATCAGATTGAGCTCGCATTCTATTGGCTGTTCCGATCAACCAATAGAATGCGAGCTCAATCTGATTGGCTGATTGCATCAGCCAATCAGATTTTTCCTACCTTAATTCCGATTGGCTGATAGAATCCTGTCAGCCAATCGGAATTTGAGGGACGCCATCTTGGATTACGTCACTTAAAGGAATATCCATTCGTCGGGTAGGCGTCGTTGGAAGAGGATGGCTCCGCGTCGGCTCATTTGAAGAAGGCTCCGCTCCGCTCCGGATGGATGAAGATTGAAGACGCCGCATGGATGAAGACTTCAATCGGATGGAAGACCTCTTCAGCGCCCCTTGGATGATGACTTTGAACAGAAGGAACAAAAGAGGACATCCGCAGCGGCCAGTCAGCTGGCTGAAGACGGCTAAAGGTAGGATGATCTTCAGGGGGTTAGTGTTAGGTTTTTTTAAGGGGTGGTTGTGTGAGTTAGAGTAGGGGTATGCGGGTGGTGGGTTTTAATGTTGGGGGGGTTGTATTTTTTTTTACATGCAAAAGAGCTGAATACTTTGGGGCATGCCCTGCAAATAGCCCTTTTGTAATTTAGAATAGGGTAGGGCATTTTTTTTTATTTTGGGGGGCTTTATTATTTTATTAGGGGGCTTAGATTAGGTGTAATTAGCTTAAAAATCTTGTAATATTTTTTTATTTTTTGTAACTTAGTTTTTTTATTTTTTGTACTTTAGTTAGTTTATTTAATTGTATTTAATTGTAGCTACTTGTAGTTAATTAATTTAATTTATTTAATGATAGTGTAGTGTTAGGTTTAATTGTAACTTAGGTTAGTATTTATTTTACAGGTAATTTTGTGTTTCTTTTAGCTAACTATTTAATAACTATTCTACCTAGTTAAAATAAATACAAAGTTACTAGTAAAATAAATATAAATCCTAAGATAGCTACAAAGTAATTATTAATTACATTGTAGCTATCTTAGGGTCTATTTTACAGGTAAGTATTTAGTTTTAAATAGGAATAATTTATTTATTTATAGTGTAGTGTTAGGTGTAATTGAAACTTAGGTTAGTTTTTATTTTAAAGGTAAATTTGTCTTTTTTTTTTATCTAGGTAGCTATTAAATAGTTAATAACTGTTTAATAGCTATTGTACCTAGTTAAAATAAATTTAAATTTGCCTGTAAAATAAAAATAAATCCTAAAATAGCTACAATATAATTATTAGTAATATTGTAGCTATATTAGGGTTTATTTTATAGGTATTTAGTTTTAAATAGGAATAATTAATTTAATAAGAGTTATATTTATTTAGATTTATTTAATTAATATTTAAGATAGGGGGTGTTAGGGTTATTGTTAGACTTAGGTTTAGGGGTTAATAATTTTATTATAGGTTGCAGCGGTGTAGGGGGGGCAGGATAGGGGTTGATAAATTTATTATAGGTAGCGGCAGAGTAGGGGGGGCAGATTAGGGGTTAATAAGTTTAATATAGGTGGCGGCGGGGTCTGGGAGCAGCGGTTTAGGGGTTAATACATTTATTATAGTTGCGGCGGGGTCTAGGAGCGGCGGTTTAGGGGTTAATAACTTTATTTAGTTGCGGGGGGCTCCGGGGGCGCCGGTATAGGGGGTAGAACAGTGTAGTTTAGTGTGGGTGCTTAGTGACAGCTTATCAATAAAGCTGTAAAAAAGCCGAAGAGCAGCGAGATCGGATGTGTGATAACTATCACAGTCCGCTGCTCATCGCCCCGTACTTGGTGCGCGGCTTTTTGACAGCTTTTTTGATAACTTTGGCGAGCGTATTCAGGTCTCCGGCGGCGATGTGAGGTGAGCTTAGGCGGGCGTATTGGGGCCGGCGAAGGCAGGTAAGTAGACACGTTGATAACTAGAGGCCAAAGTAATTGCTCATAAGCGCTAACTGTGCTCAAGGAAAAAAAATAGCACTCCCAGGTTAGCGCTGGTATTACAAGTTTGTATATTGCGACTTCACTTACTTGCCTCTCCCCATAGACTTCTATGGAGTGCACTAAAGAAAGTCTTTTCTATTTATTGCTCACGTGTTTATCTAAAACTGTGCTAGATCAACTACACTAAAGCCTAAGGTGCGTTAGGGATACTTAAAATTAATTTGTTCTTCACTTAGAAGAAAATGTCCTTTTTATTTGTAACTATACAGTATATATATATATATATAAACAAAATAACAAGAGTATTGCATTGAGCAATGATACTTTTTTTATTGGACTAACTATACATTTATAAGTTGACAATACTCATTATTGCTTTAAACTTGATAAAGGAAGGAACTCTTCCGAAAGCTTGTCATCTTATAAATGTATAGTTAGTCCAATAAAAAAAAGTATCATTGCTCAATGCAATACTCTTGTTATTTTGATATCTAATTCTCTGGACTAACACGGCTACTCCAATCAACATATAAATAAACAGATATATAGATATATACTGTATGTGTGTATGTATATATATATATATATATATATATATATATATATATATATATATATATATATATAAAAACATGTTATTCCTAGGAATTTTTATGTTTTTATGGGGGTTTTTTGTAAATATTTTTTTATTGAGGTTTAAGATAAAGCATACAAACATAGTTTCAAAATTTTACAACAGTCATAGATATCAATATCCAGTGCTTAGTATATTTCATATTGACATATACAAGTCAGAGAAATGTAGTATTATATGCTATACAAAAACAAGAAACAGTAAGCTAGATTATGAGTTATGAGCGCTATAGGGATTTTAACGACCGCAACAAAAGCGGTGTTATTTCACCTCCCTATAGCGCTGCTATTACAGGTTTTAAAAAAGCAGGCTTGCGCAGGCGATATGGTTGCGTTGAGCTCCATACCACACCCAAATACAAGCGCTGCTTTGACGTGCTTGTGCACGATTTCCCCAAAGACATCAATGAGGAGAGCCGGCAAAAAAAAAGCCTTACACCTGCGATCACGGAATGAAAAGCTCCATAGAGCAGCCCCAATTATGTCTATGGGGAAATAAAAAGTTACTTTTAAACCTAACACCCTAACATAAACCCCACGTCTAAACACCCCTAATCTGCTGCCACCAACATCGCCGACGCCTGCCTACAGTTATTAACCCCTAATCTGCCACCCCCAACACCGCCGCCACCTAAATAATGTTATTAACCCCTAATCTGCCGCTCCCGATGTCGCCGCCACCATACTAAAGTTATTAACCCCTAAACCTCTGGCCTCCCACATCACTGCCACTAAATAAATCCATTAACCCCTAAACCTAACCCTAACCCTAAACCTAACCCTAACACCCACTAACTTTAACATAATAAAAATATAGCTAAATTAAATTTACAATTATTAACTAAATAAACCTATTAACCCCTAAACCGCCAGCCCCCCAACAAGCTAAATTAAACTATATTAACCACTAAACCTAACCCTAAACCTAACCCCCCCTAACTTTAACAGAATTAAAATACAGCTAAACTAAAATTACAATTATTAGTTATTTGACAAACTATAGGGCCACTTTTGGACCCTTGGTGTATGATATCAAACTAAAAGTTAAAAATCTTTAAAGATACCCTCTTTTTCACCCTCATCTACAGGATATGCTGCATTTGGACCTTAATTAACTGTATTGCCTAATCTAATGTAAGGAATATATGAATTTTAAATCTGTAACATTAAGCAAACTATAGGGCCACTTTTGAACCCTTGTTGTATAATATCAAGCTAAGAGATATTACTCTTTAAAGACTATTATATATCTAGCAGTAAACTATAGGGACAGTTTAAATCCTTGGTATATGATAACAAACTAAAAGATAAAACTCTTTAAAGACTATGGTATTCAACAGTTATGAGATGATTATAGTTATATAATAGTAGGAGTGTTTTCAGATAAATTTGTGTATGTAAATGAATTTATAGTAGAATATATTAAAGGCAGATTTTTTAATTTTATCAAATTTCCTATCGGCTAGATTACGAGTTGTGCGTTAGGGTAAAAAAGCAGCGTTAAAAGGTCCTAACGCTGCTTTTTTACGCCTGCTGCTATTACGAGTCTTGAAGGTTTAGGGGCAACGCACACTTCTTTGGCCTTACCGCGAAACAACTTACGTAAATTTCGTAAAGTCTATTTTCAATGGGACTTCCATAGCGCCGGTATGACGGGTCTGTCCTGGGAGGCCAAAAAGTGAGCAGTACACCCTACCCTGTCAAGAGTCCTAACGCATTTAAAAGTCAGTAGTTAAAAGTTTTATGGTACAACGCTGTAACATAAAACTCATAACTAAAGTGCTAAAAAATACACTAACACCCATAAACTACCTATTAACCCCTAAACCAAAGCCCTCCCGCATCGCAAACACTATAATAACCCCTAATCTGCCGCTACGGACAACGCCGCCACCTACATTATACTTATGAACCCCTAATCTGCTGCCCCCAACATCGCCGCCACCAACATTATATTTATTAACCCCTAATCTGCCGCTCCCAATGTCGCCGCCACTATAATAAACATATTAACCACTAAACCACCACACTTCTGCCTCGCAAACATTAGTTAAATAATATTAACCCCTAATCTGCCATCCCTAACATTGCCGCCACCTACCTACATTTATTAACCCCTAATCTGCCGCACCAACGTCGCCGCCACTATATTATAGTTATTAACCCCTAAACCTAAGTCTAACCCTAAACCTAACACCCACTAACTTAAATATAATTTAAATAAATCTTAATAAATATTACTATCATTAACTAAATTATTCCTATTTAAAACTAAATACAGGGAATGCAGAATTATTAGGCAAGTTGTATTTTTGAGGATTAATTTCATTATTGAACAACAACCATGTTCTCAATGAACCCAAAAAACTCATTAATATCAAAGCTGAATAGTTTTGGAAGTAGTTTTTAGTTTGTTTTTAGTTATAGCTATTTTAGGGGGATATCTGTGTGTGCAGGTGACTATTACTGTGCATAATTATTAGGCAACTTAACAAAAAACAAATATATACCCATTTCAGTTATTTATTTTTACCAGTGAAACCAATATAACATCTCAACATTCACAAATATACATTTCTGACATTCAAAAACAAAACAAAAACAAATCAGTGACCAATATAGCCACCTTTCTTTGCAAGGACACTCAAAAGCCTGTCATCCATGGATTCTGTCAGTGTTTTGATCTGTTCACCATCAACATTGCGTGCAGCAGCAACCACAGCATCCCAGACACTGTTCAGAGAGGTGTACTGTTTTCCCTCCTTGTAAATCTCACATTTGATGATGGACCACAGGTTCTCAATGGGGTTCAGATCAGGTGAACAAGGAGGCCATGTCATTAGATTTTCTTCTTTTATACCCTTTCTTGCCAGCCACGCTGTGGAGTACTTGGACGTGTGTGATGGAGTATTGTCCTGCATGAAAATCATGTTTTTCTTGAAGGATGCAGACTTCTTCCTGTACCACTGCTTGAAGAAGGTGTCTTCCAGAAACTGGCAGTAGGACTGGGAGTTGAGCTTGACTCCATCCTCAACCCGAAAAGGCCCCACAAGCTCATCTTTGATGATACCAGCCCAAACCAGTACTCCACCTCCACCTTGCTGGCGTCTGAGTCGGACTGGAGCTCTCTGCCCTTTACCAATCCAGCCACGGGCCCATCCATCTGGCCCATCAAGACTCACTCTCATTTCATCAGTCCATAAAACCTTAGAAAAATCAGTCTTGAGATATTTCTTGGCCCAGTCTTGACGTTTCAGCTTGTGTGTCTTGTTCAGTGGTGGTCTTCTTTCAGCCTTTCTCACCTTGGCCATGTCTCTGAGTATTGCACACCTTGTGCTTTTGGGCACTCCAGTGATGTTGCAGCTCTGAAATATGGCCAAACTGGTGGCAAGTGGCATCTTGGCAGCTGCACGCTTGACTTTTCTCAGTTCATGGGCAGTTATTTTGCGCCTTGGTTTTTCCACATGCTTCTTGCGACCCTGTTGACTATTTTGAATGAAACGCTTGATTGTTCGATGATCACGCTTCAGAAGCTTTGCAATTTTAAGAGTGCTGCATCCCTCTGCAAGATATCTCACTATTTTTGACTTTTCTGAGCCTGTCAAGTCCTTCTTTTGACCCATTTTGCCAAAGGAAAGGAAGTTGCCTAATAATTATGCACACCTGATATAGGGTGTTGATGTCATTAGACCACACCCCTTCTCATTACAGAGATGCACATCACCTAATATGCTTAATTGGTAGTAGGCTTTCGAGCCTATACAGCTTGGAGTAAGACAACATGCATAAAGAGGATGATGTGGTCAAAATACTCATTTGCCTAATAATTCTGCACTCCCTGTACTTACCTGTAAAATAAACCCTAAGCTAGCTACAATATAACTAATAGTTACATTATATCTAGCTTAGGGTTTATTTTTATTTTACAGGCAAGTTTGTATTTATTTTAACTACGTAGATTAGTTAGTAAATAGTTATTAACTATTTACTAGCTACCTAGTTAAAATAAATACAAATTTACCTGTAAAATAAAACCTAACCTAAGTTACAATAACACCTAACATTACACTACAATTAAATAAATTAACTAAATTAAATAAATTAAATAAATTAAATTAAATTAGCTAAAGTACAACCCCCCCCCCCCCCACTAAATTACAGAAAATAATAAACAAATTACAGAAATTTAAACTAATTACACCTAATCTAATAGCTCTATTAAAATAAAAAGCCCCCCCAAAATAAAACAAAACCTAGCCTAAACTAAACTACCAATAGCCCTTAAAAGGGCCTTTTGCGGGGCATTGCCCCAAAGTAATCAGCTCTTTTACCTGTAAAAAAAAAATACAAACAACCCCCCCAACAGTAAAACCCACCACCCACACAACCAGCCCCCCAAATAAAATGCTATCTAAAAAAACCTAAGCTCCCCATTGCCCTGAAATGGGCATTTGGATTGGTATTGCCCTTAAAAGGGCAGTTAGCTCTTTTGCCGCCCAAACCCTAATCTAAAAAATAAAACCCACCCAATGCATCCTTAAAAAAACCTAACACTAACACCCTGAAGATCAACTTACCGGGAGAAGTCTTCATCCAAGCCCGGGCCGAAGTCCTCAACGAAGCCGGGAGAAGTCTTCATCCAAGCCGGGCGAAGTGGTCCTCCAGATGAGCAGAAGTCTTCATCCAAGCCGGGCAGAAGTGGTCCTCCAATCGGGCAGAAGTCTTCATCCAGACGGCATCTTATATCTTCATCCATCTGGCACGGAGCGGCTCCATCTTCAAGACATCCGACGTGGAGCATCCTCTTCTTCCGACGACTAAAACAGAATGAAAGTACCTTTAAGTGACGTCATCCAAGATGGCACCCCTTAGATTCCGATTGGCTGATTGAATTCTATCAGCCAATCGGAATTAAGGTAGAAAAAATCCTATTGGCTGATGCAATCAGCCAATAGGATTGAAGTTTTAACCTATTGGCTGATCCAATCAGCCAATAGAATTGAGCTCACTTTCTATTGGCTGATTGAAACAGCCAATAGCATGCAAGCTCTATCCTATTGGCTATTTGGATCAGCCAATAGGATTGAACTTCAATCCTATTGGTTGATTGCATCAGCCAATAGGATTTTTCTAGTTTAATTCCGATTGGCTGATAGAATTCTATTAGCCAATCGGAATCTAAGGGACGCCATCTTGGATGATGTCACTTAAAGGTACCTTCATTCTGTTTTAGTCGTCGGAAGAAGAGGATGTTCCGCGTCGGATGTCTTGAAAATGGAGACGCTCCGCGCCGGATGGATGAAGATAGAAGATGCCGTCTGGATGAAGACTTCTGCCCGTCTGGAGGACCACTTCGCCCGGCTTGGATGAAGACTTCTCCCGACTTCATTGAGGACTTCGGCCCGGCTTGGATGAAGACTTCTCCCGGTAAGTCGATCTTCAGGGGGTTAGTGTTAGGTTTTTTTAAGGGTGTATTGGGTGGGTTTTAATTTTTAGATTAGGTTTTGGGTGGCAAAAGAACTAACTGCCCTTTTAAGGGCAATGCCCATCCAAATGCCCCTTTCAGGGCAATGGGGAGCTTAGGTTTTTTTAGATAGTTTTTTATTTGGGGGGTTGGTTGTGTGGGTGGTGGGTTTTACTGTTGGGGGGGTTGTTTGTATTTTTTTTACAGGTAAAAGAGATGATTACTTTGGGGCAATGCCCCGCAAAAGGCCCTTTTAAGGGCTATTGGTAGTTTAGTTAAGGCTAGGGTTTTTTTTTATTTTGGGAGGCTTTTTTATTTTAATAGTGCTATTAGATTAGGTGTAATTAGTTTAAATTTCTGTAATTTGTTTATTATTTTCTGTAATTTAGTGGGGGGGGTGTTGTACTTTAGCTAATTTAATTTATTTAATTGTATTTAATTTAGTTAATTTATTTAATTATAGTGCAGTGTTAGGTGTTAGTGTAACTTAGGTAAGGTTTTATTTTATAGGTAAATTTGTATTTATTTTAGCTAGGTAGTTATTAAATAGTTAATAACTATTTAATAACTATTCTACCTAGTTTAAATAAATACAAACTTGCCTGTAAAATAAAAATAAACCATAAGCTAGCTACAATGTAACTATTAGTTATATTGTAGCTATCTTAGGGTTTATTTTACAGGTAAGTGTTTAGTTTTAAATAGGAATAATTTCGTTAATGATAGTAATATTTATTTAGATTTATTTAAGTTATATTTAAGTTAGTGGGTGTTTGGTTTAGGGTTAGACTTAGGTTTAGGGGTTAATAACTTTAATATAGTGGCGGCGACGTTGGGGGCGGCAGATTAGGGGTTAATAAATGTCGGTAGGTGGTGGTGATGTTAGGGATGGCAGATTACGGGTTAATAATATTTAACTAATGTTTGCGAGGTGGTAATACGGCGGATTAGGGGTTAATATGTTTATTATAGTGGCGGCGACGTTGGGGGCAGCAGATTAGGGGTTAATAAGTGTAGGTAGGTGGTGGCGACGTTGGAGGCGGCAGATTAGGGGTTATTAAATATAATGTAGGTGTCGGCGATGTTGGGGGCAGCAGATTAGGGGTTAATACATATAATGTAGGTGGCGACGGTGTCTGGAGCGGCAGATTAGGGGTTAATAATATAATGCAGGTGTCGCCAATGTTGGGGCAGCAAATTAGGGGTTAATAAGTGTAAGATTAGGGTTGTTTAGACTCAGGGTTCATGTTAGGGTGTTAGGTGTAAACATAACTTTTATTTCCCCACAGGAATCAATGGGGCTGCATTACTGAGTTTTACGCTGCTTTTTTGCAGGTGTTAGATTTTTTTTCAGCCGGCTCTCCCGTTGATTCCTATGGGGAAATCGTGCACGAGCACGTTACACCAGCTCACCGCTGACTTAAGCAGCGCTGGTATTGGAGTGCGGTAATGAGCAACATTTTTCTCAACGCTCACTTCTTGTCTTTTAACGATGGGTTTCTGAAAACTCGTAATACCAGCGCTGCAGGTAAGTGAGCGGTGAGACAAAACTGCTCGTTAGCACCGCATAGCCTCTAACGCAAAACTCGTAATCTAGGTGTATGTTATTTAACTTTATTACAATCCATGCAGTATTTGAATTTCTAATAGCTTTAAGTGCCCTCTCTACCAGTATGTGTGTATTTTGTGTACTTAGTCCTATCTACGAAGGAGATTTTTTGAGAGCGGCTTTTTAGATATTTTAATTTAGCGCTTTGTTTTCCCCAATTTTTAAACAAATATATTATGGACATATTTGAAGATAAATGTATCTTCCTTTAGGGCAATCTGGTCTTCTATGGCCGCTATATGGATGATCTCATTTTTATATGGGATTGGTCTGTTACAGAAGCACATAAGTTTGTCACTCATTTAAATTCGAATGATTTGGATTGGAATTCACATCCAAAATTGATCCAGATAGTATTGAATACTGAGATCTAGAATTGTTTTGGGATCAGAAGGGCCAACTAAAACACACTTTAAGTCTGTAGATACTAACAGCTATTTGAATTATCATAGCAACCACTGCAAACCATGGAAAACCAATATTCCATATAGCCAATTTTGTAGGATATGTAGAAACTGTACTAATCTAGCCTCTTTTAAGGAGCAATCTCATGTATTATTTGAGAGATTTAAAGAAAAAAACATCCAGTAGATCTAATACAAGAAAGTAATGAGAGAGCTAGAAATATTGAAAGAATAGCATTATTTTCTAGATCCAAACACAGAGATAGTACAATTTATGATACTAATACAGACAATTTTAGGTTTATAACCCAATACAATACCAACCATAAAGAAATTAATAAGATTTTACAAAAACATTGGTTTATACTAAAAGGAGATTCCACACTAAATGGAATAATAGGAGATAGTCCTATCTGTAAATTTAGAAGAGCCCCTACTTTGAAAAATAAATTAGCTCCAAACAAAATTGTAATGAGTAAAAATAAGGAATGGCATTCTAAATCGAAAGGTTTAACACCAATACATAAACTCATTTTGAATCCAGGTTTCTATAGATGTAACAAGAAAATATGTGGTCTCTGTGAATTCAATCCAGATCTCAGAAAAGATTATTTTCTCCACTAGTACAAAAGAACGTTATTCCATTAAGAATCACTTTACATGTGACTCCCAGTTTGTCATCTACCTTCTAGAATGTGTTTGTAGAGCCCAATATATTGGGAGGACTTCCAGACCCCTCAGAAAAAGATAGGAGAACATATGAGAAATATAAAGACACCTTTGATGACACATAGTATCCCCAGACACAGTGTTGATACCAAAATAGTAAGAGTGACACTTTCAACATTTCCCCCATTGAACAGATCAACAATTCTTGGGGGAATAATAGATTTATTCGTTTACGCCAAAGGGAGACATTATGGATCTGGAAAATGAAGACCCTGTGTCCCTTTGGATTAAACAAAAACATTGATATGGCAGCTTTCAATTGAATTAGGATGGGTTGTGTCTCAGGATATCACCCCCTCACAGCACGGATATCTATTATATCATTCCATATCCTTCCATATTTCCATATCATTCCATATTTCTCTATAACAATTTAATCCAATTTATTTTATTGCATTTTATTGCAGTTCATCCCATACCACACATATGTTTCAGATTAACCACCCTTTCATTCTATCAGTTGTAGAGTTGTACAGGGTTATCTTTGTCTTATTGTTAAACTGCATTATCTATATCACTTTTGGATTTATTTGGTAATATAGCAGCTCATATTCCAATGGTAGACTCCTATATTTATCATCCTTGGATTTATCCTTTTGTTTGATAGACTTAATAATTATTTATAGGTTTTCATCGATTTATATATTTTGTTTGTATGGATTATACTTTGTATGCTATTCCTTCATCATTGTTATAACCACTATTGTTTTCTATATATAGTGTCTATTTTTTGATAGTATTATCGTATACATTTGTCTATGCATCACTTTTGAGGTAGTTGCATTTATATCCCAATCCTCCTCAGTTGGTTACTTTCCAGTGCTACAAGGGAAACCCCTGAGACGCCAACGATGGCTGGAGGGACGTTTGTATCCTGGCCTACAATACCAGACGGAGGGAGCTTACTGAACGACTTTTAAGGTTCAGAAGGCGTGTTAGCACTATTCTTTAATGCCACTCAATTTGTGAGTATAACATCATTGCTCCGATATCTGCCATCTGTTTGTCAGTGATATTGCACCATAGCGGCTCCTTCTTTTCTCTTGTATTCCTGTCAACTTTTTCTTTACATATTAATAGTAACATAATTTTTTATCTTGTAATTTGACATGGTTTTGAAAAGATTAATTAATTTGATGATTTGGCTCCATTTAAATGGTACAGTATATGGGCTCCGTTTATGAAGCAGCAGACTCTGCTTCGGAAGCCTGTTTTTTTCTGGCTCGCCTGAAACGTAAGTTAAGAAGCAGCTGTCATATTTGCGCACATTTTTCCATATAGTAAAGTTAGGCAGTTATATAAAAATAGAAAAAAAATTAAAATTAGGCGTGTATATACAAATATATGGCGGTCAACAAAAATAGTCTTCCTTGTAGAAAACAAAAGTCCCATCCAGTTTATATCATTAAAATCTAACTTTTATTAAGTGATATTGTAAAAAACTAAATTGTACAGACCTGGATTGAGTTCTAATAGTTGTACTTTGTACTATAGTAAATACCTCCGACTCCCACTGTTGCGTCACTAGACGCGTTTCGCCGAAGCTTTCTCAATAGTGACTTACAGAGTAAGCTAAACCGCCAACCTTTAAACACCCCTCTGATCATGTGACGACCATTTACAAAAAACATAAGCCTTGTTTCAGTTAATATTTTAGCCAATATTAAGAAGACAATGTTATTGCTCAATTGTTGCTAGGTAGATTTTCTATCAACATAGTTGAATTTTTTCAATATCTATCGCAACATTGTGTCTACAATTCTATTCACAAAGTATACAACAGAATAGTATATAGAATCGTTAACATATATAAGAGCAAAACTATCCGCTTTTCTCTTAGTAATTTTAAAAACTATATATACAATATACAATTTAAAATAAGATAAATAGAGAGGATGTGGAATAGTGAGAGTCAATGAACAAAAGGCAAAAACACTTTGTCATTTATGATGGGGCAACGACATATGATCATTTATCATGCAGATAGAGATAGGGATATTGTATCCATGGTGGGAATATATTTTCATATGTCTAAATATATAGCAGATTCTAAAAGTAACCACATTGATCTACTTGTGTTAATCCGCTTTCTCCAAAGAAGGAAAAATAAAAGCATGATTACACCAGGATACAAATTTTGCCACTAATGCACTAAAAGGGAAGGTCACTATATCTAGTTCTCAATTAGATGATCGATTTTTAAACTTTTAAGTTATATAATTTTTATAATTCTCTAATGTATATAGATTTCTACCTTTAGATTAGTTTTTGTTTTTTGGATGTTTACAGATTTTTTAGTTTCATGTTCTTAACTTTATATATAATTATCCTAGGAAAAGATCGACATCCCATCTGGCATTTATGCCTTTGGGTTCTTTTGTTTGTAGGAAAAATATCCCCTTAGTCTCCTTGAATAATACATTTTTAAACCTGTTACCTCCTCTTGGAGAGCTGTGTATATAATCAATTGCCTGTATCTGAAAAACTGCTTCAGGATTGGGATGCATACAAAAATGTTTCGCTACTCTAGTCCTTGGCGGGTCTGCCTGTATGTCATTTAAGTGCTCTCTAGCGATATCTTTTAACATACGACTAGAGCACCCTACGTACTGCTTGTTACATAATGAACATGTAATAAGATATACTATGAACATTGATGTGCAATCTAAACGATACCTAATTTGGTAGGTCTTTTGTGTACTTGTGGAGCTGAAAGAGTTCCCTGTCTTTATGAATCTGCATGTTAGACATGGATGATGTCCACATTTAAAACAGCCCTTTTTACTAAGCCAATGTTCTTTTGTAAGTTTTTATCAGGTCCCGTATATACATATTCGATCAATCCATCACCCAATGTGGGAGATCTTCTAGCTATATAGCGACAACCTTCAGACACAATTTCATTAAGTTTAGTATCTGTTAGATTATTTTTCCCTATATTTGTAATTTTTCTAAACTGCTTACTATATGTCGTAATGAAATTAATGCCTTTGTATTTATTAGACTGTTGGTTTCTGTGGTTGTGTTTTTTGTTACTATTTCTAGTTTTAAGTAATGATTTCCTATTTATGCCTTGTACTTCACTCTGAATCTTTTTGAGCTTATTGATATTATATCCTCTATCCACCAATCTTGATATCAATTCATCTGAATGTTTATCATAGGCTTGTAATGTTGAACAGTTGCGCCTGATGCGTATAAGTTGACCCTTTGGTATTCCAGCCTTAACATGTGTTGGGTGGCTAGAATCTGCACGTAGGATGGTATTCCCAGTTATTTATTTTCTATATAACTCCGTTACAACCTTTTTCTGTGTCTCATCTGATGACAAACTAATATCTAGATATTTAATAGTGTTCTTCTGATACTCCCAGGTGAATTTGAGATTATAGTCATTATTATTTAAATAGGAGAGAAATTCCTGCGCTATTTCTTTCCTTCCTCTCCATATAAACAACAAATCGTCTATATACCTAGTATACATGACAATACAACTTAAGAAAGCATTGTTAGTGGAAAATATATATTGTGATTCAAACCATACTAAAAATATATTTGCGTACGAGGGGGCAAATTTTGCCCCCATCGCCTTACCACATTGCTGGATGAAATATTTCCCATTGAATTGAAAGAAATTGTTAGTTAGTAAAAAAACTTAAGACCTCTGCAATGTAGTCTATTAGACCTTCTGGATATGTGCTGTATATGCCTAAGATGTAACGCACAGCCTTTAGGCCTAACTCATGCGGTATACATGAATATAAGGAACTGACATCTACAGTCAGCTATGCCTGCTCATCTCCCCAACTTTCATTTCTTTCATGTAATTAGCAAGAGTCCATGAGCTAGTGACGTATGGGATATACATTCCTACCAGGAGGGGCAAAGTTTCCCAAACCTCAAAATGCCTATAAATACACCCCTCACCACACCCACAATTCAGTTTTACAAACTTTGCCTCCTATGGAGGTGGTGAAATAAGTTTGTGCTAGATTCTACGTTGATATGCGCTCCGCAGCAAGTTGGAGCCCGGTTTTCCTCTCAGCGTGCAGTGAATGTCAGAGGGATGTGAGGAGAGTATTGCCTATTTGAATGCAGTGATCTCCTTCTACGGGGTCTATTTCATAGGTTCTCTGTTATCGGTCGTAGAGATTCATCTCTTACCTCCCTTTTCAGATCGACGATATACTCTTATTTATATACCATTACCTCTGCTGATTTTCGTTTCAGTACTGGTTTGGCTTTCTACAAACATGTAGATGAGTGTCCTGGGGTAAGTAAATCTTATTTTCTGTGACACTCTAAGCTATGGTTGGGCACTTTATTTAGAAAGTTCTAAATATATGTATTCAAACATTTATTTGCCTTGACTCAGAATGTTCAACATTCCTTATTTTCAGACAGTCAGTTTCATATTTGGGATAATGCATTTGAATCAATCATTTTTTCTTACCTTAAAAATTTGACCTTTTTTTTTTTTTTTTCCCTGTGGGCTGTTAGGCTCGCAGGGGCTGAAAATGCTTCATTTTATTGCGTCATTCTTGGCGCAGACTTTTTTGGCGCAAAAAATCTTTTCTGTTTCCGGCGTCATACGTGTCGCCGGAAGTTGCGTCATTTTTTGACGTCCTTTTGCGCCAAAGATGTCGGCGTTCCGGATGTGGCGTCATTTTTGGCGCCAAAAAGCATTTAGGCGCCAAATAATGTGGGCGTATTATTTGGCGCCAAAAAAAATATGGGCGTCGCTTTTGTCTCCACATTATTTCAGTCTCATTTTTTCTTTGCTTCTGGTTACTAGAAGCTTGTTTATTGGCATTTTTTCCCATTCCTGAAACTGTCATTTAAGGAATTTGATCAATTTTGCTTTATATGTTGTTTATTCTCTTACATATTGCAAGATGTCTCACGTTGCATCTGAGTCAGAAGATACTTCAGGAAAATCGCTGTCTAGTGCTGGAACTACCAAAGCTAAGTGTATCTGCTGTAAACTTTTGGTAGCTATTCCTCCGGCTGTCGTTTGTATTAATTGTCATGACAAACTTGTTAAAGCAGATAATATTTTCTTTTAGTAATGTACAATTGCCTGTTGCAGTTCCCTCAACATCTAAGGTGCAGAATGTTCCTGATAACATAAGAGATTTTGTTTCTGAATCCATCAAGAAGGCTATGTCTGTTATTTCTCCTTCTAGTAAACATAAAAAATCTTTTAAAACTTCTCTCTCTACAGATGAATTTTTAAATGAACATCATCATTCTGATTCTGATGACTCTTCTGGTTCAGAGGATTCTGTCTCAGAGATTGATGCTGATAAATCTTCATATTTATTTAAAATGGAATTTATTCATTCTTTACTTAAAGAAGTACTAATTGCTTTAGAAATAGAGGATTCTGGTCCTCTTGATACTAATTCTAAACGTTTAGATAAGGTATTTAAATCTCCTGTGGTTATTCCAGAAGTTTTTCCTGTTCCTAATGCTATTTCTGAAGTAATTTCCAGAGAATGGGATAAATTGGGTAATTCATTTACTCCTTCTAAACGTTTTAAGCAATTATATCCTGTGCCGTCTGACAGATTAAGGCAAAGCCTGCTTCTAAGTCTACATGAAGGTGCGGCCCTCATTCCAGCTCAGCTGGTAGGGGGCAGGTTACGTTTTTTCAAAGAAATTTGGATCAATTCTGTTCACAATCTTTGGATTCAGAACATTGTTTCAGAAGGGTACAGAATTGGTTTCAAGATGAGACCTCCTGCAAAGAGATTTTTTCTTTCCCGTGTCCCAGTAAATCCAGTGAAAGCTCAAGCATTTCTGAATTGTGTTTCAGATCTAGAGTTGGCTGGAGTAATTATGCCAGTTCCAGTTCTGGAACAGGGGATGGGGTTTTATTCAAATCTCTTCATTGTACCAAAGAAGGAGAATTCCTTCAGACCAGTTCTGGATCTAAAAATATTGAATCGTTATGGAAGGATACCAACGTTCAAAATGGTAACTGTAAGGACTATCTTGCCTTTTGTTCAGCAAGGGCATTTTATGTCCACAATAGATTTACAGGATGCATATCTGCATATTCCAATTCATCCAGATCATTATCAGTTCCTGAGATTCTCTTTTCTGGACAAGCATTACCAGTTTGTGGCTCTGCCGTTTGGCCTAGCTACAGCTCCAAGAATTTTTACATAGGTTCTTGGTGCCCTTCTGTCTGTAATCAGAGAACAGGGTATTGTGGTATTTCCTTATTTGGACGATATCTTGGTACTTGCTCAGTCTTTACATTTAGCAGAATCTCATACGAATCGACTTGTGTTGTTTCTTCAAGATCATGGTTGGAGGATCAATTCACCAAAAAGTTCATTGATTCCTCAGACAAGGGTAACCTTTCTGGGTTTCCAGATAGATTCAGTGTCCATGACTCTGTCTTTAACAGACAAGAGACGTCTAAAATTGATTTCAGCTTGTCGAAACCTTCAGTCACAATCATTCCCTTCGGTAGCCTTATGCATGGAAATTCTAGGGCTTATGACTGCTGCATCGGACGCGATCCCCTTTGCTCGTTTTCACATGCGACCTCTTCAGCTCTGTATGCTGAATCAATGGTGCAAGGATTACACAAAGATATCTCAATTAATATCTTTAAAACCGATTGTACGACACTCTCTAACGTGGTGGACAGATCACCATCGTTTAATTCAGGGGGCTTCTTTTGTGCTTCCGACCTGGACTGTAATTTCAACAGATGCAAGTCTCACAGGTTGGGGAGCTGTGTGGGGATCTCTGACGGCACAAGGAGTTTGGGAATCTCAGGAGGTGAGATTACCGATCAATATTTTGGAACTCCGTGCAATTTTCAGAGCTCTTCAGTCTTGGCCTCTTCTGAAGAGAGAATCGTTCATTTGTTTTCAGACAGACAATGTCACTACTGTGGCATACATCAATCATCAAGGAGGGACTCACAGTCCTCTGGCTATGAAAGAAGTATCTTGAATTCTGGTTTGGGCGGAATCCAGCTCCTGTCTAATCTCTGCGGTTCATATCCCAGGTATAGACAATTGGGAAGCGGATTATCTCAGTCGCCAAACGTTGCATCCGGGCGAATGGTCTCTTCACCCAGAGGTATTTCTTCAGATTGTTCAAATGTGGGAGCTTCCAGAAATAGATCTGATGGCGTCTCATCTAAACAAGAAACTTCCCAGGTATCTGTCCAGATCCCGGGATCCTCAGGCGGAAGCAGTGGATGCATTATCACTTCCTTGGAAGTATCATCCTGCTTATATCTTTCCGCCTCTAGTTCTTTTTCCAAAAGTAATCTCCAAGTTTCTGAAATAATGCTCGTTTGTTCTGCTGGTAGCTCCGGCATGGCCTCACAGGTTTTGGTATGCGGATCTTGTCCGGATGGCCTCTTGCCATCCGTGGACTCTTCCGCTACGACCAGACCTTCTGTCGCAAGGTCCTTTTTTCCATCAGGATCTCAAATCCTTAAATTTAAAGGTATGGAGATTGAACGCTTGATTCTTGGTCAAAGAGGTTTCTCTGACTCTGTGATTAATACTATGTTACAGGCTCGTAAATCTGTATCCAGAGAGATATATTATAGAGTCTGGAAGACTTATATTTCTTGGTGTCTTTCTCATCATTTTTCTTGGCATTCTTTTAGAATTCCGAGAATTTTACAGTTTCTTCAGGATGGTTTAGATAAAGGTTTATCCGCAAGTTCTTTGAAAGGACAAATCTCTGCTCTTTCTGTTCTTTTTCACAGAAAGATTGCTAATCTTCCTGATATTCATTGTTTTGTACAAGCTTTGGTTCGTATAAAACCTGTCATTAAGTCAATTTCTCCTCCTTGGAGTTTGAATTTGGTTCTGGGGGCTCTTCAAGCTCCTCCGTTTGAACCTATGCATTCATTGGACATTAAATTACTTTCTTGGAAAGTTTTGTTCCTTTTGGCAATCTCTTCTGCCAGAAGAGTTTCTGAATTATCTGCTCTTTCTTGTGAGTCTCCTTTTCTGATTTTTCATCAGGATAAGGCAGTGTTGCAAACTTCTTTTGAATTTTTACCTAAAGTTGTGAATTCTAACAACATTAGTAGAGAAATTGTGGTTCCTTCATTATGTCCTAATCCTAAGAATTCTAAGGAGAAATCATTGCATTCTTTGGATGTTGTTAGAGCTTTGAAATATTATGTTGAAGCTACTAAGTCTTTCCGAAAGACTTCTAGTTTATTTTTTATCTTTTCTGGTTCTAGAAAAGGCCAGAAAGCTTCTGCCATTTCTTTGGCATCTTGGTCGAAATCTTTAATTCATCTTGCCTATGTTGAGTCGGGTAAAACTCCGCCTCAAAGGATTACAGCTCATTCTACTAGGTCAGTTTCTACTTCCTGGGCGTTTAGGAATGAAGCTTCGATTGATCAGATTTGCAAAGCAGCAACTTGGTCCTCTTTGCATACTTTTACTAAATTCTACCATTTTGATGTATTTTCTTCTTCTGAAGCAGTTTTTGGTAGAAAAGTACTTCAGGCAGCGGTTTCAGTTTGAATCTTCTGCTTATGTTTTTCATTAAACTTTATTTTGGGTGTGGATTATTTTCAGCAGGAATTGGCTGTCTTTATTTTATCCCTCCCTCTCTAGTGACTCTTGCGTGGAAAGATCCACATCTTGGGTAATCATTATCCCATACGTCACTAGCTCATGGACTCTTGCTAATTACATGAAAGAAAACATAATTTATGTAAGAACTTACCTGATAAATTCATTTCTTTCATATTAGCAAGAGTCCATGAGGCCTACCCTTTTTTTGGGGTGGTTATGATTTTTGTATAAAGCACAATTATTCCAATTCCTTATTTTATATGCTTTCGCACTTTTTTATCACCCCACTTCTTGGCTATTCGTTAAACTGAATTGTGGGTGTGGTGAGGAGTGTATTTATAGGCATTTTGAGGTTTGGGAAACTTTGCCCCTCCTGGTAGGAATGTATATCCCATACGTCACTAGCTCATGGACTCTTGCTAATATGAAAGAAATGAATTTATCAGGTAAGTTCTTACATAAATTATGTTTTTTCAACTTGTTCAATAGGTGAGTAGTATCCCTCAGAAAACCGGGGAGTTGAAAAACGCATGGCTGCAGCAGATTATCAACCCATTCTCCTCGGTGTTCCAATAGTGAACCCACCCCAGAGACTATTGGCCTACCTGGGGGGGGGGGGGGGTAAAGGGGTATTTATGTATTTTCAGCACCATTCTGAAGTTTGGTACTATTGGATGTTCTTGCAATAAATAATCACCCAGATCCTCATCTAAGATGCCCAAATGTATACCCTCATCTATTAGATGGATTAGCTTTTGTTTTACGCTATCTATGGGATTGTATTTCAACTTTTTGTATGTAGTTTCATCGTTTAGCTGTCTCTGTGCCTCTAAATAATAGTCTGACTTATTTTGTACTATTATTGAGAATCCCTTATCTGCTTGGGTGATCATTATCTTATTGTTGGAGACTAATTTTTCCAAAGCCTGTCTTTCCTTTCTCGTTAAGTTGTTACTGTCATGACAATTACCATTTTTTCTTTCACTATCCTTAACATCAGCTAGATCTTTATATACTTTTTCCTGTAACATTTCAATTACTTTATCCCTACTGTTTACCGGATAGAAATTGCTTTTAGTTTTTAGAGAACTATTAGGTTTTTTAGGAATTTGCCAATCCTCTATTGTTCTTCCTGATTCCGATTGTAATTCTAAAAGGGAATGGCTCCCACACAAATCTTCAAATCTCAAGTTATCGTTTATTGTATTGAATGAATCATGGACTCCACTATCATGCAAGTGCGCTTGCTCTTGGTTTCCTCTTTCTATATCAAAAAAGTGCTTTTTAAGGACTATCTTTCTCAAAAAGTTGTTAATGTCCACAATAGTATCAAACAAGTTAAATTCTGAGGTTGGTGAGAAACCTAAGCCTTTTCTTCAATAAGCTTTTTTTCTGATTCTTCTAGAGAATAACTAGATAGATTTATTATAGTCCGTATTTCTTCTTGCCCTCCTTCTTGTTCTTTAGGACTAGTTGGTATCTGTTTGTTGTACTTTCTTCTTCCTCTACTGGAGTCTGGCCTCCCTCCGCTCTGTTGTTTTTTGACTGTTCTTCATTGTCTGTGTCATCCATTATTTCACTTATTGCTAGAGATGTTAAATCCAATGATCTCACTATAGGGGTAGATGCTGAATGTGAGCCCAAGATATTAGACTCCAAAAAACTGACTTTTTTATGATGATGTGAGTCTCCTCCTTGTTTATTATGATTCTTTTTGTTCTTTTTGTTCTTATTCTTATTCTTGTTGCCAATATTTAGCTGCTGTACTTGTTGTTGTTGGTCTCTTTTATGACCCTTATCATCACTCTGAAGTCCCACCGAATCTTCCTTTTTTCTCGGTGTCCACGACCTCCTGATTGCTTGGGTCCAGCTATAAATGACTTTAAGAGAGTAGTCTTTCTCATCCCTCGCAAATTTACTATTCTTACGAGTGATTAGTTCCTTTTCCAGGTCCTGTAGTTCCTTTCCCAGTTGTTCATCATATTCCACATAGTTTGGATCTTGGAGATATTCCTTAAGTTGTATCTGCAAATTTTTAATTTCTTCAAGGGCTATATTCCTTTTTTTGTGCTTCTGCTTTAACAGCTGTGACATTAATTTCATGGAACATTCCGTGAGTGTGGTGTTCCATTCAAACATGAAATCTTCTTCATCCCTATCTGTAGTCAGAAATTTCTTCATCCGTAGCCCTCTAGGTATGATTTGATGTTTAATATATTTGTCCAGGTATACTATTTCATACCATGCCTTTAGTTCATTGATCCTCAGTTTTTCCATCTTAAAAAACATCAGACCTAGATGGTTAGTGGTCTGTGTTACTGGGAAATCAGAGGTATTACTAATTGGGTCGTTTGTTAAAGATCTCTTTGTTAGATCCTGGAGTGCTGTGCTCTCTTCTATTATTTAGGTTGTAAATGATGAAACAGACCCAGTATGTTGACCTTTAATGCTTTAATCTCTTTTATGTTTGTCCCATAAGGAAATATACAAAAGCAAGATATTCGTACCCACTATTATTGTGAAGTGAAAACAGTTAAATTGTTTGTATAATACACTGTGTCTTTAAAAATTTGAGTAATCCGCTGGATATATAGTGGTTCAAAATATCAACAACATAGGGATATACTCTTATTGCCCTACTGTTGCTTTATAGATACCTGCTGTTCAAATCCAGAGATATAAGGGTTATGAGAAGCCATCATACGGCCTGATACAACTTAAAGAATATCTCCAAGATCCAAACTATGTGGAGTATGATGAACAACTGGGAAAGGAACTACAGGACCTGGAAAAGGAACTAATCACTCGTAAGAATAGTAAATTTGCGAGGGATGAGAAAGACTACTCTCTTAAAGTCGTTTATAGCTGGACCCAAGCAATCAGGAGGTCATGGACACTGAGAAAAAAGGAAGATTCGGTGGGACTTCAGAGTGATGATAAGGGTCATAAAAGAGACCAACAACAACAAGTACAGCAGCTAAATATTGGCAACAAGAATAAGAACAAAAAGAACAAAAAGAATCATAATAAACAAGGAGGAGACTCACAACATCATAAAAAAAGTCAGTTTTTCGGAGTCTAATATCTTGGGCTCACATTCAGCATCTACCCCTATAGTGAGAGCATTGGATTCAACATCTCTAGCAATAAGTGAAATAATGGATGACACAGACAATGAAGAACAGTCAAAAAACAACAGAGCGGAGGGAGGCCAGACTCCAGTAGAGGAAGAAGAAAGTACAACAAACAGATACCAACTAGTCCTAAGGAACAAGAAGGAGAGCAAGAAGAAATACGGACTATAATAAATCTATCTAGTTATTCTCTAGAAGAATCGGAAAAAAGCTTATTGAAGAAAGGCTAAGATTTCTCACCAACCTCAGAATTTAACTTGTTTGATACTATTGTGGACATTAACAACTATTTGAGAAAGATAGTCCTTAAAAAGCACTTTTTTGATATAGAAAGAGGAAACCAAGAGCAAGCGCACTTGCATGATAGTGGAGTCCATGATTCATTCAATACAATAAACGATAACTTGAGATTTGAATATTTGTGTGGGAGCCATTCCCTTTTAGAATTACAATCGAAATCAGGAAGAACAATAGAGGATTGGCAAATTCATAAAAAACCTAATAGTTCTCTAAAAACTAAAATCAATTTCTATCCGGTAAACGGTAGGGATAAAGTAATTGAAATGTTTCAGGAAAAAGTATATAAAGATCTAGTTGATCTTAAGGATAGTGTAAGAAAAAAAGGTAATTGCCATGACAGTAACAACTTAACGAGAAAGGAAAGACAGGCTTTGGAAAAATTAGTCTCCAACAATAAGATAATGATCACCCAAGCAGATAAGGGAGGCTCAATAATAGTACAAAATAAGTCAGACTATTATTTAGAGGCACAGAGACAGCTAAACGATGAAACTACATACAAAAAGTTAAAATACAATCCCAAAGATAGCGTAAAACAAAAGCTAATCCATCTAATAGATGAGGGTATACATTTGGGCATCTTAGATGAGGATCTGGGTGATTATTTATTGCAAGAACATCCAATAGTACCAAACTTCAGAATGGTGCCGAAAATACATAAAGACCCCTTTACCCCCCAAGGTAGGCCAATAGTCTCTGGGGTGGGTTCACTATTGGAACACCTAGGAGAATGGGTTGATAATCTGCTTCAGCCATGCGTTTTTCAACTCCCTGGTTTTCTGAGGGATACTACTCACATATTGAACAAGTTGAAAAATGAAAGTAGGGGAGATGAGCAGGCATGGCTGACTGTAGATGTCAGTTCCTTATATTCATGTATACCGCATGAGTTAGGCCTAAAGGCTGTGCGTTACATCTTAGGCATATACAGCACATATCCAGAAGGTCTAATAGACTACATTGTAGAGGTCTTAAGTTTTTTACTAACTAACAATTTCTTTCAATTCAATGGGGAATATTTCATGTAGCAATGTGGTACGGCGATGGGGGCAAAATTTGCCCCCTCGTACGCGAATATATTTTTAGGATGGTTTGAATCACAATATATATTTTCCACTAACAATCCTTTCTTAAGTTGTATTGTCATGTATACTAGGTATATAGACGATTTGTTGTTTATATGGAGAGGAAGGAAAGAAATAGCGCAGGAATTTCTCTCCTATTTAAATAATAATGACTATAATCTCAAATTCACCTGGGAGTATCAGAAGAACACTATTAAATATCTAGATATTAGTTTGTCATCAGATGAGACACAGAAAAAGGTTGTAACGGAGTTATATAGAAAATAAATAACTGGGAATACCATCCTACGTGCAGATTCTAGCCACCCAAAACATGTTAAGGCTGGAATACCAAAGGGTCAACTTATACGCATCAGGCGCAACTGTTCAACATTAAAAGCCTATGATAAACATTCAGATGAATTGATATCAAGATTGGTGGATAGAGGATATAATATCAATAAGCTAAAAAAGATTCAGAGTGAAGTACGAGGCATAAATAGGAAATCATTACTTAAAACTAGAAATAGTAACAAAAAACACAACCACAGAAACCAACAGTCTAATAAATACAAAGGCATTAATTTCATTACGACATATAGTAAGCAGTTTAGAAAAATTACAAATATAGTGAAAAATAATCTAAACATATTACAAACAGATACTAAACTTAATGAAATTGTGTCTGAAGGTTGTCGCTATATAGCTAGAAGATCTCCCACATTGGGTGATGGATTGATCGAATATGTATATACAGGACCTGATAAAAAACTTACAAAAGAACATTGGCTTAGTAAAAAGGGCTGTTTTAAATGTGGACATCATCCATGTCTAACATGCAGATTCATAAAGACAGGGAACTCTTTCAGCTCCACAAGTACACAAAAGACCTACCAAATTAGGTATCGTTTAGATTGCACATCAATGTTCATAGTATATCTTATTACATGTTCATTATGTAACAAGCAGTACGTAGGGTGCTCTAGTCGTATGCTAAAAGATAGGGCTAGAGAGCACTTAAATGACATACAGGCAGACCCGCCAAGGACTAGAGTAGCGAAACATTTTTGTATGCATCCCAATCCTGAAGCAGTTTTTCAGATACAGGCAATTGATTATATACACAGCTCTCCAAGAGGAGGTAACAGGTTTAAAAATGTATTATTCAAGGAGACTAAGTGGATATTTTTCCTACAAACAAAAGAACCCAAAGGCATAAATGCCAGATGGGATGTCGATCTTTTCCTAGGATAATTATATATAAAGTTAAGAACATGAAACTAAAAAAATCTGTAAACATCCAAAAAACAAAAACTAATCTAAAGGTACAAATCTATATACATTAGAGAATTATAAAAATTATATAACTTAAAAGTTTAAAAATCGATCATCTAATTGAGAACTAGATATAGTGACCTTCCCTTTTAGTGCATTAGTGGCAAAATTTGTATCCTGGTGTAATCATGCTTTTATTTTTCCTTCTTTGGAGAAAGTGGATTAACACAAGTAGATCAATGTGGTTACTTTTAGAATCTGCTATATATTTAGACATATGAAAATATATTCCCACCATGGATACAATATCCCTATCTCTATCTGCATGATAAATGATCATATGTCGTTGCCCCATCATAAATGACAAAGTGTTTTTGCCTTTTGTTCATTGACTCTCACTATTCCACATCCTCTCTATTTATCTTATTTTAAATTGTATATTGTATATATAGTTTTTAAAATTACTAAGAGAAAAGCGGATAGTTTTGCTCTTATATATGTTAACGATTCTATATACTATTCTGTTGTATACTTTGTGAATAGAATTGTAGACACAATGTTGCAATAGATATCGAAAAAATTCAACTATGTTGATAGAAAATCTACCTAGCAACAATTGAGCAATAACATTGTCTTCTTACTATTGGCTAAAATATTAACTGAAACGAGGCTTCCGTTTTTTGTAAATGGTCATCACGTGATCAGAGGGGTGTTTAAAGGTTGGCGGTTTAGCTTACTCTGTAAGTCACTATTGAGAAAGCTTCGGCGAAATGCGTCTAGTGACGCAACAGTGGGAGTCGGAGGTATTTACTATAGTACAAAGTACAACTATTAGAACTCAATCCAGGTCTGTACAATTTAGTTTTTTTACAATATCACTTAATAAAAGTTACATTTTAATGATATAAACTGGATGGGACTTTTGTTTTCTACAAGGAAGACTATTTTTGTTGACCTCCATATATTTGTATATACACGCCTAATTTTGATTTTTTTTTCTGTTGCCTGATAACACACATCTGTATTAGAAGGATACGGGTAGTGATTTTTGGTTATTGTAAGCTGTGCTAATTCTAAGGGTTAAGCACTGGCATGTTATATACACTGCTGTACCAAAGAGCCCTTGGATTCAGTTATATAAAAATGTTTATTTAAGTTAGATAATAGGATCTTGGCTGCATGTTTATTTTTATTTTTGTTTTGTACTTATTTTTAAGGTGCTACACGTATATTAAGGGTTCTGCTCTTAGTTATATCATACGGATGCTGCTGACAAGCTATAAGCTCGTTATAAGGTCTGAGCGCTGCTCAGACCTGGAATCTTCTGGGGTATTTCTTCCAGTTCCTTTTGAGGAACCGGGTTTTTGAATTTTATTCAAACTATTTTGCCTTTTTATGGTCATTGATAGCATTATTTGTTTCCATTAGATACAATAAATGCATATTTTCATTTTTCTGTTTTCATTCAGATTATTTTCTGAGGATGCGGAATCTCATATGATTTACTTGCTCTTCAGGACATAGTTAGAGGATCTTTTTTTCAAAAGCTCTTGATTCCTCACACAAGGGTCACCTTTTTTAGGTTTCCAGATAGTTTGTGTCACTGTCCTTGTCTCTATCAGACAAGGGATAATTTTATTGGGTTCCGTCTATCGGTTCCTTTAGTCTCTATTATTTCCTTCAGTTGCTATATATGCATAGAAGTTTTAGGTCTTATGGCCACAGCATTGGATTCAATTCCCTTTGCTCATTTTCACTAGAAAGAACCTTTCCAGTCTTTTATAAGTGTTGTTTCTTCAAGAACATGGTTGGAGGATCAATTTACCAAAAAGTTCGTTTGATTCCTCAGACAAGGGTAACCTTTTTAGGTTTCCTGATAGATTTAGTGTCCTTGACTCTGTCTCTGACGGACTAGAGGCGTCTGAAATTGGTTTCAGCTTGTCGAAACCTTCAGTCTCAATCTTTCCCTTCTGTAGCCTTATGCATGGAAATTCAAGGTCTTATGACTGCTGCATTGGACGCGATCCCCTTTGCTTGTTTTCACATGCAACCTCTTCAGCTCTGTATGCTGAACCAGTGGTGCAGGGATTATACAAAGATATCTCAATTAATATCTTTAAAACCGATTGTTCGACACTCTCTGACGTGGTGGACAGACCACCATCGTTTAGTTCAGGGGGCTTCTTTTGTTCTTCCAACCTAGACTGTGATCTCAACAGATGCAAGTCTGACAGGTTGGGGAGCTGTATGGCAAGGGGTTTTCAGAGCTCTTCAGTCGTGGCCTCTTCTAAAGAGAGAGTCGTTCATTTGTTTCCAGACGGACAATGTCACAACCGTGGCATATGTCAATCATCAAGGAGGAACTCACAGTCCTCTGACTATGAAAGTAGTCTCTCGAATACTTGTATGGGCGGAATCCAGCTCCTGTCTAATTTCTGCGGTTCATATCCCAGGTATAGACAATTGGGAAGCGGATTATCTCAGTCGCCAAACGCTACATCCGTGCGAATGGTTTCTTCACCCAGAGGTATTTCTTCAGATTGTTCAAATATGGGGACTTCCAGAAATAGATCTGATGGCTTCTCATCTAAACAAGAAGCTTCCCAGGCATCTGTCCAGATCCAGGGAACCTCAGGCGGAAGCAGTGGATGCATTGTCACTTCCTTGGAAGTATCATCCTGCTTATATCTTTCCGCCTCTAGTTCTTTTTCCAAGATTCTAAAGGAGCGTTCGTTTATTCTGCTGGTGGCTCCAGCATGGCCTCTCAGGTTTTGGTATGCGGATCTTGTCCGGATGGCCACTTGCCAACCGTGGGCTCTTCCATTAAGACCAGACCTTCTATCGCAAGGTCCTTTTTTCCATCAGGTTTCTCAAATCCTTAAATTTGAAGGTATGGAGATTGAACGCTTGATTCTCAGTCATAGAGGTTTCTCTGATTCTGTGATTAATACTATGTTACAGGCTCGTAAAACTGTATCTAGGAAGATATATTATCGAGTCTGGAAGATTTACATTTCTTGGTGTTTTTCTCATCATTTTTTCTTGGCATTCTTTTAGAATTCCTAGAATTTTACAGTTTCTTCAGGATGGTTTGGATAAGGTTTGTCTGCAAGTTCCTTGAAAGGTCAAATCTCTGCTCTTTCTGTTCTTTTTCATAGAAAGATTGCTAGTCTTCCTGATATTCATTGTTTTGTACAAGCTTTGGCTCGTATAAAACCTGTTATTAAGTCAATTTCTCCTCCTTGGAGTTTGAATTAATTTGGTTCTGGGGGCTCTTCAAGCTCCTCCGTTTGAACCTATGCATTCGCTGGACATTAAATTACTTTCTTGGAAAGTTTTGTTTCTTTTGGCCATCTCTTCTGTTAGAAGAGTTTCTGAATTATCTGCTCTTTCTTGTGAGTCTCCTTTTCTGATTTTTCATCAGGATAAGGCGGTGTTGCGAACTTCTTTTAAATTTTTACCTAAGGTTGTGAATTCTAACAACATTAGTAGAGAAATTGTGGTTCTTTCATTGTGTCCTAATCCTAAGAATTCTAAGGAAAAGTTGTTGCATTCTTTGGATGTAGTTAGAGCTTTGAAATATTATGTTGAAGCTACTAAGGATTTCCGAAAGACTTCTAGTCTATTTGTTATCTTTTACGGTTCTAGGAAAGGTCAGAAGGCTTCTGCCATTTCTTTGGCATCTTGGTTAAAATCTTTGTTTCATCATGCCTATGTCGAGTCGTGTAAAACTCCGCCTCAAAGGATTACAGCTTTTTTGGCGCTAAAAAATTCGAGCGTCATTGTTGTCTCCACAATATTTATGTCTCATTATTCTTTGCTTCTGGTTGCTAGAAGCTTGTTAATTGGCATTTTTTTCCCATTCCTGAAACTGTCATTTAAGGAATTTGATCAATTTTGCTTTATATGTTGTTTTTTCTATTACATATTGCAAGATGTCTCAGATTGACTCTGAATCAGAAGCCACTTCTGGAAAAACGCTTAACTGAGTTTCAGTTCTACCAAAGCTAAGTTCATTTATTTTAAATGTTATAAATGTTTATCTTTAGCTATGGTTTGTAATAAGTTATTATGTTATACTTTTACATGCGGAATCCATTAGTATTTATGCTTTATATATTTCCTTTCTTACAAGAAATATTTAGAAGATTTATAAGAAATATTTTTCTGATTCTATTTTAAAGGCTTTGTCTGACTTCGTGCCTTCTAATAAAATTTTTAGGTCTTTTTTTCACTTCTTTTTTAATTATTGAAGTTTCAAATGACCAACAACATACTGATTTATCCTTCTCTGATGATGTTTTTTTCTCTTTCAGAAATTTTCTTCATCAGATATTGACACTAACAAATCTACTTTTTTATTATTTTTCTATTATTAAAGTACATTTGTTCTTTGTTGAAAAGGTGTTGATTATTTTGGATATTAAGGTAACTAGTTCTTTAAGACTAGCTGACACTATTTCTGCCTATTTATTTCTTCTGTGTTTTCAGAGGTTTTCTTTCCAATTCCCCATACTAGGGAATGGAATAGGCTGAGAATTTTCTTTTATTTCCTCTTCAAAGGTTTTAAACTATATTCTTTGCCAGCAGTTAAACTCAATTTGGAGGGTTCTCCAATTTATTGGGGCTATCCCTAATTCTACTAATTATGCTATTGTTTCTATAGCAAAATAGTATTTTTCCTTTAGATAGTTGTATCTTTTTTATGGAAAATTATTTAGTTTCAGGTACTTTTCTTGGTCCTGTGATTTATTTGGATATTGCAATTGCTTCATTTTCTCTGTTTACTTTAAGATCAAGTATCAGATTATGATTTATTTTAGCATTGTTAAAGGGACAACATTTACTAGACTAGGTGCTGTTGCATTTGTCTTGTTGTTTTGCATTTATTGATTATGCAAGTCCACTGTATTGGCTGGTCCTTAAAACTGGACTATCATGCTAATAATTTAATTTGTGTCTTCATTTTATTGAATATTTTCGCAAATGAGGGTTAATCTATGTCTTTAGCTTTTTTAGCTAGAAGAATTTTGTGATTTTTAAAAAAAAAATAAAAAAAAAATCCATATTTCTTTTGATAATATAAGATAATCAATTATTTGTTTTATAATTGGATTCAATTCTTAACTGTTACTCTGGGCTTCAAGATTGAGTTCTAAGACTAAAACTTTAAGCTTATACTGGTTTGGTTGTTTTTATTAAGGAACGAATTCCTGAGTTCTTTCCCAAGTAACATGTCTATAATTGGAGTTCGAAATCAGCTCCCTAATATTGCGATGTACGTGCCGTATTCCAGCTTGGCTGGTAAGGGGCAGGTTAAGGCTTCTTTGAAATTTATTTTATCCAAATTTCTTTGATTTTATTCCAGTAAGGCTAACATTTTCTTTAACTGTGTTTCAGTCCTATATATTTTGGGTACTGTTGAAGCATGGCTGGGCACCCATGGGGTTCAAGCGCTGCTCAGACCTGGAATCTTCTGGGGTATTTCTTCCAGTTCCTTTTGAGGAACCGGGTTTTTGAGTTTTATTCAAACTATTTTGCCTTTTTATGGTCATTGATAGCATTATTTGTTTTCATTAGATACAATAAATGCATATTTTCATTTTTCTGTTTTCATTCAGATTATTTTCTGAGGATGCGGAATCTCATATGATTTACTTGCTCTTCAGGACATAGTTAGAGGATCTTTTTTTCAAAAGCTCTTGATTCCTCACACAAGGGTCACCTTTTTAGGTTTCCAGATAGTTTGTGTCACTGTCCTTGTCTCTATCAGACAAGGGATAATTTTATTGGGTTCCGTCTATCGGTTCCATTAGTCTCTATTATTTCCTTCAGTTGCTATATATGCATAGAAGTTTTAGGTCTTATGGCCACAGCATTGGATTCAATTCCCTTTGCTCATTTTCACTAGAAAGAACCTTTCCAGTCTTTTATAAGTGTTGTTTCTTCAAGAACATGGTTGGAGGATCAATTTACCAAAAAGTTTGTTTGATTCCTCAGACAAGGGTAACCTTTTTAGGTTTCCTGATAGATTCAGTGTCCTTGACTCTGTCTCTGACGGACTAGAGGCGTCTGAAATTGGTTTCAGCTTGTCGAAACCTTCAGTCTCAATCTTTCCCTTCGGTAGCCTTATGCATGGAAATTCTGGGTCTTATGACTGCTGCATTGGACGCGATCCCCTTTGCTCGTTTTCACATGCAACCTCTTCAGCTCTGTATGCTGAACCAGTGGTGCAGGGATTATACAAAGATATCTCAATTAATATCTTTAAAACCGATTGTTCGACACTCTCTGACGTGGTGGACAGACCACCATCGTTTAGTTCAGGGGGCTTCTTTTGTTCTTCCAACCTAGACTGTGATCTCAACAGATGCAAGTCTGACAGGTTGGGGAGCTGTATGGCAAGGGGTTTTCAGAGCTCTTCAGTCGTGGCCTCTTCTAAAGAGAGAGTCGTTCATTTGTTTCCAAACGGACAATGTCACAACCGTGGCATATGTCAATCATCAAGGAGGAACTCACAGTCCTCTGACTATGAAAGTAGTCTCTCGAATACTTGTATGGGCGGAATCCAGCTCCTGTCTAATTTCTGCGGTTCATATCCCAGGTATAGACAATTGGGAAGCGGATTATCTCAGTCGCCAAACGCTACATCCGTGCGAATGGTTTCTTCACCCAGAGGTATTTCTTCAGATTGTTCAAATATGGGGACTTCCAGAAATAGATCTGATGGCTTCTCATCTAAACAAGAAGCTTCCCAGGTATCTGTCCAGATCCAGGGATCCTCAGGCGGAAGCAGTGGATGCATTGTCACTTCCTTGGAAGTATCATCCTGCTTATATCTTTCCGCCTCTAGTTCTTTTTCCAAGATTCTAAAGGAGCGTTCGTTTATTCTGCTGGTGGCTCCAGCATGGCCTCTCAGGTTTTGGTATGCGGATCTTGTCCGGATGGCCACTTGCCAACCGTGGGCTCTTCCATTAAGACCAGACCTTCTATCGCAAGGTCCTTTTTTCCATCAGGTTTCTCAAATCCTTAAATTTGAAGGTATGGAGATTGAACGCTTGATTCTCAGTCATAGAGGTTTCTCTGATTCTGTGATTAATACTATGTTACAGGCTAGTAAAACTGTATCTAGGAAGATATATTATCGAGTCTGGAAGATTTACATTTCTTGGTGTTTTTCTCATCATTTTTTCTTGGCATTCTTTTAGAATTCCTAGAATTTTACAGTTTCTTCAGGATGGTTTGGATAAGGTTTGTCTGCAAGTTCCTTGAAAGGTCAAATCTCTGCTCTTTCTGTTCTTTTTCATAGAAAGATTGCTAGTCTTCCTGATATTCATTGTTTTGTACAAGCTTTGGCTCGTATAAAACCTGTTATTAAGTCAATTTCTCCTCCTTGGAGTTTGAATTTGGTTCTGGGGGCTCTTCAAGCTCCTCCGTTTGAACCTATGCATTCGCTGGACATTAAATTACTTTCTTGGAAAGTTTTGTTTCTTTTGGCCATCTCTTCTGTTAGAAGAGTTTCTGAATTATCTGCTCTTTCTTGTGAGTCTCCTTTTCTGATTTTTCATCAGGATAAGGCGGTGTTGCGAACTTCTTTTAAAATTTTACCTAAGGTTGTGAATTCTAACAATATTAGTAGAGAAATTGTGGTTCCTTCATTGTGTCCTAATCCTAAGAATTCTAAGGAAAAGTTGTTGCATTCTTTGGATGTAGTTAGAGCTTTGAAATATTATGTTGAAGCTACTAAGGATTTCCGAAAGACTTCTAGTCTATTTGTTATCTTTTACGGTTCTAGGAAAGGTCAGAAGGCTTCTGCCATTTCTTTGGCATCTTGGTTAAAATCTTTGTTTCATCATGCCTATGTCGAGTCGTGTAAAACTCCGCCTCAAAGGATTACAGCTCATTCTACTAGGTCAGTTTCTACTTCCTGGGCGTATAGGAATGAAGCTTCAGTTGATCAGATTTGCAAAGCAGCCACTTGGTCTTCTTTGCATACTTTTACTAAATTCTACCATTTTGATTTTTGGTAGAAAAGTACTTCAGGCAGCTGTTTCAGTTTGGTTCTTCTGCTTATAATTTCAGTTTTTTTCATTATAAGATTTAAACTTTATTTTGGGTGGGGATTTTTTTCAGCGGAATTGGCTGTCTTTATTTTATCCCTCCCTCTCTAGTGACTCTTGCGTGGAAGATCCACATCTTGGGTAGTCATTATCCCATACGTCACTAGCTCATGGACTCTTGCTAATTACATGAAAGAAAACATAATTTATGTAAGAACTTACCTGATAAATTCATTTCTTTCATATTAGCAAGAGTCCATGAGGCCCACCCTTTTTTGTGGTGGTTATGATTTTTTTTGTATAAAGCACAATTATTCCAATTCCTTATTTTTTATGCTTTTGCACTTTTTTCTTATCACCCCACTTCTTGGCTATACGTTAAACTGATTTATGGGTGTGGTGAGGGGTGTATTTATAGGCATTTTGAGGTTTGGGAAACTTTGCCCCTCCTGGTAGGAATGTATATCCCATACGTCACTAGCTCATGGACTCTTGCTAATATGAAAGAAATGAATTTATCAGGTAAGTTCTTACATAAATTATGATTTTTTGGATATCTACAGCCTTTGCTAGCACCCTGGTGGATGTTTTATTTTAAATACGAGTGCACTTCTAACTGCTTTATAAATACATACATATGTATATATGCGTGTACATGAGTATTTATGTTTATATGTGTATATATGTGTATACATACATATAAACACACACACATATATATATATATATATACACACACATGTATACACATATG
Source organism: Bombina bombina (assembly GCF_027579735.1). Lineage (NCBI taxonomy): Eukaryota > Metazoa > Chordata > Amphibia > Anura > Bombinatoridae > Bombina > Bombina bombina. The sequence continues at coordinate 534,597,542 of NC_069504.1, read as the reverse complement.
TATATATTCTTTCCACTCAAATAGATGAAAACATGACAAATCATTTTTAATAAATTTTAATATTTAATAATCACCTAGATTACAAGTTTTGCGCTATAGAGGGTGCGAAATGAACGCAACAAAAGTTGCGTTATTTCACCCTCCATAGCTTTGCCACTAAAAGTTTTTAAAAAGCTGCCTTGTGCGTGCGATATGGTTGCGATGAGCTCCATACCGCACAAAATACAAGCGCTGCTTTGACGTGCTCGTGCACGCTTTCCCCATAGACATCAATGGGGAGAGAGTGTTAGAAAAAAAATAACACCTTCGATCATGGAATGAAAAGTTCCGTAACGCAACCCCATTGAGGTCTATGGGGGAAAAATGTTGCGTTTAATCCTAACACCCTAACATAAACCCCAAGTCTAAACACCCCTAATCTGCTGCCCCCAATATCGCCGACACCTACATAAAGTTATTAACCACTAATCTGCCGCTCCCGACATCACCGCCGCCTAAATACATTTATTAACCCCTAATCTGCCGCTCCCGATATTGCCGCCACTATAATAAAGTTATTAACCCATATTCCCCTGCACCCCAACATTGCACACACTATAATAAGGATATTAACCCCTATTCCGCCGCTCCCCGACATTGCCACCACTATAATAAAGTTATTAACCCCTATTCCCCTGCAACCCAACATCGCCCACACTATAATGAAGATATTAACCCCTATTCCGCCGCTCCCCGACATCGCCGCCACTAAATAAAGTTATTAACCTCTCAACCTCTGGCCTCCCACATCACTGCCACTAAATAAAGTTTAAACTATAAATTAAACTAACATTACTATTATACTAAAATTAAAATAACTATCAAATAAATTAAATTACACATTAAAAAAACCTAACACTACTAAAAAAAAAAATCTACAATTACAAAAAATAAAAAATACTAAATTACAAAAAATAACAAACACTAAATTACGAAAAATAACAAACGAAATTATCCAAAATAAAAACAATTACACCTAATCTAATAGCCCTATAAAAATTAAAAAGCTTCCCCCAAAACAAAAAACAAAACAAAAACCCTAGCCTACAATAAACTAACAATGGCCTAAATCGGGCAAAATATTAGCGAACCTTGTCAAGATATACAGCCCTAAATCTTACATTACAGCCATTAACTCGGGTGACCATCTCACTTCTGACGCTGGGGCAATTATGGAAGAGTTTGTAAAGTACTACTCATCCCTATACTCCAGTCAAAAGGTTGATCATGAAAAGAAAAAGCAGTTCTGGGATTCCATAAGACTCCCTACACTAACAGAAGAGCAAATTTCACACCTTAATGTACGGATTAGCCCCCAAGAGTTCATTAAAGCAATACAAAGTAGTAAACTGAGGAAAGCCGCTGGCCCTGATCACTTACCGACAGAGTACTATAAAATCCTGTCTGTTGAACTGGCCCCCATTCTATCCTCACTCTACACAGCCTATCTAGAAGGCACCGCTCGAATGGATAGCAGATTCTCGGAGGCTAATATATGCCTTATACTTAAGCCTGATAGGAACCCCACAAATACAACCTCATACCGCCCGATCTCCCTACTTAATGGAGACTATAAAATCTTAACTAAAATTTTAGCGGATAGACTGGCCCAAGTTTTGCCCTCTGTTATACACACTGACCAGATGGGATTCGTTAAAAGGACGATCCTCGGTTACCAACATTAGAAAAACCTTAGCGATCACCTCACACTACTGGACTAATAAGTCTAATACACATAATCCCAAATTACAAGATGCCTGCCTTTTAGCATTAGATCCGGAAAAGGCATTTGATAGGATAGAATGGGACCATCTTCACTCCACTTTAAGCCAGTTTGGAATCAAGGGTCATTTCAAAAACTTCCTCTACATGCTGTATGATGCTCCTAAAGCGTCATTAGTAATAAATGGGAGACTCTCCCCTAAATTCGAGCTTCAGAGGGGTACACCCCAGGGATGCCCACTCTCCCCTTTGTTGTTCGACCTGGCCATAGAGCCTTTGGCATGCTACATCAGGCAAAAATGTGCAGGACTTAATCTACTTAACACCACACAACACCTCTCATTGTACGCGGATGACCTACTGTTATACGTGGGTAATCCTACCACCCAGTTAAAGACACTCTTAAACATCATAGACACGTTCGGCACATTTTCAGGCTACAAAATTAATATAGATAAATCCGAAGTCACTTGGTTGCAAAATTTACAAAATGCTCTGCTAACTGAAATGGGGCTCAATGTCACAGAGGGTTCTTTTAAATATTTAAGGATCCACCTTCACATCAACCCTAACAAATTATACCATCTTAACTTTACAGGCATTCTAACTAATATTAAAACATTACTCTCTAGCTGGGCAAAACTGCCACTTTCCGTGTCTGGTAGAATCCAACTTTTTAAAATGATTGCACTGCCCAAACTTTTATATCCCTTACAGATGCTTCCTCTCTTACTCACCCAACAAAATATAGCTGCATTGCAAAGTTCCCTAGGCAACTATGTTTGGAAAGGGAAAAAGCATAGAATAGGTAAGATTTCTTTGGCAATGCCACTATCTAAGGGGGGATAACAGGGCAACGCTCACCAAGTTAGTTCTTGATTGGCTGGTGGGTAGCGAACACTTTACCATTCCATGTCTAGAAAAAAGGCTTATTGGACCACTACACATGGCATTTCTTCCTCATGCCAGCCTCTCTTCTCTCCCTGCACACATTTGTAACCATATACTATACAGAGATCCCCTGAGGGCTTGAGTGAGGCTGTGTCAATTGTGGGGGGGTCCAGAGAGCAGTTAGTATATATCTGCCTATACAACCTACAATTTATACCCGGGCAACAGTGTAAACTCACCACACTCGGTCAGCTTATCAACCCATTAATTATGGACATGGTCACATTCCAGGAATTACAAAATCTGTTTAATCTCCCTAACTCACACAGATTTGCATATTTTCAGAGTAGGCACTATATAAATAAACTTAAAGCAGGCTGTGCATGCTTGTGAAACAGGGCTACCATAAAATCACGCACATATACAACCTCATCCTTAAACACCGCTGAAAATTCAGTCATGCAGAGGGTTGCAGCAAGATGGAAAGAGGTTGAGCATCTTCCCTGGGATGTAAACCTACTTAGTGATAGTCTGGTTAAGGCACAGGCAACTACGCTGTCTGCAAATTTAAGAGACCCATGTGAAACTTCTACACCAAGCGTATATTACTCCTAAACTTCGTTCCAAGTGGGTACCTGGAGCCATAGATGTATGCACAAGTGTGGCTATGTTACACCAAATTGGAAGCACTTGCTTTTGGATTGTCCCAAACTGCAAAGATTCTGGCACAAGATTGCCTACTGGCTTTCTTTGATCACTAAGGAAGATATATGCTTCTCAGCCCAACACGTTGTCCTTCTAATCCTGACGGATAAAGTATTTAAACATGACGCTTTTATATCAACAGTGATAATGTTAGCAAAGCAACAAATCCTGGCAGGTTGGGCAAATCATAACTCTCCACCATTCCAAAAATTAATCAGAATCGTGCATACACAGTTGTTAGTTGAACAGGCAGATTCAAAGGGGGACCCAGAAAGGAGAGTCAGGAGGTTTTTCCATAAGTGGGAAGCCTATTTTCTTTATTTACCAGTCATGATTAGAGACAGAGTTATATACCCATTCAAGAATAGTCTTTTTATTTTGGAAGAAAACCTTAGAGGTAACTGGTGCCTCTCTACTGCACAGCCTTGACAGTGATACCCCCTGTACTCATCACTAGTCCTTCCCCCCTCCTTTTTCTCTCTCCCCTATTTATTTGGAAACTCGGGTCTGTGGAGGGTGAGCTGTAGGTTCCTGGGGTAAGTAGGTACTATTGTCCTATTATGTTATTTTTTTATGTTATTACCTATATGTTATTATTTATTTATTTTTAATTGTTTGTATATGTTTCTCCAAAAGTTTAAAAATGGATCTCGTATCTTAAATGACAAATGCATTGCCCACTTTTGTGTAAATCTTGATTGTACTACTGGCATCTCATGTGATCGAGATTGACTTTGATTTATATGGACAACACAAAGTACTTGTATTCTGGTTCAAAATTGTTGTGTATGTAATGGATCTTCTTTATATAAAAAAAAAACTAACAATAGCCTTTAACCCCTTAATGACAACTGACGTACCAGGTACGTCATGCATTAACTTACAGTTAATGACAATAGACGTACCTGGTACGTCAGTTGTCTAAGAGAGTGCTGGAAGCGATCGCAATCGCTTCCAGCAGCTCTCAGGGTATTGCAGTGATGCCTCCATATGGAGGCATCCTGCAATACCCTTTCAGAAGACTCCGATGCAGAGAGAGCCACTCTGTGGCCCTCTCTGCACCGGTAGCGATGGTGCCGGTTCGTTGGTGGGTGGGAGCGCAACAGGGAGGCGGGTGAGCGGCCCATCGCTACCCGGCATCCGGCTCCTGTAAGTGCAATGTGCACGCCGGGTGCCGGGAGCGTGCGGGTGCGCGCATGCGCGTGCGCGCGCGCGATTAGCTACCCACACTGACACCAATGAGGAGGGAAGAGGGGGGAAAAAATAAATATATAAGGATCGGGGCGGGGGCGGGGGTTGGGGTATTGTGGGGGGCTGCTACACTACAGAAAACATTTAAAATGGCAATAAAAGATCAAAAAAACACTTTTTTGGGGGGCAAATTGGGTACTGGCAGACAGCTGCCAGTACCCAAGATGGCGGCAATTAGGTAGGGGAGAGGGTTAGAGAGCTGGGGGGGGGGGGGGATCATGGAGGTTGGGGCTAAGGCAGGAGTCCATCACAGCTAAAACATTTTATTTTTTTTTATTAAAAAAAAGAAAAACTCCTTTTATTTAGTACTGGCAGACTTTCTGCCAGTACTTAAGATGGCGGGGACAATTGTGGGGTGGGGGAGGGAAGAGAACTGTTTGGGAGGGATCAGGGGGTGGGATGTGTCAGGTGGGAGGCTGATCTCTACCCTAAAGCTAAAATTAACCCTGCAAGCTCCCTACAAGCTACCTAATTTAACCCCTTAACTGCTGGGCATAATTTACGTGTGGTGCGCAGCAGCATTTAGCGGCCTTCTACTTACCAAAAAGCAACCCCAAAGCCATATAAGTCTGCTATTTCTGAACAAAGGGGATCCCAAAGAAGCATTTACAACCATTTGTGCCTTAATTGCAGAAGCTGTTTGTAAATAATTTCAGTGGGAAACCTAATGTTTGTGACAAAATTTGTGAAAAAGTGAACTTTTTTTTTTATTTGATGACATTTGGCAGTGAAATGGTGGCATGAAATATACCAAAATAGGCCTAGATCAATACTTTGGGTTGTCTTCTAAAAAAAAATATATACATGTCAAGGGATATTCAGGTATTCCTGACAGATATCAGGGTTCCAATGTAACTAGCGCTAATTTTGAAAAAAAGTTGTTTGGAAATAGCAAAGTGCTACTTGTATTTATGGCCCTATAACTTGCAAAAAAAGTAAAGAACATGTAAACATTGGGTATTTCTAAACTCAGGACAAAATTTAGAAACTATTTAGCATAGGTGTTTTTTGGTGATTGTAGATGTGTAACAGATTTTGGGGGTCAAAGTTAGAAAAAGTGTGTTTTTTTCAATTTTTTCCTCATATTTTATATTTTTTTTATAGGAAATTATAAGATATGATGAAAATAATGGTATCCTTAGAAAGTCCATTTAATGGCGAGAAAAACGGTATATAATATGTGTGGGTACAGTAAATGAGTAAGAGGGAAATTACAGCTAAACACAAACACTGCAGAAATGTAAAAAAAGCCATTGTCATTAAGGGTAAGAAAATTGAAAAATGGTCCGGTCATTAAGGGGTTAAAGGGGCCTTTTCTTTCTAATGACACAATGAGTCCACGGATCATCTAATTACTATTGGGATATTCACCTCCTGGCCAGCAGGAGGCGGCAAAGAGCACCACAGCTAAGCTGTTAAATATCACCTCCCTTCTATCCAACCACAGTCATTCTCCTTGCCTACGTTAGTGTAAGGAAGTGGTAAAGTTTGGTGTCTGAAAAGATTCTTCAATCAAGAGTTATTATTTCTTTCATGTAATTAGCAAGAGTCCATGAGCTAGTGACGTATGGGATATACATTCCTACCAGGAGGGGCAAAGTTTCCCAAACCTCAAAATGCCTATAAATACACCCCTCACCACACCCACAATTCAGTTTTACAAACTTTGCCTCCGATGGAGGTGGTGAAGTAAGTTTGTGCTAGATTCTACGTTGATATGCGCTCCGCAGCAAGTTGGAGCCCGGTTTTCCTCTCAGCGTGCAGTGAATGTCAGAGGGATGTGAGGAGAGTATTGCCTATTTGAATGCAGTGATCTCCTTCTACGGGGTCTATTTCATAGGTTCTCTGTTATCGGTCGTAGAGATTCATCTCTTACCTCCCTTTTCAGATCGACGATATACTCTTATATATACCATTACCTCTGCTGATTCTCGTTTCAGTACTGGTTTGGCTTTCTACAAACATGTAGATGAGTGTCCTGGGGTAAGTAAATCTTATTTTCTGTGACACTCTAAGCTATGGTTGGGCACTTTGTTTATAAAGTTCTAAATATATGTATTCAAACATTTATTTGCCTTGACTCAGAATGTTCAACTTTCCTTATTTTCAGTCAGTCAGTTTCATATTTGGGATAATGCATTTGATTTAATCATTTTTTCTTACCTTCAAAAATTTGACTCTTCCCTGTGGGCTGGTAGGCTCGCGGGGGCTGAAAATGCTTCATTTTATTGCGTCATTCTTGGCGCGGACTTTTTTGGCGCAAAAAATTCGTTTCCGTTTCCGGCGTCATACGTGTCGCCGGAAGTTGCGTCATTTTATTGACGTTATTTTGCGCCAAAAATGTCGGCGTTCCGGATGTGGCGTCATTTTGCCGCCAAAAAGCATTTAGGCGCCAAATAATGTGGGCGTCTTATTGGCGCGAAAAATATGGGCGTCGCTTTTGTCTCCACATTATTTAAGTCTCATTTTTCATTGCTTCTGGTTGCTAGAAGCTTGTTCTTTGGCATTTTTTCCCATTCCTGAAACTGTCATTTAAGGAATTTGATCAATTTTGCTTTATATATATGTTGTTTTTTCTCTTACATATTGCAAGATGTCTCACGTTGCATCTGAGTCAGAAGATACTACAGGAAAATCGCTGTCTAGTGCTGGATCTACCAAAGCTAAGTGTATCTGCTGTAAACTTTTGGTAGCTATTCCTCCAGCTGTTGTTTGTATTGATTGTCATGACAAACTTGTTAAAGCAGATAATATTTCCTTTAGTAAAGTACCATTGCCTGTTGCAGTTCCTTCAACATCTAAGGTGCAGAATGTTCCTGATAATATAAGAGATTTTGTTTCTGAATCCATAAAGAAGGCTATGTCTGTTATTTCTCCTTCTAGTAAACATAAAAAATCTTTTAAAACTTCTCTCCCTACAGATGAATTGTTAAATGAACATCATCATTCTGATTCTGATGACTCTTCTGGTTCAGAGGATTCTGTCTCAGAGGTTGATGCTGATAAATCTTCATATTTATTTAAAATGGAATTTATTCGTTCTTTACTTAAAGAAGTACTAATTGCTTTAGAAATAGAGGATTCTGGTCCTCTTGATACTAATTCTAAACGTTTGGATAAGGTATTTAAAGCTCCTGTGGTTATTCCAGAAGTTTTTCCTGTTCCTAATGCTATTTCTGCAGTAATTTCCAAAGAATGGGATAAATTGGGTAATTCATTTACTCCTTCTAAACGTTTTAAGCGATTATATCCTGTGCCGTCTGACAGATTAGAATTTTGGGACAAAATCCCTAAAGTTGATGGGGCTATTTCTACCCTTGCTAAACGTACTACTATTCCTACGTCAGATGGTACTTCGTTTAAGGATCCTTTAGATAGGAAAATTGAATCCTTTCTAAGAAAAGCTTATCTGTGTTCAGGTAATCTTCTTAGACCTGCTATATCTTTGGCTGATGTTGCTGCAGCTTCAACTTTCTGGTTGGAAACTTTAGCGCAACAAGTAACACATCATGATTCTCATGATATTATTATTCTTCTACAGCATGCTAATAATTTTATCTGTGATGCCATTTTTGATATTATCAGAGTTGATGTCAGGTTTATGTCTCTAGCTATTTTAGCTAGAAGAGCTTTATGGCTTAAAACTTGGAATGCTGATATGGCTTCTAAATCAACTTTACTTTCCATTTCTTTCCAGGGTAACAAATTATTTGGTTCTCAGTTGGATTCCATTATTTCAACTGTTACTGGTGGGAAAGGAACTTTTTTACCACAGGATAAAAAATCTAAAGATAAAAGCAGGGCTAATAATCGTTTTCGTTCCTTTCGTTTCAACAAAGAACAAAAGCCTGATCCTTCATCCTCAGGAGCAGTTTCAGTTTGGAAACCATCTCCAGTCTGGAATAAATCCAAGCCAGCTAGAAAGGCAAAGCCTGCTTCTAAGTCCACATGAAGGTGCGGCCCTCATTCCAGCTCAGCTGGTAGGGGGCAGGTTACGTTTTTTCAAGGAAATTTGGATCAATTCTGTTCACAATCTTTGGATTCAGAGCATTGTTTCAGAAGGGTACAGAATTGGTTTCAAGATGAGACCTCCTGCAAAGAGATTTTTTCTTTCCCGTGTCCCAGTAAATCCAGTAAAAGCTCAAGCATTTCTGAAATGTGTTTCAGATCTAGAGTTGACTGGAGTAATTATGCCAGTTCCAGTTCCGGAACAGGGGATGGGGTTTTATTCAAATCTCTTCATTGTACCAAAGAAGGAGAATTCCTTCAGACCAGTTCTGGATCTAAAAATATTGAATCGTTATGTAAGAATTTCAACGTTCAAGATGGTAACTGTAAGGACTATCTTGCCTTTTGTTCAGCAAGGGAATTATATGTCCACAATAGATTTACAGGATGCATATCTGCATATTCCGATTCATCCAGATCATTATCAGTTCCTGAGATTCTCTTTTCTGGACAAGCATTACCAATTTGTGGCTCTGCCGTTTGGCCTAGCTACAGCTCCAAGAATTTTTACAAAGGTTCTCGGTGCCCTTCTGTCTGTAATCAGAGAACAGGGTATTGTGGTATTTCCTTATTTGGACGATATCTTGGTACTTGCTCAGTCTTTACATTTAGCAGAATCTCATACAAATCGACTTGTGTTGTTTCTTCAAGATCATGGTTGGAGGATCAATTTACCAAAAAGTTCTTTGATTCCTCAGACAAGGGTAACCTTTCTGGGTTTCCAGATGGATTCAGTGTCCATGACTCTGTCTTTAACAGACAAGAGACGTCTAAAATTGATTGCAGCTTGTCGAAACCTTCAGTCACAGTCATTCCCTTCGGTAGCCTTATGAATGGAAATTCTAGGTCTTATGACTGCTGCATCGGACGCAATCCCCTTTGCTCGTTTTCACATGCGACCTCTTCAGCTCTGTATGCTGAAGCAATGGTGCAAGGATTACACGAAGATATCTCAATTAATATCTTTAAAACCGATTGTTCGACACTCTCTAACATGGTGGACAGATCACCATCGTTTAATTCAGGGGGCTTCTTTTGTGCTTCCGACCTGGACTGTAATTTCAACAGATGCAAGTCTCACAGGTTGGGGAGCTGTGTGGGGATCTCTGACGGCACAAGGAGTTTGGGAATCTCAGGAGGTGAGATTACCGATCAATATTTTGGAACTCCGTGCAATTTTCAGAGCTCTTCAGTTTTGGCCTCTTCTGAAGAGAGAATCGTTCATTTGTTTTCAGACAGACAATGTCACAACTGTGGCATACATCAATCATCAAGGAGGGACTCACAGTCCTCTGGCTATGAAAGAAGTTTCTCGAATTTTGGTTTGGGCGGAATCCAGCTCCTGTCTAATCTCTGCGGTTCATATCCCAGGTATAGACAATTGGGAAGCGGATTATCTCAGTCGCCAAACGTTGCATCCGGGCGAATGGTCTCTTCACCCAGAGGTATTTCTTCAGATTGTTCAAATGTGGGAACTTCCAGAAATAGATCTGATGGCGTCCCATCTAAACAAGAAACTTCCCAGGTATCTGTCCAGATCCCGGGATCCTCAGGTGGAGGCAGTGGATGCATTATCACTTCCTTGGAAGTATCATCCTGCCTATATCTTTCCGCCTCTAGTTCTTCTTCCAAGAGTAATCTCCAAGATTCTGAAGGAATGCTTGTTTGTTCTGCTGGTAGCTCCGGCATGGCCTCACAGGTTTTGGTATGCGGATCTTGTCCGGATGGCCTCTTGCCAACCGTGGACTCTTCCGTTAAGACCAGACCTTCTGTCACAAGGTCCTTTTTTCCATCAGGATCTGAAATTCTTAAATTTAAAGGTATGGAGATTGAACGCTTGATTCTTGGTCAAAGAGGTTTCTCTGACTCTGTGATTAATACTATGTTACAGGCTTGTAAATCTGTATCTCGAGAGATATATTATAGAGTCTGGAAGACTTATATTTCTTGGTGTCTTTCTCATCATTTTTCTTGGCATTCTTTTAGAATACCGAGAATTTTACAGTTTCTTCAGGATGGTTTAGATAAGGGTTTGTCCGCAAGTTCTTTGAAAGGACAAATCTCTGCTCTTTCTGTTCTTTTTCACAGAAAGATTGCTATTCTTCCTGATATTCATTGTTTTGTACAAGCTTTGGTTCGTATAAAACCTGTTATTAAGTCAATTTCTCCTCCTTGGAGTTTGAATTTGGTTCTGGGAGCTCTTCAAGCTCCTCCGTTTGAACCTATGCATTCATTGGACATTAAATTACTTTCTTGGAAAGTTTTGTTCCTTTTGGCCATCTCTTCTGCCAGAAGAGTTTCTGAATTATCTGCTCTTTCTTGTGAGTCTCCTTTTCTGATTTTTCATCAGGATAAGGCGGTGTTGCGAACTTCTTTTGAATTTTTACCTAAAGTTGTAAATTCCAACAACATTAGTAGAGAAATTGTGGTTCCTTCATTATGTCCTAATCCTAAGAATTCTAAGGAGAAATCGTTGCATTCTTTGGATGTTGTTAGAGCTTTGAAATATTATGTTGAAGCTACAAAATCTTTCCGTAAGACTTCTAGTTTATTTGTTATCTTTTCCGGTTCTAGAAAAGGCCAGAAAGTTTCTGCCATTTCATTGGCATCTTGGTTGAAATCTTTAATTCATCTTGCCTATGTTGAGTCGGGTAAAACTCCGCCTCAAAGAATTACAGCTCATTCTACTAGGTCAGTTTCTACTTCCTGGGCGTTTAGGAATGAAGCTTCGGTTGACCAGATTTGCAAAGCAGCAACTTGGTCCTCTTTGCATACTTTTACTAAATTCTACCATTTTGATGTATTTTCTTCTTCTGAAGCAGTTTTTGGTAGAAAAGTACTTCAGGCAGCGGTTTCAGTTTGAATCTTCTGCTTATGTTTTTCGTTAAACTTTATTTTTGGGTGTGGATTATTTTCAGCAGGAATTGGCTGTCTTTATTTTATCCCTCCCTCTCTAGTGACTCTTGTGTGGAAAGATCCACATCTTGGGTAGTCATTATCCCATACGTCACTAGCTCATGGACTCTTGTTAATTACATGAAAGAAAACATAATTTATGTAAGAACTTACCTGATAAATTCATTTCTTTCATATTAGCAAGAGTCCATGAGGCCCGTCCTTTTTTTGTGGTGGTTATGATTTTTGTATAAAGCACAATTATTCCAATTCCTTATTTTATATGCTTTCGCACTTTTTTATCACCCCACTTCTTGGCTATTCATTAAACTGAATTGTGGGTGTGGTGAGGGGTGTATTTATAGGCATTTTGAGGTTTGGGAAACTTTGCCCCTCCTGGTAGGAATGTATATCCCATACGTCACTAGCTATTGGACTCTTGCTAATATGAAAGAAATGAATTTATCAGGTAAGTTCTTACATAAATTATGTTTTTATTTGCAGTACTAGTATGTGCTGTTTTTACTCCAGGGTGTAGCTGTAGTCCATTTCAGTCTCTTCAGTAGAGCATTGGTGGCTTAAGCAAAGGGAACTTGTGAGACATAATTCTCACTGCCCCTCCCTCATATTTAAATAAAAGTTGCTGCCCTTATTATTATTTTCCACAGGTCAATGTGAGGGAGAGGACCTCTCCAAACCTAGTGAGTTGCCTTGCTGCCAGGCAGATAATTGAGTTAAGTGCTAATTTATTTTCTTAAGCAGCTTTAGTGTTGTAAGAGGGATTATGTATGGCAGTATTGCAGGCATTGGGGACTTGAGGAGAACTTGGCTCATTTTGGTGGTTTTATTAACATTTTTGCATTAAGATGTCTGCTGAGATGTTATTTTTGACACGCCCATGATGGGCGGGGCTTGTGTGAGGTAACAATGTATCTATTGCGCATTTGTTATTCTCTCACTTCCTGTGTATGGAGGAGAGATATCTGCATCTTATCGTTTTTCAAGTTTAACTGTCAATTGTTAGCCTGTCATTACTGACACAGCTCCAGTTTGGATTCAGGCTTTAAAAAATAAAGCAGTTTCTTTTTAAATAGGCACCTCAGCAAAGCTATTGCTGAGGTGTAGAGGCTGTTTGAGGTGTTATTAACCCTTTGAGTGCTAATGACGGCTCTGAGCCATCACAGAGTTTCCCACTCTGGTGCTAATGACAGCTCAGAGCCGTCACTAGCACTCTCCCAACTTGAGGGAGATTTGGGGCCTCCCACCCGCTCCTACCACGGCGATCATGCCTGTAGAGTGACAGGCATCGCCGGGGCTTCCCATTTTGCTTGGTGACGTCACACGCAATAATGTGATGACATCACTGCGCAACTTTATTTATACTTAACAATGTTAAGTATAGGAGCAGGGGGCATGCTGCTTAGAAGCCTGTATCACAGGCATCTAAGCAGCTACAGACCCCCAAGACCATTGGAAAGGTAATCGCCTAACAATTCCAACAGTGTAAGTCTTGGGGGTCTGAAAAAAATAAAAAAAAAAGTAACAAATAAAATTGTTCAATAATTTAAAAAATTAAAAAAAACACCCAGGTGGGAAAGTGCTTAGCACTCAAAGGGTTAAGACATTTTTATTACTCAATATCTTGTAAAATAAAGCGGTTTCGTTTTTGTATTTGTTCAAAAAATAAAGCAGTTTCGTTTTTGCATTGCATCAAAAATAAAGCAGTTTTTCGTTTTAAAATTTAAAGAAACAGTAAAGTTTTTTTCTTTATTTAAATTGTTCATAATTTAATTATTTATATTTATTCTGTTAAGATGGACCAAGACTCTGTTACAGATTACAGATGCCCTTTATGTTTGAATGCTAATATTGAACCACCAATTCCTTTTTTGTTCCTCATGTGTTGAGAGAACATTAAATCTTGAGGATATATTTTTTGAGCCTGCATTGTCTAAGATGGATGCTATCCAGGAGTCTTCTGACAATGTGGAAGATATGCCGCATTGTTCTCCTCATGTGTCCCAAATTTTAGTACCCATTAATTCAGTGCCCTGCGCTTCCTCTCAATCTCCGGCTGGGGTCTCCTTGCAAGACATTGCTTCCCTCATGTCTTCTGCAGTTTCTGATGCGTTGACTGCTTTTCCCATGCTACAGGGAAAGCGCAAGAGGAAGTCTAAAGAATCATTGCGTAAGATATCTGACTCGGTCGTGGCTAATCCGACTGTTTCCTCTCATAAATCTGATGAGGAGGATTTTTTTGGTAGCATCTGAGGGTGAAATCTCAGATTCTGACAGTGTAATTCCTTCCTCTGATGCTGAAGTTTTATCCTTCAGGTTTAAGCTGGAACACCTTTGTTTACTACTCAAGGAGGTTTTGGCTACTCTGGACGACTCTGACTCTACTGTCATTGTCAACCCTAAAAAGTCTAGTAAACTTAACCAGTATTGTGATGTACCTTCCATGCTGGAATTTTTTCCCGTACCAGATCGGGCTTCAGAAATTATTGTTAGGAAATGGGAGAAGCCAGGTATTCCTTTTTCTCCTCCTATTTTTAAGAAGATGTTTCCCATTGATAACTCTATCAAGGAGTCTTGGCAAACGGTCCCCAAGGTGGAAGGGGCAATTTCCACTTTAGCTAAGAGAACTACTATTCCCATAGAGGATAGCTGTTCTTTTAAGGACCCAATGGATAAGAATATGGAGGGTTTCCTTAAGAAAATGTACAGTATGTTCACCAGGGTTTACAATGGCAACCTGCGGTGTGTATTCCGTTTCTAGCATGGCGGCATACTGGTTTGATACGTTGTCTGATTGCTTTCAAACAGCCATTCCCCTTGAAGAGGTCCAGGACAGAATCAGGGCTCTTATATTGGCCAATTATTTCATTTCTGATGCTTCCCTTCAAGTTATCAAGTTGGGAGCAAAGACTTCTAGTTTTGCCATTCTGGCTTGAAGAGCTTTTGTCTATTCCTTACAAGGGTAAGACCTTGTTTGGCCCAGCTTTGGCTGAGATTATTTCTGACATTACAGGAGGAAAGGGTCATTTCCTTCCTCAGGATAAGAAATATAAGCAGAAGGGATGTCAGAGTAATTTTCGTTCCTTTTGAAACTTCAAGGGTAAACCTTCCTCTCCCTCTACAAAACAAGATCAGTCCAAACCTTCCTGGAGATCCAACCAATCTTGGAATAAGGGAAAACAATCCAAGAAGCCTGCTAATGATTCAAAGTCAGCATGAAGGGTTTCCTTTTTCGCTCAGGCTTGGGGTTAGGATGTTCAGGATCCTTGGGCGATAGACATTGTGTCCCAGGGATACAAACTAGAATTCAAGACCTTTCCCCCCAGGGGCAGATTTCTTCTCTCAAGATTATCTGTAGACCAGATAAAGAGAGGTGTTCTTACATTGTGTTCGGGATCTATCCAAAATGGGAGTGATAGTTCCTGTTCCAGTACAGGAGCAGGGTCTGGGATTTTACTCCAATCTGTTTACTCCAAGAAAGAGGGAACCTTCAGACCAATCTTGGATTTCAAGAGTCTAAACAAATTCCTCAGAGTACCGTCCTTCAAAATGGAAACTATTTGTTCCATTCTTCCCTTAGCTCAGGAGGGTCAATTTATGACAACAGTTGATTTAAAGGATGCGTACCTTCATATTCCCATCCACAGGGATCATCACAAGTTTAACTGAGATTTGCTCTTCTCCACAAACACTCCCAGTTTGTGGCTCTTCCTTTTGGATTAGCTACAGCTCCCAGAATTTTTTCTAAGGTTCTGGGATCTCTGTTTGCAGTGCTCCAGTTACAGGGTATTGCAGTGGCACCTTATCTGGATGACATTCTGGTTCAGGTCTAGTCTTTTCATCTAGCAAGCTCCCACAGGGAGATGCTTGTATCCTTCCTGCACTATCATGGTTGGAAGGTGAATCTGGAAAAGAGTTCCTTAATTCCATCTACAAGGGTAGTCTTTTTGGGAACCATAATAGATTCCGTTTTGATGCAAATATTTCTGACGGAGGTCAGAAAATCCCAGATTCTCAAATCTTGTCTGTCTCTTCAGTCCTCTCCTCAGCCATCAGTGGCTCAATGTATGGCGGTAATCGGTCTCATGGTAGCTGCCATGGATATTATTCCTTTTAATCTTTTCCATCTCAGACCTCTGCAGTTATGCATGCTCAGACAGTGGAACGGGGATTACGCGGATCTGTCTCCACAAATTCATTTGGATCAGATGGCAAGATATTATCTTCCTTGGTGGTTGTCTCTGGATCATCTCTCCCAGGGAACCTGTTTTCGCAGACCTATCTGGGTGATAGTGACTACGGATGCCAGCCCAACAGGTTGGGGAGCAGTCTGGGGCCTTCTAAGGGCTCAGGGGACATGGACTCAGGAAGATTCTGTTCTCCCCATAAACATTCTAGAGCTAAGAGCAATCTTCAATGCTCTTCTGGCCTGGCCTCAGTTAGCTCCTGCCCGGTTTATCAGATTTCAGTCGGACAACATAACCTCAGTGGCTTACATCAACCATCAGGGTGGAACTCGGAGTTCTTTGGCCATGAAAGGGGTGTCCAAGATTATTCAGTGTACGGAGACCCACAACTGTTGTCTATCTGTGATCCACATTCCAGGAGTGGACAATTGGGAAGCAGATTTTCTGAGCAGGCCAGGGACCCTCAGGCGGTTCTGATAAATGCTCTGGCAGTTCCTTGCAATTTCAATCTTGCATACCTATTTTTTCCGTTCGCTCTCCTTCCTCAGGTCATTGCTCGGATCAAGCAAGAGAGGGCGTCGGTGATTCTCATTGCTCCAACCTGGCCTCGCAGGATTTGGTATGCAGACCTAGGGGAGATTTCATCTCTCCCTCCTTGGAAACTTCCTCTAAGAAAAGACCTTCTACTTCAAGGGCTCTTCCTTCATCCAAATCTAGTTTCTCTGAAGCTGAATGCTTGGAGATTGAACGCTTAATTTTATCTAAGCGTGGTTTTTCAGATCAGGTCATTGAGACTATGATTCATGCTCGCAAGCCTGTTACCAGTAAAATTTACCATAAGATTTGGCATAAATATCTGTATTGGTGCGATTCCAAAGGCTTCTCTTGGAGTAGAGTTTGGATTCCTAGGATTTTATCTTTTCTCCAAGAGGTTTTGGAGAAGGGGTTATCAGCAAGCTCCTTGAAAGGTCAAATTTCTGCCTTATCTATTTTTTTACATAAACATCTGGCAGAGGTACCAGATGTTCAATTGTTCCGTCAGGCCTTGGTCAGAATCAGGCCTGTGTTCAAACCTGTTACTCCTCCCTGGAGTCTTAATCTTGTTCTTAAGGTTCTTCGGCAGGCTCCTTTTGAACCTATGCATTCCTTAGATATTAAGTTGTTATCTTGGAAGGTTTTTTTTGTTTTTTTTTCTTGTCGCTATTTCTTCAGCTCATAGAGTCTCTGAACTCTCGGCTTTACAGCATGAGTCTCCCTATCTTATCTTTCACTCGGATAATGTTGTTTTACGTACTAAATTGGGTTTTCTTCCTAAAGTAGTTTCAGATTGGAACATTAATCAAGAGATTGTTGTTCCTTCTTTATGTCCTAATCTTTCTTCTCATAAGGAACGTCTTCTGCACAACCTAGACGCGGTTCGTGCTCTGAAATTCTATTTACAGGCGGCTAAGGATTTTCGTCAGTCTTCTGCTCTGTTTGTAGTTTTCTCTGGGAAACATAAGGGGCAGAAAGCTAAGGCTACTTCTCTTTCTTTGTGGCTGAAGAGTATAATTTGCTTTGCCTATGAAACTGCTGGACAGCAGCCTCCTGAGAAGGTTACGGCTCATTCTACGAGGGCTGTTTCCTCTTCCTGTGCATTCAAAAATGAAGCTTCTGTAGAACAGATTTGCAAGGCTGCAACTTGGTCCTCTCTACATACTTTTTCAAAATTCTATAAGTTTGATACTTTTGCCTCGGCTGAGGCTTCCTTTGGGAGAAAGGTTTTTCAAGCAGTGGTGCCTTCTGTTTAGGTTCCCTGTTATGTCCCTCCCTTATCATCTGTGTCCTCTAGGTTGGGTATTGATACCCAATAGTAATTAGATGATCCGTGGACTCATTGTGTCATTAGAAAGAAAGTGAAATTTATGCTTACCTAATAAATGTATTTATTTCTTGACACAATGAGTCCATGGCCTGCCCTGTTTTTGATTACAGGATATTTTTTGTTATGTTATAAACCTCAGGCACCTCTGCACCTTGTTGCTTCCTTTCTCTCCTATACTTTGGTCGAATTACTGGGGTTGGATAGAAGGGAGGTGATATTTAACAGCTTTGCTGTGGTGCTCTTTGCCGCCTCCTGCTAGCCAGGAGGTGAATATCCCAATAGTAATTAGATCATCCGTGGAATCATTGTGTCAAGAAATAAATAAATTTATCAGGTAAGCATAAATTTCGTTTTTGCATTGCCCTAAAGAAATCAGCTCTTTTACCTGAACAAAAATACAAAGATCCCCAACAGTAAAACCCATCACCCAACCAACCCCACAAAATAAAAAACCTAACTAACAAAAACCTAAGCTACCCATTGCCCTGAAAAGGGCATTTAGCTCTTTTAAGAAAAGCCCAAACCCTCATCTAAAAAAAAACCCACCCAAAAAAAGTTTAAAAAAACACTAACCCCCGACGATCCACTTACAGTTTCTAAAGTCCGGACATCCAGACGGCATCTTCTATCTTCATCCCAGCGGCGTCTTCTTTCTTCATCCCAATAGGATGAGAGCTACTGAAATTCTATTAGTTTATTTGAATAGCCAATAGAATTTCAGTAGCTCTCATCCTATTGGCCGATTTAAACATCCAATAGGATTTCAGTAGCTCTCTTCTTATTGGCTGAATTGAATTTCAAAAATCAAATCAGCCAATAGGAATGCAAGGGATGCCATTTTGAAAAGGCTCCCTTGCATTGAAGATTCATTATATGGCGGTGACCGTATGAAGAGGATGCTCTGTGCCGGATGTATTCAGGATGGACCCGCTCCGCCAGGATGAAGATAGAAGACACCGCCGGGATGAAGATAGAAGATGCCACCTGGATGAAGATAGAAAACACTGCATGGATGTCCGGACTTCAGAAACTGTAAGTGGATCGTTGGGGGTTAGTGTTATTTTTTTTAAACTTTTTTTTGGGTAGGTTTGGGCTTTTCTTAAAAGAGCTAAATGCCCTTTTTAGGGCAAGAAAAAGGCAATGCCCTACAAAAGGCCCTTTTAAGGGCTATTGGTAGTTTATTGTAGGCTAGTGGTTTTTTTTATTTGGGGGGGGCTTTTTTATTTTTATAGGGCTATTAGATTAGGTGTAATTGTTTTTATTTAAATAATTTTGTTTGTTATTTTTTTGTAATTTAGTGTTTGTTATTTTTTGTACTTTAGTATTTTTTATTTTTTGTAATTGTAGATTTTTTTTTAGTAGTGTTAGTTTTTTTTTTATGTGAAATTTAATTTATTTAATTGATAGTTATTTTAATTTTAGTATAATAGTAATGTTAGGTTTTTTTAATTTCACAGGTAAGTTTTTATTTATTTTAAGATAGGGATCTTGTAATTTTAATATAAAGTTAGGGGGTTGTTAGGTTTAGGGGTTAATAGTTTAATTTAGTTTTTGGCGATGTGGGGGCTGGCGGTTTAGGGGTTAATAGTTTTTTTTTAGTGGCATTGATGTGGGAGGCTTAATAACTTTATTTAGTGACGGCGATGTCGGGGAGCGGCAGAATAGGGGTTAATATCTATTATAGTGTGGGCGATATTGTGGTGTGGGGGAATAGGGGTTAATAACTTTATTATAGTGGCGATGATGTCGGGGAGCGGCGGAAAAGGGGTTAATACATTTTATTAGTGGCAGCGATGTCGGGAGCGGCAAATTAGGGGTTAATAACTTTAAAATAGTGTTTGCAATGCGGGAGGGCCTTGGTTTAAGGGTTAATAGGTAGTTTATGGGTGTTAGTGTACTTTGTAACAGTTTAGTTATGAGTTTTGTGTAACAGTTTTGTGGTGCAAAACTCATAACTACTGGTCTCAGATTGCGGAACGGATCGTGTCGGTATATGGTGTAACGCTAGCTTTTTAGCCTCACCGCAAAACTTGTAATGGCAGCGCTATGGAAATCCCACACAAAAATGTTAATTTTTTGAGTGTTGAACTGACGTTGCATCACAGGCTAAAATGCTTGCGGTACAGCTATACTGACAAGACTTGTAATGGCTGCGTTACTTTTTTAAGTGTTAAAACACAAACGCAAAAGTTGTAATCTAGGTAAATGTGTCTGTATGTACTGTAACTATTTTACATTCCCTTCCTTGTTTTTCACATAGAGGAAAAAGTTATATGTATTTGTAAATACTGTTGACCACCCTCTTTTGCTCCAAACCCTCTAATCTTTCAGCATCTGCAACATAGCTCTCTCGTGATTCTCTTCCTATCTATCTAACCATACCTTTAGTGTAGCCTTCTCCGGAGCATCCTCTGCCCCGTTACCACTTTCTGTTGGGATACCTCAAGGCTCTGTCCTCTGTGCCCTTCTCTTTTCAATCTACATGTCATCATTAGGTTCCTTAAGTCCCATGGGTTTCAATACCCTTTGTATGCCGATGACATCCAAATCTACCTCTCTGCACCAGACCTACCTCCTTCTTACTAACTCGTGTCACTAACTGTCTTTCTCATATCTCATCTTGGATGTCCTCTCACTACCTTAAGCTAAATCTCTCCAAAACTGAACTCCTTATTTTCCCCCTTCTTCCAAAATTTCCACCCCCCCCAATTTTCTATAACTGTTGATAATTCCATCATTACCCCTACCCTGCATACCCAATGTCTTGGGGTCACACTTTAATCAGACCTTTCCTTCACTCCTCACATTCAGTCCTTGGGTAAAGCCTGCCGCTTCCACCTTAAAAACATATCTAAAATTAGACATTTCTTTACACAAGATACAACTAAGATTTTAATCCATTCTCTCATCCTTTCCCATCTCAACTACTGCAACTACGTCCTCTCTAGTCTACCTAGCTGCCGCCTAGCTCCTTTACAATCCATAATGAATGCCTCTGCCAGGCTCGTCTTCCTTACACGTCGCTCTTCATCTGCTGCATCTCTCTTTTCTCTTGCCTCCAGGATTAAACACAAAATCCTCACTCTGACATACAAAGCCCTCAACTGCACTGCTCCCCCCCTACATTTCAGACCTTTTCTCCAGATACTCTCCCTCCCATCCCCTTTGCTTTGCTCACAATCTCCTACTCTCCTCCTCTCTTGTTACTTCCTCACATTCCCGTTTACAGGACTTTTCCAGACTGGCCCCCATCTTGTGGAATTCCCTGCCTCGCACCACAAGACTCTTCCCTAGTTTTAACAGCTTCATGCGCTCACTAAAGACTCTACTATTCAGGGATGCATACAACCTACACTAACCTTTCCTACCTCCATTGCTTTCCCCTTGAACCCCTTAAAATGTAAGCTTATGAGCCCAGCTGTTTGCAGATCACGTTCATAAGAGCCGACTACAACAGTGCAACTCTCGGCAGGGCCCTCTACCCATTTGATCCCTATAAATGTTATCCTGTATACCAACTATGTTTATAGCGCTGCAGAATCTTTTGGTGCTCCACAAATACCTGATAATAATAATTAATATGATTTTTCGGGGTCGATTTATTAAAGCATCAACTGAAAATACGCTTGAGTTCTGCATCATATTTGTCGTGAGATTGATCCACCGTAGTTATCAAAGCGCCAAGATCGTCAAATGTTGAAAATTGTGACGTAAAATACAATCCCGCGATCTCAATCCGACGCAGATCGATGCTTGCGTCATTACAGATTTTTTTAATTCAGATTTGACTCTATTTGACCCTTTTCCCAATTTATCAAACATTTAACAGGTACGCTCGCATCTATTCTGACACAGCGTACCTAGTTTTCAATCCACCATCCTTGAGGTCTCGGATGCCATAGAACTCAATAGGGGTCTGAAAACACAGAAAGCTTAGGTTCAATGCTGCAAGAGAATTAAGTATATTACATAATAAAAGTAAATTTACAGGTAAAATGGGGGAGCTGACGCTCTTAGTTGCAGAAGAGGACTATGATGTTATCAGTATAACTGAAACTTGGTGGGATGATTCACATGACTGGGCAGTTAACTTAGAGGGGTATACATTATTTAGGAGGGACAGGAATAACAAAAGGGGTGGAGGAATCTGCATGTATATTAAACCTAACCTTAAACCTACAATAAGGGAAGATATTTATGATACAAGTGACAATGTAGAGACCCCCAACATTAGTGACCCGGAGGAAACTCAACTACTTATCCAAATAGGTAAGGCTGCTAATAACAGTGCTGTAATTATGGGAGATTTTAACTACCCTGATATAAACTGGGCCAATGAAACTAGTAATTCAGCTAAGGGGGATAGATTTTTAAATGTTCTCAGGGATAACTTCTTGTCACAATTAATAGAGGAGCCAACTAGGAGTAAAGCTATATTGGGTTTAGTGCTATCAAACAATACAGATATAATATCAAACATAGAAGTTATAGAACATTTGGGTAACAGTGATCATAACATGGTCACATTTGAAATCTATTTTCAAATGCAGTGTTTTAAAGGCTTAACTAAGGCCTAGATTTAGAGTTTTGTCGGTAACGACCCGCGTAGCTAACGCCGGCTTTTTTCTGGCCGCACCATAAAAATAACTCTGGTATTGAGAGTCCACAAAAAGGCTGCGTTAGGCTCCAAAAAAGGAGCGTAGAGCATTTTTAACGCAGCTTCAACTCTCGATACCAGAGTTGCTTACGCAAGCGGCCAGCCTCAAAAACGTGCTCGTGCACGATTCCCCCATAGGAAACAATGGGGCTGTTTGAGCTGAAAAAAACCTAACACCTGCAAAAAAGCCGCGTTCAGCTCCTAACGCAGCCCCATTGTTTGCTATGCGTAAACACTTCCTACGTCTGCACCTAACACCCTAACATGTACCCCGAGTCTAAACACCCCTAACCTTACACTTATTAACCCCTAATCTGCCGCCCCCGCTATCGCTGACCCCTGCATATTATTTTTAACCCCTAATCTGCCGCTCCGTAAACCGCCGCTACTTACATTACCCTTATGTACCCCTAATCTGCTGCCCCTAACACCGCCGACCCCTATATTATATTTATTAACCCCTAATCTGCCCCCTCAACGTCGCCTCCACCTGCCTACACTTATTAACCCCTAATCTGCCGAGCGGACCTGAGCGCTACTATAATAAAGTTATTAACCCCTAATCCGCATCACTAACCCTATAATAAATAGTATTAACCCCTAATCTGCCCTCCCTAACATCGCCGACACCTAACTTCAAACATTAACCCCTAATCTGCCGACCGGAGCTCACCGCTACTATAATAAATGTATTAACCCCTAAAGCTAAATCTAACCCTAACACTAACACCCCCTAAATTAAATATAATTTTAATCTAACGAAATTAATTAACTCTTATTAAATAAATTATTCCTATTTAAAGCTAAATACTTACCTGTAAAATAAATCCTAATATAGCTACAATATAAATTATAATTACATTGTAGCTAGTTTAGGATTAATATTTATTTTACAGGCAACTTTGTAATTATTTTAACCAGGTACAATAGCTATTAAATAGTTAAGAACTATTTAATAGTTACCTAGTTAAAATAATTACAAAATTACCTGTAAAATAAATCCTAACCTAAGTTACAATTAAACCTAACACTATACTATCATTAAATTAATTAAATAAAATACTACTAAATTAAATACAATTCCTACAAATAACTACAATGAAATAAACTAACTAAAGTACAAAAAATAAAAAAGAACTAAGTTACAAAAAATAAAAAAATATTTACAAACATAAGAAAAATATTACAACAATATTAAACTAATTACACCTACACTAAGCCCCCTAATAAAATAACAAAGACCCCACAAAATGCCCTACCCTATTCTAAATTACTACATTTCAAAGCTCTTTTACCTTACCAGCCCTGAACAGGGCCCTTTGCGGGGCATGCCCCAAGAAATTCAGCTCTTTTGCCTGTAAAAAAAAACATACAATACCCCCCCCAACATTACAACCCACCACCCACATACCCCTAATCTAACCCAAACCCCCCTTAAATAAACTTAACACTAAGCCCCTGAAGATCTTCCTACCTTGTCTTCACCCTACCAGGTTCACCGATCCGTCCTGAAGAGCTCCTCCGATGTCCTGATCCAAGCCCAAGCGGGGGGCTGAAGAGGTCCATGATCCGGCTGAAGTCTTCATCCAAGCGGGAGCTGAAGAGGTCCATGATCCGGCTGAAGTCTTCATCCAAGCGGGAGCTGAAGAGGTCCATGATCCGGATGAAGTCTTCTATCAACGGCATCTTCAATCTTCTTTCTTCCAGATCCATCTTGCAGACCTCTGACGCGGAACATCCTCTTCTCCCGACGCCTACTAGCCGAATGACGGTTCCTTTAAGGGACGTCATCCAAGATGGCGTCCCTTGAATTCCGATTGGCTGATAGGATTCTATCAGCCAATCGGAATTAAGGTAGGAATATTCTGATTGGCTGATGGAATCAGCCAATCAGAATCAAGTTCAATCCGATTGGCTGATTCGATCAGCCAATCAGATTGAGCTTGCATTCTATTGGCTGTTCCGATCAGCCAATAGAATGCGAGCTCAATCTGATTGGCTAATCTGATTAATAAATATAATACAGGGGTCGGCGGTGTTAGGGGCAGCAGATTAGGGGTACATAAGTATAACGTAGGTGGCGGTCGGCAGATTAGGGGTTAAAAAATTTTATTCGAGTGGCGGCGATGTGGGGGGGCCTCAGTTTAGGGGTACATAGGTAGTTTATGGGTGTTAGTGTACTTTAGTGTACAGTAGTTAAGAGCTTTATGAACCGGCGTTAGCCCAGAAAGCTCTTAACTACTGACTTTTCCTGCGGCTGGAGTTTTGTCGTTAGATGTCTAATGCTCACTTCAGACACGACTCTAAATACCGGAGTTAGGAAGATCCCATTGAAAAGATAGGATACGCAAATGACGTAAGGGGATCTGCGGTATGGAAAAGTCGCGGCTGAAAAGTGAGCGTTAGACCCTATTTTGAGTGACTCCAAAAGTTAGCCTAAAACCAGCGTTAGGAGCCTCTAACGCTGGTTTTCACGGCTAACGCCAAACTCCAAATCTAGGCCTAAGACTTTTAATTTCAAGAAAGCAAAATTCAACGATTTAAGGAAATCATTAAATAATATAAATTGGGACAATGTATTTTCTAATAAAAATACAGAGAATAAATGGATAATATTTAAAAATGTGTTAAATAAATATACATATCAACACATACCATATGGTTATAAAAATAAAAAAACAAAGCCGTTATGGCTAAATAAAAATGTGTTAAGAGAAATGAGGAAAAAACGTAGGGCATTTAAATTATTAAAAGAAAATAGTACAGACTCAGCATACAATATTTATAAGGAATGTAACAAAGCATGCAAAAAAGCAATCAAATTAGCCAAAATTGAAAATGAAAAATTAATTGCCAAGGATTCTAAGTCTAACCCTAAAAGGTTCTTTAAGTACATAAATAGCAAAAAATCTAAGAAGGATAATATAGGTACATTAAAATGCGTGGAGGGTAGCATGATAAATAATGACAGGGAGAAGGCTGAGGTACTAAACCAGTTTTTTTCTTCAGTATACACAAGAGAGGAACCATTGAATGCTACTTTGGAACAGAATAGAACATGCCAGTCCATACCACTAACTGGGTTTTGTTTAGAGGATATCAGGAAAAAACTGGAAATTATTAAGGTAAATAAAACTCCAGGCCCAGATGGAATACACCCAAGGGTGTTAAGGGAACTTAGCACTGTTATAGACAAACCTTTACTCTTAATTTTTCAAGACTCATTATCCTCAGGCATGGTACCCCAGGATTGGCGTAAAGCTGATGTGGTGCCACTCTTCAAAAAGGGAAGCAGGGATGATCCAGGAAGCTATAGACCAGTTAGTCTGACATCAATAGTGGGGAAGATATTTGAAGGGATTATAAGGGATTATATTGATGAGCATATTCATGTAAACAAGATTATGAGTTCTAATCAGCATGGCTTTAGGAGAAATAGATCATGTCAAACTAATCTAATTAGATTCTATGAGGAAGTAAGTAAAAATATAGATAAAGGGGAATCAGTTGATGTGATATACTTAGATTTTGCAAAGGCATTTGATACAGTGCCACATGAGAGATTAATGCACAAAATTAAGGGACTGGGAATAGCTGAAAATGTTAGCTCATGGATAAATAACTGGATAAAAGATAGGGAGCAACGAGTAGTAGTAAAT
Source organism: Bombina bombina (assembly GCF_027579735.1). Classification (NCBI taxonomy): domain Eukaryota; kingdom Metazoa; phylum Chordata; class Amphibia; order Anura; family Bombinatoridae; genus Bombina; species Bombina bombina. The sequence continues at coordinate 534,571,646 of NC_069504.1, read as the reverse complement.
GGATCATACTCAGATTGGACAAAGGTAATCAGTGGCGTCCCCCAGGGATCAGTACTGGGCCCTGTTCTTTTTAATATTTTTATAAATGACTTGGAGCAAGGATTAAATAGCGACATCTTTATTTTTGCAGATGATACTAAGTTAAGTAAGGTCATAAGGTCAGAGCAGGACGAACTCTCTTTACAAAGGGATTTGCTAAAATTAGAACTATGGGCAAGTGAATGGAAAATGAGATTTAATACGGAAAAATGCAAGGTTCTACATTTTGGAAGTAAAAATAAGCAGGCTACGTATTTTTTAAATGGGACAAGACTTAGCCAAACACAGGAGGAAAGGGATTTGGGAGTAGTAATAGATAACAAGCTAAAGATGGGTGCACAATGCAGGGCAGTGGCTTAAAAGGCTAATAAGATACTAGCATGTATTAAAAGAGGCATTGATTCAAGGGAGGAAAGCATAATTCTGTCATTATATAAAGCCCTGGTAAGACCTCACCTTGAGTTTGGAGTGCAGTTCTGGGGACCAATTGCTAAAAAAGATATTGCAGAACTAGAAAAAGTTCAGAGAAGGGCCACAAAGCTAATAAGGGGATTGGAGAAATTAACCTATGAGGAGAGGCTAGCCAAACTGGGTCTGTTTTCTTTAGAAAAAAGGCGCTTGAGAGGTGACATGATTACTTTATATAAATATATTCAAGGCCCATATACAGAAATGGCAGAAGCTCTGTTTATTCCAAGAAAATTGTTTCTGACAAGAGGTCATAATTTAAGGTTGGAGGAAAGGAGATTTAATCTCCTGCAACGGAAACGTTTTTTCACTGTAAGAGCAATAAAATTGTGGAACTCATTACCAAAGGAGGTAGTGAATGCCAATACCATAGATACATTTAAAAATAGTCTGGATAAATTTCTGTATATAAACAAAATTCATGGATATGATTGCTAGTATTAAATGGGTCACATTTTAATGGGGTTATTTAAGCTTAACTGGAGCTTTTTGTAAGTATTTTAGATTTGTATAGGTTGAACTTGATGGACTTCAGTCTTTTTTCAACCTTATCTACTATGTTACTATGTTACTTATGGATTATGCTACAAAATTGACTCTCATTACAAAGCAAGGGGACAATATTATTTCTACAAATTTGTTGAAAAGTTTTGCCCCAAACTTGTCGCACTAATAGATAGAGATGAAAATGAAATACACAACATAATATAGCTAACTTCCTTTTTATTTTTTGTGAACAATCTATGTGCACCATGTTTAAGCCATGTAATACAAGTCCCACTCTCCACTTCGCATCAAATTTGACGCAACACTTTTCGCACCAACTATGATGCAAACTCCTAAACAACCCACACATTAGGGAATTTTTCAAACACTTTTAATTGGAATATGCATAATCACATGATTTATGACATCAGCCAATCTGATGCAAATATACATTTTAAACTATCACTAACAAATGAAATTGCTCGATACTTCTGTCATTAATTACTCATCAGAACTTGTAAGTGTCATTTGTTACATTGTGTATTATACTTTAAAAGTGTGAAATTAGTATTAAAGATAAGTATTAAAGATAAGTCTCAATCCGACGCATATTGTTGCTTACGTCATTACAGATGTTCCGAATACACCTTTGGCTCTATTTGTCACTTTTTCCAAGTTATTAAATAGTTAACAGGTACGCTCCACAGGTACGCGGCTATTCCGGCCCAGCATACCTAGTTTTCAATCCGCCACCCTGGAGGCCACAGATGCCATAGAAATCAATGGGAGTCTGACAGCACCGAAAGCTTATGTTCGATGCTGTCAGATATCCCATTGATTTATATGGTTGAAAACAAGTTACGTTTACACCTAACACCCTAACATAAACCTTGAGTCTAAACACCCCTAATCTGCCGCCCCCGACATCACCGCCACCTAAATAAAGTTATTAACCCCTATTCCGCCGCTCCCTGACCCTGACGCCACCTAAATAAAGTTATTAACCCCTATCCTGCTGCTCCCCAACTCCGCTGCAACATAAATAAAGTTATTAACCCCTATTCTGCCACCCCCGACACCGCCTCCACTAAATAAACATATTAACCCCTAAACCTCTGGCCTCCCACATCACTACCACTAACTAAACCTATTAATCCCTAAACCGTCAGCCCCCCACATTGCAAAAAACTAAATTAAGCTATTAACCCCTAAACCTAACAACCCGCTAACTTTAAATTAAAATTACAACATCCCTATCTTCAAATAAATTTAAACTTACCTGTAGAATTAAAATAAACTATTTTAAAAGTTTAATTAACCTACCCTAACTATTATACTACAATTAAATTATACTACCAATTAAATTAACAAAATTACATATTAAAAAACCCTAACCCTACCCAAATTATTTAAATATACTATTAAACCTTAGTACAAATTAATAAATTACAGAAACCCCCCCACTAAGTTCCAAAAAAACAATAAATTACGGAAAATAAAAAAACCACACTATCAAAAATAAAAAAGAATTACACCTAATCTAATAGCCCTATTAAAATAAAAAAGCCCCCCCAAAATAAAAAAAAACATAATTTATGTAAGAACTTACCTGATAAATTCATTTCTTTCATATTAGCAAGAGTCCATGAGCTAGTGACGTATGGGATATACATTCCTACCAGGAGGGGCAAAGTTTCCCAAACCTTAAAATGCCTATAAATACACCCCTCACCACACCCACAATTCAGTTTAATGAATAGCCAAGAAGTGGGGTGATAAGAAAAAAGTGCGAAAGCATATAAAATAAGGAATTGGAATAATTGTGCTTTATACAAAAAAATCATAACCACCACAAAAAATGGCGGGCCTCATGGACTCTTGCTAATATGAAAGAAATGAATTTATCAGGTAAGTTCTTACATAAATTATGTTTTCTTTCATGTAATTAGCAAGAGTCCATGAGCTAGTGACGTATGGGATAATGACTACCCAAGATGTGGATCTTTCCACACAAGAGTCACTAGAGAGGGAGGGATAAAATAAAGACAGCCAATTCCTGCTGAAAATAATCCACACCTAAAATAAAGTTTAATGAAAAACATAAGCAGAAGATTCAAACTGAAACCGCTGCCTGAAGTACTTTTCTACCAAAAACTGCTTCAGAAGAAGAAAATACAACAAAATGGTAGAATTTGGAAAAAGTATGCAAAGAGGACCAAGTTGCCGCTTTGCAAATCTGATCAACCGAAGCTTCATTCCTAAACGCCCAGGAAGTAGAAACTGACCTAGTAGAATGAGCTGTAATCCTATGAGGCGGAGTCTTACCCGACTCAACATAGGCAAGATGAATTAAAGATTTCAACCAAGATGCCAAAGAAATGGCAGAAGTTTTCTGGCCTTTCTAAAACCGGAAAAGATAACAAATAAACTAGAAGTCTTTCGGAAAGACTTAGTAGCTTCAACATAATATTTCAAAGCTCTAATAACATCCAAAGAATGCAACGATTTCTCCTTAGAATTCTTAGGATTAGGACATAATGAAGGAACCACAATGTCTCTACTAATGTTGTTGGAATTCACAACTTAGGTAAAAATTCAAAAGAAGTTCGCAACACCGCCTTATCCTGATGAAAAATCAGAAAAGGAGACTCACAAGAAAGAGCAGATAATTCAGAAACTCTTCTGGCAGAAGAAATGGCCAAAAGGAACAAAACTTTCCAAGAAAGTAATTTAATATCCAATGAATGCATAGGTTCAAATGGAGGAGCTTGAAGAGCCCCCAGAACCAAATTCAAACTCCAAGGAGGAGAAATTGACTTAATGACAGGCTTTATACGAACCAAAGCTTGTACAAAACAATGAATATCAGGAAGAATAGCAATCTTTCTGTGAAAAAGAACAGAAAGAGCAGAGATTTGACCTTTCAAGGAACTTGCGGACAAACCCTTATCTAAACCATCCTGAAGAAACTGTAATATTCTCGGTATTCTAAAAGAATGCCAAGAAAAATGATGAGAAAGACACCAAGAAATATAAGTCTTCCAGACTCTATAATATATCTCTCTGGATACAGATTTACGAGCCTGTAACATAGTATTAATCACAGAGTCAGAGAAACCTCTTTGACCAAGAATCAAGCGTTCAATCTCCATACCTAAAAATTTAAGGATTTCAGATCCTGATGGAAAAAAGGACCTTGAGACAAAAGGTCTGGTCTTAAAGGAAGAGTCCACGGTTGGCAAGAGGCCATCCGGACAAGATCCGCATACCAAAACCTGTGAGGCCATGCCGGAGCTACCAGCAGAACAAACGAGCATTCCTTCAGAATCTTGGAGATTACTCTTGGAAGAAGAACTAGAGGCGGAAAGATATAGGCAGGATGATACTTCCAAGGAAGTGATAATGCATCCACTGCCTCCGCCTGAGGATCCCGGGATCTGGACAGATACCTGGGAAGATTCTTGTTTAGATGAGAAGCCATCAGATCTATTTCTGGAAGTTCCCACATTTGAACAATCTGAAGAAATACCTCTGGGTGAAGAGACCATTCGCCCGGATGCAACGTTTGGCGACTGAGATAATCCGCTTTCCAATTGTCCATACCTGGGATATGAACTGCAGAGATTAGACAGGAGCTGGATTCCGCCCAAACCAAAATTCAAGATACTTCTTTCATAGCCAGAGGACTGTGAGTCCCTCCTTGATGATTGATGTATGCCACAGTTGTGACATTACCTATCTGAAAACAAATGAACAACTCTCTCTTCAGAAGAGGCCAAGACTGAAGAGCTCTGAAAATTGCACGGAGTTCCAAAATATTGATCGGAAATCTCACCTCCTGAGATTCCCAAACCCCTTGTGCCGTCAGATACCCCCACACAGCTCCCCAACCTGTAAGACTTGCATCTGTTGAGATTATAGTCCAGGTCGGAAGAACAAAGAAGCCCCCTGAACTAAACGATGGTGATCTGTCCACCATGTCAGAGAGTGTCGTAAAATCGGTTTAAAGATATTAATTGAGATATCTTTGAGTAATCCCTGCACCATTGGTTCAGCATACAGAGCTGAAGAGGTCGCATGTGAAAACGAGCAAAGGAGATCGCATCTGATGCGGCAGTCCTAAGACCCAACATTTCCATGCATAAGGCTACCAAAGGGAATGATTGTGACTGAAGGTTTTGACAAGCTGATATCAATGTTAAACTTCTCTTGTCTGACAAGGACAGAGTCATAGACACTGAATTTATCTAGAAACCTAAAAAGGTTACCCTTGTCTGAGGAATCAATGAACTGATTGGTAAATTGATCCTCCAACCATGAACTTGAAGAAACAACACAAGTCGATTCGTATGAGATTCTTCGAAAATGAGAAGACTGAGCAAGTACCAAGATATCGTCCAAATAAGGAAATACCAAAACCCTATTCTCTGATTACAGAAAGAAGGGCACCGAGAACCTTTGAAAAAAATTCTTGGAACTGAGGCTAGGCCAAACGGTAGAGCCACAAAACTGGTAATGCTTGTCTAAAAAGAGAATCTCAGACACTAAAAGTGATCTGGATGAATCGGAATATGCAGATACACATCCTGTAAATCTATTGTAGACATATAATGCCCTTGCTAAACAAAAGGCAGGATAGTCCTACAGTAACCATCTTGAATGTTGGTATCCTAACATAACGATTCAATAATGATAGATCCGGAACTGGTCTGAAGGAATTGACCTTCTTTGGTACAAAGAAGAGATAAAATAAAACCCCAGCCCCTGTTCCAGAACTGGAACTGGCATAAATACTCCAGCCAACTCTAGATCTGAAACATATTTCAGAAATGCTGAGCCTTTGCTGTGTTAACTGGGACACGGGAAAGAAAAGAATCTCTTAGCAGGAGGCCTTAACTTGAAGCCAATTCTGTACCTTTCTGAAACAATGTTTCTGAAACCAGAGATTAAGAACGGAATTGATCCAAATTTCTTTGAAGAAAACGTAATCTGCCCCATACCAGCTGAGCTGGAATAAGGGCCGCACCTTCATAGGTACTTAGGAGCTGGCTATAGGTTTCTATAAGGCTTGGATATATTCCAAACTGGAAATAGTTTCCAAACTGATACCGCTCCTGAGGATGAAGGATCAGGCTTTTGTTCCTTGTTGTGAGGAAAGGAACGAAAATGATTATTTACCCTGGAAAGAAAGGGAAAGCAAAGTTGACTTAGAAGACATGACAGCATTCCAAGTTTAATCCATAAAGCTTTTCTAGCTAAAATAGCTAGAGACATATACCTGACATCAACTCTAATGATATCAAAAGATGGTATCACCAATAAAATTATTAGCATGTTATAGAATAATAATAATGCTATAAAATTATGATCTGTTACTTGTTGCGCTAAAGCTTCTAACCAAAAAGTTGAAGCTGCAGCAACATCCGCTAAAAATATAGCAGGTCTAAGAAGATTACCTGAACATAAGTAAGCTTTTCTTAGAAAGGATTCAATTTTCCTATCTAAAGGATCCTTAAATGAAGTACTATCTGCCGTAGGAATAGTAGTACATTAGCAGGAGTAGAGACAGCCCCATAACCTTAGGGATTTTTGTCCCAAAAAACTCTTAATCTGTCAGATGGCACAGGATATAATTTGCTTAAACGTCTAGAAGGAGTAAATAAATTACCCAAATTATTCCATTCCCTGGAAATTACTTCAGAAATAGCATCAGGGAGATAAAACACTTCTGGAATAACTACAGGAGATTTAAAAACCTTATTTAAACGTTTACATTTAGTATCAAGAGGACCAGAATCCTCTATTTCTAATGCAAATAACACTTCTTTAAGTAAAGAACGAATAAATTCCATCTTGAACAAATACAAAGATTTATCAGCATCAACCTCTGAGACAGAAACCTCTGAACCAGAAGAACCATTATCAGTATCAGAATGATGATGTTCATTTAAAAATTCATCTGAAAAAAGAGAAGTTTTAAAAGACTTTTATGTATACTAGAAGGAGAAATAACAGACATAGCCTTCTTAATGGATTTAAAAAATAAAATCTCTTATGTTATCAGGAACACTCTGAAAATTAGATGTTGACGGAACAGCAACAGGTAATGTAACAGTACTAAAGGAAATTTTATCTGCATTAATAAGTTTGACATGACATGCAATACAAATAACAGCTGGAGAAACAGATACCAAAAGTTTATAGCAGATACACTTAGCTTGGTAGCTCCAGCACTGTGCAGTGATTTTCCTGAAGTATCTTCTGACTCAGTTGCAACGTGGAACATCTTGCAATATGTAATAGAAAAAACAACATATAAAGCAAAATTGATCAAATTCCTTAAATGACAGTTTCAGGAATGGGAAAAAAATGCCAGTGAACAAGCTTCTAGCAACCAGAAGCAATAAATAATGAGACTTAAATAATGTGGAGACAAAAATGACGCCCATATTTTTTAGCGCCAAAAAAGACGCCCACATTATTTGGCGCCTAAATGCTTTTGGCGCCAAAAATGACGCCACATCCGGAACACCGACATTTTTGACGCAAAAAAACGTCAAAAAATGACGCAACTTCCGGCGACACGTATGACGCCGGAAACAGAAAAAAAATTTTTGCGCCAAAAAAGTCCGCGCCAAGAATGACGCAATAAAATGAAGCATTTTCTGCCCCCGCGAGCCTAACAGCCCACAGGGAAAAAGTCAAATTTTTTAAGGTAAGAAAAAATGATTGAAACAAATGCATTTATCCCAAATATGAAACTGACTGTCTGAAAAATAAGGAATGTTGAACATTCTGAGTCAAGGCAAATAAATGTTTGAATACATATATTTAGAACTTTATAAACAAAGTGCCCAACCATAGCTTAGAGTGTCACAGAAAATAAGATTTACTTACCCCAGGACACTCATCTACATGTTTGTAGAAAGCCAAACCAGTACTGAAACGAGAATCAGCAGAGGTAATGGTATATATAAGAGTATATCGTCGATCTGAAAAGGGAGGTAAGAGATGAATCTCTACGACCGATAACAGAGAACCTATGAAATAGACCCCGTAGAAGGAGATCACTGCATTCAAATAGGCAATACTCTCCTCACATCCCTCTGACATTCACTGCACGCTGAGAGGAAAACCGGGCTCCAACTTGCTGCGGAGCGCATATCAACGTAGAATCTAGCACAAACTTACTTCACCACCTCCATCGGAGGCAAAGTTTGTAAAAACTGAATTGTGGGTGTGGTGAGGGGTGTATTTATAGGCATTTTAAGGTTTGGGAAACTTTGCCCCTCCTGGTAGGAATGTATATCCCATACGTCACTAGCTCATGGACTCTTGCTAATTACATGAAAGAAACCCTAGCCTACAATAAACTACCAATGGCCCTTAAAAGAAATCAGCTCTTTTCCCTTTAAAAAAAAATACAAACACCCCCCAACAGTAAAACCCACCACCAACCCCCCCAAATAAAAAAAATCTAAAATAGTCTAAGCTCCCCATTGCCCTGAAAAGGTTATTTGTATGGGCATTGCACTTAAAAGGGCATTTAGCTCTTTTACATGCCCAGACCCTAATCTAAAAATTAAAACCCACCCAAAAAAAACTTAAATAAACCTAACACTAATCCCTGACGATCCACTTACAGTTATTGAAGTCCCACTTGAAGGATCCATCCAGCCGACAAGAAGTCTTCATCCAGACGGCATGTTCTATCTTCATCCATCCAGCGCGGAGCATGTCTTCAGGAAGGAACCGCTCCGCGCCGGATGGATGAAGATAGAAGATGTCGCCCGGATGAAGACTTCTTGCTGCCTGGATGAAGACTTCTTGCCGGCTGGATGGATCCTTCAAACGGGACTTCAATAACTGTAAGTTGATCGTCGGGGGTTAGTGTTAGCTTTATTTAAGGTTTTTTTTGGTGGGTTTTATTTTTAGATTAGGGTCTGGGCATGTAAAAGAGCTAAATGCCATTTCAAGGGCAATTCCCATACAAATACACTTTTCAGGGCAATGGGGAGCTTAGGTTATTTTAGATAGGTTTTTTATTTGGGGGGGGTTGGTTGGTTGGGTGGTGGGTTTTAGTTTATTGTAGGCTAGGGTTTTTTTTTATTTTGGGAGGGCTTTTTTATTTTGATAAGGCTATTAAATTAGGTGTAATTCTTTTTTATTTTTGATAATGTGGTTTTTTATTTTTTGTAATTTAGTGGGGGGGTTGTAAATTAGTGGGGGGTTTCTGTAATTTATTAATTTGTAATAAGGTTTGATAGTATATTTAAATAATTTGAGTAGAGTTAGGGTTTTTTAATATGTAATTTAGTTAATTTAATTGGTAGTTTAATTTAATTGTAGTATAATAGTGGAATAGGGATGTTGTAAGATATATGTACAAATTCTAGCATTAATAATCATTTATAAAAAAAATATGAGATTAAAGCATATCATGACTTCTAGAAATACAAATACACATTAACCTTTTTCCGCCGTTATGCCGTTGTATTCCGTCACAACGGCGCTGGGCTTTAAAGCTATTATGACGGAATACAACGTCATAGCCAACGGCTGTCCTGAAGCCTACTGTGCTTGTAGGATTTGATCGCGGTCTGGAGGGCATTCCTAACGTCATAGGGACACCCCCCAGACCCGATCCCATAATTGAAACCTTGCGATCGTTTGCACGATCGCGTGATTTCAATTTGTCTACATCGGAACGTTTTTCCAGTGTAGACCTTATAACCTGGTCATGAAAGGGTTAATTTATGTGAAAGTATCATCTAACATATACCAGAGACTTTTTTGTATAAACAAATAAATATAAAAATAACTTTCTATGAGATATTGTTTGTTGAGGAATAATTGTAGCTATTTTTTGGAAACTAACAGTTGAAAAATAAAAGATTAGCTTTAGAGAAATGTGCTTGTTCGTGGACGGTAATGAAATGGTATAAATAAAGTTGGGAAAAACCCAACACCGATGACTGTTGGTTAACACTAGTCAGATGCTCTTCGCACCATTCTTGACGCGCGTGTTTTTGATGGCTTTTTTGATAAATAAGGGTATCTTATTCAGATCCAGGTCTGCTATGTCTCGCAAGCGTATTGACGCCGGCGTATGCACTGAGACTGATGCTTTGATAAATTGACCCCTTAATGTTTTTCAGCTACCTGACTTCAAAGGGTTCCAATGCACCTATATATATTCGCACCTCCAATGTACCAACTGTAGGTCCATCTTTGTCATCTACATGATTACATGCTCTAAATGCGACATACCGTATGTGGGGTGTACCTCTCGCGAGGTCAGGGAGAGGATACGAGCCCATCTCAATGATATTGAGCGTGGTAACATAACTACAGGTGCCTCTAAACATTTTGTTGAGGAGCACTGTAGGGATGTGAGTGACTTCTCCTGGATGGTCATTGACCAAATCCATAAAAAACCAAGAGGAGGTGATAGATCCAAGGACCTCTTTAAAAAGGAGGTCTTCTGGATCTTCACTTTAGGGACTCAACAACCTATCAGTCTCAATATTGAAACAGACCTGACCAATCATCGGTAAAATACAGGTAAAGTACAGTCACTAATTAAATATGGAATATTCTTTATTGGAAAGCTAACTTTATTCTATCTTAATTAAGTTAATTTAAATTAATTCAACTGAATTTAGTTCTCTTTACCCAATTATTTATCTATTTAATTTCGTGTGGTAGACTATTTATACCCTTTCTCATTTGTTGAGAAAATACTTATTTTATCCCCTTACCCCCTTTTCATTTGTAATATATATATTCATTTAATCATTTATTCACTCTCTACTTGTTTTCCAACATCATATATATATACACATAATAGAACATCATAGGCTAAAAACAGTTAAGTCCAATTAAGTTATAATTCTATCAGTGTATATATTTTTGGGCCCATGATATATAGCTAACCTGCAGTCAAGGTTGTAATAGCTTAAGAATTTGGGTCCTCAGTTATCTGTGTTACATTAATATGCACTTGATATTGACAGATTAATTTAACTTATCGGTCTATTCTCTATCTCTAATAATGTTTCTATAAATGACTCTAAAAATGATTCTAAAAATGATTAAAAAAATGCTTCCTCTGTAAAAAGATATGAAATAGCGAGTCAACCTTAAATCTGATTCTTATATTTAAGAAATAGATCACCATAATAGTGTATATATTTTCACTCAGGTATTAGGTGAATGGGATGACTGCACATAACAGAGTCTATCTAGATGGGTGTGCACCCTTTAGAGCGTTACCATTGGTGGCAGAGGGGGGGCCCTAGTATCCAATAACTGGTTAGGATAGCCTATATAAATTAGTGGCAGGCTATAGGGCACTATACAGTCTATGATTAAGGCTCCACAGGAGCTGAAATGCATCAGACGCCCACCCCAGCTTTCCTAACGGCCCCACATCATAGCCATTTTTTGCCCACATTTGCTGTTACTATCGACTTTTAGCTGAATAAAGGATACCTTGCTTTGCATTTCCTAAATCGATGGAGATCGCTTCCACGGACTGAGCTTGGCATAGGACCCAATTCATTTGCGGTTCCTATCTTCAGAGAGGGAGGCCAAACGGAGCTCAGCAATCGGCAGTTTGCACACGCTGCGGATCAGCAGTGACATCAGACACGGACCGAGGCACGCAGCCTACACACGCCAAAGGTATTTCAAGACACAACAAGCAGCTGGATGGCAGCACGGAGGGGGAGAGACTGAAGCCAGTGTTAGGGTAAGGAGACATTGTTTCATATCTTGGTTCAGAATAAGGTTGCTAATGCAATGACGGTATGAACCTATTGAACAAGGGAATACGATAGTAATTACATTACTCACCTTCACAGCTCCCGTTTGAGCATAATACTAGCTTTGTCTCCGTACTATCTACTGCTGCCAAATATATGTACACATATTAACAGGAACTGTTTGTTACCTTTATGCAGTTTGACTCATCTGCAATCATATCAATATCTATCTTCTTTATGCATCGCTCCATTCACAAATAACTAATTTCTGGGAGCAGCCTGTTTCAGAGACTGATCATTCAAGCCTCTTTTTATTATCATTAATCACTCTTTTAAGTCTCCAGGGTGCCCAGATTGTTATATGGACATATACCTCCCTTTTATGTGACCATTATATCAATACTATATTACAATAGCAAATACAGCATTTATAGTGTTGATTGTCAGTTCAGTTAGACAGTATACAGCACAGCAAGGGCATAATGGCTTAACATTTTTATTCTATGCAAACAGTGGCTAATCTAGAGGGTAATCGACCTAGTCTAGAAGAAACATTTGAGAATAAATTGAACTCATTGGATATATCTGATGCCTTTATGTCTATGGAGAGCGCACTTATCAAGGAATACAAATTATGGTGGGACAAACACACACTAGAAAAATATACATCTCTAGGTATGGTTCTCAGAGGCTTACGATTAAGAAAGTTTCCCACTTTTCTTACTACTGATGATGTTTGCCTTAGAATGGAATACCATATTATCTGAATGTTCTCTCAGACTCATGGCACTCATCATCAAGCATCATCAAGCATAAAGATATTAAGCTATTGGAAGCAAGAGAACACATTGAGCATGTTCAAAAAGATCTCAACACCTTTATGGATCATCAAGATTATCCAAATCTGGACAGCATATTACAACTAACAGTGGATAAAGCCAAAAGAGAGTTGGATACTATCAAATTTAAGAAATATACCAGAGACACTGAAGATTATAAAAACAACAGGGTGTATAATTGGAATCCAAGGAAATACACAAAACATGGAAACCAGGGCAACAAAAAGATATACCAGCCGAAAGGGGGCAAGAAGGCCCAGAAGAAGGTTTCTTTCTCTGACACTGACCAGGAGTCAAATGAGGATGATGACCTTCAGGACTTTGTCTACTTTATGTCCAGTGAACCATCATCAGATGATGACGGTGGAGTGCTTAGCCAGTCGACTGGATTAGAAGCACCACATCCACATCCCCCTTCCCTCCCTTTGGTTCATACCAACATACCCCCCTCTGACATTATACCCCTGAAACAACCTAATGAGTTGATAGGAACTCCTGCTATTTTAAAAAAATCAGATCCCCCCAAAACCACCTAGGGGTAATAAGTATAAAAAAGCACAACACACCCCTAAGGTAGATACTCAGGTAGGGCAGCAGGTTTTTAAGATAGCACAGGGAAAAGAAGAAGAAGGAGGAGGAAGAGGCGGACCAAGGCAAGGGATGCAGAGGAAACACTACACATTAAGGAGAGGCAGACAGGTGAACAGATACAGAGATCCAATATAATAAATCTATCTAGAGTTTCCTTGACTAAGTCTGAGATGGAAGTTTTAAGCCTAGGTCTCAACTTTGTTCCTACTTCTAAGTTCAGTGTCTTTGATACATTAATAGACATAAATAGGTTTATTCATGGCCTTACACTCAAAAAGTTTTATAAAGCCAATCCAACTGCAGATGAGGGACTTTATGTTCCAGATACAACCCCACAACATGATTATTTCAATATAACAGATGCAAGGGATTTTTTAAGTCTCCATGCATTGGAAACAGAGTGTCTGGGTGAAGAACCATCTATTGGTTCCCACAAAGGATTTAAGCCAAAATCCATTTTCTATCCTATACACTACAGGGGCCAAGCTCTTGAGTCATTCCAACGAATAATGGAGGAAGACCTCCTAAATTAGACATGGAACATAAAGAAGTTAAGACTAATCTTACTCGAGAGCAAAGGCTAGCTTTAACGAAGCTTCAGAACAGAGAGGATATCATCATCAAGCAATCCGATAAAGGGGGGCTCAATCGTTATATTGTATAAATCATACTATATATTTGAAGCAGAGAGACAACTTTTGGACACTGATGTCTATAACAAGTTGCCAGGAGATCCCACACAACAATTTGGAGCCTTACATTTGGATTTGCTGGATGATGGCAAATATCTAGGAGCTATCGATGATGACACTTTTGAATATCTCCATGTAAAACATCCAGTGGTCCCAATTTTCCATCACCTCCCCAAGGTCCACAAGTCTTTGGAGGAGGTGAAAGGGTGCCCTATTGTCTCAGGTATAGGATCGCTTTTTGAGAACCTATCCAATTGGCTGGAATCCCTATTACAACCCCTGGTATATAAGTTACCATCATTTTTAAGGGATACCAAACATCTCCTAAGGCTGATGAATGACCACACCTGGAATCACAACATGGGTTGGCTCACTATAGATGTAGTGGGACTGTACTCAGCCATTCCACACGACAAAGGATTAGAAGCCACTAAGTATATGCTGGATACATTCAGCGACTATTCTATTGATTTAAAACAATATATTCTGAGAGTCTTGGACTCTCTATTAACGCACAACTATTTTGAATTCTCAGGGAATTTCTATTTACAAAGGCAAGGCACAGCTATGGGGGCCAAATTTGCCCTGGCCTATGCGAATATTTTCATGGGCTGGTGGGAGCACTCATATCTATATGCGGATCAAAATCCTTTTCTTACATCTATTACCAGCTATAAGCGGTATATAGATGACCTTTTGGTTGTGTGGTCTGGTACACAGGATGATAGTGAACTTTTTGTTAACTATCTTAATGATAATGATGTCCGATTGAGGTTTACATTTTCTTTTGAAAAAAACGAGATTCCTTATCTTGATGTAAAATTGACAGGACTCCCTGATGAGAATAGGGTCAGTACATCACTGTATGTCAAGCCTATATCACCAAATACTTTCCTACATGCGAGAAGCTGTCACCCTCCGCATACCAGCTATGGGATAGCAAAAGGCCAGTTCTTAAGCTTACGAAGGAACTTTCCGAGGATGATAGCTTCACACATGAATGTGAAAAATTGACCAACAAATTCTTAGCACGAGGATACGACAGAGGTGTTGTACGTAAAGCATTAAATGATGTCAGCCAGAAAGAGAGAGGGTTTTTGCTTGAGGATGGGAGCAGGTAAAAGAAGGCAAGACAAAAACATATTTTTGTGACTACCTACAGCTCCCAATACTATTCGATATGTAAAATTCTACGCAAAAATCTACCAATACTTTTGGCTGATGATAATCTGAAGGATGATATAAAGAGTGGTTGTTTTTGTGTCGCAAGATGCAACTTAACTATTGGGAATCAAGTGTCTCCCTCTATGCTCAAAAAACCTAAACCACAGAGCAGTTGGTTGTCACAAAAAGGACATTACAAATATGGTAACAGCATTTGCAAAGTCTGTGGTTATATCGCTGTAGGTAAGGTTTTCCAATCACTGACAACACAGAGAGTATATTCGCACCTCCAATGTACCAACTGTAGGTCCATCTTTGTCATCTACATGATTACATGCTCTAAATGCGACAAACAGTATGTGGGGTGTACCTCTCGTGAGGTCAGGGAGAGGATACGAGCCCATCTCAATGACATTAAGCGTGGTAACATAACTACAGGTGCCTCTAAACATTTTGTTGAGGAGCACTGTAGGGATGTGAGTGACTTCTCCTGGATGGTCATTGACCAAATCCATAAAAAACAAAGAGGAGGTGATAGATCCAAGGACCTCTTTAAAAAGGAGGTCTTCTGGATCTTCACTTTAGGGACTCGACAACCTATCGTTCTCAATATTGAAACAGACCTGACCAATCATCGGTAAAATACAGATAAAGTACAGTCACTAATTAAATATGGAATATACTTTATTGGAAAACTAAGAAGTTATCTTTATTCTATCTTAATTAAGTTAATTTAAATTAATTCAACTTAATTTAGTTCTCTTTACCCAATTATTTAGCTATTTAATTGCGAGTGGTAGACTATATACACCCTTTCTCATTTGTTGAGAAAATACTTATTTTATCCCCTTACCCCCTTTTCATTTGTAATATATACAGTATATACATTTAATCATTCATTCACTCTCTACTTGTTTTCCAACATCATATATATACATAATAGAACATCATAGGTTGAAAACAGATAAGTCCAATTAAGTTATAATTATATCAGTGTTTTTATTTTTGGGCCCATGATATATAGCTAACCTGCAGTCAAGGTTGTAATAGCTTAAGAATTTGGGTCCTCAGTTATCTGTGTTACATTAATATGCACTTGATATTGACAGATTCATTTAACTTATCTGTCTATTCTCTATCTCTAATAATGTTTCTATAAATGAGTCTAAAAATGATTCTAAAAATTATTCTAAAAATGCTTCCTCTTTAAAAAGATATCAAATAGCGAGTCAACCTTAAATCTGATTCTTATATTTAAGAAATAGATCACCATATTAGTGTATATATTTTCACTCAGGTATTAGGTGAATGGGATGACTGCACATAACAGAGTCTATCTAGATGGGTGTGCACCCTTTAGAGTGTTGCCATTGGTGGCCAAGGGGGGGCCCTAGTATCCAATCCTTTCCAATACCTGGGACCCTAAAACAGCCACACAATGCAAGCTTTCAAATCCAAACAAACTGGGAACAAGAGAAGGGTGCACAGGTATATGTAATCACCCTAGACATATACAAAACACGGAAGGGAACTGCACTCTCATATCGGACCGGGTACACATCCCATGACCCTGCAACATGCTCAGCCCTGGGTGCCACTGGCACTCACAGGAAGCTGTGCTGTCCCCAGAGTCACAGGCAGTTAACCCCAGACAGGTTTGGGTGCAAGAACCATAGGGAAAATTGCAAAACAAATTAATACAACACACAGAGAAAACCCAGCACTCACTTACAAGCTCTCAGCTAAGATTTAAAAGCAAAATTGGAAAGGTTAGTTACCGTATCTGGCCAAATGGGACAAACCCAGGTACCTCGTCAAGGTCCCTTCCAATACCTGGGACCCTAAAACAGCCACACATTGCAAGCTTTCAAATCCAAACAAACTGGGAACAAGGGAAGGGTGCACAGGCATATGTAATCACCCTAGACATATACAAAACACGGAAAGGGAACTGCACTCTCATACCGGACCGGGTACACATCCCATGACCCTGCAACATGCTCAGCCCTGGGTGCCACTGGCACTCACAGGAAGCTGTGCTGTCCCCAGAGTAACAGTCAGTTAACCCCAGACAGGTTTAGGTGCAAGAACCATAGTGAAATTACAAAACAAATTAATACAACACACAGAGAAAACCCAGCACTCACTTACAAGCTCTCATCTAAGATTTAAAAGCAAAAATGGAAAGGTTAGTTACCGCATCTGGCCAAATGGGACAAGCCCAGGTACCTCGTCAAGGTCCTTTCCAATACCTGGGATCCTAAAACAGCCACACAATGCAAGCTTTCAAATCCAAACAAACTGGGAACAAGGGAAGGGTGCACAGGCATATGTAATCACCCTAGACATATACAAAACACGGAAGGGAACTGCACTCTCATACCGGACCGGGTACACATCCCATGACCCTGCAACATGCTCAGCCCTGGGTGCCACTGGCACTCACAGGAAGCTGTTCTGTCCCCAGAGTCACAGGCAGTTAACCCCAGACAGGTTTGGGTGCAAGCCATAGGGAAAATTACAAAATAAATTAAACACACAGAGAAAACCCAGCACTCAATTACAAGCTCTCAGCTAAGATTTAAAAGCAAAAATGCTTGCACCCAAACCTGTCTGGGGTTATGTTGCAGGGTCATGGGATGTGTACCCAGTCCGGTATGAGAGTGCAGTTTCCTTCCTTGTTTTGTATATGTCTAGGGTGATTACATATGCCTGTGCACCCTTCCCTTGTTTCCAGTTTGTTTGGATTTGAAAGCTTGCAACGTGTGACTGTTTTAGGGTCCCAGGTATTGGAAAGGACCTTGACGAGGTACCTGGGCTTGTCCCATTTGGCCAGATGCGGTAACTAACCTTTCCATTTTTGCTTTTAAATCTTAGCTGAGAACTTGTGAGTGCTGGGTTTTCTCTGTGTGTTGTATTAATTTGTTTTGTAATTTTCCCTATGGTTCTTGCACCCAAACCTGTCTGGGGTTAACTGCCTGTGACTCTGGGGACAGCACAGCTTCCTTTGAGTGCCAGTGGCACCCAGGGCTGAGCATGTTGCAGGGTCATGGGATGTGTACCCGGTCCGGTATGAGAGTGCAGTTCCCTTCCATGTTTTGTATATGTCTAGGGTGATTACATATGCCTGTGCACCCTTCCCTTGTTCCCAGTTTGTTTGGATTTGAAAGCTTGCATTGTGTGGCTGTTTTAGGGTCCCAGGTATTGGAAAGGACCTTGAAGAGGTACCTGGGCTTGTCCCATTTGGCCAGATGCGGAAACTAACCTTTCCATTTTTGCTTTTAAATCTTAGCTGAGAGCTTGTAAGTGAGTACTGGGTTTTCTCTGTGTGTTGTATATATATATATATATATATATATATATATAAAACACGGAAGGGGACTGCACTCTCAGACTGGACTGGGTACACATCCGATGACCCTGCAACATGTTCAGCCCTGGGTGCTCAATGGCACTCACAGAAAGCTGTGCTGTCCCCAGAGTCACAGGCAGATAACCCCCAGACAGGTCTGGGTGCAAGGCCCATAGGGAAAATTACAAAAAAAAGAATACAACACAGAGAACATCCAGCACTCACAAGCTCTCAGCTAAGATTAAAAGCTAAAATGGGAGGGTTAGTTACCACATCCGGCCAAATGGACAAGTCCTGGTACCACATCAAGGTCCCTTTCAAAACCTGGGTCCCTAAACCAGCCAAACAATGCAAGCTCTCAACCAAACAAACTGGGAACAAGTGAAGAGTGTACAGGCTTATGTAATCACCCTAGACATATACAAAACATGGAAGGGGACTGCACTCTCAGACTGGACTGGGAACACATCCCATGACCCTGCAATATGATCAGCCCTAGGTGCTTAATGGCACTCACAGGAAGCTGCACTGTCCCCAGAGACACAGGCAGTTAACCCCAGGCAGGTCTGGGTGCAAGACCCATAGGGAAAATTACAAAATAAATTAATACAACACACAGAGAAAGTTCAGCACTCACTTACAAGCTCTCAGCTAGGGTTAAAAGCAAGTGAGAGAGCTTGTAAGTAAGTGCTTGACTTTCTCTTTGTGTTTTATATATATATTATATTAGGGTGTTGTCAGCAGTTCTGAGGGAGTCCCACTATCACGGTGCCACACCTCCTAGGTACACCTGTTGATTCCACAAGTATGATGTATTTCCCTAGGGTGTTAGTCTCCTCTCTGTTCCTTTTGATGATACGTCATAAGTCATAAACTTGTGGATGCGTCTCCAAACTCCAGACACCTCCTTTCAAAAGTCTCCGTTCCTGAAACTTTCTGCCTTAGTTGCTCCAGCAAACACTACTGCCAGCTACGCGCGTTTCACCCCTAAGGCTCTGGGGCTTCTTCCGGCTCCAAGAAATCACATGATCATAGGTATCTTGAGGTTTCTTTTTAAAGGAAAAATAATGGAGGAAAACTCCTCCCATTTAGAAGCCTTTGAAATGTATAAGTTGTTGGGGCAAAATGGTAACATTTTGTAACAGTAATCAATCGTTACTTAGATGCATATCACTCAGTGAAAATATATACAGTAATTGAAACTAATTAATACAAATAATATAATATTATGATTTTGCTCCCTTTCTGTGCAGTGTACATTTTTTATTAAAAAAAAATAATTAATTTTTACACATAATCTCTACAATAACTTGGAATTAGGACTACGATCAAGTTGATCATATGCACTTAATCCTATACATACTTTAATAGTTTTAGATATGGCGGTATTGCAGATTGAGGTATTTTGAAATACTTTGTGAATATTTATTAGATATCTATTGTGTAACAGATATCATTTAATTTATTATTAAAATTCAAATTCACTTTCTGAAGAGGGAACTTTGATATGAATTCATACCCTCTCGTCTACAGTCAAGATATTTTAAAGATATATTATATCTGATAGAATAAAAATATATATATATAGAAAATTCATTCACCCAGAAAGCATGCATAATTTATTTCCTCATTCATCCCTAAGGGTGCAAGTGTTTTTAAATTATAAATCCATTTACATTCATTTTGTAATAATAATTTATCAAGGTTACCTCCTCTTCCTTTGAGGTTTATTCTTGGTAGACCCCTAAATTTTAGTTCATGCTTATTGCTGTTATGTTTATAGAAAAAATGTCTTGCTACACTACTAGTGTCAATTATTTTATTTTTAATATCTGTTTTGTGTTCTTTTATTCTTTCATTTAGCTCTCTGTAGGTTTTTCCTATGTAATAACAAGGGCCGCTACAGTAAACTAAATAAACTACTCTTTCACTTTGACAATTTATGTGTCCCTGAATGTACCATTGTTTACCACATTTATCAATAAATTTATTGATAAATTGAGCATTTTGAACATTTGAAATTACCATCTTTGCTTTTATATTGAGATAGCCAATTGCTATCTTTATTAGATGAGAAGTGGCTTTTGACAAGTTTGTCTTAAAGGTTTGGAGCTTTTCTTGCTGTTATTTGTGGTATTTTACCCACACATTTAGCTATAGAGCAATCTAGAGTTAGAACATGCCAATGTCTTAAAAGAATTGTTCTTATTTTTGCCCAAGATTCATTGTAAGTACTTATAAATCTTACTGAATCTTCTTTTGGTTTGTCTTTTGATTTATACAGAATTTCCTGCCTATCCAGATATCTTGCTTTACTATATGCTCTTTTCAAACAATTTTGTGAATAACCACGTTCCTTGAATCTTTGTTTTAATTCATTGACCTCAGTTTTGAAAGTTTCAAGTTTTGAACAATTGCGCCTATGTTTAAGGTATTGACCTTGAGGTATATTTTGAAGTAAATAAACAGGATGATGACTATCTGCACGTGTTACCTGCTGTTTGTTTTCTGTGGGGGATACAGTCACAATACATTGATTATCATTCCTTATAATCAAGTGTAAAAAAACTAATTTCTGTGTTGCTACTTGTGTAAGTAAATTTTAGATTAAAGTTATTGATATTCAGGGAGTTCAAAAAAATCTGTCAATTTTTCTTCTGACCGCTCCCATAACAATAATATGTCTTCTATAAAGCATATCCATAGTCCTATGTGGTCTTTGTAATCACCATCCCAGATAACTTCCTTTTCCCAGTAGCCTAGGTATAGACATGCGTCCGTTGGGGCACAACAAGTGCCCATGGCTATGCCTAGGATTTGTTTATAAATCTTTTGATTGAAAACAAAATAATTATGTCTTAGTGTCAAGGTGCCAGGAATCAGACTGAGATGAGAAGTGCAAAAATAATCACACCTTTATTAATAGCAAAAAATAATAAAAAGTCCATAAGTCAATTAACAAGCCAGGAATCAAAACCAGAGCTGGTAGTCAGACGAGCCGAGTCAGGAGCCAAAGCAAAAAGTCAGACGAGCTGAGTCAGGAGTCAAAGTGAGTAGTCAGACGAGCCGAAATCAGGAACAAGGAGAACAGCAGACATCAGGAACCAGGAGGGACGTCAGACAGCCAGGTAATACATAGGAGCTCTCACAAACAGGTCTGAGACAACGCAAGGGAAAAGCATACTGAACAGAGGCCCTTTAAATAATAAGTGATGACATCACAATTCTGAGACTGCATCCTGTCTCACATGGATGATGTACACCAGTCTGGCCATAAAAAAAGGTGCAGGAAATGAGCAGCATCACACAGTATGCACCAGAGTCAGCAAGAGAGGTGAGTAAAATGGCTGCCAGCAGCACATGGCAAACAAAACAGGGAAAAACCCTGACACTTAGTTAGAAATTCAGAAGGGAGATCACAAATTGTGTATGTTTAGTATATCTTTTGCCTCTCTGTTCAAGAAAATATCCACAAATTTCCACACCTTTTTCATGGGGGATTGAAGAATATAGTCCTTCCACATCAATTGCAACCAGCAATGTATTTTTAAGAACAGAGAGACCTTCCAGTTTTTTTAGAACATCTAATGAGTCTTCAACAAAGGAAGGCAAATTCTCAAGGAAAATAGATATCTAATAAATATTCACAAAGCATTTCAAAATACCTCAATCTGCAATACCGCCATATCTAAAACTATTAAAGTATGTATATGATTAAGTACATATGATCAACTTGATAGTAGTCCTAATTCCAAGTTATTGTAGAGATTATGTGTAAAAATGAAAATATTTTTTTTTTTTTAAAATGTACACTGCGCAGAAAGGGAGCAAAATCATAATATTATATTATTTGTATTAATTAGTTTCAATTACTGTATATATTTTCACTGAGTGATAGGCATCTAAGTAACAATTGATTACTGTTACAAAATGTTACCATTTTGCCCCAACAACTTATACACTTCAAAGGCTTCTAAATGGGAGGAGTTTTCCGACATTATTTTTCCTTTAAAAAGAAACCTCAAGATACCTATGATCATGTGATTTCTTGGAGCTGGAAGAAGCCCCAGTGCCTTAGGGGTGAAACGCGTGTAGCTGGCAGTAGTGTTTGCTGGAGCAACTAAGGCAGAAAGTTTCAGGAACTGAGACTTTTGAAAGGAGGTGTCTGGAGTTTGGAGGCGCATCCACAAGTTTATGGCTTACGACGTATCATCAAAAGGAACAGAGAGGAGACAAACACCCTAGGGAAATACACAATACTTGTGGAATCAACAGGTTTACCTAGGAGGTGTGGCACCGCAATAGTGGGACTCCCTCAGAACTGCAAGTATTAACTGGTACGGCGGTCTATCTGAAGTACAGAAGTGGCATCATTATGCAAATCAAGATTGTTATAGCCTTATTGTGGGACTTCTAAATATAAAAGGGCAAAATCAACACACAGGTATAATTGTCCTAACACAGCAATTTAAGCATCTGTCGGAATACGGGCGTTTACTGTGTAGACCTTTTAATACCTAGACACACTCTGACTATTCAATATATATTATTTGTTTGGTACATTCAACCAAAGGATACAATTCCTCTATCTCAGTGCTGGGAACTTTAGAAATGTATACCACAGGACTTTGGAACTTTTAGTTAATTTCATGACTACATATTGCATATTTATTATTTTATATTTTTCGCGTAGAGAGCTCTCTTTCAGATTTTTTGGTATTCATAGTGAGTGCACTATGATAGGAGTTGAATGACCTAATTTACTGTCATATATATTTTAAATTTTTTGCCTATCGGAACTCCAATAAATGCTTTATTTTATGCTTCCTTTCTTGCTGTGTATTGATGCGTTGTGCATTGGTAGGCTATTTATGAATATACTGTTATGTTGTGGGTCTTTAGCGCTAAGGCAGTATATCCACATACTTTTAGGGATTAGTTAGCGCTGGATAGGAATCGCTGACACATTCTTCATATTTTATATATATATATATATATATATATATATATATATATATATGTATATATATATATGTATTTATGTGTTTATATGTGTGTTTATGTCTGTAAAAACATATAAATACATACATATTTAAACATGTGTATTTATGTATCTCTATGTTAAAGCCCTTTGCAACCTTTTATTTTTCTAATACCTGAAACCTCATATTTTTGAGCCCTTCTAACTTTTTATTGCCATTTTTAAAAAAATAATAATTTTAGATAGTGTTATTATAAGTGTAACTGTACTTTTAAATGTAATTTTGTGCAACATTTTTGTCTCATGTAACAGTTAACCAGAGCTTTGAAGCTATCCGGAAGCCATCCTGACGCCCGTTAAATTAAATTGTGCTCAAGCAAACACGTTTACTTTCAACCTGTAATACGAGTGCTACTTCCGCCACATGCAAAGAGCTGTTATAAACCTCTTAACACTTGCGTGCAACAATTAGAGCGCCACTCATAATCTAGCCCAAAGTGTGTACGCACTCATATCTAACTACATTTGCTACATCAATGTATGGTGCACATAATCTATTCCAACTACAGAGATTATAGTTGGAGTTATATTAGCTAAATCAGATTAAAAAACATAATTTATGCTTACCTGATAAATTCCTTTCTTCTGTAGTGTGATCAGTCCACGGGTCATCATTACTTCTGGGATATTAACTCCTCCCCAACAGGAAGTGCAAGAGGATTCACCCAGCAGAGCTGCATATAGCTCCTCCCCTCTACGTCACTCCCAGTCATTCGACCAAGGACCAACGAGAAAGGAAAAGCCAAGGGTGAAGTGGTGACTGGAGTATAAATTAAAAAATATTTACCTGCCTTAAAACAGGGCGGGCCGTGGACTGATCACACTACAGAAGAAAGGAATTTATCAGGTAAGCATAAATTATGTTTTCTTCTGTTAAGTGTGATCAGTCCACGGGTCATCATTACTTCTGGGATACCAATACCAAAGCAAAAGTACACGGATGACGGGAGGGATAGGCAGGCTCTTTATACAGAAGGAACCACTGCCTGAAGAACCTTTCTCCCAAAAATAGCCTCCGGTGAAGCAAAAGTGTCAAATTTGTAAAATTTGGAAAAAGTATGAAGCGAAGACCAAGTTGCAGCCTTGCAAATCTGTTCAACAGAGGCCTCATTCTTAAAGGCCCAAGTAGAAGCCACAGCTCTAGTGGAATGAGCTGTAATCCTTTCAGGAGGCTGCTGTCCAGCAGTCTCATAAGCTAAACGAATTATGCTACGAAGCCAAAAAGAAAGAGAGGTAGCAGAAGCTTTTTGACCTCTCCTCTGCCCAGAGTAAACGACAAACAGAGAAGACGTTTGTCGAAATTCCTTAGTTGCCTGTAAGTAAAATTTTAGAGCACGGACTACATCCAGGTTGTGCAGTAGACGTTCCTTCTTCGAAGAAGGATTTGGGCATAAAGAAGGAACAACAATCTCTTGATTGATATTCCTGTTAGTAACTACCTTAGGTAAGAACCCAGGTTTAGTACGCAGAACTACCTTATCCGAATGAAAAATCAAATAAGGAGAATCACAATGTAAGGCTGATAACTCAGAGACTCTTCGAGCCGAGGAAATAGCCATTAAAAATAGAACTTTCCAAGATAACAACTTTATATCAATGGAATGAAGGGGTTCAAACGGAACGCCCTGTAAAACATTAAGAACAAGGTTTAAACTCCATGGTGGAGCAACCGTTTTAAACACAGGCTTAATCCTGGCCAAAGCCTGACAAAAAGCCTGGACGTCAGGAACTTCTGACAGACGTTTGTGTAACAGAATGGACAGAGCTGAGATCTGTCCCTTTAATGAACTAGCGGATAAACCCTTTTCTAAACCTTCTTGTAGAAAAGACAATATCCTAGGAATCCTAACCTTACTCCAAGAGTAACCTTTGGATTCACACCAATATAGGTATTTACGCCATATCTTATGGTAAATCTTTCTGGTAACAGGTTTCCTAGCCTGTATTAAGGTATCAATAACTGACTCAGAAAACCCACGTCTTGATAAAATCAAGCGTTCAATTTCCAAGCAGTCAGCTTCAGAGAAGTTAGACTTTGATGTTTGAAGGGACCCTGTATCAGAAGGTCCTGTTTCAGAGGTAGAGACCAAGGTGGACAGGATGACATGTCCACCAGATCTGCATACCAAGTCCTGCGTGGCCACGCAGGTGCTATTAGAATCACTGATGCTCTCTCTTGTTTGATTCTGGCAATCAATCGAGGAAGCATCGGGAAGGGTGGAAACACGTAAGCCATCCTGAAGTCCCAAGGTGCTGTCAGGGCATCTATCAGGACTGCTTCTGGATCCCTGGATCTGGACCCATAACGAGGAAGCTTGGCGTTCTGTCGAGACGCCATGAGATCTATCTCTGGTTTGCCCCAACGTCGAAGTATTTGGGCAAAGACCTCCGGATGAAGTTCCCACTCCCCCGGATGAAAAGTCTGACGACTTAAGAAATTTGCCTCCCAATTCTCCACTCCCGGGATGTGGATTGCTGACAGGTGGCAAGAGTGAGACTCTGCCCAGCGAATTATCTTTGATACTTCCATCATAGCTAGGGAGCTTCGTGTCCCTCCCTGATGGTTGATGTAAGCTACAGTCGTGATGTTGTCCGACTGAAACCTGATGAAACTCCGCGTTGTCAACTGGGGCCAAGCCAGGAGGGCATTGAGAACTGCTCTCAATTCCAGAATGTTTATTGGCAGGAGACTCTCCTCCTGACTCCATTGTCCCTGAGCCTTCAGAGAATTCCAGACGGCACCCCAACCTAGAAGGCTGGCGTCTGTTGTTACAAATGTCCAGTCTGGTCTGCTGAATGGCATCCCCCTGGACAGATGTGGCCGAGAAAGCCACCAAAGAAGAGAATTTCTGGTCTCTTGATCCAGATTCAGAGAAGGAATGTTTATTGGCAGGAGACTCTACTATGTCCATTGCCGCTACCATTAAGCCGATTACCTCCATGCATTGAGCCACTGACGGGTGTTGAATGGAATGAAGGGTGCGGCAAGCACTTTGAAGTCTTGTTAACCTGTCCTCTGTCAGGTAAATCTTCATTTTTACAGAATCTATAAGAGTCCCCAGGAAGGGAACTCTTGTGAGTGGAACGAGTGAACTTTTCTTTTCGTTCACCTTCCATCCATGTGACCTTAGAAATGCCAGTACTAACTCTGTATGAGACTTGGCAGTTTGAAAGCTTGAAGCTTGAATCAGAATGTCGTCTAGGTATGGAGCTACCGAGATTCCCCGCGGTCTTAGTACCGCCAGAAGAGCACCCAGAACCTTTGTGAAGATTCTTGGAGCTGTAGCCAATCCGAATGGAAGAGCTACAAACTGGTAATGCCTGTCTAGGAAGGCAAACCTTAGGTACCGGTAATGATCTTTGTGAATCGGTATGTGAAGGTAAGCATCTTTTAAATCTACAGTGGTCATGTACTGACCCTCTTGGATCATAGGTAAAATTGTCCGAATAGTCTCCATCTTGAACGATGGAACTCTTAGGAACTTGTTTAGGATCTTTAAGTCCAGGATTGGTCTGAAAGTTCCCTCTTTTTTGGGAACCACAAACAGATTTGAGTAAAACCCCTGTCCCTGTTCCGATCGTGAAACTGGGTGGATTACTCCCATTAACAAGAGCTCTTGTACGCAGCGTAGAAACGCCTCTTTCTTTGTCTGGATTGTTGACAACCTTGACAGATGAAATCTCTCTCTTGGAGGAGAGTATTTGAAGTCCAGAAGGTATCCCTGAGATATTATTTCTAGCGCCCAGGGATCCTGGACATCTCTTGCCCAAGCCTGGGCGAAGAGAGAAAGCCTGCCCCCCACTAGATCCGATCCCGGATCGGGGGCCCTCAATTCATGCCGTTTTAGGGGCAGCAGTAGGTTTCCTGGTCTGCTTGCCCTTGTTCCAGGACTGGTTAGGTTTCCAGCCTTGTCTGTAGCGAGCAACAGCTCCTTCCTGTTTTGGTGCAGAGGAAGTTGATGCTGCTCCTGCTTTGAAATTACGAAAGGAACGAAAATTAGACTGTCTAGTCTTAGTTTCGGCTTTGTCCTGAGGCAGGGCATGGCCTTTACCTCCTGTAATGTCAGCGATAATCTCTTTCAACCCGGGCCCGAATAAGGTCTGCCCTTTGAAAGGTATATTAAGCAATTTAGACTTAGAAGTAACATCAGCTGACCAGGATTTTAGCCACAGCGCCCTGCGTGCCTGAATGGCGAATCCTGAATTCTTCGCCGTAAGTTTAGTTAGATGTACTACGGCCTCCGAAATGAATGAATTAGCTAGTTTAAGGACTCTAAGCCTGTCCGTAATGTCGTCCAGAGTAGCTGAACTAATGTTCTCTTCCAGAGACTCAATCCAGAACGCCGCTGCAGCCGTGATCGGCGCAATGCATGCAAGGGGTTGCAATATAAAACCTTGTTGAACAAACATTTTCTTAAGGTAACCCTCTAATTTTTTATCCATTGGATCTGAAAAAGCACAGCTATCCTCCACCGGGATAGTGGTACGCTTAGCTAAAGTAGAAACTGCTCCCTCTACCTTAGGGACCGCTTGCCATAAGTCCCGTGTGGTGGCGTCTATTGGAAACATTTTTCTAAATATCGGAGGGGGTGAGAACGGCACACCGGGTCTATCCCACTCCTTAGAAACAATTTCAGTAATTCTCTTAGGTATAGGAAAAACCTCAGTACTCGTCGGTACCGCAAAATATTTATCCAACCTACACATTTTCTCTGGTATTGCAACTGTGTTACAATCATTCAGAGCCGCTAACACCTCCCCTAGTAATACACGGAGGTTTTCCAGTTTAAATTTAAAATTTGAAATATCTGAATCCAGTCTGTTTGGATCAGAACCGTCACCCACAGAATGAAGTTCTCCGTCCTCATGTTCTGCAACCTGTGACGCAGTATCTGACATGGCCCTAATATTATCAGCGCACTCTGTTCTCACCCCAGAGTGATCACGCTTACCTCTTAGTTCTGGTAATTTAGCCAAAACTTCAGTCATAACAGAAGCCATATCCTGTAATGTGATTTGTAATGGCCGGCCAGATGTACTCGGCGCTACAATATCACGCACCTCCCGAGCGGGAGATGCAGGTACTGGCACGTGAGGCGAGTTAGTCGGCATAACTCTCCCCTCGTTGTTTGGTGAAATTTGTTCAATTTGTACAGATTGACTTTTATTTAAAGTAGCATCAATACAGTTAGTACATAAATTTCTATTGGGCTCCACTTTGGCATTGCAACAAATGACACAGGTATCTTCCTCTGAATCAGACATGTTTAACACACTAGCAAATAAACT
Organism: Bombina bombina; assembly: GCF_027579735.1. NCBI lineage: Eukaryota > Metazoa > Chordata > Amphibia > Anura > Bombinatoridae > Bombina > Bombina bombina. The sequence continues at coordinate 534,542,919 of NC_069504.1, read as the reverse complement.
TGCAACTTAGAATACAATTCAATTAGAATAATATTAAAAACGTACTGTGCCTTTAAGAAGCACAGAAAATCTATGACAGTTGAAAATTAATAAATTGAAACAGTTATAGCCTCAATCCTTGTAAACAACACAACTTTAGCAAAGGTTTAATCCCAATAGCAAAGATAACAAATTCTGAAAGCAGGAAACAATTACAGAATAAACGTTTTTTATCACAGTCAACTATAATTCTCACAGAGAGAAATTACCTCCCTCAAAATAAGTTTGAAGACCCCTGAGTTCTGTAGAGATGAACTGGATCATGCAGGAAATACAATGAGCTGCTGACTGAAATAACTGATGCATAGAAAAGGCGCCAAAAAAACGGCCCTTCCCCCTCACACACAGCAGTGAGAGAGAACAGAAACTGTCAGAAAAAGATTAAGCAACTGCCAAGTGGAAAAATGGTGCCCAAACATTTATTCACTCAGTACCTCAGCAAATGAAAATGATTTTACATTCCAGCAAAAACGTTAAACATAATTTCTAGTTATTAAACAGCTTAATGTACTTCTTACAGTGTAATTCTAGTGAAGTACCATTCCCCAGAATACTGAAGTGTAAAGTATACATACATGACATTATATCGGTATGGCAGGATTTTCTCATCAATTCCATTGTCAGAAAATAAAAGCTGCTACATACCTCTATGCAGATTCATCTGCCCGCTGTCCCCTGATCTGAAGTTTACCTCTCCTCAGATGGCCGAGAAACAGCAATATGATCTTAACTACTCCGGCTAAAATCATAGCAAAAACTCTGGTAGATTCTTCTTCAAACTCTGCCAGAGAGGTAATAACACACTCCGGTGCTATTTTAAAATAACAAACTTTTGATTGAAGATATAAAACTAAGTATAATCACCATAGCCCTCTCACACCTCCTATCTAGTCGTTGGGTGCAAGAGAATGACTGGGAGTGACGTAGAGGGGAGGAGCTATATGCAGCTCTGCTGGGTGAATCCTCTTGCACTTCCTGTTGGGGAGGAGTTAATATCCCAGAAGTAATGATGACCCGTGGACTGATCACACTTAACAGAAGAAAAGGAGTTTAAAAACATCTGAATAGTCTAAGTAGCTTAAGGTACCTTGGTTTCTAGCTCAGCATAGCAATTATAAATCTGAACAAGCTCAACGCTCCCCATCATATACTATAGTATCTTTATATAAAACAGCAATACAGTCATAACAGTACATGTTTAACCTACAATAGCCCAACAGTTTTCAAATAGACTGAGATATGGTTCACTATAACACAATTAGGCAAGATTTGCGCATAACATGGTACTTCAGCATAAGTATGTAAAAATGCATATATATTTAGATCTTAAAGATTCTTTCTATTTTTCTTAACCAGGATTTGTAATTTAAACCATTTTTCAATATATTGTTTTATATTTCTATTTGGAATAGTTCTTTTTATTCAAAACTAAAAAGAAAACCTAGTTTGATGTCAAGTTTGTGACAAGTTTTGTAAATAATTGTAAATAAAAGGACTTGGTATTATTATATATATATTTTTTTATTTGAATATTACTTTGCTTGTCTTCCTATTCTAGAACAGTTTGTAACTGGTTTGAGTCATGCCTGAAACAGTATGTTATGAGCAAATTGCTGCTCATGTACAAAGAATGTACTTTTTTATCCAGGGTCATCATGTTGTAGAAGTGTAGCTAACAACATTATGTTATTTTATAACACTGTTCTTTTGCTGGTCCTCAAGGAATACAGAAGATGCATTTGTCAGTGTGGAACATAACGTTAATCTTGCCCACAAGGTATTTATTTGTAAGCTGTATTCAATTCCAAAGCATATCTCAGCCCCACACTTTCTCACATACGCCATGCTTACGGTACTCATTCCAAATCTGGCATGCTCTAAATGAGTTGGGCAGACCTTCTATAGGGGAGGGGTGAGAGATGGGGGGAAGGCATGATAGCCACCTAAGTCATTTTTTTAATAAATGCATTGCTTAGTCATTTCACATTGCTTAGTATAAAATCTGTAGCTTTTAGCTCTATGTAATCATATAGCCTTAGCATATGGCATTTTCAAACTGCCAAGACTGTCATAGTTTCTTTTTGCCTACAGCAGAGGACATTCAGTTGGGAATAAAATGTTAAGAGGGAGATTTTTTTAACCCAAAATCAAAATATCCATGTTCCAATAACAAAATTGCATTTGATCCTACTGTCTAAATGTTTGGAGAAGGATATAGGCATACTTATTAACAGTGTTGTATATCTGTGAAGGGTTTCTGTAATTTACAGCTATCTCACATTGATGCACATTCAAATATAAAGAATATTAAAGGGCAAATATTTCAATGTTTGTAGCTACTGATTTTTGAGAGTTCATACTTCACTTATGGTATCATTATGAAGTCTTTAAGACTTCATCTATTTCATACAAAAGTCAACTTTGCTTACTTGGGTAAGAGTAATTCTATCTGCTTTGAGAGAAGCCAAGTCGTTTAAGCCCCAGCAATTTTTGTGGTACTGTAATATCAAATATTCAGCCTCATCCTGGTTTGCACAATGATACAGAATTGAGCCTCTAAGATAAAACAATTTTAAATGGATTGCTTGACAACTAGTATGACTACGTATACAATTATCATACAGGCCCTGTAGACAGTATATGGATTACCATCTGACCATCTGAAACAATTATGAAAACAAAATGATTTGAAATTATTATGTTTCTAATGACTTAAACACTTATTCAGAAGAGAGATAGAGAGGACTTTAAGGTAAGCTGCAAGCTGAATATTAAATTTACAAACCCATAGGGATAACCCAAGGCATAAAACTGTGCATCCACTATTGCTGCCATCTGACCCAATATCCAAGTGTATTTTCATGAACTAAATAACTAACTGAGGTTCTGTAGAAATCTATATCTACCCTGCCATGTGTATATTTGGATTCATTGGGCCCTAGTACAGCTCCAGTAGAAGCCAATGACTGCTCAGCTCACTGCTGGAGTTGATTTGCTTTCATTTAATTCCAGAAACAATTTCTTCTGCTTCAGAAAAGCACATTAAACAATCCTGGTTCTTCAAAGACCTTGAAAGATGTCAATTTTGAGCCAGCATTGTGCCCTGTCCCAAATGACGACATTGATTGCTTTGCAGTTTGAAATAGTAGAGCTTGCTAGAGCTTGTACTTAGTGTCCATGGAGGCAACGACAATTTATTTTTTAATGTTTTTTGTAAGGTAGGTGCTGGTCTACTTGCTTTAGTATCTCTGCATTATAATACAGATACTTGCTTGTTGTCCCAACATTCCCTATGGGGATCTCCTTCCAGGGATTTGTATTTCCCATGTTCTGAACCTCTAATTAGCAGTCACCTGTGCCTGCAGCTGTGACGTGAGGAAGGTCGGTGACAGTGATTGGGACCTTTACTGCCATCATAACTGGAAAATGGAAAAAGTTCAAGCAAACAGATATGCTGCCTCATACCAGAGGTTTCCCCATGTCAGGGTGTCTGCTATGTCCCTATGTGAGTCTTGGATGTTAGCAGATGTGTCCCTAGCTACCACTGATTTGCTTGATTTGCTTTTTATTTAGTTCCATAACCAATTTCTTCTGCTTCAGAAAAGCAGATTAAATTATCCTGGCTCCTGGATGACCTTGCCAGATGTCAAGTTTAAGCCAACATTGTGCCCTGTCCCCACTGATGACATTGATTGCTGGCAGGTTGAAATTGTTGAGCTTGCCTATGCTTTTACTTTGTGTCCATGGAGGTACTGGCAATTTATTTTTTACTGATTCTTGTAAGGTATGTGCTGGCCTATTTACTTAAGCATCTTTGTGTTATAATACAGATACTTGCTTGTTGTAACAACATTTCCTATATGGATCTCCTGGGGTTCCTTCCAGGGATTTGTGTTTCCCATGTTCTGAACCTCTAGCAGACACCTGTGCCTGCCAGCTGTGACGTGAGGAAGGTTGGTGATAGTGATGGGAACTCTGCTGCCACCTTAATTGCTCTGATCACTACTGAGGGCTCTGTCACCTGGGACGGCTCTGTCACAGTGGTCGACTGCCAAGTTATAAGAAATATATTTAGTCTGTTTTTTATATATTTAAAAAATTGATCATGACCTTTTAATAAATGCAACAAATGATGCTCTTCCTTCTACATCTGTGTCTGTGTGCTTTGTTATAGTTAAGTTGGGAAAAGGGGGTTATAAGGTTGTTTGGGGGTGTTTCATGGAATATGAATCCCGGACTTTAATAATTTATGCGTTTATTCACTTTTGTGTTAATAAGAGAATCCCTTCTTTCAATGAGTATCTTATAAAAGTGGTATCTGTATGGAACCTCCTTTAAGACCATATTTAGAGGAATTAAAAACAGTAGTGTACATATTCAGTGGTATCTTTCTAACTCAATATAGCTGACCTATGACTGTACTGTTAGCAAGCTGGTTCTATCAATCCTCGTTGCAGGCAGAAGATCTTGAACCCTGTTTGCTGCAATGCAAGGGAATCCCTGCTATGTTACAATATTTAAAAAAAAAAACATTTAAATAAGTTTCTACACTCCACTCACTGTACCAGTCTGAACACTGCATATATAGGGCTAGCTTACAAGTGGTGCGCTATTTAGCCCTCCCACACATCACTAGAAGTAATCTTTTTGCAAACTTGCGTGTGTATTACAATTTAAAAGTATAAAGTTTGAGCGCAAATGAAACCCAATACGTGCTAACTTCAGGACTTAGGATATTGTAACCATGCTAACGCATTCGAGCCCTAGAGACTTAATTGAAGTCCATATTCCAATGTTCTTCAAATACAGGAATATCTTTTTTTATTGTATATTTCTATATACTTCTGTATATACCTATACCTATATATATATATTTCTAAAGATATATAGGTATAGATTTGTATTTTACATTAACATTAGCAGAGATATTTATATATTAATATATATTTAGTAATAAAAATAAACGTAACATGCTTCGTGTTTAGCGTGTTAGGTCTAACGCAGGTTAGCGCACATTAAAAAACTTACAGTTAGATTTTGAGTTTGGCGTTATGAGTGAAAAAGCAGCGTTATGCTTCATAACGCTGCTTTTTCCCTAACGCCGCTATTACAAGTCTTGTAGGTTTTTGGCCGTCACGCAACGTCAGTTCCGCACTTTTTAAAAAGTCCTTTTTCAATGGGACTTCCATAGCGCCGGTATTACGAGTTTGCCTGGGAGGCCAAAAAGTGAGCGATACACCCTATAACCGACAGGATCCACCATCTAAAGTCAGTAGTTATGAGTTTTACATTACAAAGCTGTAGCATAAATCTCATAACTAAAGTGTTAAAAAGTACACTAACACCCATAAACTACCTATTAACCCCTAAAGCGAGGCTCTCCACATCACAAACGCTATAATAAGTTTATTAACCCCTAATCTGCCGCTCCGGACATCGCCGCCACTAAAAAAAAATTATGAACCCCTATTCCGCCGCTACCCGACTATAATATACCTTTTAAACTGCCGCCCTCCCGCATCGCAAACACTATTTAAAGATTATTGACCCCTAATCTGCCGTTCGCCCACACCACCGCTATAATAAACCTATTAATAACTAAACCGCAAGCCCCCACAATGAAATATACTTAAATTATTAACCCCTAAACCTCTGACCTCCCACATCACTAACTCTACGTAAATATATTAACCCCTAAACCTAACCCTAAAGTAACCCTAAACCTAACCCTAACACCCCCTAACTTAAATATAATTAAAATAAAGCTAAATAAACCTTACAATTATTACCTAAATAATTCATATTTAAAACTGAATACAAACTTACCTGTAAAATAAAACCTAAGCTAGCTACAATATAACTTATAGTTATATTGTAGCTATCTTAGGTTTTATTTGTATTTCACAGGTAAGTTTGTATTTATTTTAACTAGGTAGACTAGTTAGTAAATAGTTATCAACTATTTAATAACTACCTAGTTAAAATACTTACAAAGTTACCTGTAAAATAAAACCTAACCTGCCTTACACTAAAAACTAACATTACAATAAAATAAATTAAATTATTAAAATACAATTTTCTAAATTACAAAATAACGCCTAGATTTAGAGTTCTGCATTAGGGTTAAAAAGCAGCTTTGAGGGGTCCTAAAGCTGCTTTTTAATGCCCGCTAGTATTTAGAGTCAGGCAGGAAAGGGTCTAACGCTCACTTTCTTTCCGCGACTCAAGGCTACTGCAGATCCCCTTACGTCAATTGCGTATCCTATCTTTTCTATGGGATTTGCCTAACGCTGGTATTACAAGTTTTGGAAGAAGTAGTTAATAACTATTTAATAGCTATTGTACCTAGTTAAAATAAATACAAAGTTGCCTGTAAAATAAATATAAATCCTAAAATACCTACAATGTAACTATTAGTTATATTGTAGCTATATTATGGTTTATTTTATAGGTAAGTATTTAGTTTTAAATATGAATAATTTATTTAATTATAGTAAATTTATTTCGTTTTATTTAAATGATATTTAACTTAGGGGGGTGTTAGGGTTAGGGTTAGACTTAGGTTTAGGGGTTAATAACTTTATTATAGTAGTGGCGACGTTGGGGGTGGGAGATTAGGGGTTAATAATTGTAGGTAGGTGGTCGGCGATGTTAGGAAGGACAGATTAGGGGTTAATACAATTTATTATAGTGTTTGTGAGGCAGGAGAGTGACGGTTTAGGGGTTAATACATTTATTATAGTGGTCCGGTCAGCAGATTAGGGGTTAATAAGTGTAGGTAGGTGGCGGTGACGTTGAGGGGGGGCAGATTAGGGGGTAATAAATAAAATATAGGTGTCGGCGATGTTAGGGACAGCAGATTAGGGGTTCATAGCTATAATGTAGGTGGCGGCGGTGTCCGGAGTGGAAGATTAGGGGTTAATAATATAATGCATGTGTCAGCGATAGCGGGGGCGGCAGATTAGGGGTTAATAAGTGTAAGATTAGGGGTATTTAGACTCAGGGTTCATGTTAGGGTGTTAGGTGTAGACTTAGAGAGTTTTTCCCCATAGGAAACAATGGGGCTGCGTTAGGAGCTGAATGCTGCTTTTTTGCAGGTGTTAGTTTTTTTTTTAGCCAGCTCAGCCCCATTGTATCCTATAGGGATATCGTGCACAAGCACGTTTTTCCAGCTTACCGCTACTGTAGGCAACGCTGGTATTGAGGGTTGAAGTGGAGCTAAATTATGCTCAGCGCTCCCTTTTCTGAGGATAACGCAGCCATTCAGACAACTCGTAATACCAGCGTTGGCTTAAGGGTGCACTGGAAAAAAAAGGAGCGTTAGCACCGCGGCTCTTTACCGAAAAAACTCTAAATCTAGGCGAAAATAAACAATAAATAACAAAAAATAAAAAACACATTATCAAAAATAAAAACAAATTACTCCTAATCTAATAGCCCTATCAAAATAAAAAATCCCCCCAAAATAAAAAAACAACTAGCGAGCTTGCATCTGTACTCAAGGAAAGTAAACAAATAACTAAATACACTAGAATAAGCCACTTAGATTAGCATAAGAGTATTTATTCATTTATACCATACTGGTCATATTTTAGTAAAGAAGATACTATATATGAGTTCACTCGGCATTAGAGGAAGAAAAATCAGGGTATGAAATACACTTTTTTTTAGCTTTAAAGATGTTTTTGCACATGTCATATATGGTTTTATTTATAAATTATATGTATATAGCTCTTCATTTGTGAGTTCAAGTGTTAGCTGCCATTGAATAGAGGATGTTTTTTGTGAATGAGAAGTATTGTAAAATGTGATTGGCTGTTAAAACCAGCCCCAAGCGGCTAAATAGCCAGGTGGATTAAGTGACAAATCAGCTCTGAGGAAACGCTGTGTGGGCGTGAAACACGTCAGCTTTGAACAGTGTCGTGTGTGCTGTGCTGTGCCCCAATGTTGGATTTTTAACTGTTTATACGAATAAAGTTTATATTTTACTTTCAAAGTCCTGGATTTCCTATTGTTCTATTTTTTCATCAGACACCCTGAATGCACCCTGAAAGTCATTTGGAAATTTATAATTTGTTGTACGGAGGTCGAGGGGGAACCTTGACAGCTGGAGTGTAAGGCTTAAACCGGTTGGACACGACCGGCAAAAGGAAGAGGAAGTACGCAGCAGTATCTAAACGCTACAGTGTGCGCATACAGAGAACGTTTACGACTCACATGGTATGAGAACTTTCTAAGAGAGAGAGTGAGTGTCTTCGAGTGTGTGGTGATACGAGCGGTAAGTCATCTAAATTTTTTCCTTGTGACCTTATGCTGGATGGATTGTTACTATAGTTGGACACGTTGAAATACACGGAAGACACACATATATATATATATATATATATATATATTCTTTTTAAAGGGCAACAAACACAGCTAGTAGTTGCTTGATGTGACCCCACTTCAAAGACTGTAAAGTTGCTGTATTGATACAAACCTTACTTTGTCAAAAAGTCGTGAATATTGGATGTGATTTCATCTGTAATCTCCCAAGTTGGGTTAAAAATGCAGCTTAAACATCCAGTTAATTTGTTTTATTCATTATGGCCGGGTGTAACGATGACGTTAGGAAAGCAAGATTTGCACAATTATTTAAAGGCACAGCCACATTAGACACTGTAGTGGATACCGAGAAGAAAGTGGATTTAAGTACTCTTTTTGCCCATAAAGAAAAATTAAGTATCAAGGAATTGAAACTTTGGTGGGATATTGAATTCCTGGAATTGTATGTTAAAGAAAAAAAGATACCAAGGGGATTACGAATAAAGAAGTACCCTGCGTTTCATAAAGATTTCCCACAGTTTATGGTAAGATGGAATGAGGCCCTGAGTGATTGCTCTATATTATTAATGGAAAAGCTAAAAACATTTAAGAAAGAGCAGAGGGAGGGGTTACTTAGTGAAATTGAGCAGATGACTAAAGATATGGAGGTTTTTAAAGGTGATATCACCTTTGAACTATATCAGAAACAACAGAATTATACTCTGGAGGAACTAAACAAAGAACTATCTGGTAATAAATACAAGAAATATGAGAGAGATAACAAGGACTATGAGCTTGATGTGATATATAATTGGAATACAGTGAAACAAACTAAAGTAAAAAATAATAAAAGTAGAAGTGGAAAGAACAACAAAAGTTACTCAAAAAATGGTAAAACTAAAGCAAACAGTTCCAAAAAAGTTACTTTCTCAAGCTTTGAAAGCTCAAATTCCAGAAGTGAGTCTGATACAAGTGAACAAGTAAATCCATTATCCACATCCACACTGAAAAACAAGATCCCAGAAAAAACTACTGAAGAAATGGGAGCAAGACCAAAAAACGGGGAATTTATAGGGAAGCAAGGAGAAGAGACACCAGGGACAAAGACACCACGTTACCTGAGTCAACAGGCTTCCAAGAAATACAATTCCAAGAAACAACGGAATTAAAAATTATCAACCTATCCACCGTAACACTGAGTGACTTTGAAAAATCTGTGCTATAAAGGGCTTAGGTTTTGCACCCTCACAAGACTTACAACATATATTGGACAATGCAGTTGAGCACTCAGTATTAGCAAATAAGATGAGTGAATATATCTTTGTAAAATATCAAAGAATCCCAGTATTTAAATTTTTGCCAAAAGTGCACAAATTTTAACTAATCCGCTGGGCCCAATAATTTCTGCTATTGGGTCCCTAGGAGAGAGATTAGGTGAATGGGTGGATGCACAATTACAACCTGTGGTCCAGTCACTCCCTGTTTTTTTGAGAGACACAAAACATTTGTTGATGCTATTGAAGGAACAGGAATGAGAAGCTGAAACAACATTTGTGACTATAGACGTTGTATCCCTATATTCATGCATACCGCATGAATTGGGGATTACAGCTATGAATAGAATGCTTCATAAATATTCAAACTATTCAGAAGGATTAACTGAATTTATTGTTGAAGCAATCAATTTTTTGCTTAATCACAAATATTTTGTGTTCAATGGGGAATTTTTTATTCAGAAAAGGGGTACAGCGATGTGGCAAAGTTTGCCCCATCGTATGCCAACCTCTACCTTGCAGATTTTGAGGAAAGAGCTGTATTTGGGTTTGATAATATATATAGGAAGAATATAACATTCTATACGAGGTACATCAATGATATGCTGCTCTTTTGGAAAGGTGACAATTTTCAGTCTTGAGGGCTTTGGAAAACATCTCATTAATAATGAAAGATATTTAAAATTCACATTTAGTTTCTCGAAGGATTTTATTCCATATTTATATGTTAGATTGAGCCACAAGAATGATCAGGTTGTCACAGAGGTTTATAGGAAGGATATTTCAGGAAATACGATTCTTAGGGCAGATTTGTCTCATCCTTACCACCTGACGAGAGGAATACCGAAAGGTCAATATATAAGCTTGAGACGAAACTGTAGTACAATCGAGAAGTTTTGGGAGCATGCTAATTCTCTAACTAATAGGCTCTGTGAAAGAGGGTATGATCTAACTATACTAAATGATCTGTCAACTAAAGTATCGATTATGGATAGAGTCTCTATTGAAAGGGTATAAACAAAGATAAAAATAAAGACAAAAGCTTTAAGAGAGGAGGAATTAACTTTGTCACTACCTTTAGTAGACAATTTGGAGAGATATGTAATATTATCAAAAAAAGATTGTCTATTTTAGAACGGGATATAGATCTTAGAGATGTTTCAAAAATATGTAACTTTGTTTCACGCAAGTCTAAAACGATAGGTGAAATTGTTAGAAAAAACCTTGGAGACAAAGATGTAAATAGGAAATATACAAAAACATGGCTTTCAACAAAACAAGGGTTCCATAGATATGGTCATAAACCTTGTAAAAGTTGTAACTATGTAAAAACTGGGGATACTTTTGTTTCTACATGCACAAAAAAAGAGTATAGAATACACAACTATATAAACTTTAATTCTACTTTTGTAGTGTATCTTATAACCTGTAATTTGTGCAAGATGCAGTATGTAGGGTTAACTTCCAGACTTCTAAAGGATAGGATTAGGGAGCATCTTCTGTCCCTGGAGGCTGAAGTACCAAGAACACCTGTGGCAAAACATTTTGCCAAGCATGGCTCACAATTGAATATGTTCAGTTTCCAGGGAATGTGTTTCCCTTGGTCTTAGAGGTGGAGATAAATTTGCTGCACTAAGTAAACAAGAGGTCTATTGGATACATACCTTAAAGACTGGACAACCATATGGTATGAATAAGATCAGTGATTTAAAATTATTCATAGATAACACCTAGGTAAGATTTTGCCATTATTATGAGTGTGTGATATATAAAGTTGACTAAATAACATTCCTATGAATAATAAATCTATACATAAACAATAGTAAATACTATAGACACTAAAAATTAAAAATAAAAAGATTAATATTTATGAAGAATTAAATAAAATTTAAGTATAAAAATTACTTTTAAGCAACGATGGTGCGATTAATAATGTCTATATATAGGACATTAGGGAAGAAGACTATAGAGGTGTAAAAATATGGTTGCAAACAGTTGCTTGTGTTGTTTATAAAGTGGTAGAATAATATTTGATTATTTTTCATTTATATTTTTATACATTCAATATATATATTTATAAATTTTTCAAATATATTCTTCAAGTACTTTATATATATATTTAAAGATATATATATATATATATATATATATATATATATATATATATATATATATATATATATATATGAAAGAAACAATTAGCCAGCTTGCATCTGTACTCAAGGAAAGTAAACAAATAACTAAATACACTAGAATAAGCCACTTAGATTAGCATAAGAGTATTTATTCATTTATACCATACTGGTCATATTTTAGTAAAGAAGATATTATATATGAGATCACTCGGCATTAGAGGAAAAAAATCAGGGTATGAAATATACTTTTTTTTTAGCTTTAAAGATGTTTTTGCACATGTCATACATGGTTTTATTTATAAATTATATGTATATAGCTCTTCATTTGTGAGTTCAAGTGTTTGCTGCCATTGAATAGAGGATGTATTTTGTGTATGAGAAGTATTGTATAATGTGATTGGCTGTTAAAACCAGCCCCACTAAATAGCCATGTGGGTTAAGTGACAAATCAGCTCTGAGGAAACGCAGTGTGAGCGTGAAACGCGTCAGCTGTGAACAGTGTTGTGTGTGCTTTGCCCCAATGTTGGACTTAACTGTTTATACAAATAAAGTTTATATTTTACTTTCAAAGTCCTGGATTTCCTATTGTTCTATTTTTTCATCAGACACCCTGAATGCTTTCATTTGGAAATTCAAAATAAAAAACCCTAGCCTACACTAAACTGCCAAGGGCCCTTTAAAGAACCTTTTGTGGTGCATTGCCCCAAAGAAATCAGCTCTTTTACCTGTAAAATAAAATACAAACACCCCTCAACAGTAAAACTCACCACCCAACCAACCAACCAACCAACCAACCCCTCAAATAAAAACTTATCTAAATAAAACTGAGAAGGGCATTTGGATGGGCATTGCCCTTAAAAGGGAATTTAGCTCTTTTACATTGCCCAAACCCTAAGCAAAAAAAAAAAAACACCCAAAAAACCCTTAAAAAAACCTAACACTAACCCCCGATGATCCACTTACAGTTTTCGAAGTCCGGACATCCATCCTCATCCAGGCGGCAAGAAGTCTTCATCCGGGCGGATTGGATCAGCCAATAGGATGAAAAGCTCAATCCTATTGGCTGATTGCAACAGCCAATAGGATTTTTTCACCTTTAATTCCTATTGGCTGATAGAAATTTTTCAGCCAATAGGAATGTAAGGGAGGCCATCTTGGATGACGTCACTTAAAGGGAAACTTCATTTTACAGTGACCATCGTAAGAAGAGGATGCTCCGTGCCGGATGTCTTGAAGATGGACCCGCTCCGCGCCAGATGGATGAAGATAGAAGATGCCGTCTGGATGAAGACTTCTTGCCGTCTGGATGAGCACTTCGCTGGCTGGATGAAGATGGAAGAGGCCGCCCAGATGAAGACTTCTTGCTGCCTATATGATTACTTAACCGGCTGGATGAAGATGGATGTCCAGACTTCGAAAACTTTAAGTGGATTGTCGGGGGTTAGTGTTAGGTTAGTGTGTTTTTTTTTTAGCTTAGGGTTTGGGCAATGTAAAATAGCTAAATGCCCTTTTAAGGGCAATGCCCATCAAAATGACCTTTTCAGGGCAATGGTTTTACTGTTGGGGGGTAAAGGTTTTACTGTTGGGGGTGTTTGTAATTTTTTTTAAAGGTAAAAGAGCTGATTTCTTTGGGGCAATGTCCCATAAAAGGCCCTTTTAAGGGCCATTGGCAGTTTATTGTAAGCTAGGTTTTTTTTTATTTTGTCTAACTAGTCTACCTAGTTAAAATAAATACAAACTTACCTGTGAAATAAAAATAAAACCTAAGGCCTAGATTACGAGTTGTGCATTAGGGTTAAAAAGCAGCATTAAGAGGTCCTAACGCTGCTTTTTAAAGCCCGCTGGTATGACGAGTCTTGAAGGTACAGGGGTACCGCTCACTTTTTGGCCAGACTCAGAAATACCGCAAATCCACTTGCGTCAATTGTGTATCCTATATTTTCAATGGGACTTGCATAGCGCCGGTATTACGAGTCTGACCAAAAGTGAGCGGTAGACCCTCTCCTGTCAAGACTGGTACCGCATTTAAAAGTCAGTAGTTAAGAGTTTTACACTACAAAGCCGTAGCATAAAACTCTTAACTAAAGTGCTAAAAAGTACACTAACACCCATAAACTACCTATTAAGCCGTAAACCGAGGCCCCCCCACATCGCAAACACTAAAAGAAATATTTTAACCCCTAATCTGCCGAACCGGACATCGCCGCCACTATAATAAACATATTAACCCCTAAACCGCCACACTCCCGCATTGCAAACACTAGTTAAATATTATTATCCCCTAATCTGCCGTCACTAACATCGCTGACACCTACCTACATTTATTAACCCCTAATCTGCCGCCCACAACGTCGCCGCCACTATATTAAATGTATTAACCCCTAAACCTAAGTCTAACCCTAACACCCCTTAACTTAAATATAATTTAAATAAATCTAAATAAAATTACTATCATTAACTAAATAATTCCTATTTAAAACTAAATACCTATAAATTAAACCCTAAACTAGCTACAATATAACTAATAGTTACATTGTATCTAGCTTAGGGTTTATTTTTATTTTACAGGCAACTTTGTATTTATTTTAACTAGGTAGAATAGTTATTAAATAGTTATTAACTATTTAATACCTACCTAGTTAAAATAAAGACAAATTTACCTGTAAAATAAAAACCTAACCTAAGTTACACTAACACCTAACACTACACTATAATTAAATAAATTAACTAAATTAAATACAATTAATTACAATTAAATAAAATTATCTAAAGTACGGAAAAAAAACACTAAATTACTGAAAATAATAAAGAAATTGCAAGATTTTTAAACTAATTACACCTACTCTAGTTCCCCTAACAAAATAAAAAAGCCCCCCAAAATAAAAAAAAGCCCTACCCTACACTAAATTACAAATAGCCCTTAAAAGGGCCTTTTGCGGGGCATTGCCCCAAAGTAATCAGCTCTTTTACCTGTAAAAAAAAAAGTACAAATACCCCCCCAACATTAAAACCCACCACCCACACAACCAACCCTACTCTAAAACCCACCCAATCCCCCCTTAAAAAAAAACCTAACACTAACCCCTTGAAGATCACCTTACTGGGATACGTCTTCACCCAACCGGGCAGAAGTGGTCCTCCAGACGGGCAGAAGTCTTCATCCAGACGGGATCTTCTATCTTCATCCAAAGGTAAAAGAACTGATTTCTTTGGGGCAATGTCCCACAAAAGCCCCTTTTAAGGGCCATTGGCAGTTTATTGTAAGTTAGGGTTTTTTATTTTGGGGGGCTTTTTTATTTTGATAGGGCTATTAGATTAGGAGTAATTCCTTTTTATTTTTGATAATAAGGTTTTTTATTTTTGTAATTTAGTGTTTATTTTTTTTGTAATTTAGAAAATTGTATTTTAATAATTTAATTTATTTTATTGTAATGTTAGTTTTTAGTGTAAGACAGATTAGGTTTTATTTTACAGGTAACTTTGTATTTATTTTAAATGGGTAGTTAGTAAATAGTTAATAACTATTTACTAACTAGTCTACCTAGTTAAAATAAATACAAACTTACCTGTGAAATAAAAATAAAACCTAAGGCCTAGATTACGAGTTGTGCGTTAGGGTTAAAAAGCAGCGTTAAGAGATCCTAAGGCTGCTCTTTAACGCCCGCTGGTATGACGAGTCTTGAAGGTACAAGTGTACCGCTCACTTTTTGGCCAGACTCAGAATACCGCAAATCCACTTGCGTCAATTGCGTATCCTATATTTTCAATGGGACTTGCATAGCGCCGGTATTACGAGTCTGACCAAAAGTGAGCGGTAGACCCTCTCCTGTCAAGACTGGTATCGCATTTAAAAGTCAGTAGTTAAGAGTTTTACACTACAAAGCCGTAGCATAAAACTCTTAACTAAAGTGTTAAAAAGTACACTAACACCCATAAACTACCTATTAACCCCTAAACCGAGGGCCCCCCCCACATCGCAAACACTAAAAGAAATATTTTAACCCCTAATCTGCCGAACCGGACATCGCCGCCACTATAATAAACATATTAACCCATAAACCACCGCACTCCCGCATCGCAAACACTAGTTAAATATTATTAACCCCTAATCTGCCATCCCTAACATCGCTGACACCTACCTACATTTATTAACCCCTAATCTGCCGCCCACAACGTCGCCACCACTATATTAAATGTATTAACCCCTAAACCTAAGTCTAACCCTAACACCCCCTAACTTAAATATAATTTAAATAAATCTAAATAAAATTACTATCATTAACTAAATAATTCCTATTTAAAACTAAATACTTACCTATAAAATAAACTAATGGTCTAGGCTGAACTATACACCCTTCTTCAGAAAAACAATTCTTAAACTCCAGAGTATTTCTTTTCAGCTAAGGTTATGATCATTAAAACTGTTCTATTTCCACAACTAATGTATATTATGCAAAATATTCCTCTTTTTATACTCAACCAAGATATTAAAGGCTTCAATAAAGAATGTGCTAAATTCTTATGGGGTAATAAGAGGCACATGCTGTCTATAATGAAATTAACACTTAGTCCTGAAGATGATGGATTGACCTTCCCAGATATTAAAAAATATAACATTGTAACATTGGCGCACTTTGCGGTTGATTGGTTAACTGAAGCTATTTCACGTCTTTATTATTAGAAGAGGGAATGATTTCCCCATTTTTATTGAAAGCTATATTACATTGTCCAACTCCCCAACTCCCAAGTCATATTAAAGTTATAAACATAATACGAAATGTTGTTGACGCCTGGCAAAAACTTAACTTGGCATTAAATGTGAATTTTTAACTATCTCCCTTTCTCCCTATAATAGGTAATCTAAAATTTGTTCCCGGCTCATCTTCAGAAGTCTTTAAAATTTGGACTCAAAAAGGATTGTCTTACATTTATCAATGTTTAGATAATTTATGTCAAATGAGATCTTTTGAAAATATCTCCAGAGAATTTAATCTACCTAATAAGAATTTTTTCGCCTATCTACAAATCAGACATTTCATAGGAGGAATAAAAAAGTCAAGTGCGGAAACAGTTGGTTTGGGGAAAATGAATACATATATGACTATCTATGAGGCAGGTAATCATAATATAGCTTTATTATACAAAATCATGCTGGCAAAACAGGGTCAATTATCTCTTAACAAACTCCTAGAAAAATGGAGTATTCAATATAGTGATATCTCTATAGAGACAATAAAAGCAAGCTATACATGGGTCCAGAGTGTTCCTATCTATACAGCCTGGAAAGAGTCTCATACAAAATTACTTAACAAAGTTTATATAACCAAAGTCAATCAGACATAGATGTCCCCTCGAACAGCTCCAAACAACTTGCAGCAATTTTTAAGGTAAAGAAAAGCAAAGCACTCACCCAGTCAGGCCGTTGATAATAACAGTGTGCGGGGCTCCACTTCTGTGGTTGCAGTCAAGGATCCTGTGGGCCAAAGCAATCACGGCTCCTTCCCTGAACGTTAGTCTGTTAGCCCCTCCAGCACACAATCCACATGTTGAAAATACTCCGGCCGTGGGTAAGCTTGCGTATGACGCTGACAGCGTCCGTAGCCATCTGCCAATCCAATTCCTCCCTCTGCCGGACCAGTCAGAACGAACTGTATGGCGAATGCTCAAACCGAGGTTTCAGCTGGTAATAACAAATAGCAGTAACAAGGATGACCAGCAGACCTCAAGGCGTAAAGCATAAAAATCCTTTATTCAGAAAACCGTTGTAAAACAGCATAAAAAAGCTTGTAATCCCAAACAATGTGGTAAGAAAGGTCCTATGTGTTTCGGCAGCCCCCTGCCTTATTCATGGACTTAAAAACTAAGGTGTCAAAGCTCCTTAAATACACCTGTATCCCCAGGTGTAAAAACCACATGATGTTTATTATTTAAAGGGATATTACCTGTTAACACATAAATGGTTTAACCAAGCATGATCAATGGATAAACCAGAATGAGTGGCAAATGAGTGAGGGTAATAATAAAGATACAAGCATTCTCCAATATAATGATAACATTTGAAAGTTAAATATATTTAAACGGACATATGTTAAACGAACTAGGTATGAGTAAAAATTCACATATACAGTTCTATCCATATATTCCTGTCCAAATCTAATTAAACGTATATTTCTTATTAGTTGAATACGTAGAAAAGTACAGTATATAATAACTAAACTGAGATTTAGGACATAGTATATAACTACATCTTGATTTGTCCATTTTCAACCCTCTGGGTAAAGAGAAAAATAGTAATAATCTTTCGAAGTTAAATATATCCAAACTGACATATGTTAAACAAACTAGGTATGTTAACTGTTCTATCTATATGAACCTGTCTATGTCTAATTAGATATGTATTAGTTGTTAGTTAAATATATAAAAGAGCACATTATATAATAACTAAACTCAAATTTAGGACATAGTACATAACTAAATCTTAACTTATCTTTTTTATCCCTCAGGTGAAAAAAAAGGGGGGGGGGGGAAGAGGGGTATATATTGTAGGGTATATTTATTTAATAAATTATATGAATCATAATGGGAGAATGAGCAAACAGTTAGTAGATCAAATGTTCAAAAAGCACTACAAATGCATGCTCTATTACTGTTCAAGGGTGGGAAGACAATAAGTATCCACTTTTAAAAACCCTTATGAGATACAGTATTCAATAACATAATAAAACACAATAGTACCACTATTAATAAATACCTCTCACCAATAGGTATAAATAGTCATGTATAAGAATATTAAATCCTGGCTTGTATAGATAGAACAAGATAAATTAAAAAGAGGACAAGGCAGGCATTTTAAAGCTTAGTCCATTAAATAATGACCATATTAAGCAACCAAATCCTATAATGGTATCGCAAAAACCTATTCAGAAATATATCAACATTATTAGTGATGGAGAAAACTTGTAAGACTATTAGAGAGAGTTAAGCTTTATCTTAAGTACTTCAACGTTGATGGGTCCAAAAATTAATAACATCTCCATCAATGTTAAAACCTAGGGGTCTTCTGGTCTTCAGCTCAAAGATCCAGAAGGCTTCCCTGTATAATAACTTTGCTGCCCGGTCTCCACCCCGAACACAAGGTTTTACATAATCGATCACTTGCCATTTAAAGCCAGCTACAGATTTGCCATGGGCATAAATAAAATGTCTTACCAGGTCTGAACACTCGGTTCCATTATCAATATTATTCAGGTGCTCCCTGATTCTGCTCCTACCTTCCCGGGTGGTGCATCCCACATACTGCTTGTTACATTTGGTACACTCCACCAGATAAATCGCGAACTTAGTTCTACAATTCGTGTAGGAGCTAAGATCAAACACTCTCTGAGTTACACATGACTGAAAGTTATGTGAGACCTGAGTAAAGCTGCAAGATATGCAATTACTGAAGTGGCATTTGTAATGGCCCTTAACCTCCAACCAGCTACCCCTCCTTGTGGAAGGTTGTCACAACAAGCTGGGAGATAATACATTCCCTAGTGTACATCCTCTCCTTGGTACAAATGTACACCCTTGTGATACATAGGGGCCTAGTTATCAAGCCGTCAACCTCAAATACGCTGCGTATTCCGCAGCGTATTTGTGGCAAGGCTGATACGCCTTAGTTATCAAAGGCTCGAGACCGGCAAAAGTAGAATTTTGTGATGTAAGCTTCGATCCGCCGGACTCAGTCCGACACAGATCGATTCTTACGTCACTCCAGATGTTCCGCACACAAGTGCGGCACATTCTCACTACTTTTGCTAGCTATCAAAAAACTAGCAGGTACGCTCGGCACTTTTACGGCCCAGCGTACCTGGTTTTCAAAGCGCCAGCCTGGAGGCGGCGGATCCCATAGGAATCAATGGGAGTCTGACCATAGCGAAAGTACAAGTTCGCTGCTGACAGACATCCCATTGATTTCTATGGGAGCTGTCTACACCTAACACCCTAACATGTACCCCGAGTCTAAACACCACTAATCTGACCCCCCCTACACCGCCGCAACTAAATAAAGTTATTACCCCCTAAACCGCCGCTCCCGGAGCCCACCGCAAGCTACTCTATACATATTAACCTCTAAACCGCCGCTCCCGGAGCCCACCGCAACTATAATAAATGTATTAACCCCTAAACCGCCGCTCCCTGAACCCGCCGCAACCTATATTAAATGTATTAACCCCTATCCTGCCCCCCCTACACCGTCGCCACCTATAATACATTTATTAACCCCTAATCTGCCCCCCCTACACCGTCGCCACCTATAATAAATTTATTAACCCCTATCCTGCCCCCCACTACGCCGCCGCCACTGTAATAAAATTATTAACCCCTAAACCTAACCCTAACGCCCCCTAACTTAAATATTAATTAAATAAATCTAAATAAATTATCTCTTATTAACTAAATGAATCCTATTTAAAACTAAATACTTACCTTTAAAATAAACCCTAATATAGCTACAATATAAATAATAATTATATTCTAGCTATCTTAGGATTTATTTTTATTTTACAGGTACCTTTCAATTTATTTTAACCATGTACAATAGCTATTAAATAGTTATTAACTATTTAATAGCTTACCTAGCTAAAATAAAGAGAAATGTACCTGTGAAATAAATCCTAACCTAAGTTACAATTACACCTAACACTACACTATACTTTAATAAATTATTCCTATTTAAAAATAAATACTTACCTGTAAAATAAACCCTAAGATAGCTACAATGTAATTAATAATTATATTATAGCTATCTTAGGATTTATATTTATTTTACAGGTAACTTTGTATTTATTTTAGCTAGTTAGAATAGTTATTAAATAGTTATTAACTATTTAATAACTTCCTAGCTAAAAGAAATACAAAATTACCTGTAAAATAAATCCTAACTTAAGTTGCAATTAAACCTAATACTACACTATCATTAAATTAACTAAATAAACTACCTACAAATAACTACAATGAAATACAATTACATAAACTAACTAAAGTACAAAAAATAAAAAAAGCTAAGTTACAAAAAATAAAAAATTAAGTTACAAACATGTTAAAAATATTACAACAATTTTAAGCTACTTACACCTAATCTAAGCCCCCTAATAAAATAACAAACCCCCCCAAAATAAAAAAAATCCCTACCCTATTCTAAATTACATAAATTTCAAAGCTCTTTTACCTTACCAGCCCTTAAAAGGGCCATTTGTGGGGGCATGCCCCAAAAAGTTCAGCTCTTTTGCCTGTAAAATAAAAATACAACCCCCCCCCCAACATTAAAACCCACCACCCACATACCCCTAATCTAACCCAAACCCCCCTTACAAAAACCTAACACTAATCCCCTGAAGATCATCCTACCTTGAGTCGTCTTCACTCAGCCGAGCCACCGAAGGAACTGAAGAGGACATCCGGAGTGGAAGAAGTTAATCCTCCAAGCGGCGCTGAAGAAATCTTCCATCCGATGAAGTCATCATCCAGGCGGCGCTGAAGAAGTCTTCGATCCGGCCGATGTCATCTTCAAAGAGGCGCTGAAGAGGTCTTCTATCCGGGCGAAGTCATCTTCCAAGCCGGGTCTTGAATCTTCCTTCCGCCGACGCGGAACCACCTTCTTCACCGACGGACTACGACGAATGACGGCTCCTTTAAGGGACGTCATCCAAGATGGCGTCCCCTCAATTCCGATTGGCTGATAGGATTCTATCAGCCAATCGGAATTAAGGTAGGAAAATCTGATTGGCTGATGGAATCAGCCAATCAGATTCAAGTTCAATCCGATTGGCTGATCCAATCAGCCAATCAGATTGAGCTCGCATTCTATTGGCTGATCGGAACAGCCAATAGAATGCGAGCTCAGTCTGATTGGCTGATTCCATCAGCCAATCAGATTTTCCTACCTTAATTCCGATTGGCTGATAGAATCCTATCAGCCAATCGGAATTGAGGGGACGCCATCTTGGATGACGTCCCTTAAAGGAGCCGTCATTCGTCGTAGTCCGTCGGTGAAGAAGGTGGTTCCGCGTCGGCGGAAGGAAGATTCAAGACCCGGCTTGGAAGATGACTTCGCCCGGATAGAAGACCTCTTCAGCGCCTCTTTGAAGATGACATCGGCCGGATCGAAGACTTCTTCAGCGCCGCCTGGATGATGACTTCATCAGATGGAAGATTTCTTCAGCGCCGCTTGGAGGATTAACTTCTTCCGCTCCGGATGTCCTCTTCAGTTCCATCGGTGGCTCGGCTGAGTGAAGACGACTCAAGGTAGGATGATCTTCAGGGGATTAGTGTTAGGTTTTTGTAAGGGGGGTTTGGGTTAGATTAGGGGTATGTGGGTGGTGGGTTTTAATGTTGGGGGGGGGGTTGTATTTTTATTTTACAGGCAAAAGAGCTGAACTTTTTGGGGCATGCCCCCACAAATGGCCCTTTTAAGGGCTGGTAAGGTAAAAGAGCTTTGAAATTTATGTAATTTAGAATAGGGTAGGGATTTTTTTTATTTTGGGGGGGTTTGTTATTTTATTAGGGGGCTTAGATTAGGTGTAAGTAGCTTAAAATTGTTGTAATATTTTTAACATGTTTGTAACTTAATTTTTTATTTTTTGTAACTTAGCTTTTTTTATTTTTTGTACTTTAGTTAGTTTATGTAATTGTATTTCATTGTAGTTCTTTGTAGGTAGTTTATTTAGTTAATTTAATGATAGTGTAGTATTAGGTTTAATTGTAACTTAAGTTAGGATTTATTTTACAGGTAATTTTATATTTCTTTTAGCTAGGTAGTTATTAAATAGTTAATAACTATTTAATAACTATTCTAACTAGCTAAAATAAATACAAAGTTACCTGTAAAATAAATATAAATCCTAAGATAGCTAGAATATAATTATTAATTATATTGTAGCTATCTTAGGGTTTATTTTACAGGTAAGTATTTAGTTTAAATAGGAATAATTTATTAAAGTATAGTGTAGTGTTAGGTGTAATTGTAACTTAGGTTAGGATTTATTTCACAGGTACATTTCTCTTTATTTTAGCTAGGTAAGCTATTAAATAGTTAATAACTATTTAATAGTTATTGTACATGGTTAAAATAAATTGAAAGGTACCTGTAAAATAAAAATAAATCCTAAAATAGCTAGAATATAATTATTATTTATATTGTAGCTATATTAGGGTTTATTTTAAAGGTAAGTATTTAGTTTTAAATAGGATTCATTTAGTTAATAAGAGTTAATTTATTTAGATTTATTTAATTAATATTTAAGTTAGGGGGGCGTTATGGTTAGGGTTAGACTTAGGTTTAGTGGGGGGCAGGATAGGGGTTAATAAATTTATTATAGGTTGCGGCGGGTTCATGGAGCGGCGGTTTAGGGGTTAAACTATTTATTTAGTTGCGGAGAGGTGCGGGATCAGCAGGATAGGGGTTAATAATTTTATAATAGAGGGCGACGGTATAGGGGGGGCAGGATAGGGGTTACTAGGTATAATGTAGGTGGCAGCGGTGTCCGGGAGCGGCGGTTTAGGGGTTAATACATTTATCAGAGTTGCGGCAGGGTCTAGGAGCGGCGGTTTAGGGGTTAGTAACTTTATTGAGTTGCGGGGGGCTCCGGGGGCGCCGGTATAGGGGGTAGAACAGTGCAGTTTAGTGTGAGTGCTTAGTGACAGGCTAGCAATAAAGCTGGGAAAAAGCCGAAGGGCAGCGAGATCGGATGAGTGATAACTGTCACAGTCCGCTGCTCATCGCCCCGCGGCTTTTTGACAGCTTTATTTGATAACTTAGGCGTATTTTTTCAGGTCCGCGGCGGCGAAGGTAGGCGAGCTTAGGCGGACGTATTGGGCCGGCGAAGCCAGAAAAGTAGACGGCTTGATAACTAGCCCCCATAGTCTTTAAGACTATCTTCTGCTGTTAGTATTGGTAAGTGCTTGTTGACAATCTCACAAATATCCTCAAATTGAGCACTGAAAGTTGTAATAAAGGTCGGTTTTGAGGAATCAATCCCTTTATTACTGTGATTACCCATATTGGAATCAGTCAAAAGATCTTGTCTATCCATCCGAGTGACCTCCATGAGAGCACGTTTCAGTCTCTCTCCAGGAGATTATCCATGAGAGTTGAGAACTGGCACTAGATATAGTTTATGTGAGGAATAAATGGATGATTAGTCCGGTGCTAACCCTATAGCATACATACAAAATTTATAAGGTAAGAGAACCTAAAGGTTAGGGTTTTAAACAGCACTCATTCCTGCTGAAGTAACTTAAAAAATAGAATTTTTATTATAAGTATAAGTTAAATAAGGAAAAACACCTTTAAAGAGTACCCACTAAATCGCTGTACACCTTGTCCCCCTGTTTCCTGGCCGATAGCAGCTCCCTCGGCTTCAGGTGGCAGGGACAAGGGACAGCAAGTTTAAAACCAACAAATGTGCACAAAAGTGATTACAGAGAGCACAAACGCGTTTCGGCTGTACTATTCAGCCTTTGTCAATGTGGTAAGACAAACCGAGGCCCGGGTGCCACCCTCTTATATAGTGATCATAACCAGTCTCATAGCCAATCACATGTGTCCCTTTGGAACGCCCTTTCTTTAGCCAATAGAGAGCTGTATGCTGGGGGCGTGTGGGAAAGCTTGGGTTTGATAGGTATTGCTACGTCATCCTTAGCACTAACGATTTGTTGTTAGATGTAAACTTTATCGACTCTATCATATTCATTGGATGTGGTTCAAGTCATTTACAATAACCCATGTTAAGCGGACATTAGTAATAATCTACTGTATATAATCACACATTAGGTATATTAAGATCGAAAACCTTTGCAGTTTAATGTGAGTCCGTTTTCTGAGCACGATTATTTGAAAGCGCAACGGTCTATATGCCATATTGTTCACCTTATGCTGTATTACATAGGAAGCGTTTTAAGTTTACAAGTTATAAACAAAGTGTGATGGAATAAATGTCATGAAAGATCCTCTCCTATATATGTATTAGTAGTATTATCTTCTATCATATTTGATCAGTACTGGCCTATTAATCAGTTCATATGTATTACGGCTGTATTTAAAAAGAGGTTAGCCGTTAATGGTAATAATACAAGTTGAAGTAGTACACGTAGAATCTCTAGTTCGGTTCATTTTTACATTCCTGTCGTCTCAATTGTTATAAACTTGTAATGAGCAACTAAGAGCGAAAATGAGCCCTACTGATCTACGTCCCTATCCCGGTAAAGGACTATTCATAGTTTATAGCCCTGTTGATACGATATAATTTCAATATTTGAAATTCCAATCATACATTAGCAAAAATTATGCGTATTAGTATTCATTCCATAACAATCCCTGTTTTCTATCAAACTGAGTAATGGCAGCAAATGTTAGGCATAATTGGTACGCATTTCAGTGATACTGCTGATGTCTTGCTTGTATGTTGTACGTGGGCAAGAGTAATTATTTCATTCTGCAAAAATGGTTTATTCGATTAGTAGGCATGTTGTTCTGAAGTTATTAAAGTCCTGGTAGTCTTAGTTCTATACACTCTAGTTTCCAATCTCCTACATAATTTAAAAACAAACATGCGTCTGAAAAAATTCAGAATTATCCCATAATACTGATCTATCGTGTCAGCTTAACCCTTAAGTGTGATGATGGTAATATTGTGTGTAAGTCAAGAACTCTAATCCATGAATTTATATTTTGAGTTCGGTCTCAATTATACTTCTGGGATGATTGATTACTACTTTGTTGGTGGTTTACAGAATATATACACAACACTTACACATCTACCAAATGAATTCAGACCTAGGAATCATATGTATATAGAGATGGAATTAGATAAACGCCATTACTCTATATAGGTGATTCTCAGTGTAGGGTGTTATTCATTTCTTTGCATTAGTATGATGATACATATGCATCGTATATGAAAAACATGGTGTGTAGCTTACTGTATAGAATTTCAGTAAAAAGTAATAATTTGCATAGAGTAATACCAATCCAAAAGACCCAAGTTATTAAAGAATGTCATCAAGATGGTTATCAAAAGCACTTTGGGCGGCATTTAGACATTAAATTTCATTATGTATATATTCTATATTGGAGTAAGTTACTAAAAGATTGGGATATTTGTGATTATGTAACCATTTAAGATCGCCTAACTTAGTTAACATATCCTTGAATATAGCTCCAAATTATTTGCAACCATTCTTATTGCAAGTAATAGATTACAAAATGAAATAAAATACAGAGTGTAAATACTACAGGTTATTAATCATATAGTTTAAAGGAATACCCAATAATTATTAGCTTCATTCATTCCGTGTGGCATGACTATATTCAATTTGAATATCCAGCCCGTTTCCTTTTGTAACAGAATATTTTCAGTATTTCCACCCCTAATACCCGGTTTGACTCTTTCTATACCCCAGCATTTGAAGGATGTAGTTTTACCTGCATGGCATAGCAGGAAATGTTTTGCTACGCTTGTAATTTTTTTTGCCTTCTTTCTGATCTTTTTGGGCGTTACGTATATTACTGAGGTGTTCTGTAATTCTGGTGCTCAATTTACGAGTTGTCAAGCCTGTGTTTATCAGATTACATGAGCATGATAAGCAGTATATGACATTATCACTCTGACAGTTAATATGAGTTTTTATTTTCCATTTTTTTTTAAATCTTTCAGTGATAAATTCTTTTTAGTCATAAATTGGCAGGTTTTACAATGACCACATGGGGTAGAGCCTTGATGGATTGTTTTTTTATTCCTGTTCCTATCAAAGTGGCTTTGCGTGAGATTATCCATCAAGTTCCTGGCACGTCTAAACGTAAAGGATGGTCTATCTGGTAATAACACTTTTAACCGTTCGTCACTTGAAGGATATGCCAGTGTTTTTTAACAATTGAACTTACTTTTTCACTTTGATTACTATAAGTAGAAATAAATCTAATAGTATTTTGCTCTGGTACACATTTTTTGTTCTTTGGTTTGAGAAGATCTTACCTATTTTTAGCTAGTGCTTTTTGGTAAGCCTTTGCTAGAAGTTTCCTAGAGTAGCCCGTTGGAGAAGTCTGTCTTTTAATTCTAATGCCGATTTTTTAAAAGAGTTTATGTCTGTACAGTTTCTTCTTATTCTAAGATATTCACCGTATGGGAGACTGCTGATTGTGAACGAGTGATGATTGCTCTGTGCATGTAAAATATTATTTGTAGCGGTGGCTTTTCTATATGTATCCGTCACTAATTTGTCATTATTCTTAGAAATTGTCAGGTCCAAAAATTCAACTTTGTCATAACTAACATTATATGTCAGATATAATCCAAAGGGATTAATGTTAAGCAGTTTAATGAATTCTTCCAATAATTCCATTGGACCCTCCCATATAAGGAGAATGTCATCTATATACCTGGACCAGTGGGAGATATATTTTGTGTATTGGTTCATGTGGTCATTGAACACAATCATCTCTTCCCACCAGCCCAGGTATATATTGGCATAAGTCGGCGTGCAAGATAATTGTGTGTAAGGACGAATTTAAGTAACCTGATGATAAAATCTTTCATTGCTAGATCCATATTAGTATCTTTTTGTAGAAAGTGTGCCACAGCTTTGATGCCCCATTCAGTTTTGATGCTCGTGTAGAGAGACTCTACATCACATGTTACTAGAATTGACTGTTCAGTTGTTGAAATACTTTGCATCTTATTAAAATGTGCATTGTATCTCTAGTGTGTGAAGGTAGAGCATCAACAATTTTTCTTAATCTTGCATCAACATATCTACTGGCCCTTTCTGTAAGTGACCCTAGACCTGAGACGATTGGTCTCCCAGACGGGCACAAGATATTTTTATGGATCTTTGGTAATAAATACATAGTCGCTACTCTAGGGTTGGTAACCATTAGATATTTGTATTCTTTCTGGTCAATGATCTTTTCTTTAAGTGCTGTGTCAATAAGTTTTTTATATAGCTCAAGAAAATTCTCTGTTGGATTACCTAAAAGTCTTTTGTAATTGGCGTTATTTGAAAGTTGTTTCATGGCTTCCATAGTGTACATCGTGGTAGGCCAAATTACTATGTTACCCCCTTTGTCACTATTTTTTATTTGGACATCTGTCCATTGAGTCATTTCTTTCATTGCCTCAATTTCTGCTTTAGTCATATTACTAGAAAAACTTTCATCCTCATTCATAGATATTATGTCTTGACAGAATAAGTTTAAGAATGTGACTACTTGAGGTGAAATGGTGCTTGGGGGAACAAACTGTGACTTGGTTTTTAAAATTTCTCGCCAATTCTCATTGTCAGATAACAATTCGTTAGTCGTTAATTCGCTATCTTCAAGCAATGATATTAAGTCGTTTAGGCTGTTCTGTCAGTTGTATCTGTTGTGGACAGACTGTCAGGATCGTCAGTATTAGAGAAATATTTCCTGAGTAGCACTTTTCTAACAAATAAATGTGTGTCTTTGATTGCCTCAAATTTGTCGATACGGTGGGAGGGTACAAAAGATAGGCCTTTTTTTAAGTGCAGATATATGTACAGGAGGTCATCAATGTATCTCTTGTACATCAATATGTCAGAGTGAAAGGGATTAGTATCTCCAAAGATGTGGCACACCTCCCACGAACCCATAAAAAGGTTGGCGTAGGCGGGGGCAAACTTGTTTATATAACACCTTTGAAAATGACCAAATGGAATGTAAACACAGCTAGTAAATGCCCCAAATGTAACAATCCCACTGCTGATATGGTACATTGTTTCTGGTCCTACCCCAAAATTATACAGTTCTGGAGTAAAGTGGAATATTGGCTTAACAAAAATTTAGATAACAGGTTGAAATTTAAATCCAGAGATATCTTTTTTCTTCTAACAACAAACCCTACTAGAGAAAATGCTAATTTAATAAACACTGCAATTATTCTGGGCCGCAGCTTGATATTGAAGAATTGGAAAAATAAGGCAGCACCATCAATAGCGAGCTTTTTACAATCCATTTAGTATCAAATAATTTTTTAACAATTTAAAATATAACCTATACATAACAAAAAGATTCAATTTTTTTTTTAAATGGCTGAGTTATTCTATCCTATCCACTGTCAACGCAATTTTGTTGACACGCTAGTATCGTAAAACGGAATATTTTTAACTATTAATTTTATGGAATATCTTCCCAGCTGGGTGGTACTAGTTCCCTCCGAATCAAGAGTTGGGATTTTTGTGCACATATTTTAAGAAGCTTACTTTTATTTTAGAAGTATTATACAGGTAAATAATTGAGAGATTTTGCCAAAGGAGCTTACATTCAAGGACAGGTATGATAAGAGAATGCCCAGGGATCTGAGAGGTGAATCCGAACCTTTCATTTATTCAGCTAGCTATTGCCTTTAGTTCTGTTGGCTTTCACCACCCAGTATTGTGTTTGGGGAAGTGTTTCAAGAAAAATATGTTTGTTTTATATATTTATATATATATTTATTCTCACAGTCAAGAACCACACCTCACTGGGATCTGAACTTCCCAGCAACTTCAGCCCCACAAATAGGAGAATAAGCTGCCAGCAAGATATATGGGAAAGGACTCACTGCAAATTATAACATAAAGAAGTCCCCTTTAAATAAAGGTTGCAGAGTTCCAGGGATACGCTGCAGACTCCACGGATTTACTGGAGACCTGAGGACACGCAGGAGGACTACAAGAGCTGAGAGTACACTAACAGAAGTGCTTTTTGCATACCTCATAAGTTGAGGTTGAACCAGGTGAGAGCGGATTTTTCCCACTGCTATATTATAAGTAAATGATCTGAACGTATTACACGAAGTGTGCCCCTGGGCGCTTGTCTTGTCTCATACTCTTTCATATATATATATATATATATATATATATATATATATATATATATATATATAAACAAAAAACTTGCACTCTTTTACTGTGAAAAGTAGTGACGTTTCGGGGACCAAATATCCCCTTCCTCAGACTGTCCCCGAAATGTCACTACTTTTCACAGTAAAAGATGTTTCCTAAAAAGACCAGAGAGTGCAAGTTTTTTGTTCAGCTGTATTTATACTGTACTAGCACCCTGGCAGTTGTCGGACTGAGTGAGAGTTCTCTCCTTTGCTACTGTATATATATATATATATAGTGGATATAAAAAGTCTAAACACCCCTGTTAAAATGTCAGGTTTCTGTGATGTAAAAAAATGAGACAAAGATAAATCATTTCAGAACTTATTCCACCTTTAATGTGACCTATAAACTGTACAACTCAATTGAAAAACAAACTGAAATCTTTTAGGTAAAGGGAAATAAAAATAAAATAATATGGTTGCATAAGTGTGAACACCCATATTGCAGCGATAGATAGATATGTGCGTGTGTTTGTTTATATGTGTGTATACAAGTGTTTTGTAAGCCCTGGTTAACATTTACTTTGGAAATGCCATGAAAAAAAGAAATTCACATTACTCTGAGTGAAAAAATAGGGCCAAAAAAGGCCTAAATCCGGGTGGGGCGGGGGGCAGCAGAAGTATGCACAAAACCTAAATACACCACTGCTAGTAAGAAATAATGAAATGGAAGTATCCAGGGATAAGCAAAGTCTGCAACATTCAGATTATTCCACTAGATAGCAGAAGAGCATTGTATGAGTGAGTGAGGGAGTGGTCTATCAGGGTATAAGTATTGTGTTAGAAGTGATGATATGTTACCTTGACAAAGGCCCAAGTAAGGGCAAAAACGTTGGAGCAATAAAATGTATTAAAAATTGAAGAGGAGAAGAGTAATTTGTGGATATATATATATATATATATATATATATAAACACGGAAAGGGAACTGCACTCTCATACCGGACCGGGTACACATCCAATGACCCTGCAACATGCTCAGCCCTTGGTGCCATTGGCACTCACAGGAAGCTGTGCTGTCCCCAGAGTCACAGGCAGTTAACCCCAGCCAGGTCTGGGTGCAAGAACAATAGGGAAAATTCCAAAACAAATTAATACAACACACAGAGAAAACCCAGCACTCACTAACAAGCTCTCAGCTAAGATTTAAAAGCAAAAATGGAAAGGTTAGTTACCGCATCTGGCCAAATGGGACAAGCCCAGGTACTTCGTCAAGGTCCTTTCCAATACCTGGGACCCTAAAACAGCCACACAATGCAAGCTTTCAAATCCAAACAAACTGGGAACAAGGGAAGTGTGCACAGGCATATGTAATCACCCTAGAAATATACAAAACACGGAAGGGAACTGCACTCTCATACTGGACCGGGTACACATCCCATGACCCTGCAACATGCTCAGCCCTGGGTGCCACTGGCACTCACAGGAAGCTGTGCTGTCCCCAGAGTCACAGGCAGTTAACTCCAGCCAGGTCTGGGTGCAAGAACCATAGGGAAAATTACAAAACAAATTAATACAACACACAGAGAAAACCCAGCACTCACTTACAAGCTCTCAGCTAAGATTTAAAAGCAAAAATGGAAAGGTTAGTTACCGCATCTGGCCAAATGGGACAAGCCCAGGTACCTCGTCAAGGTCCTTTCCAATACCTGAGACCCTAAAACAGCCACACAATGCAAGCTTTCAAATCCAAAGAAACTGGGAACAAGGGAAGGGTGCACAGGCATATGTAATCACCCTAGACATATACAAAACACGGAAGGGAACTGCACTCTCATACAGGACCGGGTACACATCCCATGACCCTGCAACATGCTCAGCCCTGGGTGCCACTGGCACTCACAGGAAGCTGTGCTGTCCCCAGAGTCACAGGCAGTTAACCCCAGCCAGGTCTGGGTGCAAGAACCATAGGGAAAATTACAAAACAAATTAATACAACACACAGAGAAAACCCAGCACCCACTAACAAGCTCTCAGCTAAGATTTAAAAGCAAAAATGGAAAGGTTAGTTACCGCATCTGGCCAAATGGGACAAGCCCAGGTACCTCGTCAAGGTCCTTTCCACTACCTGGGACCCTAAAACAGCCACACAATGCAAGCTTTCAAATCCAAACAAACTGGGTACAAGGCAAGGATGCACAGGCATATGTAATCACCCTAGACATATACAAAACACGGAAGGGAACTGCACTCTTATACCGGACCGGGTACACATCCCATGACCCTGCAACATGCTCAGCCCTGGGTGCCATTGGCACTCACAGGAAGCTGTGCTGTCCCCAGAGTCACAGGCAGTTAACCCCAGCCAGGTCTGGGTGCAAGAACCATAGGGAAAATTACAAAACAAATTAATGCAACACACAGAGAAAACCCAGCACTCACTTACAAGCTCTCAGCTAAGATTTAAAAGTAAAATGGAAAGGTTAGTTACCGCATCTGGCCAAATGGGACAAGCTTAGGTACCTCGTTAAGGTCCTTTCCAATACCTGGGACCCTAAAACAGCCACACAATGCAAGCTTTCAAATCCAAACAAACTAGGAACAAGGGAAGGGTGCACAGGCATATGTAATCACCCTAGACATATACAAAACACAGAAGGGAACTGCACTCTCATACCGGACCGGGTACACATCCCATGACCCTGCAACATGCTTAGCCCTGGGTGCCACTGGCACTCACAGGAAGCTGTGCTGTCCCCAGAGTCACAGGCAGTTAACCCCAGCCAGGTCTGGGTGCAAGAACCATAAGGAAAATTACAAAACAAATTAATACAACACACAGAGAAAACCCAGCACTCACTTACAAGCTCTCAGCTAAGATTTAAAAGCAAAAATGGAAAGGTTAGTTACCGCATCTGGCCAAATGGGACAAGCCCAGGTACCTTTACCAGGGAAAATTACAAAACAAATTAATACAACACACAGAGAAAACCCACCAGTTTTGTAATTTTCCCTATGGTTCTTGCACCCAGACCTGGCTGGGGTTAACTGCCTGTGACTCTGGGGACAGCACAGCTTCCTGTGAGTGCCAGGGCTGAGCATGTTGCAGGGTCATGGGATGTGTACCCGGTCCGGTATAAATGTACAGTATATGTATATATATATATATATATATATATATATATATATATATATATATATATATGTACAGTATATATATTTTTATATATATATATATATAATCAATAAGCAAAGCGCACTCCAAAGGAATAATTTTTTACATATTGTCGCTTTAATTGTGAACGTTTTCAGACCACTAGGTCCGTCCTCAGACAAAAAAGTGTGCAAAAACCTAAACTTACCCTCCACTATGCTTATGAACATTGTTGAAAATGCCAGTCTCCACGCTCTCCCGGGTAGACACTCCCATGACCGTGACATGGTCATCATCCTGTGCAACGTGGGACTCAAACAATCTAAAATACAAACAGGCTCATAAATGACAAACAAGGGGATCCACAACATTACAGAGCATATAGATGATCAATAAAAGAAAACTACGACAAGCTATCTATTAAATACACAAATCGCTCTGAAAACAGTCGGCGCCTCAAACGTTGCCATGGCAACCAAATAAACAAAAAAGGAGGTGCGTGACTTGCATATTAAATATACCCCAATGGGAATGGCATTAATTCCACAAGACAGAGAGATGTGTCAGAACAGCAGCGATCTCAAAAAAGACAGTATAATGTGCAATAATAACTACACCATAAGTCACAATAGAACATTATCTAAATGTTATCACAATATCCACTGCAGGTCCCACCACGAACAGTAGTGATGTTCCCGCTACTTCACAACTGTTGCCGAGTATACGGCAGCTCAACAAACCATAGCTGTCACATCAATGTATACTCATGGGGGAGGAGCATCAGTAACAGGTATGAAAGATTGTGCAGTGGATAATAAAAGAAACATGCAGTGGGTAGTAAAGAGAACAGAGCGTGCAAGATTGCTATGCTACCTTATGTTGAATAGTCGGCCACGTAGGGGTTGTCATGACAACCCAAGTAAACATCTAAACCAAACTGTGCTGTATAAGTCGAAAATGGGACATAAACACTAGAAAGCACAGCACGACCTCATAAAAGGAAGGACAAGCAACACATTAGGCATTGTGGTTACCAATCCAATATAGAGAAATCTTAATGACAACATAATCAAAAACAGAAATATACCAGATAAATAGTGAACAGCAAAAAAACAAAAACATACTCAGAAGCAAAATTGCTCTTGGATATCCAATCCATGTGGAATAGCACAAACAGCATAAATAGCCAAGTGAAACATACGTGGCTAAGTATAAACAAAAAGGAAAGGTTTACAAACCTATATATGTTTATGTATATATACAGTATATATACATGTCTATACATATATGTATATATATATATATATATATATATATATACACACACACAAAAGGCAGTGTAGGGCACAACTGTGCCTGTAGCAAGCTAAGGGTTAAAGGGACAGTCTAGTATAAATTAAACTTTTATTATTCACATAGGACTTTTAATTTTAATCAACTTTCCAATTTACTTTTATCATCAAATTTGCTTTTTTCTCTTGGTATTCTTAGTTTAAACTAAACATAGGTAGTCTCATATGCTAATTTGTAAGCCTTTGAGGGCTGCCCCTTATCACATGCTTTTTAAAACTCTTTTCAACAGAAAGTACACGTGGGCCATATAGATAACACTGTGTTCAGGCACAGGGGGTTATTTAAGATTTAGCACAAAACAATGCTAAATTTAAGACAATAGAAAATAAACAGTCATGTGATCAGGGGGCTGGAAGAAGGTTCCTAGATACAAGGTAATGACAGAGGTAAAAAGTATATTAATATAACTTTGTTGGTTATGCAAAACTGGGCAATGGGTAATAAAGGGATTATCTATCTTTTAAAACAATAACAATTCTATGGTAGACTGTCCCTTTAAGGCCGTAGGGAGTGATAGGAGAAGAGGGCTGGCTAGGGAGGTTAGTGGCAACATTGTTGCTTAGGAGAAACCTTAAAAAGTGGAGAAATCAGCTTCCTGGCCCTCTTCTTCCTGGAATCCGGTGCAGAGACGTTTTTTCTGTGATTGTTCAGAGAAATTTCCAATTTCTTTCAACAATGCAGCGTTCCAGACGATTCACACTCCCTCCTCAGCGTTTTCACGAGTTGGAGTTCAGGAAACCTAGAACAGAGAAACAGAAAAAGCAGATAAGTGCATTAGATACCATTGAAGAGCTAGATGACATTATACCTCCTACACAATACACACAGTCCCCTGCATTGGCAAAGCAAGTAGTGCATACAGTTAGTAGGGCTGATATACATGCCCTTAGTGAAGGGGATCATTCGGCCTATGCAATTCCTGCAATGGCTGGGCCTGATCAGGGATCAACCTATCCCCAGAATCAAGACACAGAGGCTTCAATTACTCAGAGTGGCCCTGGGGGTATTCCCAATAATGGAATGGCCTCTCCGGTTGCTAAGCCTCAATCCAATAGGCCCCCTACACCAATTTTACATACTAATGAGGCTCCGACCTACTCGGGCGGTTACAGGCCTCAATCCGACAGGCCTCCTACCTATGTGGCTACTCCCAATAAGGCTCCAGCCTACCCGGCAGGCCACATGGCATCCCCAGGGCCTAGTCAAATCTCATTGCCTCCTCCGGTTGGTGGGGGGAATTATGGGGTCACCACTCCACAGCCCCAGTACCGTAGATATCGACCACGTGGGTCCTGGCATGCCCCCAGTATCGGACCTTAGCCATCCGGTAACCTTACCTCCTGTCCTTGTCCTCCCTGTTCAACGCGATCCCTCCTTCGGCTGCGTCGGCGGTGTCTTCGTTCCTGGCATCCATATCGGTGGTGATGTCTTTGGCGGGTCCTCTGGTCCAAATCCAGGCCTCCTCCACGTTCAGTCCTCCAGTGCAGGCCGCAACTGCGCAACCGGAAGTGCCCGTCACGTGGGCTCCAACTTCCGGTTTCCGGTCCGTCGGTTATTTCAGCGTCGGGAGCGGCAGTGAGCGGTCAGGTCCTCAGAATGTCTCTGCAGGTGAGCGCCAAAAGAGGATCTTGGCCAGGGGAGGATTAGGAGGTAGAAGGGGGTCCAATATATGGAGGCGTAATGCTGCAGATAGGGGTTCCTCAGCATCCATGTTAAATGTGGGGAGGGTTCCTCGCGGTAACGCCCAAAGCCGTATGAATGCACCAGGGACAGTCAGTACTCTCAATAAAGGGCTAAGAAGGCGAAGGGGCAGTACAGTTAGGGCCCATGTCTCAAATACTATGGGAAGGGGATCCAGGCTTATGGATCAGGTTATTGGACAGGATAATGAAGGCCTAATTAGTGCGATGCAAACGCAAGCACAGGGGCAAATAAGTGCACAAGCACAGGGGCAAATATGTGCACAAGCACAGGGGCAAATAAGTGCATTACAGACGCAAGCACAGGGGCAAATAAGTGCATTACAGACGCAAGCACAGGGGCATATAAGTGCAATGCAGACGCAAGCACAGGGGCAATTAAGTGTGATGCAAATTCAAGCGCAGCGCATTGCTAATTTGCATGAAGGTACAATTCATTTGGGCACAATAACACATAATATGAATGAAGGATCAGGGTCAGCTGCAAATAGGAAAAATGTGAATGTGTGCAATATGAATGATGCATCTGGAGCATATGTTGGAAATGAAGGTGTGAATGTGTCAGTTCTATCACAACATCACGCAGGGCCAGTTAATGATATGAATGCACAGATTAGAAGTGATTCTGCGAGCGACACTAACACACCAGGCAGTTGGGGGAGCCCAACAAGCAGCAATTTTTCAGGCCTCTAACACAAGCGATAGGAGTGAGTCAGGCCCTGAGCATGTGAGTGCGAGTGGGCAGAATGTGACAGGTTTAGGGTCTGCTAATCCTTCCTTTCCCGGTGTCCATAGTGCTCGCCAGTTGTTTTCTCTTTAACAGAACGCAGCTCAGCCAGAGGCACAGATCCTTGACATTCATGGGACATCTGTCGCTTCTA
Organism: Bombina bombina; assembly: GCF_027579735.1. Taxonomy (NCBI): domain Eukaryota; kingdom Metazoa; phylum Chordata; class Amphibia; order Anura; family Bombinatoridae; genus Bombina; species Bombina bombina. The sequence goes on along the minus strand of NC_069504.1, from coordinate 534,506,216 downwards.
CAGCTCTCGGTATCCTGTCCAGAGCATCGGTTGACATTCAGTTACGGCCTTGCCTGCAGAAGGGGGTTCCTTCTTCTTTAAACCAGCAGAGTGGTGGTCCTTTGCCCGGGGATTCTACATCATCTACCCCATCGCAAGACAATACAGTGTCGGTTCCCGGTAAGTCACTCACATTCACTCATGACAGGCATGACTTAGATGACTTGTCATTCTCAGACTCAGAATGTGACAGTGACACCTCCCTGGGGTTGAGGGGTAAGGGTCAAAAAATAATGTTTTCTATGGTTAAGAGAATGTGGCAGGAATTCCAATCAGGTACAGTCAGGAAAGCAAGTCAGCCACAATTGGCAATTGTAGCACCAGAACCCTCACAAGTTCAAAATGCCCAGGTTGAGCAGCGCCCACTGGTTAGCTTAGTCTCAGAGCGTAAAGTGGCTCGCCATGGCGATTCTTTGCCATCTTATACCCCCTCTTTACATGGTCACTTAAAACCTAAGACCATTAAGAAAATACAGCAGGGTAAATATGTAAACATATTCGAGTTATCTGCAGAGGCCTGTAGACAGAGGGAAAAGAGTGCAGATGGTACTGGACCCAAAAGGATTAAGCGCCCTGAAACGTTTGAGGAGTGGCTTATATGCTTTAGAGTTTTTTCGTCATGCTACTTGGAAAAATATCCTAGCCAGTGCCATGCCATTCTTAAATATAAAGACAATATACACTGGATTCAGAGGAAATTTGGTGAAGGAGCATGGAGAGAGTATGATGCTGAATTTAGGCAGAAGATGGTTGGGAACCCATTTCTCACCTTTGATACAACAGATACACATATGTGGCAACACCTTGGCTCTCATGGGTCTCCATCCTCCTCCAACAATTCTTCCAATCAGTCCTTTCGCTCCTCTAAGGTTAAGCGTAGGGGTGGTACTTGCTGGGCATTCCAGGAAAGTAAATGTGATAGAGGTAGTTCCTGCGCATTCAGACACGCATGCAGGTATTGTGGCGGAGCTCATGCAGGGCTTGAATGTGCAAAGAAGCGTGACTTCGCTGCCAGGGTTTTTCATGTGCTCATAATTTGAAGTCAGCTTACCAATACCCAGGGGTGGTCAGGGAAAAGCTTAGAAAGGAAATTGCCTTGGGGCACGTTTTAGGCCCTTTCCCTCCCTTCATCTAGGAGGCAATGATTTGGGCGCCATTCCGGTCTTGGAGTTAATCAAAATTATGCAGGCAGACATTGCCTGGATCTGGGCTCGGATCCCTAACGTGTTGGTCGGCTGGTCCAACATAATTTCAAGACTAGAATGCCGGCACATGCCTAACCATAGCGCAGCTTATAGAGTTAGAAAAAAGATCAATTCATCAGTTGGTAGAACCGTCACAGGCAATCAGGGATTCATAGTTAGGCATGAGTCCATCACGGCCGACAAGTTACACTATTACAGGCAGGATAGGGTACATTTAGAGACCGTAGCCCTAGATATTTTTATTAGGGATATCCATAGAGCCATAGCAACCCTCCTCTAAGTCCGGCTTGGTTTGATATTTTTTGTGGCGGCCAGTTATCATGACGATGCTAACTTGTGGCGGGAGGTAGCGGCCCTGTTGCGCTGAAAAGGTGAACGGGGGGAGTGATGACCAATCTAAAAGTGAGAGGGGTGGATGGCCTCAAGTGCAAGTGAAGTGCCCCTCCTTCCCCTTGCGTGTGGGTCACGTGATCTCATTAACCCCTTAGTAGCATCTCCATGAGCAGAGGGCCCTCTCTGCTGCAAATTCCGTTTTGGGCCGCTTACCTCCAGCAGCGCTGGGTTTTGTATTGTAGCATTCTTTATAGCCGCCATCATAGTCCTTGTTGGTTCGTTATTATTATTTATTTAAGTTAATAAATATATATTTTTTTAAAGTAATATTTTATTGAGGTCAAAAGTTACAAAAACAACAAGGTAATGCTCACACAAAATTTTCACAGCATATAGCATTGTGGCATATACATTACATGAATGAACATACAACCTGGTAACATCACTATATCAATCGGCCTCAACATTTTCTGATGATACTGTAAATTACAATATAACTGCAAAAAGTATATAACAATGTAAATAGTTTGTTATGTATAATTCAATAGCTATCTGTTCTGGTGACCCAGATGGAAGGTAGCAGAATGTGAGCTAGAAAGGGAGGGGGTAGGAGGTGGGTGGGAAAACGGGCGGGAGAAAGAAAGAGAAAAGAAAAAAAAAAGGGGGGGGGAGCGTGAATTAGCTCAAGTCACTAGAGTATTAACCTCCATTTTGCTTATGTCTAGCTGTACCATGGCTTAAACAGTGCTTAATCTGTACTCACAGAAGACTGAGTACTTCCAGGAGGTCTGCTTAATGGGTCAGTCAACTGCCTCCAAGTTTCCCAGATTTGAGAGTGTAAGGACACCTTATTCTGCTGGGTAAATATTGGGCATTCCATCTGTTCGAAGTAGGACATAATTTTAACTACGTCGCCCCACCTTGGGATTGTCTTTTGTTTCCAAAGCCTTGCAATTGCTAATTTGGCAGCTGAAAACAGGTAAATACTCAGGAAATCAGTGGAAGTGGAGGTTGTCTTAATAGCTATATGAAATAGAATAGTTTGTGGAGAGTTGCCAAACAGGGGGTCAAGGGTCAAGCATTTATTAAGGATTACAGTCCAGAAAGGTCGTAGCACCGGGCATTCCCACCATATATGGGCTGGCGATCCCACCATCCTGCATTCTCTCCAGCATAGCGGGGAGTTGGAGTGGGAAATTTTGAAAAGTCTAAGTGGCGTAAGGTGCCATTGGGTACAGACTTTAACGTACAACTCTAGCAGGGTTACACAGTGAAGCACCTGCTTAGTTTGCGTGGCGGCCCTAGACCAATCTGCTTGTTCTGCATAGAATTTTAAGTCCCTTTCCCAGGCTATAATGTAGGCTGACTTATAAAAGGTAGGAGAATTCAACAGGTCTCTATAGGAGATTGAGAGCGCCCGCAGTATTTTCACTTTCCCCGTCCATCTCTTTTCCCATTCAGTTGATTCGCGTAGCGGTCTGTCGAAAAATCCCCAAGATTTTAAAAGGCTGCGCAACCTCCAGAATTCGAATTGTAAAAGGAGTGATGGGTTATAAGTTGATATAAATTGTGAGGTGGCTATAAACCGTCCTCTGGGAAACAAGTCGGCTATACAAATTATGCCACACTCTTGCCAGAGTTGCAGGTGTGAGTCTCTAAGAGCCGCAAGGAGCCCCGATAGGGAATGTATAGGGGAAGGATGTGGGGCGATTTGCTTTAGTGGGTGCAGTCTATCCCAAAAACGAAGAGCATGTAGGAAAATTGTGTTGTGTATTCTATATGTAGATCTGACGTGTTTAGGAAGCCATATAAGATCTGGAAGTAGAAGTGAATTGGGTAAAGTAGCTTGTTTCAGTGCCTGCCATTTATTGGGAGAAGAAGTGACATTCCAAGAGAGGATGTGTGCTAGTCGTGAGGCCTCATGATAAATAGCTATGTTAGGGGCACCCGCGCCCCCTCTACACAATGGCTGCTGCATTATTCGTGTAGCTACTCTGGGATGCTTATTTCTCCAGATAAACTTATTGCAAACTTGTTGAATTTGCCTATAAGTGACTTGGGAACTGGAATGGGGAGTGAGCGAAAAAGGTAGGTCAGCTTAGGGAGTAGTACCATTTTAAATGCTGCTACACGACCCAACCAGGAGATGCAAGGGACATTCCATGTTTCTGCGCTCTTCTGGAACTGCTGTAATAACGGATAGAAGTTGGGCTCAATAACAGTGGATATGCTACAAGAAAGGTATACACCTAGGTGTTTAATCCTCTGTTGGGACCAATTAAATGGATATGTTTTCTTAAGATTCTCAAGCTCTGCGCCCTCTATATTAATGGTGTAAGCGTCCATCTTGCTAAAGTTCAGCTTATAGTGGCTAATCTGTCCAAAGTTGTTTAGTAACTGGAAAAGGACAGGGAGAGACCGAACTGGGTCTTTCCGGAAAATAGTTAGGTCATCCGCAAACAACGCGGTCTTTTGCATAGTTCCCTCAATCTCAACTCCCTGTATCTCTGGATTACTCCTTATGGCTTCTGCAAGTGGTTCCATGACCAGAGCGAATATCAGTGGGGACAGAGGGCAACCCTGTCGGGTCCCGTTGGTAATTTAGAATACTGGAGAGCGAAAACCAAGGCCTCTGACTGAGGCTGAAGGCGCTGAGTATAATGATTTAACACAAGAGATAAAACTCGGGGGAAAGCCAAAAAGTTAATGAATATTTTTAACCTGTGACGGTTAAAATTTACCCATAAAAAGTTGTTTGTGTCTTTCTTTATAGACGTAGGTAGTTAAGAGTACCCTCTCTGCGGCTAGCGACTGTTGGCATTTAATCCATGTGGAATGGCACAAACAGCATAAATAGCCAAGGGAAACATAGGTGGCTAAGTATAAACAAAAAGGAAAGGTTTACAAACCTATATATGTTTATGTATATATACAGTATATATATATATATATATATATATATATATATATATATATATATATGTCTATACATATATGTGTATATATATATATATATATATATATATATATAAATATATACACACAAAAAGGCAGTGTAGGGCACAACTGTGCCTGTGGCAAGCTAAGGGTTAAGGCCGTAGGGAGTGATAGGAGAAGAGGGCTGGCTAGGGAGGTTAGTGGCCCCCCTTGCTCACCTTAAAAAGTGGAGAAATCAGCTTCCTGGCCCTCTTCTTCCAGGAATTCGGTGCAGAGACGTTTTTCCTCCCTCCCTTCCCTGTTATTAAATGATGGCTTTCAACCAAATTTAGTTTAAAAGCAATGGCAAAAGGTATGCCTACTCAGGCTAACCTTAGTAAGCCCCGGAGTGGTAAAAAAGGTTTCTACCACCTCTGTTTACCCGGTTTGTTTGCGGCTGAGTGACAGATACCCTTACGAGGGAGTAGAACTCCCTTACACCCTCACGGCGGGAGGTAGCGGCCCTGTTGCGCTGGAAAGAGTGAACGGGGGGAGTGATGACCAATCTAAAAGTGAGAGGGGTGGATAGCCTCAAGTGCACGTGAAGTGCCCCTCCTTCCCCTTGCGGGTGGGTCACGTGATCTCATTAACCCCTTAGTAGCATTTCCATGAGCAGAGGCCCCTCTCTGCTGCAGATTCCGTTTTGGGCCGCTTACCTCCAGCAGTGCTGGGTTTTTTATTGTAGCATTCTTTATAGCCGCTATCATAGTCCTTGTTGGTTCGTTATTATTATTTATTTAAGTTAATAAATATTTTTAACCTGTGACGTTTAAAATGTACCCATAAAAAGTTGTTTGTGTCTTTCTTTATAGAAGTAGGTAGTTAAGAGTATCCTCTCTGCGACTAGCGACTGTTAGGCCTTTAATCCCTTATAGAATATTGCCACACATCCACTTCTATATTATCAAAACATTTTAAATATTGCAAAAATTCACCTAAGCTCATATTTTAAAATTGGGATCTTAGTCACACAATATGGACATATTTTGCTTAAGCCAGTCACCAACTCACAATGTGTCCCAATGTTGACTGGTCCTAACACTGCAATGTGATGCCTTTCTGGGCTGTAACATTCCTGCTTTAACTATGCCTCTAAGAATGAGCTTCTCTCGCTTTATACACACTTCCAATGTACTATAATGAGAGCACCTGAGCAACTGGGTGGGGTGGGGTGGGATGCTAGAAACCATGAAGATGGTTAGTCTTCCTTTAAATACAAATACAAATGTTTCTGCACACCTTACAAAATTATTTTATTAATATTACTTCTTAGGGGTGCAAGCAACCAACCAAATAATTACACAAAATAGAATATTGCTGCACATCCACTTCTATATTATCAAAACATTTTAAATATTGCAAAAATTCACCTAAGCTCATATTTTAAAATTGGGATCTTAGTCACACAATGTGGCCATATTTTACTTAAGCCAGTCACCAACTTACAAGTTCTCCCATTGTTGACTGGTCCTAATACTGCAATGTGATGCCTTTTTGGGCTGTAACATTCCTGCATCTTAGAATATATATGTATATATACAGTATAAAATCAATCACATACATTATACTATTTTAAAAACTATTTTAGATCTTAAGAGGCAGCTAAGGAGTTAAATGTTAGATGACAGGGCCGGTAGAGGAAAATAGGGGGCCTATTTATTATTGTGCGAGCGGACATGACCTGATATTGCGGATCCTGTCCGCTGCACATCGATAAATGCTGACAGCATACACTCTCTGCATTTATCATTGCACCAGCAATTCTGGTGAACTGCTGGTGCAATGCCACCCCCTGCAGATTTGCGGCCAATCAGATGCTAGCAGGGGTGTTAATCAACCCAATCGTATTCGATCGGGTTGATTTCTGGCGATATCTGTTCGCCACCTCAGAGCAGGAGGACAGGCTATGGAGCAGCGGTCTTTAGTACGCTGCTTCATAACTTCAACACGGGGGATCAAGCTCTGTACGGAGCTTGATAAATATGCCCCTAAGACTTGACCTCTGCTCTTAACCTAAAAGTGATTTCTAGTATGGCAGGAGAGAGCTACATTTGCCCTGCACCCAACAACTACATGAGTGGTGGCACACTCACCCTCCTCTCCCTCCCTTCTCTTACCTTAGAGCCTGCAGGAAACAAGGAAGGAGGGAGTACTATGCAGCCACTACACAGTAAATCTTCAGTTAGAGGATTATCAGTGAGACAATGTCCGAGGATGCCATGATCACAGTTGCATCACTAGGGTTGGTGTCACCCGGTGCGTTAAAGGGACACTGAACCCAAATTTTTTCTTTCATGATTCAGATAGAGCATGACATTTTTTTTTTTTTTTTAACTTTTATTTATAACCAGCAATGCATACAGCAGGAAAAAAGAACATATCTTGCGCCACGCAGGGCCCATAAAAACAAGAAAGAAATAACATAAAATCAAGAACAAAAGATTTATCAGTGTTATTAACATTTCACCAAATTAAGTTGTATATTCTGCTGGGGTTTTTTCTTTTTTTCTTTTCTTTACAAAACAATTTCCTCGATCATCATGACCTTCATGACGTCACATACAAAAAAAAAAAAAAAAAGAGATACCCAACTAAATAAACTGTGTCAGTGACATCATATATTTACGCAGCTTAATAATCTCTACTGACTTGTAACAGGATCAAACTAGAGTCCACAAATAGTATCTAACGATTTTGAGATCTATATGCAGGGTGTCTTTTGTGTGTACTCTTGGGTTTTCCCTGATCGTTCTGTTGTCACGATTCAATCCTTTTCTAGATCTAAGTATTGATTGAGACAACAGTTGAGGTCCAGACCAAGAATAAGACAAAAGCAGCTGCTGAAAAAGACAGACCACAACACTACACCACGTAACACATAACAATACTACTTAGCTGTAGAAGAAAAAAGGAAAAAAGGAAAAGCTGACCACCTTCAGGGAAAAAGGGAAGAAGACCAAGGAAGTGTTCGTTATTCACTATCCCCCCCCCCCAATTACCAAATGCCAAGAAGAACTATTTCTGAATTTTTAAATGGGAAAGTCAAATAATCAATTTCCCTTTCATGGAATGTTTTTATGAAAGCTGCCAATTTATTAAAGAAATTCCTTATGTCCGATTCCTTGTCAATATTCGTATCTTTTTGTTCTAGTACACACTGTTTTTTTAGATAATTCTTGACTTCAGTAATAGTCGGTAATGTTCGCATTTTCCATTTTTTGCAAATCAGATATCTAGAGGTTAGGATAGAGAGATTTACAAATTTTTCATTAATCTGATAAGTACTTTCTATATTTAAACATAATATGATTTGATATAGTGATAGGGTAAGTGTTTCGGTTTTCAAAACAGTTTTAAGCCAGTATTCTAGCTTGTTCCAAAACCTTCTGATTTTGGGGCAGTGCCAAAACATATGTATCAGATCTGCCGCTGGGTAAGAGCATTTAGGGCATTTATTGAATTGTTGATTATGCACTCTGAGGCCTTTCTCCAGGGTAAAATAGGCCCTGTGGAGGAGTCTAAGATGCGACTCTCGCCAGGTAGCTGATAAAGTGGTTGATGCCACTTTATTAATTGATAACGGAAGAGTTTTTATTTCGATATTACTTTGAGGTATTAAGGAAGTCCATGCCGCTGCCATTTTGTCCAGAATAGGGGCATCTTTGCTAACACTAAGTATGTGGTAACACGGGGCAATAGACATATAGCCATTCTTAGTCAGAGTTAACCAGTTTTCCAGTTTACCTAGCACCCAAGACCAACCTGCCCCTTTGGTTAGTTCAGCAATGAAATGTCTTATTTGCAGGTATGCGAAGAAATCTTTATTGAGAAGATTAAATTCGTTCTTCAACTCTTCAAAAGTCTTAATACATTTTCTATCACTATCTATCAGGTATGATACCCTGTCGAGGCCATTGTTATGCCATCAATTAAAAACCGTAGAATTTATACCTGCTTGAAATTGCGGGTTCCCTATCAAGGGAAGATAGTTTGAGACAGTGCTGGTTATTGCCAGGACTTTGGTTATTTTCCACCATGCCTTGATGGGGTTATATATAGTTTTAAGTCTCTTAATCTTTGCTGGGAGCTTCTTAAGGTAGGCAGTGAATCATGGCTAGCGGAAGATATGGTTCACATATGTTAAGTTCCAGTTCATTGTTCAGAATATAGTTCTTAGTAAAGATCCAGTCCATTACTATACGTGCTAAGAAGCTAAAATTGTAAAATCTAATATTTGGGACAGCTAGGCCTCCATAGTCCCTTGATGCAGTGAGTTTGGCAAGAGATATCTTAGATCTTTTCCCTTGCCATATAAATTGTCTAAGTGAGGTATTGACAGGGCGAATATCTTTCTCTAACAAGATTAGTGGGACGTTCTGCAGAATATAAAGAAGCTTAGGAAGAAGAATCATTTTGAATAGTTCTGATCGACCCGAGATAGATAGTGGTAAATGCTGCCAATCTTTTAGTTTCTCCTTAATACTATTTAGTATAGGAGATATATTAAGTTTATATAGGTCTCTTAGATCAGTTGGTATATGTATGCCAAGATACTTAAAGGATTCAGAGACCACGCTGAATGGAGTATTTAAGATAGAACTATTGTTTCTTCTCAACCAGAAAATCTCGGACTTTGATTTATTCATTTTGTATCCTGAGAAAGAGCGAAATTGATCGGTTATTTGAAGAAGTCTTGGTATATTAAGTTTTGTATTGGATAGATAGATTAGAAGATCATCCGCATAGAGTCCAACTTTTATCTCATAGTTCCGAATTTTTATGCCTTCGAGAGATTCCCTTATCATGATTGCCAGGGGCTCAATAGCTATGTCAAAGAGAAGTGGAGAGAGAGGGCAGCCCTGGCGTGTCCCCCTGTCTATTAAGATCGGCGAAGAGATGATATCATTTATTATCAATCGCGTATGGGATCGTTTGTGTAGATTTTCTAGAAAGTTGAGGAGGTTTCCTTTGATCCCAAATTTTGTTAAAGATGTTATTATATGATTGAAAATTACCAAATCAAACGCTTTTTCTGCGTCAATTGATAAGATGGCTAGATCTGGGGTGCCCTCTCTCTCCGCCTCGGTAGAGGGAAGATTCTGAATATAATCCAGTATGACAAGAAGTTCTCTAATTTTTGCCGCGGAGTTTCGTTTATTAAGAAAGCCGGCTTGGTCCATATGAATTATTTTCGCTAGGATAGTTTGCAGCCTATTCGCTAACGCCTAGATTTAGAGTTTTGCGGCCAACGGGGTGCGTTAGCTACGCGTGCTTTTTTCTGGCCTCACCTTTTAAATACTGCTGGTATTTAGAGTTCACAGAATGGCTGGGTTTTCAGTGCGTTAGGCTCCAAAAAGGGAGCGTAGAGCATAATTTAACGCCACTACAACTCTAGATACCAGCGGTGCTTACGGAAGCGGCCAGCTTCAAAAACGTGCTCGTGCACGATTCCCCCATAGAAAACAATGGGGCCATTTGAGCTGAAAAAAAACCTAACACCTGCAAAAAAGCCACGTTCAGCTCCTAACGCAGCCCCATTGTTTTCTATGGGGAAACACTTCCTACGTCTGCACCTAACACTCTAACATGAACCCCGAGTCTAAACACCCCTAACCTTACACTTATTAACCCCTAATCTGCCACCCCCGCTATCGCTGACCCCTGCATATTATTATTAACCCCTAATCTGCCGCTCCGTAAACCGCCGCTACTTACATTATCCCTATGTACCCCTAATCTGCTGCCCCTAACACCGCCGACCCCTATATTATATTTATTAACCCCTAATCTGCCCCCCACAACGTCGCCTCCACCTGCCTACACTTATTAACCCCTAATCTGCTGACCGGACCGCGCCGCTATTATAATAAAGTTATTAACCCCTAATCCGCCTCACTCCCGCCTCAATAACCCTATAATAAATAGTATTAACCCCTAATCTGCCCTCCATAACATCACCGACACCTAACTTCAATTATTAACCCCTAATCTGCCGACCGAATCTCGCTGCTACTGTAATAAATGGATTAACCCCTAAAGCTAAGTCTAACCCTAACACTAACACCCCCTAAGTTAAATATAATTTAAATCTAACGAAATAAATTAACTCTTATTAAATAAATTATTCCTATTTAAAGCTAAATACTTACCTGTAAAATAAACCCTAATATAGCTACAATATAAATTATAATTATATTATAGCTATTTTAGGATTTATATTTATTTTACAGGTAACTTTGTATTTATTTTAACCAGGTACAATAGCTATTAAATAGTTAAGAACTATTTAATAGCTAAAATAGTTAAAATAATTACAAAATTACCTGTAAAATAAATCCTTACCTAAGTTACAATTAAACCTAACACTACACTATCAATAAATTAATTAAATAAAATACCTACAATTACCTACAATTAAACCTAACACTACACTATCAATAAATAAATTAAATACAATTCCTACAAATAAATACAATGAAATAAACTAACTAAAGTACAAAAAATAAAAAAGAACTAAGTTACAAAAAATAAAAAAATATTTACAAACATTAGAAAAATATTACAACAATTTTAAACTAATTACACCTACTCTAAGCCCCCTAATAAAATAACAAAGCCCCCCAAAATAAAAAAATGCCCTACCCTATTCTAAATTTAAAAAGTTCAAAGCTCTTTTACCTTACCAGCCCTGAACAGGGCCCTTTGCGGGGCATGCCCCAAAGAATTCAGCTCTTTTGCCTGTAAAAAAAACACATACAATACCCCCCCAACATTACAACCCACCACCCACATACCCCTAATCTAACCCAAACCCCCCTTAAATAAACCTAACACTAAGCCCCTGAAGATCTTCCTACCTTATCTTCACCCTGCCAGGTTCACCGATCCGTCCTCGGAAGTCTTGATCCAAGCCTCAGAAGTCTTGATCCAAGCCTCGGAAGTGTTGATCCAAGCCCAAGCGGGGGGCTGAAGAGTGACGTCCATCCTCGGGCTGAAGTCTGGATCCAAGCGGCGACTGAAGTCCATCATCGGGATGAAGTCTTCTATCAAGCAGCATCTTCAATCTTCTTTCTTCCGGAGCGGAGCGGAGCCATCTTGTTCCCAGCCGACGCGGATCCATCCTCTTCTAACGATGCCTACTAGCCAAATGACGGTTCCTTTAAATGACGTCATCCAAGATGGCGTCCATCGAATTTCGATTGGCTGATAGGATTCTATCAGCCAATCGAAATTAAGGTAGGAAAATTCTGATTGGCTGATGGAATCAGCCAATCAGATTGAGCTCGCATTCTATTGGCTGATCGGAACAGCCAAGAGAATGCGAGCTCAATCTGATTGGCTGATCGGATCAGCCAATCGGATTGAACTTGAATCTGATTGGCTGATTCCATCAGCCAATCAGAATTTTCCTACCTTAATTCCAATTGGCTGATAGAATCCTATCAGCCAATCGGAATTCGACGGACGCCATCTTGGATGACGTCATTTAAAGGAACCGTCATTCGGCTAGTAGGCGTCGTTAGAAGAGGATGGATCGGCGTCGACTGGGAACAAGATGGCTCTGCTCCGCTCCGGAAGAAAGAAGATTGAAGATGCTGCTTGATAGAAGACTTCATCCCGATGATGGACTTCCGACTTCAGCCCGATGATGGATTTCTTCAATCGTCGCTTGGATCCAGACTTCAGCCCGAGGATGGACGTCACTCTTCAGCCCCCCGCTTGGGCTTGGATCAACACTTCCGAGGCTTGGATCAAGACTTCCGAGGACGGATCAGTGAACCTGGCAGGGTGAAGATAAGGTAGGAAGATCTTCAGGGGCTTAGTGTTAGGTTTATTTAAGGGGGGTTTGGGTTAGATTAGGGGTATGTGGGTGGTGGGTTGTAATGTTGGGGGGGGTATTGAATGTGTTTTTTTTACAGGCAAAAGAGCTGAATTCTTTGGGGCATGCCCCGCAAAGGGCCCTGTTCAGGGCTGGTAAGGTAAAAGAGCTTTGAACTTTTTTAATTTAGAATAGGGTAGGGCATTTTTTTATTTTGGGGGGCTTTGTTATTTTATTAGGGGGCTTAGAGTAGGTGTAATTAGTTTAAAATTGTTGTAATATTTTTCTAATGTTTGTAAATATTTTTTTATTTTTTGTAACAGTTCTTTTTTATTTTTTGTACTTTAGTTAGTTTATTTCATTGTATTTATTTGTAGGAATTGTATTTAATTTATTTATTGATAGTGTAGTGTTAGGTTTAATTGTAGGTAATTGTAGGTATTTTATTTAATTAATTTATTGATAGTGTAGTGTTAGGTTTAATTGTAACTTAGGTTAGGATTTATTTTACAGGTAATTTTGTAATTATTTTAACTATTTTAGCTATTAAATAGTTCTTAACTATTTAATAGCTATTTTACCTGGTTAAAATAAATACAAAGTTACCTGTAAAATAAATATAAATCCTAAAATAGCTATAATATAATTATAATTTATATTTTAGCTATATTAGGGTTTATTTTACAGGTAAGTATTTAGCTTTAAATAGGAATAATTTATTTAATAAGAGTTAATTTATTTCGTTAGATTTAAATTATATTTAATTTAGGGGGGTGTTAGTGTTAGGGTTAGACTTAGCTTTAGGGGTTAATCCATTTATTACAGTAGCGGCGAGATTCGGTCGGCAGATTAGGGGTTAATAATTTAAGTTAGGTGTCGGCGATGTTAGGGAGGGCAGATTAGGGGTTAATACTATTTATTATAGGGTTATTGAGGCGGGAGTGAGGCGGATTAGGGGTTAATAACTTTATTATAGTAGCGGTGCGGTCAGCTCGGCAGATTAGGGGTTAATAAGTGTAGGCAGGTGGAGGCGACGTTGAGGGGGGCAGATTAGGGGTTAATAAATATAATATAGGGGTCGACGGTGTTAGGGGCAGCAGATTAGGGGTACATAGCTATAATGTAGGTGGCGGTGGTGTACGGAGCGGCAGATTAGGGGTTAATAATAATATGCAGGGGTCAGCGATAGCGGGGGCGGCAGATTAAGGGTTAATAAATATAATATAGGGGTCGGCGGTGTTAGGGGCAGCAGATTAGGGGTACATAGGGATAACGTAGTTGGCGGCAGTGTACGGAGCGGAAGATTAGGGGTTAAAAAATTTAAATATAGTGGCGTCGATGTGGGGGGACCTCGGTTTAGGGGTACATGGGTAGTTTATGGGTGTTAGTGTACTTTAGAGCACAGTAGTTAAGAGCTTTATAAACCGGCGTTAGCCCAGAAAGCTCTTAACTACTGACTTTTTTCTGCGGCTGGAGTTTTGTCGTTAGATTTCTAACACTCACTTCAGACACGACTCTAAATACCGGCGTTAGAAAGATCCCATTGAAAAGATAGGATACGCAATTGACGTAAGGGGATCTGCGGTATGGAAAAGTCGCGGCTGGAAAGTGAGCGTTAGACCCTTTCCTGACTGACTCCAAATACCGGCGGTAGCCCAAAACCAGTGTTAGGAGCCTATAACACTGTTTTCACGGCTACCGCCCAACTCTAAATCTAGGCCTAAGATAGTGGTCTTAATTTTATAGTCCGAATTTAACAGAGCAATTGGTCTGTATGATTCTTTTTGCAATGGATCTTTCCCTCCTTTTAAGATCAGAGTCGTAAGTGAGGAGGAAAAGGAGGGTAGGACCGATTTACCATTGATATAAATTTCGTTGTAAAGATTACTCAAATAGGGTGTTATTTCAGCTGATAAAATTTTGTAGAATTCGTTTGGAAATCCATCCGGACCTGCTGCTTTATTGAGGGAAAGATTAGAGATTACTTTTTCTGTCTCTTCTTTTAAGATAGGAGAGTTAAGACTGGCTATCTCTTCAGCCGAGACTGACGGGTAAGTGATTTTGCTCCAAAACTCTGCTGCTTGCGCAGCATCGTACCCTCTACATGTGTATATATCTTGGAAGTATTCTGCGAATATATCCAATATTTCTTTCGGTTTCGTTGTCTGTATCCCATTGTGGGACAGTCTTTCTATCATTGGTTTTTTTCCTTCATTTTTAACTAATTTGGCCAGCATTTTTCCAGATTTATTGCCAAATCTGTATAGTTTGGCTTGGAGCCTGAGTTCTCTATGGGTTTCTTGGGTCATTAAGAGAGTGTCTCTAATACTTTTGGCACGAATATATTTCGCCCAGTTTAGGGGAGTTTTTTAGAGTAGAAAGTGATTATAAGAATTAACCAGAAGATTGCTCGTTTCCCTCTCTCTTAACTTTGCCTTTTTGGATAGGGTGGCGGTATAAGCGATAACTTCTCCTCTGAGCACTGCCTTTGCAGTCTCCCAGAATATATCTGGGCGCTGTATATAATCATTGTTAAAATTAAGATATTCGATAAACTTACCCCTTATCCATTTTTTTAATTTTAAATCTGTAGTTAGATGATAGGGAAAAAAGAATCGTGACATTTTACGCTTAGACTGATCAGGATATAGTTCGAGGGAAATAGGTCCGTGGTCGGATAGGAGAATTGGCATTATTCCTGCTTTTACTTTTGTTGTGGCTAGGCGTTCATCAATTAAGAATAGGTCAATCCTGGAAAGAGTTTTATGAGCTTTTGAGTGGCAGGTGTAATCTTGGGCATCAGGGTTCTGGACTCTCCAGATATCGCGTAGTGCTAAGTTATGCTTAATTTTATTGAATGTTTTCGAATCTAAATTATCTTTTTTCTGCTTTAATTGCTTGGCATTATTTCTGAGTCTGTCTAAGGGGCATTGTGGTGCCATGTTAAAGTCACCTCCTAAAATCAAGTGTCCTTCACTAACTAATAAAAGTTTTGACTGGATTGAGTTCCAAAACTCTGGGTCAGAAATGTTTGGTCCATATATGTTACAAAGTGTATATATTGTCTGAGCGACCTTCAGTTTTACCAAAATATATCTCCCCCCAGAGTCAGCCTCAGAGTGCAGGATCACCACCCCAGATTTTTTCCCAATCAGTATAGCCACACCTCTCTTTTTCCCAACACTTGGTGCTGCAAGGACTTCTCTAACCCATTGTGCTTTCAGTTTTAAATATTCCTCTAAATTTAGGTGGGTTTCTTGTAAGAAACCGATATCGGCTTGGGCCTTCCGCAAATGGGCGAGAATCGCCTTTCGTTTAATAGGAGTCGAGATATCGCCCACATTCCATGATACTATTTTTAGTTTATTTATCCCTTGTATCATTTACATGGGGGGGGGGGAGAGAGAGAACCGAGAACAACAGAAGAAGAGAGAAAAAAAAAATTTAAAAAAAAATTATACACATATTAGACAAAGCCACCCTATCCCGAGGGGGTTCCCTGGTCACAAGGCCTAACTTTTCATTATACAGTAAGGTCATTTCTTAATGAGATTGTGGGTTTAAAGTCTTAAAGAAATTTTCAGCCAATTGGGCATCCTCAAATAGATGTGTTGTATCATTAACTACAATTCTAAGCTTAGAGGGGTAAATTATAGTGGCACGATGGCCGTTCTGTATGAGCTTGGTACATATCGGGGCCAGCTCTTTTCTCTTCGAGGCTGTGTATGCCGAGAAGTCTTGAAAAATTAAAATCCTAGCATTTTCTATGAGAATTGGCTGATTTTTTCAAAAATATTGCAATATCATATTCTTATCCTGAAAGTTAAGTAGTCTTGCAATCACCGGTCTAGGGCGATTGCCATTTTTGTTACCTAAGCGGGGAGTGCCCAATCTATGGGCTCTCTCCACCAGAATCGGGTGATAGGTTGGAGGGATTTTAAGAGCCTTTGTGAGTGTATCTGATATGAAACAGCATAAGTCATTGTATTGTTTATCTTCTGGAAGACCAATTTGAATATTATTACTTGACATTTCTAGTTTAGAGCTATACCCTGTCGTTAGATCTTCTAGATCTGACACACACTGTTCCACTTCCTGCAGCCTATTGGAGAATTCTCTGATCTCTTGGGTTTTATGAAGAGATGTCTTCTCTAATTTCTGCCCTAAGAGCATCGAATTTGGGTGTAAGAGCTTCTGTAATACTTGTAACCAGGCTTTGTAGGTTAGAGGGTTCAGGCAAGACTACTGTGGGGGCTGAGGTTGATTGTGACTCAGTGATAGAATCCTTAGTATTTTTAGATTTCCTGTCCCTGTGTCTAGTTGCCATATTTGGAGAGGGTGTCTTGGATGTAATAGAGAGAAATTTATCCATAAGCCACGTGTCTAATTGTGATAGTGAAGAGGAGGGCGTTTGTAAAAAAACGCTTGTGCGGGGAGTGAGGGGGGAAAAGAGGGGTAAAAAAACAGAAACCAAAGGGAATTAGATAGATGTGATATTCCCGAGTGAACTAATCCAGAAAAGTGAGGTAGTGTGAGGATGTAATGGTGCGGGGGAGAGTGAGGGAGAATTACGTTTTGAGTGGTGATACTTGTGATCAGTAATATAGGGGAAGTAAAGTGATCTGTGTTTGAGATGGCCTAAGGTGGTTAGTGTAAGGTTCTAAAAAAATATAAATCTATTCTAATTACAAGTGTAACTGTTCAATTGTTAGCACAGGTGTATTTAAAGTGTTTGAGGCTTTGACAGAAGCTCAGTTATATCCATCAGTAACAATTTAAATAATGAGATTCTAAGAGATGCTCAGCCTTTGATGTTATAAAAACAACAGGCAGTTGCCTATTTAACTAATGCGATAGTGAGGAGATTATATAAAAAATCTCTTCCTCTCTTCCTCATGGAGTAGAAGATATCTAATCTATTGGGCAATAGCAGTGGGAGTTAATCTCTCCAGATAGTTTGCCTTAGAAAGTCAACAGTGGGTTATTTTAACAAGTATTTTAGACCGAGAAAGAAACTCAGAGGAATATTTACTGCTCCGAAGAAATAAGCAAATAAGGTAGTTATCCCTTTCTATATTCAGAAACGAGAAGATGTTAGGGCAAAGACAATCTAACCGTAGGTTTTCAATTTTAGTAACCCATCGGTAATATAGAAAACATTCATCAAAATATAAATTTAAACAGAGTCAGTTCAGTTGTAAATCTCAAGATTTTGTGATTTATAAGCAGAGGTATGTTGAGTAGTGATATTGTGTAAATTACCAGAGAAGATAATATTTATTCATTCTCTTATTAGCACCCAGGGCTAGAATCAGTTATGGAAAGCAGAACATTTTAAGAAGTGTATTCACAGCATACACAGCCTATAGAATTAGGTAAGAAAACAATATATCACCGTGTTAGGGTGTCACATTAATCTTAAACAGGTACCGTTAATCATATAGCTTTATATGCGCCTGTGTCCCTGTATGGCGATAGTGCGATAGTACTGCTCCACTAGTCAGATAACTTTTCATGTGCCTGTATGGCGTTACTGTGCTGATTACATAAGTTTATGCACAGCTATAGCCTCCTTTTAATACTAATAAGACAGTACTACCGCATCAATCTCACAATTCTAAATACATCTATACACAATGTTTCTTTTTTTTCTATAGATACATAGCAAATAGTGAGGTATTTAGCTCAATTAAGCCTAAACAAAAGGGAGAAAGAAAAAAAAAAGACAAAAAAAAACAACAAAAAGCAAGGAACAACAACAACAACAAAAAAACAAGAAAGACTTTTTCTCCAGGAGATAAGGTTTTCAGAACTGTGCTCAGAGGAATATTTCAGCCAAACTGTAATGAATGAAAGTTTTGATGAACAGGGTAAAGTTAAGAATATAACACTTTTGCCTCCTGATATTTTATTGTTGTTTTGTTGTTTTTAGTCCTATGTACCACCTTTCTCTCCTCCCCGTGATTTCTCCCTCCTCACACTTATCCCTCTTTTCCCTTCCTTGTATAGCCACATGTTAGCTTCTTAATTGTTCTCCCTTCTTCTTTTATATCCTTCTATCTTTGTAAC
The DNA here is from genome assembly GCF_027579735.1 of Bombina bombina. NCBI lineage: Eukaryota > Metazoa > Chordata > Amphibia > Anura > Bombinatoridae > Bombina > Bombina bombina. The sequence continues at coordinate 534,487,775 of NC_069504.1, read as the reverse complement.
AAAGTTGCAGGCACCAAGTAAGTCAGGGTGCGACTTCTAGAGTGTAATCCCTAGTATGATATTATCAGATAGGTTACGAGGGTATTCCTATTTGAAGCACACATGATTCGGTTATTCTCTCCCCTCTCTATACGTGTTGCAGTCATATATCGCCCCCCTGGCTCCCCAAATCAATTTTTAGATCACTTTGCTGCCTGGCTTCCTTATTTCCTTTCCTCAGACACCCCTGCCCTCATTCTTGGCGACTTCAACATCCCCCTTAACAATCCCACTGCCTCATCTGCTGAACAACTTCTGCAACTCACTTCCTCTTTCGGTCTGTCACAATGGATTGATTCTCCCACTCACAAAGACAGTAACTCCCTTGACTTGATCTTTAGCTATCAATGCACTCTCTCAAACTTCTCAAACTCCCATTTTCCTCTTTCTGACCACCATCTCCTTACCTGCAACATATCATCCCTTCCTACAACTCTCCCACCTTCTACTCCTCACACCAAACTTCACAGAAACATTAGGTCTTTAGATCAGCAACAACTTGCTAATTCCCTTCAACCGCTCCTCTCATCCTTCTCCTCCTTTTCCTGCCCTGAACAATCTATCTGCCACTATAATTCCACCCTTATATCCGTCCTTGACAATCTCGCCCCTCTTACCACTGCTAGGAAATCACACACTCATCCCCAGCCCTGGCATACTCCTCTGACACGGTACCTACGCAGATGTTCCCGTACTGTTGAACGGCATTGGAGAAAATCACGGAGTTCAGCTGATTTTCATTACAAATTCATCTTGAACTCCTACTACTCTGCCCTTAATCTCCACAAGCAACACTACTTCTCTACTCTTATCTCTAATCTTTCTTCAAACCCAAAACGTCTGTTCTCCACTTTCAATACTCTCCTCCGCCCTCCCCCACTTCCTATTACAACATCTCTGTCAGCTCAAGACTTTGCCAGTAACTTCATTAACAAAATTGATTCCATCAGACATGAAATCAGCTCTCAACACAATTTCATTCTCTCCCCCCCTCAAATACTCTCACTCAACCACAACCCTCATAACCTGAAACTTAGTTCATTCTCCCCTGTTACTGAGGACGAAGTTTCAGCACTTATACTGCGCTCTCACCTCACTACCTGTCCCCTTGACCCTATCCCCTCACAGCTGCTCCCCTCTCTCTCTGCTACCCTTACCCCTATACTAACACACATTTTCAACCTCTCCCTCAGCACTGGTACATTTCCCTCATCGATGAAACATGCACTGGTCACACCTATCCTCAAAAAACCTTCCCTTGATCCTACCTCCCCATCCAACTACCGCCCAATTTCCCTCCTCCCTCTTGCTTCAAAGCTTCTCGAAAAACTAGTATATGCACGCCTATCCCATTTCCTTACGTTAAACTCCCTTCTTGACCCGCTGCAATCTGGATTTCGTCCCTATCACTCCACAGAGACAGCTATTGTTAAGGTCACCAATGACCTTCTTACAGCTAAATCAAAAGGCCACTTCTCTCTGCTTATCCTCCTTGATCTGTCCGCAGCCTTTGACACTGTTGACCACCCTCTTTTGCTCCAAACCCTCCAATCCTTCGGCATCTGTGACACAGCCCTTTCGTGGCTCTCTTCATACCTGTCAAACCGTACCTTCAGTGTAGCCTTCTCTGGGGCCTCCTCTGCCCCGTCACCACTTTCTGTCGGAGTACCGCAAGGCTCTGTCCTCGGTCCCCTTCTCTTCTCAATCTATATGTCATCACTAGGTTCCCTAATTAAGTCCAATATCATTTGTATGCCGATGACACCCAAATCTACTTCTCTGCACCAGAACTATCTCCTTCCTTGCTAACCCGTGTCACTAACTGTCTTTCTCACATCTCTTCCTGGATGTCCTCTCACTACCTCAAGCTAAATCTCTCCAAAACTGAGCTCCTCATTTTCCCCCCTTCTTCCAAAATCTCCACCCCCAATATCTCTATAACTGTCGACAACTCCATCATTACCCCTACCCCGCATGCCCGATGTCTCGGGGTCACATTTGACTCAGATCTTTCCTTCACTCCTCACATTCAGTCCTTGGCTACAGCCTGCCGCTTCCACCTTAAAAACATCTCTAAAATTAGACACTTCCTTACACAAGACACAACTAAGATTTTAATCCACTCTCTCATTCTTTCCCGCCTTGATTACTGCAACTCTGTCCTCTCTGGTCTCCCCATCTGCCGCCTAGCTCCTTTACAATCAATAATGAATGCCTCTGCCAGACTCATCTTCCTTACACGCAGCTCTTCATCTGCTGCGCCTCTCTGCCAATCCCTTCACTGGCTTCCTCTTGCCTCTAGGATCAAACACAAAACTCTCACTCTTACATACAAAGCCCTCAACAGCACTGCTCCCCCCTACATCTCAGACCTTGTCTCCAGATACTCTCCCTCCCGTCCCCTTCGCTCTGCTCATGACATCCTACTCTCCTCCTCTCTTGTCACCTCATCACACTCCCGTTTACAGGACTTCTCCAGACTGGCTCCCATCTTGTGGAACTCTCTGCCTCGCTCCACAAGACTCTCTTCTAGTTTTAAAAGCTTCAAGTGCTCCCTAAAGACTCTACTGCATACAACCTACGCTAACCTTTCCTAATACCAGTTCCTCTCCTCCACTGCAATCCCCTGAACCCTCTTAGCATGTAAGCCTAAAAGTCCAGCTGTTTGTAGATCACCTTCTTAAGAGCTGACTACAACAGTGCAACTCTTGGCAGGGCCCTCTACCCTATAATTGTTTTGTTGTACTCCCCCTTTGTTTATAGCGCTGCGGAATCTGTTGGCGCTCTACAAATAACCGATAATAATAATAATATTAGAAGTTCTGTGTTAGGCAAAGAAGAAGTATCGGCATAACATTATCAGCTAGGGGTGCAGTAGAAAGATTTTTAGTTCGAAGTTAACCCCTCTCTTCCAGCAATCACAAAGAATTGAACAAAAAGTCCTGGTGGGCTCACCTTACTCCAACCGCTTTCCACTCACCACCGGGAGATATGAGCTGAGGCTTTTAGGAGAAGGAGTCCGTGTGATGCAGTTAATCTCCACTTATCTTCTACCTCCGCGACATGGATCCAGCACAGCAATCGCGGCCCCTCCTCCTCTCTCGCATCACCGGTGGGAGAGGAGTGGAAGACGCCAGCAACAGGAACCGGAGAAGCACGGCAAAACCAAGCCGCAAGAAGTCCTCTGACGGAGCACCAGCTCAACGCTCACCCCCTCCCTTGCAGCACCAGTGGGAGAGGGGGGAGCCCACAGCAGAGGAATGAGTCCGGTTCGTCAGCAGCAGTGAGGTAAGACGCCGGCAGGTCAGCAGGTTGTGGATCACTGCACCACAATATCGTCCTCACCAGGGAGAAAACGACAGGTATACTTGCGGCAAAGGGGAGGTGAGCTCTGAAGCCGGTAGGGTGAGTTCTGTGGGGGGGGGGAGGAGGGAGAGCAGAGACAAGAGATCTTTAGTTAGGTAGTGAATAAAGTTTTAACACCTTGCGGGTCAGGGTTGCAGGGGGGAATTGAAGAATCCACAATAAGATACAAAGGGAGCCAGCCTGGAAGGGTTTTTAGAATGGTATTCAGCACAGCTTCTCTGTAAATAACAGGCGGGCTGGTCAAGTGGCAATAACAGCTCCAGTAGGGCTTGTGAGGATGACAGTGCAATGGAAAGGCACTGCTAGGTTCCCAGGGTGATATTACTGACTGTCCCTGTAGCAACCCCTATTCGTGGGGTAAGGCGCGAAGAAGTTACCGCCAGCATCTGTTGGGACTGGAGCAGAGAGCGCAGCATCACCTACTTGCTCCTCCTCCACCGGAAACCCTCTAGAGCATGACATTTTAAGCAACTTTCTAATTTACTCCTATTATCAAATTTTCTTCATTCTCTTGGTATCTTTATTTGAAATGCAAGAATGTAAGTTTAAATGCCGGCCCATTTTTGGTGAACAACCTGGGTTGTCCTTGCTGATTGGTGTATAAATTTATTCACCAATGAAAAAAGTGCTGTCCAAAGTTCTGAACTAAAAAAAAGCTTAGATGCCTTCTTTTTCAAATAAAGATAGCAAGATAGCAAGCTCTTTTTTGTGGGGTGGACTTGTTTTCTTAGGGGATTTCACATTAACCATTTAGCTCAAGAAATCCCTAAAACAAAGCACTCACTGCTGGCTGCATATAGTGTTATTTGGGTACATTATTCTGCACAGTTAAACTTATTTTCAGTGCTGCCAATTGTTTAAACAAATAAGGTTAGCTGTGTAAAGTAATGTACCCAAATAATACTATATTCAAAATGCTGCCTGTTAAACTGTTCAAATCCAGTATCTAGTGAGTTAATTGCAAGTCTCCTTCTTCTGTGACAAGCACAGTCCCACACCTTACACTCTAACACCAATGAAGTAGACAGTAGCCAGTCCCCCTACCTTCTGCTCCATTCCGGTCCCCACCCCACGTGATTGATGTCACTCTCTCTCCACACATGAGTACCATAGTCACCACCAGACACTGCCTGTCATTGTCCCGCGCTTTCTTTCCTTTCCTCAGGGGCTCAACGCCTGTTTAATCATCTCCGGTCATGTTCCTCACATGGTGGTGGTGTGTGCTGCGTCAGCAGTCTTCTCAGCAATAGAGCCTGTGAGCAACATGACAGGTACTAGAGGGGAGGGGCAGACTGGTCTGGGAGGTATGCACTGATGGTGATCGATGCTGGGATGGCTCATGGTCATGGCTGGGATGATGGATCTCAGATCTCACTCTCTGATGGTGGTGGGTGGGTGGTGCCACACCAGTGGGGGCCATGTTGTCTTAGAAAGAGAGACCATGCGTGAGTCAGCCTGAGCCAGCAGCTGCAAATCATCTGCCATGTGTGAGTGAGGGGCGATGTTGCGCAGCGCACAAACAGAGTGCACAATATTAAATAAAATACTTTTAATAATAGTTAGTGTACTAGTTTGGAAATGGGAATAGATAGTTTTTTACTAAATTATTAAAAATAAAAGTATATTATTAGTAAAATACATTAATACATCTTGATGGTAGTATCATACTATGTGGTATGTCACCCGGGTGCGGGCCGCACACCCCACACCCCCCTGGTGACGCCACTGCATGATCCATCCACATCTAAATTCCCTTCAGTTCTAGTAACATCTAGTAGGCTGTGGGTGGGGGGCGGATCCCAGTCCCGGTCCCACTGCTATCATCACTCACTCCAATAAATTTTAGGAAGGCTGCTGTGGTGGTGGGTGGTGACATCACCGGGTGGGGGCATGACTTATAGCCGTTATCTATGTCGTAGTTGCTAAGTTAGATGTGTTGTGCAAGCTATATACCTCTATGCTCTGCAATAAAATAGCGTTGTACCTTCTATGCTGTGTCCTGCATCTCATGACATGGTGTCAGAAGTACTTGCCTGCGCTTCTGTATCCTGAGTAATGACAACGTCGAAGTTTACCCCACCTGAGCCTTTTGATTTCTCTCAGCCTACAGCTTGGCCCACATGGCATCAGCGGTTTCAACACTTTAGCATTGCTTCCAAGTTGGACAAGGAGAGTGGTGAAGTACAAGTTAATTCTCTTTTATAATCTATGGTGAAAGATGTGGAACCAGTGTTCAATGCCTTTACTTTTAAAGAAGGGGAAGAATTTGACTTTGAAATAGTTATGAACAAACTCAGTACTCACTTTGTGCCCAAAAGAAATGTGATTCATGAGAGGGCCTGTTTTCACAAAAGTGCTTAGCGTGAGGGAGAATCTGTAGAGTCATTTGTGCGCAGCCTGTATGAACTAGCTGAATTTTGTGAGTTTGGTGTCGCTAAAGAAGAGCAAATCAGACAGAATAGTCATAGGAATTGCAGATGCTGAGGTCTCACTGAGGCTACAGTTGGAGGCTGAATTAACATATTAACATTAGATGGGGCTATTAGGATGGCCTGCTAGAGTGAACTGGTGAAAAAGCAAAGTGCTGATCTGAGGTCTGAGAGTATTGTGGATGAAGTGCAGCAGTTCAGGAGAGCTACAGGTGAAAGGCACAGTGTGAGCGGTAGACCAAGGGCCACAGATAGGCCCAGAAGCTACAAGGAGATGCAGATGGATAGTGACCAGGAGGGTCAAGAAGTGTCCTTTGTAGGGTCTTTTGTTGAACGGTCTGGTTCAGACAAAGATTGGCAGGTTACCCTTACTATAATGGGAGCCAAGGTTGCCTTCAAGATTGACACCGGAGCAGACATCACTGTTATATCACTTGCAGCATTCATAAAACTGCCTCGACAGCCACAAATTTCTTGCCAGCTGTGAGTACAAGCAGAGGAAATTTTCCATGTGGGTACATGTAATTAGAGGTCAGTGTGAGCAAGAAAGCAGCCTGTGGTTTTGGCCTTGTCGCCAGAGCGAATGAGATTTCGGAAGACATGTTTGGTGAATTGGGCCTACTGAATTGTAACCCAGTCCGTATATCACTTAAAAGTGATGTAGTCCCATACAGCATTACCACTCCTCATAAAATTCTGTTTCCCCTCATGCCTCAAGTGGAGAAGGAACTTCTGCATATGAAGAATATGGGAGTTATTGAAGAGGTTGTTGAAGCAACTGACTGGTGTGCCCCCATTGTGCCTGGAAAAGAAAGTACGCATCTGAGTAGACTTGAGAAGGCTGAATGAGAGATATTTGTTGCCAACACTTGAAGACATAGGTCCGAAACTGGCTGGGCGAAGTTCTTCTCTACATTGGATGCTTCCAGCGGCTTCAGGCAGATACCTCTAGATCCACAGTGCCGCAAACTGACTACCTTAATTACACCGGTAGGTCGGTTTTGCTTCTGCAGACTCCCCTTCTGGATATCCTCTGTTCCTGAAATCTTTTAAAGAGAGATGAGTTCCCTCCTAAGGGACCACGTCATGGACAACATTTTAGTGTATATGTCTACATTGGAAGAACATGATCAGCGATTGAGCTGTGTGCTGCAGACCATGAGAGAGTCTGGGCTGAAATTAAATAAAGAAAAATGCCATTTTAGAAAATCTGAGTTATGTTACTTTGGGCATATCATCAATGGAGATGGCATCAAGCCGGACCCTGATAAAATCCTTGCTATTGAACAGATGAAAAGTCCTTCTGATGTACACAAGCTGAGACAAATATTGAGCCTTGTGAATTATGTGGGCAGGTTCCTTCCAGATGTATCCACAGTACTGCACCCTATCACAGAGTTATTGAAGAAGGATGTTGCCTGGGTCTGGGGTCCTTCACAGGAAGAAGTTTTTATACAGGTAAAGTCTTTGATGGGGTCTGGCCCAGTATTAGGGTTCTACGACCCTTCTAAAAAGACTGTGGTTAGTGCTGATGCGAGCAGTTAAGGGCTAGGGGCCACCCTCATGCAGTTGAATGAGAACAAACTACAGTCCATCGCCTACTGTTCCCGTACACTGACGGCTGCTGAGTCGAAATATGCCCAAATTGAAAAAGAGTGCCTGGCTACAGCTTGGGCTTGTGAGCGCTTCCAGCGTCACTTAGTGGGTTTAGAGAAATTTAGTCTGGAGACTGACCATAAACCGCTTGTCCCTCTAATCAACGCCTATGATATTGACAAAACACCCCTAAAATGCCAGAGACTTCTGATAAGGCTGCTCAGGTTCAATGTTCAGGCAGTGCATGTGCCGAGGAAACAACTGGTAGTGGCAGATACACTTTCCAGGCTCCCGCTGGCTGCTGCTGAAGAATCTTCAACGGAATCAGATGTGAAAGTGTATGTGGATTCAGTTCTGGCATGAACTGGATTCAGTTCTGGCATGAAAGTTTAATTTTTATTAGACTGTCCCTTTAATTTGAATTGTGCTCAAGAGATCGTGTTTACTTTCAACTTGTAATACAAGCAATAAAACTGACATGCAAATATTTGCACTCCACTCATAATCTGGCCGTATGTGTTTTATAACTGTCATTAAGAATATAAAACTATATTTAATACCTTAGTTCCTAATAAAAATATGTATTCATATAGCATCATTTTCGTTGTGATTGCATCTATGTTTACTCACCAATGAAAACAAAATTATAAAAAAGGGCCACTTGTAGAAGAAGATGCTTTTCAACAGCATGTTTCATTTAGCTTAGACTCTTCCTATAAAGTGTCTCATCATTAGCTATAAAGTATATTTTAAAATAAAGTATCAGAGAATCAGGATTGTCACGCCTCATGTCTCACAGTAAGGAACAAAAAACTCTTTATATGTTTTTTTAATGAAATCATCTAGAAGATGAATAAAATGCACTTAGGAAAGCAATTAAACAGCTAAGCTGTTTATTAAATGTTTGATTTGTGAGCTAATAGGAACTGCTTAGCATGTAAACAGCATACAAATTTATGAGCCAGGGAACTCCAGTGGCAAAAAGGATATGAGAATATTTAGTATGAAGTTCTTATTAACTCACAGGTTTGAACCCCTTGAGGCTCATTATTTTGTGAGAAACAGCATGAAAATGAAAATAAAAAATATATCTTATAAACTCAGCTATACTCTTATAAGGAGCTACAATATTAAAAGTATTATTTGGAAATAAAATGTGTGCAAAGGGATGCAACAAATGAGTTTATAGTTCTACAAAGCCAAAGACTTGACAGTTTTTTTTAATATTTTCATAGGGATATGATTTACTTCTGTAGAACCACTGGGCTGCAGTTTTCCAGAAGCCCCTTTCACCCAAATGTCCTGTGTGAAATATCTCTATATTTTACACAAATCTTCTTCCCAGATATATTTGTAACATAATAACATAGCAGATGAGGTTGTAAAAAGATAAAAAAATGTCCATCAGACTCAATCTTTTCAGATTCTGTATTGATGTTCCTTGCTTAGTAAACTGACTGCAATTTGAGGGTGAAACAGTACTAATCCTAATTGTGAAGCTATGGATTTATATGACTGCAATGATAGTATCATGTTATATTTTGAGCTCCATTTAAAAAAATGCCAGGCGGATAGGGAGGACAACTCTGAAGCAGGGCCTGTCAATCACCCATTTGAAAAAAGCTTATTAAATGGAGCCCATTGTTTAGAGTATGCAAAATTCAAGTGCCCAACATTAAGTTTTTCTTAATTTAGGGAAATTTTGTGTGAGTTCTTGAGAAATTTTCAGAAAATAGAGAAAAGCAAATATTATGCAGTTATCTGATACTTGATGAAAAAAACAATTCCTAAAGAAAACCATAAGGATATGACTGAAACATTAGGAGAATCTGCTTCATTTTTCCCCACAGTTAAAATTGGACTTTAAGATGAGTAAAGAGTTGTGTAAAGATGCCTCTTGTGGAGAGAATTTATGACATGGTCATGGGGGACCGAAGATTGACATTAGACAAAAGATCCACATGAGATATTGCACATTAAAGTTAATTTTAGTGTATTATTTGGGCATGAGATATTTGTTAGCATGATGGGTACACAGAAGAATATTGACTGCTGTCCAGGAGAGACAGCAGAAGGTGAGTTCACAATAACTTCTGTCCTGGCATTCAAATGAATCCAGGTGATTTATATAGGTGATTTGTCACTATGGAGTCATGCATATACCACTTCAATCCTTAGGCATTAGTATTTTGGAATGTTGAAATTTTGAAGTTTGACTTCCTGCAGCATGTAGAGACCATATCAGGTGACTACTATGTCAACTTCCCATGCACAAATTCTTTGTTGTCATGGCTGCCATTATTGTAGCTGTTTTGCAAACAATGATCAATTGATGGTTCCTGATAATGCTGAGCCAGAAAACTCTATCTATGTATGGCCCTTTTTATTTTATATTTTGAAATGTGATTCTTCTAAATCCCTCATGGACACAGGGCTCACTTCGAATGAGCCATAATTAGGTTTGAGTGCACTCACAAACCAATAAATATGCTGTTGGAAGCAGTTTAGTTTATCAACTGCTTCCTATGGCGCGTTATACCTCAATTTTGTCAGTCGGACTCCGGCTGCAGAAAACATTTTCGCGTCCCATAGAAACTATTAGAAGACGTTGCGTGATAAATTATACCAGGTTTCCAATGAAAGCACAAACAGTTAATACACTGTCGGAGGCTGTCGATATATTGACAAAAATTACAATAAGCTCAACTAAGTGTAAAAGAGGAAAAAGGAGCTTTTTGATGCCTGGCTCCCATTGAAATTGTAAATCTTGCAAACAATGCAAGTGTCTCAATGTAGAAATATATTGATATATGTAATATATATTGTTGTCCCATGTATAGGAATAGTTGCACTTATGGTTTTTATTGGAATATCAATATGTATATACATATAAAAATGTATATCTACATATGTTAAACTATACCTATGCCTAGGGCAGCAATATATATATATTAAACATATATCAAGACATTTTAAATTAGAATTCTATTTAAAATTATTATTTGCTTACATATATAAATACTAGTAATATTGATTTTAGGATATGTGACCTATATAAATAATATAAATCAAATAATCAAATTAATCTAGTCCAGTGTGTGTGCCTGATATATGTGGGCCCTTTAGTGGTTTGTAAATGTTGAACATATCAGTAGTGGTATTTGATCAATATTTTAAAATCAAGGAATATATCACTGTGCACATATTTATTATATTGTAAAGCTATGTACTAATCTATGCATGCAGATTTAAGATGATTTTGCTTTCACACTTTCAAAGCTGCATATGTCACCTAACAAGAGAACCATGTGACATCATCTGAAAATAAAAAAGAGCTGTTAATGTTAAGCAAATTAGCAAATAAACAGCTGTTAACAAAATATTGAACAATATTTTCAAAAATGTATGCAACAAATTGTTTTTGCATATGTATGAGATGGAAATCATACTTTAAGTGTTTTAGAACAAAAAAAAAAGAAATAGAATAAAATTTGGAAAAAAATACATTTTAGAAATGAATGCCTGCGGTGGGAATTGTCTTTAGGAGAAGAGGTATTTGGGGGGGAGTGTGTCATATTGTGCGACGCCCACCAGCTGATTGTGAGAGCAGCAGCCTTGACTCAGGGTCCTGCAGGGAGATGACCGAGGATGTGAGTGATGAGGGAGTTTGCGGCCTATCCATATCCCTGTCAGGTGGACAAGTGTGGCATTCTGCATATCCATCTGGCTCTGTAGCCTCCTGAATGCCTGCTGTTGCTGGAGCCTGGAAAGCCGAAGCTCTCTGTGGATGAGTCTCAGAAGTATATCCTGCTGTGACTGTGCAGGAACTGTAGGTGCCATGGTGGGGACTTGTTGCAGACTTGGGTTCTCAGGAACAAATTGTTGACTGGGCTCAGGGGTGTCCCTCTGCATTGGTGACTGAGAGGGTGTTTCTGAGTGGACAGTAGGCCAAACATTGGTAGTTGCAGTGGGTGGCAGTGATTCCTGTTGGGCCATAGGAGGGGCTGCATATGTTGTGGCCGCATGTAATATAAATGCTGCAAATCTTTATGCTGCTGTGGGGAATGCATCATCATCTGCTGCTGAGGAGGAAGCTGTGGTGTTGATGTCTTTGGTTTAATGGAATAAAGCCACATTTGAATTTATATTGGTGCTGCTGTCCTGACATTGTTTACCTCTCTATATGGACCATCAATATATTTATATAAAGTTACCATTATCACCTCCCATTTGCCTCTATTCTATATAAATAGACCCATTCTGGCTAACCTCTTCTCACAATGCTTAAATCCTCCTTTTTAGCCCTTCTTTAAACATGTTCTAGTTCTACAATGTCCTGTTTAAAAATAGGTCAATAAATATTTACTCTATGCTTAAAGGGACAGTAAAGTTAAAAATAAACTTTCAGGATTGAAATAGAACATACAATTTTAAACAGCTTTCCAATTTACTTTCATTATCAAGTTTGTTTTGTTCTCTTGGTATTCATTGTTGAAGATAATACCTAGGTAGAATTAGGGGCAGCAATATACAATTGGGAACTAGCTGGTGATTGGTGGCTACACACATATGCCTTTTGTCATATGTTCACCAGATGTGTTCAGCTTACTTCCAGTAGCGCACTGTTGCTCCTGAGCTTACCCACATTTAATCTCCAACAAATGATTCAATGGATCAAAGCAAATTTAATAACAGTAGAAAGTTAGGAAGTTTAAAATAATATGCTCTACCTGAATAATGAAATAATCATTTATTGCCTTTATTATCCCTTTAAGGTGAGGTCTTTATATAAGGACAAAGTGATGCATTATTCTCTTGCATCCATGCCCCCCTTGTACATGCTCATATATTATTCGCCTTTTTGCTTTTTAGTTTGTGGAATCCCTATCCCCCTCTGTTTTGCTTGTCCCATTGAAGTTATAGCATTTATTTTTACTTCCAAAATTTAAAATAATACATTTATCAGTTACATTTCATTTGTCACTAACTCATTCTTCCAGCCTTTTTAATTTTCCTTCAAGAGTAATCATATATTTCTCTGAAGTAACCATTTTACAGAGTTTACAATCATGTGCAGAGATAGAGATATTGCAATCTACTCCCTCTTCTAGGTAATTTATTTAAATATTAATTAGAACTGGGCCCAATAATGATCCTTAAATGGACATTCCAGACAAAATTGGAATACACATGGGTGCATTACAATTTTGAAAAAAAGCATTTTTGCAATATACATGTATCATAAAAATGCTTCTTAAAAAAGTCAAAGTTGTTTGAAGAGTGTAAGTATTAAGTATGCTCCGTGAACCAGCATTTAAACACAGAACTTAATCAGAGAGCCTAAGGTGCTGGTATCATCTGGTAATGACTCACTGTGCATCATTGCTGACATAAAGGGCCGGGCTGGGGAAATCAGACTGGCCCTAGAAATTTGTAGAGATGTGCTAAAGCACCAGCCGCCGACTGCCGGAGGGCCGGCAAAACCTCTCCGGCCTATCCAGGCTCCTGGAACTCAGCGCCAGTCTGCCGCTTCTTAAAAGGGTGTCGATCCACTAGCGTGCAAGGGATCAAGTTGGTCATTTAGTATGTTGTCAGCAATTTGACAAGGCACCTAGGGATACCACTTGTTTGGGGGTGCTTCCTTCTGGGAGAATGGGGGACACTTCAAATCCGGTCATCTATTACTCCCAGAAGGTAGCATCCCCAAACAAGTGATATCCCTAGGTGCATTTAACATGACTATGCATATCAGTTAAACATTGACTCCTAATATGCCATAACCTAACCTAAAACTAACTGTAGAAGCTAAGGCCCTACACATAAATATTCAATATTTAAATTATGCATTGTTATGTAGAAGGCATAGGCCTCTAGTTATCAAGGTCTGTCGGACCTGATCCGACAGTGCGGATCAGGTCCAACAGACCTCGCTAAATACGGCGAGCAATACGCTCGCCGTATTCATCATTGCACCAGCAGCTCACAAGAGCTGCTGGTGCAACGCTGCCCCCTGCCGACTTGCGGCCAATGGGCCACCAGCAGGAGGTGTCAATCAACCCGATCGTACTCGATCCGGTTGATTTCCGGCGATGTCTGTCCGCCTGCTCAGAGCAGGCGGACAGGTTATGGAGCAGCGGTCTTTATAACTGCTGTTTCTGGTGAGCCTGCAGGCTCGCCAGAAACACGGGGCATCAAGCTCCATTCGGAGCTTGATACATATGCCCCATAATGTTTAAATATTTGCATATAAATGAAAATGTAATTAATGTTGCTTGTTGTGTTTATTATTTCTAATTAAAGACAGTATAATCAATATTATAGGTCTATATAACTACATGCCTGTGATGCAAAAATATAATTTAATGATACAAACTACTATAACATAAATATATATTAACATATATTTATGTTATCACGTTATAATAAACACATCAAGCTAACATAATACATTTTAATGTATGTGCAATACTTAAACTATTATGCAATATACATGCATAACTGTTTAAATATTAAATATCAATGCAAGGCCTGACTATATTATATCTACAATTTGAAATAAAATGCATCGTCATGTATAATTCATATTAGTTTAATTATTGGATTTATAAATTAAAATGTAGATATTCTTGCTTTATACATTTATTATTGTAAATAAAAAGATATATTTTTAAAATAATTTTTTATGTTATAAAAGACAGTTGAATTATAATTATAGTATCACATAACTGCATGCCTGTTATGAAATAAAACAATTGTAACACCAATGCCTTTTGTAACATGAATATACATTTTAAAATATATATTTATATTTAAAATAAAAAACACAAAAAGAAAAAATAAATATATATTAATGTATATACAATAGTTAAAAGAATATACATCAAACATAATAATTCATATTATTTAAAACATTAGATAAATGCACAAAAAAACACTAAGCTTCCATAACCTAATCACCTAATTAACCCCCATACAGGTATAGGAGTGTTTAGTTGATTAAGGCCTAAGAAATGTTAATCATCAATAATCACCTAATCGACCCCCATACAGGTATGGGGGGTGGTTAGGAGATTAAGGCCTAATAAATGGTAACCATCAATAATCACTTAACCAACCCCATACAGGTATGGGGGTGGTTAGGAGATTAAGGCCTAATAAATGGTAACCATAAAAAAACACTTAATCAACCCCCATACAGGTATGATGGATGGTTAGGAGATTAAGGCCTACAAAATACTAACTAACAATAATCACCTAATCAACCCCCATAGGATGAAGGCTTTTTCCTTTCATCCTATTGGCTAATTTAAATTTGAAGATTCAAATCAGCCAATAGGAATGCAAGGGTACCCCTATATAAAAGGGGTACCTTTTTTTTAAAATTTATTTATTTATTTATTTTTTTTAAATTCTTTTATTATAATATTGAAAAAATACAGAATACATCAACAATATAAGCATTGCAAGAAGGATACTCACATGTATCCAGTTACATTTATCAAAAATCTACGTACATGTTGTCTATCTAAAAGTGGGGAGGGGGTGGTGAGTCTATTGTACCCAACTGGGCAGCCTAAAAATCCATTATCTTATGTAGTGTTATATTGCAATATTCGTACATCTTTCATGGAGAGAGTCCAGGAAGAAAGAAGAAAAAAAAAAAAAAAAAAAAAAAAGAAAAAAAAAAGGTAAACGTGGTATGTTCTCCTCCCTTCCCTCCGCCCCATCCATTCCAATCCGTTTAGGCCTCCAACTCGGGGCACACTCGCTATATTTGAATGTTGATGATACCTTCTATATTAGCAGTGAAGTCTCTACCCTGGTTTAGAATAAAGTCTTTCCAGACCTTTAAATATGAATTATCTTTCTTCCTTTCAAGCCTATAGTCATGGGCTGCTATTATTGCACTATCTAAAAGGAGATTTTTTGCTTCCTTAATCGATGGAGCTCGTGGTTTGCACCAATTGTCAAAAATAAGTTTTCTGAGATTAAGTATCGCAGTTAGAATGAATCTCTTTTTATTCCCCCATGAAGGACAGGGGGTCAGTAATATTATAGAATTTATTGAAAGCCTCACTTCAACATTTGTCATTTGGGAAAGAAAATAGGCTACCTTATGCCAAAATTGGTTTATTTTCGGACATTCCCACAGGAGATGTCCCAAGTCTGGGTCGTTTAAATGGTACTTAATACAAGAATTTTTAACATTACAATTCCACTTAGCTACCCGCCGTGGGGTGAGGTAATCTCTGTTGATGATCTTAAACTGCGTTTCTCTTAGATAAGTTGAAGGAGAAATAGCTAACGCTGTCCTTAAACTGTTCTCTAGTTGATCTATAGGGTCCGTCAGACTTAATACCTTTCCCCAGTATGTCCTTGCTCGTACTATGTGTTTTTCTGTCTCTGCCGATCTTAAAATTTTATATATAGAAGATAAAGAACACTTTTCCCTTTTAAGATGGTCCATTAATGGGTGTTCTTGAAAGATCTGAGGAAACAGATACAGTAACTTTCGTATATAGTCTATAGCTTGCAAAAAATAAAACATATGTTTCTTCTGTACTGACGGAAAGATATTTTGAAATTCTGCAAAGTTATGAAATTTTCTAGTCTTAAAATCATAGAACTCTGCAACCGAGAGAGCTTTGGTGGGTGACCATAGACTAAAAGGGTTAACTGAGTTACCTAATGGGAAGTGCCAGTTACCTTGAATAGGTAGCCATTTAGAGACCGCTGTAGGATGCCCAAATAGCTTCATGGTATTTCTCCATGCTATTAAGATGTCCTTAAGTAAGGGGTGGTTAGCAATTGTACTGCCCAAAATCTTATTTGATGCATGTAGTATAAAGCCCATAGAATAAGGGGCACAAATCTGTTCTTCTAAATACCTATTAGATAGTTTAAATGACTGAAAAAGCCAATCAATTGGAAATCTTATTAGCGTTGCTAAATTATACCATTCCAGATTGGGAAGTGATAACCCCCCTCCCAAATATGGTTGGTATAGTATGTCTAATTTTATTCTGGGTTTTCTCCCACTCCAAAGGAAGTATCTCAGTGCCCGGTTGAAGCGCCATAGATCCATTTTTTTTATAAGCAAGGGAAGCATTCTACATGGGTACAACATTTTTGGGACTATGAACATTTTATAAAGATTAACTTTACCCGAAATTGAAACCGGTAACGCTGCCCAGCTTCTCAATTTTATCATAGTTTCTTGGAGGACTGATAGAATATTATCGCGATACCAGTCATCTGGGTTAACAGAAAGTTTCAAGCCCAGATATTCCAAAGCATTGGATTCAATAAATTCGTAAGTTTGCTGTTTGTTACTCCTTTTCAACCAGATTACCTTTGATTTTGCCAGGTTAGTTTTGTACCCTGAGACATTCCCATAGTCCTTTAAAAGTTCTAAGACTATGTTAATGGTATCTTTTGGATTGCTGACATACAGAAGTAAATCATCAGCAAATAAAGATACCCTTAGCAATTTCTTGCCTATATTAATTCCTGTAAGAAGTTCCCTCAATTTGATTGCCAATGGCTCCAGAACTAAATCGAAAAGTAGGGGTGAAAGGGGGCACCCCTGTCGCGTACCTCTTGAGAGTGTCAAAGATTGAGTTAACTCATTGTTGATCATAATTGATGCCTTGGCATCTGAATAGATGTTTCTAATAAAGGTGCAAAACTTTTCTCCAAATCCATATCTAACCATAACTTTGAACATAAATGGCCATTCCACTCTGTCGAAGGCCTTCTCTGCATCCAGAGATAGCAGGAAGGCCTCCGGCAGAGCAGAACCCCCGCCACTGTACTGAGAAATAGCGTGGAGTATCTTTCTAATATTTTTCTCAGATGATCTTCCACTCACAAATCCCACCTGATCCTCGTGTATAATTTTAGGTGCAATTAGCTTCAATCTTTCTGCCAAGATCTTCATCATAATCTTATCATCAAGATTAAGCAGGGATATCGGTCTGTAAGCTGAGAAATCTAAGGGATCTTTATTAGGTTTAGGGATTAATACGATGTTTGCCCTCTTAAAATCTTCCGATACCTTGATGTTTTCTTCAAAATACCCTTTATATAAGTCCTTTAGGACTGGAGTAATTTTTTTCTAATAGTACCATATAAAACTCCAGGGGCAGGTTATCTGGGCCAGGTGACTTTCCTCTAGCTAATGATTTAATAACCCTTACTATCTCCTGGTCACTTATAGGCTTGTCCAGAGCTTCCAAATCTGGTCCTGATATCAATGGCACCTCAATAGAATCTAGAAATCGATCAATCTCTTCTGGTTGTGGCTGTTGTGATGCATAAAGGTCTGTGAAAAAATTACGAAATAGGAAAGCCATTTGTTCCTGATCTGAGGTGATGCACTTATCCTTTCTAATAGCCACGATAGGCTTTCTTTGAGTTTGTGTTTTAAAAATGGATGCTAAAAATTTGCCTGCTTTATTGCCATATCTTTTAAATTTGGCTGCTTTGATTTGTATTGATTCTTGGGCTTGTTGTAATAGAAAATTATCCCTATTCTTTTTATTAGAGAGATAAATTTCTCTATTTGCTGTAGTTGGATTCTGTGTGTAACTAGCATAGGCCTCTTTAAGTTTATTAGATAAATCGTAGTATCTAAAAGTTTGCTTCTTTTTTAATCTAGCCATATATGATATTATCTCTGCTTTTAAATATACTTTAGCCGTTTCCCAGAAAATATGTGTATTACTTCTACTGTGAGCATTAAAGGAGCAATAATCTTCCCAGGCCTTTTCCAAAAAGGACTTAAATTTGTCTGAGTTAGCTAAATAAACTGGGAAGAAAAAAGAATTAAATGAATATGGTTTCTTAACTTGAATTTGTAATATTACAGGAGCATGGTCGGAGAGAGTACATTCCAGAATTTCACATTTAGAGATTTTAGGAGCCAAAATTTCTGATACTAGATATAAATCTAGTCTAGACATGGTATTATGGGATTTGGAATGGCATGTAAACTCCCGAGAGTTAGGATTCATAGTCCTCCAAATATCTATAAGATTAAGTGATTGGCTCAGTAGACTGAATATTTTTTCTTCATATTTGTGGTGGGATCTTGTATATTTCCATTTTTTCCTGCTTAGACCCATTCTAATTCTATCAATACTCGAGTTAGGGGTGATGTTGAAATCCCCTGTTATAATTATGTTATCTTTTGCAAACTTCAATATATTCTTAATTAGCCGGGTCCAGAATGCAACATCGGAGCTATTGGGACCATACAAGTTAACTATTAAGAAGAACTGTTTTTGAATCTTCATTCTAACCATTCTATACCTGGCCTCTCTATCTTTCACTACTTTAATGATTTCTTGTCCAAGATTTTTATGAATCAGGATCATCACCCCTCTGGCTGCTTTCCTATATGAAGCAAAAAAAGATTGCGAAAACCCGCGTATCTTAAGTTTGTTGTGTTCGACATCGGAGAGATGAGTCTCCTGTAAACAAATGATGTCAAGAGCCTTCTTACTTAGAAAATTTATCACCGCTTTCCTTTTAATGGGGGAGTGAATTCCTCCCACATTCCATGAAATAAACGTTATCTTCTAACTATTTTTTTGAAGCTAGGCTTACAGCATACCTTGTCCCTAAATAAAGTGATGGTGTGTAACCCAGGTTGGAAGGCACAACACTGTACAAAAAAAAATTACCAGGGGATGCATGGATGGGGAGGAGAGAGAGGAGGAGAAAAAAAAGAAGCAAATATTTGTATACCCTTTCTTTATCAACATATTTCTAATGAACAAAAAAACCCATATATACACATCTATTAAAAAAAGAAAAATAGTAATATAAACAAGAAGGTGAAATTTATGCTTTAGACCATTTCTATCACTAAAGTTGAATCTTTCTAAAACAAGTTCACAAAAGTAAAGCAAAGTATGTATCATAACCTTGATTAAAACTGTGATGTATATTTAAATTCCTAAAATATATATACCTTTATACATTATTTCTAATAAGCAGTGAAAATCATGTGTACACATCTGTTAAGAAAAAAAAAAAAAAATTTTCCCCATAAGGATAATCCCCATAAATAGTGCTAAAAAAAAAAAAAAAGAAAAGAAAAAAAGTGATATCTTAAACCTAAAACCATTTCTATAGCAAAAAATAAACCTTTTTAGTTCAATTTCACAAGATTGTGTCAAAAATATTCGTAATATCATCGGGTACACCTGTCATGTGTGTTTCAAGTACAAATACCTTCGTACATAAGAAGAGGTATATTTGAATATAAAAATTAATCCTAGACATTTTCTTTCCTTTTTCACTGTCTCTTGTTGAAAGAGGTGAAGTGAGGGGAAAAAAAAAAAAAAATTCTCCTTAAAAGAGACAGAAAGAAGGAGAGAAAAAAAAAAAGATAATTCTCCTTGAAAGAGACAAAAAGAATATGAAAAAAAAAAAATAGAATATTTATAAATCCACAGATCAAGGACTCTCATTAAACTAAACTTATTATTTTGATTCATTCTCTAAGAACAATTGTGCGGCTTCAGGGGTTTCGAATACATAGGTATTTGGTCCAGACTTAATTCTAAGTTTGGCAGGATACATTAAGGAGAAAAATCTCTTCTCTTGTGCTAGTTGAGAACAGATAGGGGAAAATTTTCTCCTTTTAAGTGAGGTCTCTGCTGAAAAGTCCTGGAATATTAGGATTCTAGCTCTATTAAATTGTAGGGGTTGTTGTTTTCTAAATGCTTGGATAAGTTCATTCTTTCCTTGGTAGTTAAGAAACTTGGCAATCACTGGTCGCGATCTCTTTGTGCCTTGCTCCGTCCCCTCTTGCTCTCTACCCAATCTGTGCACTCTTTCCACAGTAAACAATGACTTTTGTTGTTGGATAGCCATCAGATTTGGGAGAGTTTCTTCCACGAACTTCTTTAGATCCTGAGGTTTTACTGTTTCAGGCAGCCCAATTATTCGCAGGTTGTTACGCCTTGCTCTGTTTTCAGAGTCTTCCATCTTGTTTGTAAGAATTTTGTTTTGTGAGATTACATCTTCCAACTTTGCACTTAATGTAATTTGACTGTCCTCAATGTCTGAGATCCTTTGTTCCAAGTAGTTTATTCTCTCATTTTGAGCTCTTATTTCACCCATGATGGTGTCCAATCGTGCATTCACTTCTTCAATCTTAGGTATAATCAGCTCAGATACCTGCATGGCAATTGTTGTGGCATCCAAGGCCTCAGGTGTTTTTTCTTCCGCGCAGGATTTATTAGGAGAATTTATTGATTTATTGATTTTCTTATCTATGACCTTTAACTTAGGAGACATTTTCTGCTTTATAAGATATTTATCCATCAATTAATACTAGGTGGATTTAGATGTCCGCTCTTTTATCTTTTAATGACATTCTGAAATCTTTATAGCCATTATCCAAAGCCAGTAAGTAAAAAGAAAAAAGAGGGGAAAGGAAAGGAGCAGGTTTTTCTCGCCGCTCTTTACACTTCTACACAGGCAAACAGTTAGCTTTATAGTTCCTTTTTCTCCCTTTTTTTTAGCAGTGAAACTAAGGGTTTTGTGTGTGATGGAGAGAGGATAATTTTGAAAAGAGGCAGGAATTCACAATATAGAATATGTTTCAACAGTCACAGAAATTTGCTATAACTTTAGATCCCCAGCCTTAGGCTCATTACCTCTCTCCATGTGTCCATGTGTCCATGTGTGTCCATGTGTCCAGGGCCCACGCAGCCCTACCATCCCGGGGTGAAAGCCTCCTTGTGAGAGACTAAAAGCAGTCCAGGATCCTCCTCCTACAGCTTCCACTCCTGGTTCTGCTTCTAGGTCGGGGCTCCTACTCCTCACACGCCCCAAGACCTTTCACGTGCTTTGTGACTGCAGCTTGGCCATCTCCTCTGCCCGGCGTTACTCACAGGCCCCACTGTTGGTCCGGACTGGCCTCACGGTATCCAGCCAGCAGTATGCCTCCCTAAAGCAGGGCTGGAGACACGGCCTGATATCCGCCGTTATTTCCATCTCCTTACCTCCTTAGGAGTAGCGTCGGCTAACTCACATGTGCAGCTCTGCTCTGCACCTCGCCGCGCCGCGCTGCGTGATGACGTCACCGCTGCACTAACCCCCAAAAGGGGTACCTTGCATTCAATCTTCAGTGTGCGGGCTGGAGACAGCATGAAGAGGACCTCTGTGTCACTGGTCTGAAGAGGAGGACTGACGTCGCTGCCGCCATTGCCACTGACCTCACTGCAAACACCGGAATGAATATAGAAGATGGATCACCACCACCGATGGAAGAAGATGAAGATGGCACAAAAATCCAAAGTTCTAATAACACGTGCGTGTTCACATATTCCCCCATAGAAGTCAATGGAGAAGAAAAAGTGGGAAAAAACACCCACTCTCACGCAAACACCATCACATATTCTCATTAATGCTAACCCAACATGAAAATATGAATATTTCATATTCCAATGTTTTTTACGTAACAGAATAAATTCTATTTATTCATAATTAAATATTTCTACATATATTGGAGGTTTTTTAAACAAATATATATGTATACCTATATATATATATAGATGATTATATATAGGTGTAGCTATTAGGGATGCACCAAAATGAAAATTCTGGACCAAAACCGATAACAAAAATTCAGGATGATCCTGGCCGAAAACCGAAACGAAACCGAAATTGTTTTTTTCTTTTTTAACTACAGTGTGTGTGTGTAGCTGAGAGAGCGTGTAGGAGGGAAAGCTCCAACAAATGGACATGGTCACTTGTACAGTAGGGCGTGATCTGCAGTGAAACTGGAGCTCTATAAGGGAGAGCGTGGTTATAGCCAGACAACAATACGAGGTGGACATGTGTTTTGTTTTTGGGTGTAGTTATCTGTGCGATGAGCGTGGCTGCACCTGATCGTCTCTCATCGTATCTCCGCCTAGTTCCTGGTTCGGGTCTCACACTGACCCGTCAGATTATATGTCCGGAGCCCCAAATGGAGTCTGTCTGTCACCTATCACCAGGACCACTGGACTTAGCTACAACCTTATGTGCAAGGTGGTTATAGAAAGTTACTGTGCTTTTTTGTATACACTGTCTGGTGGGTGCTAATTTGTACCAACTGTGTGCGAGCTTGGGGCTTATGCTTATAAAGTGTGCATGCATGTTTGCCTCAGGCGAATAGAATGTCTATGCACAAGAGGTTGATGTATGAGCACTGTATATAAGGCTTAAAGATATTCACTGTGTGTACTTAGGGCTGTGTCTGATAATATCAAGTGTTTATAAACATGTTACTTATCCTCCTTTGATATTTGTATTCACTATTCAGAACTTTGGTTTCCTTCTCTCCTGGTTTCAAATATCATCATGTAATGGTACTTATGTTTGTGCTCTGTGTACCATGCCAGTGCTGTGCTGCTCACCTTATGCTAAGGATAGACATGTAACTCAATAGAACAGGGGAGGGCTGTACATTTTTAGCCATTTTGGTCCTCTTTGGGCCGAAATTGGAATTGCACATTTTCGGCGGCCCAAATTTTGGTGCATCGCTAGTATTATTCTTTATTTAGTTCTGTGTAACAGAATCAGATTTAACCGTTTTTGTTTTGTTACCAATTATCAAAATAAAGTATAGTCCTAGAAAACTATTATTATATGCAAAACAGTAAGTCAAGTAATGAACTCAAACAGCAGCTCTAGGCTGGCATCAAATTTAAAATATGCTACACAATAATTTTGCCGAAAATAAAAGGCAAAAAAAACGAAAACCGAAATAACAAAAAATGCTATTTTCGGCCGAAACTTTCTGCGGCCGAAATTTCGGTGCATCCCTAGTAGCTATATAAAGATATATATTGGAATATCTATTTAGAAATACTTAGAATATACTCCCCTACGTAAAGAACATTGGAATGTGAAATATTTACAATAAATACATAGTTTAAATATTTATTAAATATGAATATTGCATAAATATGTTTTAACGTTTTCATCTACTTAACGGCAAAAGGCTTTAATGCACATATATATATATATATATATATATATATATATATATATATATATGTCTATATGTGTGTACATATATATTTATGTGTATATATGTCTGTAAATACATATACAAAACACGAAAGGGGACTGCACTCTCAGACTGTACTGGGTACACATCATATTACCCTTCAACATGCTCAGCCCTGGGTGCTCAATAGCACTCTCAGAAAGCTGTGCTGTCCCCAGAGTCACAGGCAGTTAACCCCAGACAAGTCTGGGTGCAAGTCCCATAGGGAAAATTACAAAATAAATTTATACAACACACAGAGAAAGTCCAGCACTCGCTTGAAAGCTCTCAGCTAAGATTAAAATCAAAACTGTAAGTTAGTTACCGCATCTGGCCAAATGCGTCAAGCCCAGGTAGCACGTCAAGTTCTCTCCCAAAACCTGGGTCCCTAATACAGCCATACAAATGCAAGCTCTCAATCAAACAAACTGGGAACAAGTCAAGGGTTCACAGACTTATGTAATCATTCTAGACATATACAAAACATGGAAGGGGACTGCACTCTCAGACTGGACTGGGTACACATCCTATGACCCTGCAACATGCTCAGGCCCGAGTGCTCAATAGCACTCTCAGGAAGCTTTGCTGTCACTAGAGTCACAGGCAGTTAACCCCAGACAAGTCTGGGTGCAAGGCCCATATGACAAATGACCAAATAAATCAATACAACACGCAGAAAAGAATCCAACACTCACTTGCAAGCTCTCAGCTAAGATTAAAAGCAAAACTGGAAGAGTTAGTTACCGCATCTGGCCAAATAGGACAAGCCCAGGTACCACGTAAGGGTCTCTTGTTTGCACACCACTTGTAATCTAATAGTGTTTTAAGTCCAGGGATAAAATCTCTAAGCTATGTCACCACATGCTCCAGTTCAGATATGCCGAATATCTGGCCGTTAGAGAGGCCTGAGGACTTGGTTGTGGTTGTGTCAGTGTCATCCCTGACATTACAAACAAGCTCAATAATTCTTGAGGCTAATGATCCTTGTATTCTCTCAATTGGTTCCTTTTTTAGGGCCATGGATGTTTTATATGAAAATTTCCAATTGGCTTATACAGCAGATACTAATTTATGTTCTCTTTAACAAGGTAAACCGTCCTGTGAAGGACTATATTTCTGAGTTCCTTTGTTGGTCTGCTTTATGCGACTGGAATTAAGCGGCCCTTCTGAGCAAATTTTGCCATGCCCTTTCAGAAACTTGAAGATGAACTGGTTCAGGTTGAGACTCCCAGCTCTCTGGTGCCTTTGCCTTGTTGGTTATACAAATTGACCAGAGAATGCGTGAGCACAGACTTGAGAGACAGAATCAACATTTTACGTACAGAGACTCCACCAGCTCAACAGGCCCCACTCCCTCAAACACCAGTTACTTCAGCACCTGTAGCTGTGCCTGAACCTTTAGAGATAGGTACTGCCAGGGGATCTCTTTTGGTGGAAGAAAGGTCTTGAAGAATCTATGTCTATACCGATTCGACCTTACCCACTGAGAAGTCGTTGCCTATTGGGTGAGTCTCAGCCATCTCTTCTTACAACTTCTTACTATTTCTATTTCTGAGAATTCTACTCATTTCAATGTTTCTCTTTCTCTTCAGTGAGATCAACATCATATTCATGTAGCAGCAATTCTTGACTCTGGAGCTACTGGCTTTTTTTTTATAGGATAACAAGTTTGCTATTCAACATTATATTCCAATGTTGTCTAAATCCTCTCCTGTACCTATACACATCATTGATGGATCCTCCATAAAGTCTGGGCCTGTTACTCATTAGATTAATCCTTTGCTTGCAGTTAAATGTTCAATACATAAAAAATAATTGTCTTTTGATTTGGTGTAGTCACCTATGTTTCCCTTGGTGTTAGGTTTGTCTTGGCTTCATCAAGATAATCCTGTCGTAGTCTGGGACTCCAGGACCATTTATTTTCCCTCTCCTGAATGCCTTCCACAATGTGCCTTGTTAAACGAAAGTCCTGCTCCTAAATTAAAGAGATATGAAACCCAAATGTTTTCTTTCATGATTCAGATAGAATGCAATTTTAAGCAACTTTCTAATTTACTCCTATTATCAATTTTTCTTTGTTCTCTTCGTATCTTAATTTGAAAAGCAGGAGCTGGCCCATTGTTTGTTCAGCATCTTGGAAGAGCTTGCTGATTGGTGGCTAAATGTAGATACCAATCAGCAAGTGCCACGCAAGGTTTTGAACCAAAAATGGGCCAGCTTCTAAGCTTACATTCCTGCTTTTACAAATAAAGATACCAGTGGCGTCACTAGGGGGGTGCGGGGTGCACCTGGGTGACACCCTCCAGATATACAATGTTGAGATGCATAGATTATTTTATTAGAGGCTGGCATTTGTGAACATTAGTGGGACTGGGGAAGTTGTAGACACACAATTTTTTTTGCCCCTTGAGCCAGTGCTGCAATTTCAACAAATAGTTTTCCCGGCTGCATTTGCTTGTTTGTACTTTGCTCCTCCCCTGCCCAATTTCACTATGAATGTTGTGGGTGTGCCGTGGGGCTTGCAAAGTTGCGCTGCTAGCCTTAACCTGCCTGCCTATCTGTGCTCACTGCTCAGTGACATGCGGCCCAGGGCTGTGCACTGACAGACTTGGAACAGAGTCAGAGAGCAGAATTTTCATAGTTTGCGCGCCTAAACCTTTTCTTCAGTGATTTATTTTAGAGTGCTCTGTTTATCTTTCATTTGATGCTCTGCTGAGCCAGGGAGCAGCTCTAGGCATGAGCTTTATAATTAATGCAGTGCAGTTTACATATTTTGTGTGTGTGTCTGAGTTTTTGTGTGTGTGTGTCTCAGTGTTTTTGTGTGTGTGTTTTTGTGTGTGTGTCTGAGTGTGTTTCCGAGTGTTTGTGTGTGCATCTAAGTATGTTTTTAAGTGTGTCTGAGTGTTTGTATGTGTGTTTGCCTGTGTTTTTGTGTGTGTCTGCTTTCTGGGGGGGGGTGACACCATGACTTACCGCACCGGGTGACACCAACCCTAGTGACGCCACTGAAAGATACCAAGAGAAAAATTGATTATAGGAGTAAGTTAGAAAGTTGCTTAAAATTACATGCTCTATCTAAATTATGAAATAAAAAATGTGGGTTTCATATCCCTTTAACCTCAATTCCTCAAAATCAGAAGATTCCAGAAACTTGTATTTCTTCTATTTATTTTATTTTATTGAAGCTTCTGTTTCACATTACAATATATTGAAGTGTACATATTTCAAGATAGCAGAAACTTAC
The DNA here is from genome assembly GCF_027579735.1 of Bombina bombina. Classification (NCBI taxonomy): domain Eukaryota; kingdom Metazoa; phylum Chordata; class Amphibia; order Anura; family Bombinatoridae; genus Bombina; species Bombina bombina. The sequence continues at coordinate 534,461,047 of NC_069504.1, read as the reverse complement.
ATATTTTTTGTTCTGAACATACATTAAACAAAAAAAAAAAAAAAAAAAAAATAATTGAACAAAGTAACTAAACTTATGCAACCATGTTCCGCAAGCCAACTCTACTAGGTACTTGTGTTATCAGATGATTTACCTAGCCTATAACTCCATTTTTGCCCCCGCTGTGACCATATCCCAATCTCCCCAATTGATCAACCAGCTATATATTGTTGATGAATAATTCCCACATGACCTTCATCTGCACAAAAGTATCTCTCCTATTAGTTCTCATGTACGCATATTCTTCAAGAGACATTATAAATTGAAACTGGGAGTACCAAGTGGCCATGTTAGGGATGTATTGAGATTTCCAGTTTTTTGCAATCAGTTTTTTTAGACTATTGCCTGCTATAAAGATCAACTTTCTTTTATATGTTGGGAGTTTGCCAGGTATGATGTTGAGTAACCAAATGCGGGGGTCAGTGGGTAATGTCAGCTCAGTTATTGTGTTTGCCGCCTTAACCACAGATGTCCAGATTTGTGTTATTCCCGGGCACTGCCACCATATGTGCATCATATTCCCCTGGTTCCCTCCGCACCTCCAGCACTTGGGAGAGGCAGACGGAAACAGTTTGTTAATTCTCATTGGAGTAAGGTACCATCTCTGTATTAGTTTAAAGTTTAGTTCTATAAGGCTACTAGACACCGAAACCTTGGAGACATTTGTAAAAATTTTGGATATATCATATACAGTTAGTTCAGTATCCAGTTCCTCGTTCCACCTATCTAGGTAATATGGAGTGTACCCTACTGGAGGTTTTTGAAGCAGTGCATATACTAAGGATAAAGTCTTTCCAGCAGGGGAGTCAGTGTGACACAGTGATTCAAAGGGTGTGAGGGTCCTTAGTAGGTTAAGTTTATCAGGGTGTTTGAATATGTAAGAGTGGCATTGGCGGAGAGTAAACCAACACTTAAAGAAGGTCAGGCCTCTCTCCACCAACTCGTTTAGAGTAAATAGTCTTGTCTCATTTCCTAAATGTAGTAACAACAAAGCCCTTAGGGGTCGATCTATACATTTAATTTTTTGTAAGAGGCCTATAGGTATTTCGGGGTTTTCTGTAAGGGGAGTGAGTGGAGAGAATTGTGAAGTGATGTTTGGGTATTCCCTCAATGTTTCTTTCCATATAGATAGAGTTTCCATTAATATGTCATTCTTTTTGAAGGCTGGGGTCAGGTGTGGAGTTGTTTGCCAGCATATCGTTCCCAGATGTGATTTTCTGGCTATATCGTGTTCTAACGTTACCCACTTTTTAGTCTCATGATTCCTAAACCAGTCCACAATTCTCTGTAAGAAAACTGCTTGTCTGTATTTTTTTAGGTTAGGGACTCCCAGTCCTCCTTCTTCTACGGGTAAGCACATAATTGTCTTGTTAATTCTTGCTTTCTTTTTATCCCATATAAAGTCAAAGATTTTATTCTGTAATGAAGATATGAAGTCTTTAGGCAGGGGGATGGGGAGTGTTTGTAACAAGTATAATACCCTAGGAAGTATGTTCATTTTGACCGAGTGTATTCGGCCCAACCATGAAATTCTTTTAGATCTCCAGGATGAGAGATCGGCCGTGATGATCCTCTGTAGAGCATCATAGTTAGCCTTAAACATTTCCTGGTTGGTTGTTGCTATATAGATGCCTAGATATTTTAGGTTTTTTGTGTGCACCCGAAAGGGACATGTTTGTCTAAGACGGTTCAGATAATCAGGGCCACAGTGTACAGTGAGCATCTCCGATTTAGTGTGATTAATAAGGAAATTTGAAGCGTGAAAGAATGTGTCAAATTCTGTCATCAAATGGGGTGCTGAGGTGACAGGGTCTGGTAGGAAAAATAAAACATCATCCGCGTATAGTAGTAATTTATGTATGGTATCGTGTATATGGATTCCGGGGATTATGTCGTTCTTTCTAATGGTACAGGCCAATGTCTCTATAACACACGCGAAAAGGAGTGGGGATAGGGGGCACCCCTGTCTGGTACCATTAGATATCTGGAACGGGGTAGACAGTATTCCGTTAACTTTAATTTTGGCTATTGGGGAGCTGTACAAGGCCATAATTTTAGATATGAAGTGTGATCCCAGTCCAAACCTCTCCAGTGTGGCTCTCATGAAGTGCCAACAGACGCGGTCGAACGCCTTCTCCGCGTCCGTTGACACTATCGCTGATGGTTGGTTAGTATGGTTAATATAGTTCAGAATATGTAAGGCCCTCACAGTGTTGTCTCGTGCTTCTCTGTGTTGTATGAAACCCACCTGATCTCCGTCTATGATACTTGGCAACACTCGGGAGAGCCTGTTTGCCATAAGTTTCGCATAAATCTTAATATCCGAATTAAGTAGAGAAATAGGTCTAAAGTTTTCTACTCGGTCTGGGGTTTTCCCAGGCTTAGGTAGGACTACTATATGTGCTTCTAATGCTGAGGATGAAAAAGGGTTAGTGTCGGATATCTTATTAAAAAGTTTCTGTAGATGTGGCACCAGCAACACTCTATAAGTTTTATAGTAGCCGTTCGTATAACCATCCGGGCCTGGTGTCTTGCCATTAGGGAGGTCTTTTATAATTGCGAGTATTTCAGATTGATCAATTGGCTTACTCAAAGAATCTTGCTGGTCTGAGCTAATTTTTGGGAGGCTAATGTTGTCTAAGTATTTCTCTATCAAATTGGTTTTGTGTATCTGTTCTGTCGGGGAGTTTGGTAATGTGGGAGTAAGATTGTACAAGTTCTTATAATATTCCCTAAAGGAGTTAGCAATCTGTTGAGATGTGTAAACTTTCTTCCCCTTAGTATTGTTAATGGATAGGATAAATCTCTTATTTGATTTTCGCTTTAGTTTTCTTGCGAAAAGGGAGCTACTCTTATTGTCATTCTCAAAATACTTTTGTTGTAATTTGAAAGCCTGCTTCTTACATTCTGCATGTAACATGTCATTAATGCGTGATTTACAGTTAGCAATGTTTTGTGTTATTGTCAGGTCCGTCTGGTTAAGACCTCTCTGTGCTTCTAGAGTGCTAAGTTCATTGAGTGTGTCTTCCAGTAATTTTCTGGCAAGTTTATCTTGGTGAGATCTAATACTGATCATTTCCCCTCTAACTACCGCTTTGTGTGCTTCCCATGTTAATCTGCTGTCAAGGTCGTTGTCGTTATTAAAAAGGAAATATTCTTCTATTACCCCACTAATTCTTTCTGTAGCGATCGGGTCTGTCAGCATTGTGTCATCCATTCTCCAGATATACTGGTGCATGGGGGTGTGTGACCACTCCAAAGTACATTCGACCATGGCGTGGTCAGACCATGCGTTAGGTGAGATCTCTATTTTAGTTACTCTCGAGAGGTTGGTGACATCTAACATAAAGTAGTCAAGCCGAGAGTGTCTACGGTGTGGGTTGGAATAAAAAGTGTATTCTCTGGTTTCTTGATGTGTGATTCTCCACGCATCGTGTACAGTAAGGTCTTTCAGGTTTTGTTTCACTGAATTAATTACTTTGTGTGGTACAGAGGACAGACCGTTTGAATTGTCCCAGTTTGGGTTCAATGTGAGGTTAAAATCCCCGCCCATTATAATAACTCCTTTTGCTACTTCAAGGATCGTGTTAGTAAGATGTTTAAAAAAAACATCTTGTTTCAGATTGGGAGAATATACGTTTACCAGGGTGACCACAGTGTTCACCAATTTGCCTATTATAATAATAAATCTTCCTGCTTTATCTTTAATTCGTTTGATAAGGGTGAAGGGAACCCCCCTCTTAATTAGAATGGCTACCCCATTGGTTTTTATTGAGTTAGAGGCATAATGTGCATCCCCAAATTTATATGAGAAGGTCTTTGGGTCTTTACCTGACAAGAAATGTGTCTCTTGCATAAAAATAACATCGCCTTTGCGGCGTATTATGTCTCGGATGGCTATGTTACGTTTATGTGGGCTGTTTAACCCTTTAATGTTAGTTGTTATAAATTTTAAGCATTTAGTTGACTGAGACATGGGGGTGATATCTAGCTAGACTCTCTAGTAACATTATAGGGCTATAATGGTTGATCTCATCATATATCGAAACCTGCCATAAATATGTTGGTATTCCTATGGGCACGTAAACATATATCCGGGTCAAGAGCATATATACAAGATATTCGTAGTGACATTGTGAGATGGCTGCGGAACAGAACAATAATTTCAACTGATAATATAGCAAAATTATACAACAATAACAATAAACAAAACAATAAACCATGGATATGTCATAGGACATGACAAGTGGAGTGAGGAGTGCGCAGCCTAGACTCCATTATTTGTAAACATATATAATGAGATAAGAGATAATTAAACAATACCAGCTTAACCTTATGCCGGTTTGAAACTCAAAGAGCAGTGGGTTCTATATAGGGGGAAAAAGTTAGACACCCTTGGGTTGTCTGAAAAATCAAGTTCCAGTTCTTCCGAGACAAAACCATGTCCAAAGTCATTTAAGTAGATTATATTGGGTAACCCATTTACACAGGAACTTTCTTTGTGAGAGTTAAGTTCAACAAATAACAGTATAACCTGCAAATGCAAAAATTAGCTAGAATTGTAAAGATCTCACCCATTTTGGATGAAGAGGGAATATTCAGGTTGCAGAGTCTATCTGTTGATCTGTTTGTGGTGATGTAGCCTTAACACTGCTTTTTTGTACGAAACTTTTGTCCAGTTTAAGTTCTTGGTTCTGTTAATAGCTTGACTCTCGGTGTTGAGGCTTTTTATTGATACATCCGTGATCCTTGGCATTTGGAATTTGATATTTAGGGCTTTAGAAAGCATATCTAAGTCCTCAGGTGTCTTGTAAGTGTAGGAGTGACCTTCATGTGAGATATATATGCTGAATGGGAAACCCCATCTATATTTTATAGATCTTTCTTGTAGGGCTTTAGTGATGAAGCGCACATCCTTGCGTTTTTGAACTGTGGTTGGGCTCAGATCCAGATACACTTGAAGTGAGTGGTCCAGGTACATAATACTTTGGGATTTTCTAGATTGCAGCCATATCTTCTCCTTGTCATTAAAGCGTAGAAACTTTAAGATCACATCTCTGGGTGGAGACCCTGGGGGAGGCGGAGGTCTGAGGGCTCTATGGGCTCTCTCCAGTTCTAAGTCTGGGGTTTGCGGGTTTTGGAGAATAAACTTGAAAAAACCTTGTAAGTATTGATGAAGTTCGCTAAAAGTAATAGCTTCAGGTATGCCTCTTATGCGTATATTATTCCGCCTCCCCCTATTGTCCAAATCTTCTACTTTGTCTTGCAGAGTCTCAATTTGTGAGTTAGATACATTGGCATATGTGGATAGGTTATCGTACATTGTACTTAGAGAATCTTGTGAGTCTTCCACATATTCCATGCGGTGCCCCAAGTCTTTTATGTCTTTTTTCATATGAACCAGTTCAGTGGTGATCAGTGTTTTAAGTGCGTCAAAATCTGCTTTTGTGGGCATATTGGCTATGTTGTCTCTGAGTTCTTTGATGCAATCATCAGACATGGTCGTTGTCAAAGAGGTCTCTTCAGTATTAATTGTTGTAGATAGGGGCTGATCTGTGCTAGATTGACTAGGGGATAGTGCTCCTTGGAAGAAACTGCTAACAGATTTAATGGTGGCGGTTTGCCCTTTCTGTACCTTGTCAGGCCTAACAGATCTTCTAGACATGATATTTATAATACAGAGAGGAAGCTGTATTCAAATTCTGCAGGTCGTCTTATTTGCATCCGAGGGGTATAGTGAATATGGTGCCAGGTATAATTATTATTATGAACCTACTGTATTCCGTTAGCCAGCTTTAACATCCAGCCAAGGTTAACTTAAAAGGCGTTAGTGGCGTATGCTGCATCCGTTATGGCGGCAGATTTTGTGAACGGAGTTAGGATCTCCTCTGATATATCGTGTTTTATTTCTTGTTCTGCCTGTCTTCTATCCCAAAGTTTAATTCTTCATCTTAATATCTTGATATTTCCGAGGAGTAGGAGTGTGTGTGTACGGCATCTCGGTGATATGCCACGCTGTACTTGTCTTACTTGTTGTGTTCTGAATAGGGCAAGCGGCATTAGTGTTACGATTTCTGCTTAGCGGTCGTGTATTTGAATATTTGCAGCCATCATACCTCTATTCCCTGAAGCAAAGGACACCAAGTATGCGCGGGCGATAACTGCTCTGTTTCAGCTTGCCAAGATGGCGGCCGCGGGTCTCCGTGAGAGGGTAAACTACTTCAAATTATCCCCAAAGGTCTTCAGTGTGGGATATAAGCATTCCCTGCGTCAGAGGGGTCTCTCGTTTGGTATCATAGATCGAAAAAAGCGTCTCTTATCTGACTATCATACTGAAAGAGTCTAGTGCTGGCTCAGAGCTTCAAGGTTTAGCGGCCATTCACCAGCATGGCCGGACTCCGCCCCCAGAAACTTGTATTTCTTATCAAGATGTTTTCAGTAAGTCTGAATCAAAACTGGCCATAAGATTTCCCTATAGATCTTCTCCCAGGAGCAGCTATTCCTTTTGGTCATATTTATCTACTATTGGAACCTGAATTGGCCACATAGAAAGATTATTATGATGTAAATTTATAAGTACCCTACCTGGGCTAGGTTCTTTTTCATAGGCAAAATAGATGGCTTCTTACACCCTTGTATTGACTACCATGAATTGAATAACATTACTGTTAAAAACAGGTATCCTTTGCTTTTAATACCAAAGCTTCTTGAATGTCTCTGTACAGCAAAAGTTTTTTTCCAAACATGATCTTTGAGAAGCATTTAATCTTGTATGCATACATAAAGTAAGACAGGATTCAGAACTTGCTATGGACACTTTGAGTATTCAGTAATGTCTTTTGGGCTATGTAATGCCCTTGCCACTTCCCAAGTTTTTGTTAATGATGTATTCAGAAATGTGTTGGATTCCTGTGTGGTGGTGTACCTGGATGATATCCTTGTGTACTCATCTTCCTTAGAAATACATTGAAGACACATGATCATGGTATTATCCAGGTTACGAGCTCATCATTTGTTTGCCAAATTGAAAAAAATTACTTTCAAGGTGAATACTATAGATTTTCTGAGATGCATTATTTCACCCACAGATATACAAATGGACCCTCAAAAGGTCTCAGCAGCAGTCAAAGATTGTCTGTCCTTACAAGACAAGAAATAAGTACAAGTTTTTATTGGCTTTGCCAATTTTTATCAGAAATTTATCAGAAAATGTTCATGTCTGATCATGCTTCTCACAACCCTTACACACTCTTGTGAACCATTTGTTTAGTCTCCGCATGCAGAGACGACTTTTAATAAACTGAAGCATCTGTTTACTCAAGCTCCCATTCTGCCTCATCCTGACCCATCATTACCTTATATACAAGAGGTAGGTGCTTCAAAGTACAATGTGGGAGCTGTGTTGTCTCAACAGCAACCACCCCAGAATGTATTAAGTTCCAATATTTACTTTTATAAGTGCTTGACCCCAGCTGAAGTATTGAAGCGTGTGAATTATTGGCCAATAAATCTGTATTGGAATAGTGAGGGCACCTTTTGGAAGGGGAAGAACATAATTATACCATTTATACTGACCACAGAAATTTAGAATACATCTGTTCAGCCCAACGCCTTCATCCTTGTCAGGCCTGCTGGGCTTTTTTTTTTTTTTACAATATTCTGGTTTCATACCACTTATTGATTAGGATCCTGAAGTGGAAAGGCATGCACAACAATCTGATTCTACTTCTTAGTCTATCCTTCCACTGCATCAATTTTTTACCACTCATACCTCCTTGTGGTCACAAATACGTCAATAACTTACAGATCAAGCAATCGCACCAATAGAATTCCTTTGTATTAAGAAGATGGAATGTTCTTTTTTCAGAACAAATTATATATCCCTCCTCCTTTTCATGTAGAGGTACTACATATGGTGCATGGTGCTTCACTGGCAGGTCACCCAGTTATACGCAAGACTTTACATCTCCTTCAGTGGTACTTATGGTGGCCTGGTTTGAGGAATCAACTATATAAATATGTCTCTTCCTTTGACACTTGTGCCAGGGTAAATAATTCAGCATCAAGTTCCTGTGGACTTCTGGTCCCCCTACCTGTGCTGTCCAGGCCTTGTTCCTCAGTAGCCATGGATTTTACAGTAGAATTACCTCCCTCTTCTGGTTGCAAATTCAATACTTGTAGCTCTTGATCTTTTGATAAAATTACACATTTTATTCATCTAACACACTTCCCTTAAGCAGCAGAGATAGCCTCTGATGTCACAAAGGAGATTGTCAGACTTCATGGAGTACCAAAAGAAATAAATACCAATAGACGGGTTCAATTTGCCTATTAGTTTTGAAAAGAATTTTGTTGTCTGTTGTATATCCAATTCTCTCTTACATCTGCATACCATCCTCAAATTAATGGTCAATTTGGAAAGAACCAATCAGACCATGGAACAATATTTTTCATGTTACTATACCTATTTGCAAGATGATTAGTACCATCTTTTACCTCTAGCGGAATTTGAACATAACAATCCCCGTAATTTTTATATTACTTTTTTTGCAATTCTGGTCTACATCCTACTCTACCTACCTCCTCTGACATACCTGAAGTTACTAAGCGTCAGCTAAAATTGCATAACACTCATATTCTAGTTCAATAAACTATGCAAACAGCTTAAGAAAGACATAAACAGATTGCCGATCGTAAGCGTCAAGCTGCTCCAAACTACTGGGTAAGAGATAAGGTTTGGCTTTCCACAAAAGATATGATACTTACTTGTCCTATTAAGAAATTAGGAGCCCAAATTGTGGGTATTGTCTTCAACTACCTGCCTCCTACACCCAGTTTTTTATACATCACTAGTCATTTGTCTCTAACCCCTTCCCGTATTCCCTCTCCTCCTGTACCTGTTGTGAATGGAGAGTGTGATTATGAGGTTGAATCTATACTTGATTCCGGATTGCATGCAGGTAATCTTGAGTACCTCATTCATTGGAAGGGGTATGGCTCTTGGAAGCTTGTTGGTCATCTGCATGCAGATGCTCGCATTTAAGCTTTTCATTTGGCTCATTCGGACCATCCAGGTGGTGTCCAGAGGCCACCTTTTAGGAGGGGGCACTGTCACGTACTTACCTTGCTGGGTCAGCGGGTGCCCATCTCTCACTGTCAGGGTCACATGGCTGTGCAGGGATTGCCTGCTCATGCTCACGTGGTGCCCTTGCAAAAATGTGTTTCTAGGGTTGGCATTTATTCAGGTACTCTTTCTTGTACTTACAGACGCTATCCACATGCATGCACTTCTTGCCTTCCTTTTTGTCAGAATTACGAAGTACTTTGTTTATGCACTTAAACAGGTAACCATGTACGTTACTAGACATGCCCCTTGGCCTTTATAAGTAGTGTTTGCTCACTTATGCGTTGCTTGTTTGTTTGGCCTGATACCTGCATTTTGGGGCTCGATCACATATGTTGCGTATGTTTCAGCTCAACTGTTGAAACCCACTTCACTCGTAAGTTCACCTTGCACATTCAGGTGAATCACATAACATACACCACCTTATGGGGCAAGATTACATATGCGGTGCAGGCTTCAGCGCAAATGCTGAAACCCGTGCCGCCCGTAATTTCACCTTGCACATCTGGGAATCAAATAAACCCTGCTGGCAGTTCATTAAGGTCATAAAGTGCCTTAATTCCAGTAAGTAAATACACATTTCCTGGAGTCGCCAGTGACTTATGACACTTTAGAAACTGCCGGCGCATAAGAAAATAAAAAAAATGTTAAATCTCCCATAAAAGTCTAACCCGCCTCCCAAAAATAAACCTGGCACGTAAAAGCCCCTATATCCGCAATCCCCCCACATCACAACTAATAATAAAAGTATTAACTGCTAAACCGGCAACTCCCCACAACGCAATATAGATGCCGGCCTATTTTTGGTTCACAACCTGGGTTGTCCTTGCTGAGTGGTGAATAAATGCTGTCCTGGGTCTGAACCAAAAATTGTCTGGCTCCTTAGCTTAGATGCCTTCTTTTTCAAATAAAGATAGCAAGAGAACAAATTAAAATTGATAATAGGAGTAAATTAGAAAGTTGCTTAAAATTGCATGCTCTATCTGAATCATGAAAGAAAATGTTTGGGTTTAGTACCCCTTTAACTCCTAAACTGCCAACCCCCCACAACGCAAATAACTATCAGCTAGATTATGAGTTTTGCGTTATGAGTGAAAAAGCATTGTTATGCTTCATAACGCTGCTTTTTCCCTAACGCCGCTTTTACAAGTCTTGTAGGTATAGGTGTACCGCACACCTTTTTGACAGTCACGCAACGTCGGTACCCACTTTTTTTTTTTTGTGAAAAGTTTTTTTATTGAGGTTTTAATAGCATGCATCAAATACAAAAAAATATACAGTCTTACATATAAATAATGAACATTCGCTGACCAATACACAAGCTAGATAGGTAGGGTATCTGGGCACAAGAATAGTAGTACAACAAACCGGATCTCATAGCTATATATATATATATATATATATATATATGTACATATATGTATGCGAATTACAAATCCCTTCTCTCGCCATGGTGACAACAAAAGATAACCTACATTATGTATGATAGTGTGATATTATACACTTGTATATTGGAATAGGGTTAAACAACCTTGGTAATAGTAAATGATTAAAAAGCTGAAATGACAATCGAAAAGACAGAAATGAAACCTCAGTTTTTCCTTTTAAGGTATAGCTATGAGGTAACTACTATATTGGTCTCTTTTGGACCAACTGAACCATTAAGGATATGTCAAAAAGTAGTAACAGAGAGGTCACTTTTGGACCACTTGATAAAGTAATAAATAGAGCTTACAAAAATGCTTATATGGAAATAATACAGTATATATAATAACAAATAATCCATTTGATAATGACTCTGTGATTGGTAACCCACGATGTAAAATAATATAGGGGTAATGTCAGAGTAAAGCAAACATGAACAATGGAGGGGCTCTGACAGATGGGGCTGGATAATTAAGAAAGAGGGGAGTCAAGGGAGTTATGTTCTTGCCGATGTGGTTTACAGTATATGATGTGATTGCTCTTTATTTTAAAACCAATTGGTGACAGGGGTTAGTAGTAAAAGTGTGACATGTTTATAGCTGGATTTGGAAGCTAGAAACTCTGACTACAACAGTATGAAACCCAAGCAGTAAATCTTTGAAAGTAGCTAGACTTCATTGTCTCGGCCACTGACAAGGAGAAATGACACCTCACATAGAAACTGCTAATAATGTTTAGATGAACACATAGGCTAAGCCAGAGTTCCAAATAGGTAAACTTGGGGGTTGAGATACAATTGCAGAATCAAGTAGTATAATTGAGCCACTATAATAAACCTATTAAGCCCTAAACCGCTGCCCTCTCACATCACAAACACTATTCAATATTATTAACCCCCAATCTGCCGTCCGCCCACACCGCCACTATAATAAACCTATTAACCACTAAAACACAAGCCCCCACAACGAAATATACTAAAATAAATGATTAACCCCTAAACCTCTGACCTCCAACATCACTAACTCTACATAAATATATTAACCCCTAATCCTGACCCTAATCCTAACCCTAAATCTAACCCTAACCCTAATGTAACCCTAAGCCTAACACCCCCTAACTTAAATATAATTAAAATAACTCTAAATAAACCTTACAATTATTAACTAAATAATTCCTATTTAAAACTAAATACAAACTTACCTGTAAAGAAAAACCTAAGCTAGCTACAAAATAATATAATATTTTATTTCACAGGTAAGTTTGTATTTATTTTAACTAGGTAGACTAGTTAGTAAATAGTAATTAACTATTTGCTAACTACCTAGTTAAAATAAATACAAAGTTACCTGTAAAATAAAACCTAACTGCCTTACACTAAAAACTAACATTACAATAAAATTAAATTAATTAAATTAATAAAATACAATTTACTAAATTACAAAAAAAAATAAACACTAAATTACAAAAAATAAAAAACGAAATTATCAAAAAGAAAAATGAATACTCCTAATCTAATAGCCCTATCAAAATAAAAAAGCCCCCCCAAAATTAAAAAAGCCTAGCCTACACTAAACTGCCAATGGCCCTTAAAAGGGCCTTTTGCAGGGCATCGCCCTGCAAACACCCACCAACAGTAAAACCCACCACCCACCCAAACCCCCTAAATAAACCTAAGATCCCCATTGCCCTGAAAAGGGCATTTGGATGGGCATTGCCCTTAAAAGGGCATTTAGCTCTTTTACATTGCCCAAAACCCTAACCTAAAAAAAAAACCACCCAAAAAAACCTTTAAAAACCTAACACTAACCCCCGACGATCCACTTACAGTTATCAAAGTCCGGACATCCATCCTCATCCAGCCGGCGAAGTCCTCATCCAAGCGGCAAGAAGTCTTCATCCAGGGGGCCTCTTTGATCTTCATCCACCCGGCGATGTCCTCATCCAATCGGAAAGAAGACTTTATCCAGACGGCATCTTCTATCTTCATCCATTTGGCACGGAGCGGGTCCATCTTCAAGACATCCAGTGCGGAGCATCCTCTTCTTACAGTAGTCGCTGGAAAATAAAGGTTCCCTTTAAGTGACGTCATTCAAGATGGTGTCCCTTACATTCTTATCAGCTGAAAGATTTATATCAGCCATTAGGAATTAAAGGGGAAAAATCCTATTGGCTGTTGCAATCAGCCAATAGGATTGAGCTTTCATCCTATTGGCTGATTGGAACAGCCAATAGAATGAGAGCTCAATCCTATTGGCTGATTGGAGTTTGGTTGGGTGGGTGGTGGGTTTTACTGTTGGGGGGTGATTGTATTTTTTTTACAGGTTAAAGAGATGATTTCTTTGGGGCAATGCCCCACAAAAGGCCCTTTTAAGGGCCATTGGCAGTTTAGTGTAGGCTAGCAGGTTTTTTATTTTGGGGGGCTTTTTTATTTTGATAGGGCTATTAGATTAGGAGTAATTCACTTTTATTTTTGATAATTTCATTTTTTATTTTTTGTAATTTAGTGGGGGGGGGGGTTGTAATTTAGAAAATTGTATTTTAATAATTTAATTTATTTTATTGTAATGTTAGTTTTTAGTGTAAGGCAGGTTAGGTTTTATTTTACAGGTAACTTTGTATTTATTTTAACTAGGTAGCTAGTAAATAGTTATTAACTATTTACTAACTAGTCTACCTAGATAAAATAAATACAAACTTATCTGTGAAATAAAAATAAAACCTAAGATAGCTACAACATAACTATTAGTTATTTTGTAGCTAGCTTACGGCTAGATTACGAGTTTTGCGTTAAGATGAAAAAGCAGCGTTAACAGGTCCTAACACTGCTTTTTCACTACTGCTGCTATTACGATTTACGAGTCTGGCAGGTTTATGGGCACTGCACAATTTTTTGGCCTTACCGCAAACCGATTTACGTAAACTTTGTAAACCCTTTTTTCTATGGGACTTCCATAGCGCTGGTATTACGAGTCTGTCCTGGGAGGCCAAAAAGTGAGCGGTACACCCTCTACCTCCAAGATTTGTAAGGCATTCTAAAGTCAGTAGTTATGAGTTTTACACTACAACGCTGTAGCATAAAACTCATAACTAAAGTGCTAAAAAGTACACTAACACCCATAAACTACCTATTAACCCCTAAACCAAGGCCCTCCCGCATCGCAAACACTATATTAAAATTTTTAACCCCTAATCTGCCGCTCCGGACATCGCCACCACTAGAATAAACATATTAACCCCTAAACCGCCGCACTCCGCCTCGCAAACACTAGTTAAATATTATTAACCCCTAATCTGCCATCCCTAACATCTCCGCCACTTACATTATACTTATTAACCCCTAATCTGCCGTCCCCAACGTCGGTGCCACTATATTAAATGTATTAACCCCTAAATCTAAGTCTAACCCTAACACCCCTAACTTAAATATTATTTAAATAAATCTAAAGAAAATTACTCTAATTAACTAAATTATTCCTGTTTAAAACTAAATACTTGTCTATAAAATAAACCCTAAGCTAGCTACAATATAACTAATAGTTACATTGTAGCTAGCTTAGGGTTTATTTTTTATTTTACGGGCAAGTTTGTATTTATTTTAACTAGGTATAATAGTTATTAAATAGTTATTAACTATTTAATAACTACCTAGCTAAAATAAAGACAAATTGACCTGTAAAATAAAACCTAACCTAAGTTACAATAACACCTAACACTACACTACAATTAAATAAATTAACTAAATTAAATACAATTAAATAAATTAAATTAGCTAAATCACAAAAACAAACAAACACTAAATTACAGAAAATAAAAAACAAATTACAGATCTTTAAACTAATTACACCTAATCTAATAGCCCTATCAAAATAAAAAAAGCCCCGCCAAAATAAAAAAACACTAGCCTAAACTAAACTATCAATAGCCCTTAAAAGGGCTTTTTGCAGGACATTGCCCCAAAGTAATCAGCTCTTTTACCTGTAAAAAAAAATACAAACAACCCCCCCCAACAGTAAAACCCACCACCCACACAACCAACCCCCCAAATAAAAGCCTAACTAAAAAAACCTAAGCTCCCCATTGCCCTGAAAAGGGCATTTGGATGGGCATTGCCCTTAAAAGGGCATTTAGCTCTATTGCAGGCCCAAAACCCTAACCTAAAAAATAAACCCACCCAATACACCCTTAAAAAAATCCTAACACTGACCCCGGAAGATTAACTTACCGGGAGAAGTCTTCATCCAAGCAGCAAGATGTCCTCAACGAAGCCGGCAGAAGTGGTCCTCCAGACGGGCAGAAGTCTTCATCCAGACGGCATCTTCTATCTTCATCCTTCCGATGCGGAGCGGCTCCATCTTCAAGACATCTGGCGCAGAGTATCCTCTTAAAACGACGGCTTCTTCGGAATGAATATCACTTTAAGTGACGTCATCCAAGATGGCGTCCCTTAGATTCCGATTGGCTGATAGAATTTTATCAGCCAATCGGAATTAAGGTAGAAAAAATCCTATTGGCTGATGCAATCAGCCAATAGAATTGAGCTGGCATTCTATTGGCTGTGCCAATCAGCCAATAGAATGTGAGCTCAATCCTATTGGCTGATTGGATCAGCCAATAGGATTGAAGTTCAATCCTATTGGCTGATTGGATCAGCCAATAGGATTTTCTCAACCTTAATTCCGATTGGCTGATAGAATTCTATCAACTAATCAGAATCTAAGGGACGCCATCTTGGATGACGTCACTTAAAGTTATATTCATTCCGAAGACGCTGTCGTTTGAAGAGGATGCTCCGCGCCGGATTTCTTGAAGATGGAGCCGCTCCGTGTCGGAAAGATGAAGATAGAAGATGCCGTCTGGATGAAGACTTCTGCCTGTCTGGAGGACCACTTCTGCCCGTCTGGAGGACCACTTCTGCCGGCTTCCTTGAGGACATCTTGCCGCTTGGATGAAGACTTCTCCCGGTAAGTGAATCTTCGGGGGTTAGTGTTAGGATTTTTTTAAGGGTGTATTGGGTGGGTTTATTTTTTAGGTTAGGGCTTTGGGCCTGCAATAAAGCTAAATGCCCTTTTAAGGCCAATGCCCATCCAAATGCCATTTTCAGGGCAATGGGGAGCTTAGTTTTTTTTAGTTAGGCTTTTATTTGGGGGGTTGGTTGTGTGGGTGGTGGGTTTTACTGTTGGGGGGGTTGTTTGTATTTTTTTTTTTACAGGTAAAAGAGCTGATTACTTTGGGGCAATGCCCCGCAAAAAGCCCTTTTAAGGGCTATTGATAGTTTAGTTTAGGCTAGGTTTTTTTTATTTTGGGGGGGCTTTTTTTATTTTGATAGGGCTATTAGATTAGGTGTAATTAGTTTAAAGATCTGTAATTTGTTTTTTATTTTCTGTAATTTAGTGTTTGTTTGTTTGTTTTTGTGATTTAGCTAATTTAATTTATTTAATTGTATTTAATTTAGTTCATTTATTTAATTGTAGTGTAGTGTTAGGTGTTATTGTAACTTAGGTTAGGTTTTATTTTACAGGTCAATTTGTCTTTATTTTAGCTAGGTAGTTATTAAATAGTTAATAACTATTTAATAACGATTCTACCTAGTTAAAATAAATACAAACTTGGCTGTAAAATAAAAATAAACCCTAAGCTAGATACAATGTAACTATTAGTTATATTGTAGCTAACTTAGGGTTTATTTTATAGGTAAGTATTTAGTTTTAAATAGGAATTATTTAGTTAATTATATTAATTTTATTTAGATTTATTTAAATTATATTTAAGTTAGGGGGTGTTAGGGTTAGGGTTAGACTTAGATTTTGGGGTTAATACATTTAATATAGTGGCGGCGACATTGGGGGCAGCAGATTAGGGGTTAATAAGTGTAGGTAGGTTGAGGTGACATTGGGGCAGCAGATTAGGGTTAATAAATATAATGTAGGTGGCGGCTATGTTGGGGCAGCAGATTAAGGGTTAATAAGTATAATGTAGGTGGCAGCGGTGTCCGGAGCGGCAGATTAGGGGTTAATAAGAATAATGTAGGTGCCGTCGATGTTGGGGGCGGATGATTAGGGGTTAATAAGTGTAAGATTAGGGGTGTTTAGACTCAGGGTTCATGTTAGGGTGTTAGGTGTAAACATAACTTTAGTTTCCCCATAGGAATCAATGGGGCTGCATTACTGAGATTTACGCTGCTTTTTGGCAGGTGTTAGACTTTTTCTCAGCCGGCTCTCCCCATTGATGTCTATGGGGAAATCGTGCACGAGCACGTACAACCAGCTCACCGCTGACTTAAGCAGCACTGGTATTGGAGTGCGGTATGGAGCAAAATTTTGCTCTACGCTCACTTCTTGCCTTTTAACGCTGGAATTGTAAAACCCTGTAATACCAGCGCTGCAGGTAAGTGAGCGGTGAGAAAAAACTGCTCGTTAGCACCGCACAGCTCCTAACGCAAAACTCGTAATCTCTCCATTAGTTTTTTTTTACAGGTAATTATGTATTTAGTTTTAAATGGGTATTATTTAGTTAATAATTGTAAGGTTTATTTAGATTTATTTTAATTATATTTAATTTAGGGGGTGTTAGATTTAGGGTTAGACTTAGGCTTAGGGTTAGGTTAGGTTTAGGTTTAGGGGTTAATAATGTTAGTATAGTGACGGCGATATTGGGGGCGGCATATTAGGGTTTAATAACTGTAATGTAGGTGGCGGTTAGGGGCAGCAGATTAAGGGTTAATAACTTATGAGGTGACAGCGATATCGCGGGTGACAGATTAGGGGGATAATAACTGTAATGTAGGTGGCGGCGATGTTAGGGGCAGCAGATTAAGGGTTAATAACTGTATGTAGGTGACGGCGATATCTGGGGTGGCAGATTAGGGGTTAATAACTGTAATGTAGGTGGCGGCGATGTTAGGGGCAGCAGATTAGGGGTGTTTAGACGTGGGTTTTATATTAGGGTGTAAGGTTTAAACTTAGCTTTTTCTTTTCCCCATAGACATCAATGGGGCTGCGTTACGGAGCTTTTGTTTCCGCGATCGCAGGTTTAAGGATTTTTTTGGCCAGCTCTACCCATTGATGTCTATGGGGAAATCGTGCACCAGCACGTCAAAGCAGCACTTGATTTTGGTGCGGTATGGAGCTAAACGCCACCATATCGCCTGCACTAGCCTGCTTTTTAAAAACTTGTAATAGCAGCGATATAGGGAGGTGAAATAATGCCGCTTTTGTGGTGGTCGTTAATTTCCCTATAGCGCTCAAAACTCGTAATCTAGCTGTAATTTAATTATTAAGCCCCCTAACCTAACACCCCCTAAATTAACCCCAAATTACATAAAATTACAATTAAAATAAAAAATCATGACAGTACTTAAAAAAACCTAAGATTAAATTAAATTAATCTAAAATTACAAAAAAATAAAAAAGTCTAACATTACAGAAAATAATAAACCAAATGATCAAAAATGAAAAATTAAACCTTATCCCTAAGAAAATAAAAAAGCCCCCAAAGTAAAAACACCCCCTAATCTAATCAAATTACCCAATAGGATTTCAGTAGCTCTCATCCTATTGGCTGATATGAATTTGAAGATTCAAATCAGCTAATAGGAATGCAAGGTACGCCATATTTAAAAGCGTAACTTGCATTCAATATTCAGTGTACGGCGGTGATCGTACAATGAGGATCCTCCATACTCCATGGCTCCGCGGTCGCCGGTCTTCAGTTCCGCGGTCACCAGGCTTCGGTTCCACGGTCCTGGATGAAGATAGAAGAGGTTGCCGCTTGGAAGAAGACTTCACCGCCGGATATCAGGGACTGTGAGTACCTATCTGGGGGTTAGACTTAGGCTTTTTTTTTATTTTTTTTATTTAGGGATTTTATTGGGTGGTAAAAGAGATGAATGCCCTTTTAAGGGCACTAAAAGAGCTGAATGCCCTTTTAAGGGCAATGCCCATACAAATGCCCCTTTAGGGGCAATGGGTAGTTTAGGACTTTAGGACTAGTGTTAGGTTTTTTTATTTTGTTTTGTTTTTACTGTTAGGGAGAACTTAGTTTTTTTAAAATGTAAAAGAGCTGTTTAACTTAGAGCACCGCCCTACAAAAGGCCCTTTTAAGGGCTATTGGTAGTTTGGTTTAGATTAGGGGGTGTTTTAATTTTGGGGGCTTTTTTATTTTCATAGGGATAAGGTTTAATTTTTTTTAATTTTTGATAATTTGGTTTATTATTTTCTGTAATGTTAGACTTTTTTTATTTTTTGTAATTTTGTATTTTCTAATTTTAGGTAATTCGGGTTTATTTAGGGGGTGTTAGGTTATGGGGTTTAGTAATTCACGGCTAGATTACGAGTTTTGCGGTATGAGTGAAAAAGCAGCGTTAAGGCTCTTTTTCACTACCGCTGGTATTACGAGTTTTGAAGGTTTAGCTGCACCGCACACTTTTTTGGCCGTAACGCAACGTAACTACCGCAGCTTTTAAAAAGTCCTTTTTCAATGGGACTTCCTTTGCACCGGTATTACAAGTCTGCCTGGGAGGCCAAAAAGTGAGCAGTACAGCCTATACCTTCAAGATCCATACCGTAAACTGAAAGTCAGTAGTTATGAGTTTTACGCTACAAAGCCGTACCATTAAACTCATAATTACAGGGAGTGCAGAATTATTAGGCAAGTTGTATTTTTGAGGATTAATTTTATTATTGAACAACAACCATGTTCTCAATGAACCCAAAAAACTCATTAATATCAAAGCTGAATATTTTTGGAAGTAGTTTTTAGTTTGTTTTTAGTTTTAGCTATTTTAGGGGGATATCTGTGTGTGCAGGTGACTATTACTGTGCATAATTATTAGGCAACTTAACAAAAAACAAATATATACCCATTTCAATTATTTATTTTTACCAGTGAAACCAATATAACATCTCAACATTCACAAATATACATTTCTGACATTCATAAACAAAACAAAAACAAATCAGTGACCAATATAGCCACCTTTCTTTGCAAGGACACTCAAAAGCCTGCCATCCATGGATTCTGTCAGTGTTTTGATCTGTTCACCATCAACATTGCGTGCAGCAGCAACCACAGCCTCCCAGACACTGTTCAGAGAGGTGTACTGTTTTCCCTCCTTGTAAATCTCACATTTGATGATGGACCACAGGTTCTCAATGGGGTTCAGATCAGGTGAACAAGGAGGCCATGTCATTAGATTTTCTTCTTTTATACCCTTTCTTGCCAGCCACGCTGTGGAGTACTTGGACGCGTGTGATGGAGCATTGTCCTGCATGAAAATCATGTTTTTCTTGAAGGATGCAGACTTCTTCCTGTATCACTGCTTGAAGAAGGTGTCTTCCAGAAACTGGCAGTAGGACTGGGAGTTGAGCTTGACTCCATCCTCAACCCGAAAAGGCCCCACAAGCTCATCTTTGATGATACCAGCCCAAACCAGTACTCCACCTCCACCTTGCTGGCGTCTGAGTTGGACTGGAGCTCTCTGCCCTTTACCAATCCAGCCACGGGCCCATCCATCTGGCCCATCAAGACTCACTCTCATTTCATCAGTCCATAAAACCTTAGAAAAATCAGTCTTGAGATATTTCTTGGCCCAGTCTTGACGTTTCAGCTTGTGTGTCTTGTTCAGTGGTGGTCGTCTTTCAGCCTTTCTTACCTTGGCCATGTCTCTGAGTATTGCACACCTTGTGCTTTTGGGCACTCCAGTGATGTTGCAGCTCTGAAATATGGCCAAACTGGTGGCAAGTGGTATCTTGGCAGCTGCACGCTTGACTTTTCTCAGTTCATGGGCAGTTATTTTGCGCCTTGGTTTTTCCACACGCTTCTTGCGACCCTGTTGACTATTTTGAATGAAACGCTTGATTGTTCGATGATCACGCTTCAGAAGCTTTGCAATTTTAAGAGTGCTGCATCCCTCTGCAAGATATCTCACTATTTTTGACTTTTCTGAGCCTGTCAAGTCCTTCTTTTGACCCATTTTGCCAAAGGAAAGGAAGTTGCCTAATAATTATGCACACCTGATATAGGGTGTTGATGTCATTAGACCACACCCCTTCTCATTACAGAGATGCACATCACCTAATATGCTTAATTGGTAGTAGGCTTTCGAGCCTATACAGCTTGGAGTAAGACAACATGCATAAAGAGGATGATGTGGTCAAAATACTCATTTGCCTAATAATTCTGCACTCACTGTAAAGTGCTAAAAAATACACTAACACCCATAAACTACTTATTAACCCCGAAACCGAGGCCCTCCCGCATCACAAACACTAAAATAAAATTATTAACCCCTAATCTCCCGCCCCAATGTCACGCCACCTACATTACAGTTATTAACCCCTAATCTGCCGCCCCCGACACCGCCGACACCTACATTACACTTATTAACCCCTAATCTGCCGCCCCTAACATCACCGCCACCTACCTACATTTATTAACCCTTAATCTTCTGCCCCCAACGTCGCCGCCACTATACTAAAGTTATTAACCCCTAACCCTAAGTCTAACCCTAACCCTAACACCAACTGACTTTAATGTAATTTAAAATAAATCTAAATAAAACCTACTATTAATAACTAAATAATTCCTATTTAAAACTAAATACTTACCTGTAAAATAAACCCTAAGATACCTACAATATAACTAATAGTTACATTGTATCTAGCTTAGGGTATATTTTTTTTCACAGGCAAGTTTGTATTTATTTTAACTAGGTAGACTAGTTAGTAAATAGTTATTAACTATTTACTAACCACCTAGCTAAAATAAATACATTTACCTGTAAAATAAAACCTAACCTGAGTTACAATAACACCTAACCTTACACAACAATTAAATAAATTACATTTATTAAAGACAATTAACTAAATTTAAAAAAACACTAAATTACACAAAATAAAATACAAATTAGCAAATATTTAAACTAATTACACCTAATCTAATAGCCCTATCAAAATAAAAAAAGCCCCCCGAAAAAAAAAAAAAAAACGTAGCCTAAACTAAACTACCAATAGCCCTTAAAAGGGCCTTTTGCGGGGCATTGCCCCAAAGAAATCAGCTCTTTTACCTGTAAAAAAAAATACAAACACCCCCCAACAGTAAAACCCACCACCGAAACAACAAAATCCCCCCAAATAAAATCCTAACTAAAAAAAACATAAGCTCCCCATTGCCCTGAAAGGGTCATTTGTATGGGCATTGCCCTTAAAAGGGCATTTAGCTCTTTTTCCACCCAAACCCTAAGCTAAAAATAAAACCCACCCAATAAACCTTAAAAAAAAACTAACACTAACCCCCGAAGATCCACTTACAGTTTTTGCAGACCCGACATCCATCCTCAACGAAGCAGCAGAAGTCTTCATCCAAGCGGCAAGAAGTCCTCAATGAAGCCGGGAGAAGTCTTCATCCAAGCGGGCCGAAGACTTCATCCAAGCCGGCAGAAGTCTTCATCCAGACGGCATCTTCTATCTTCATCCATCCGGCGTGGAGCGGCTCCATCTTCAAGACATCCGGCGTGGAGCATCCTCTTCTTTCCACGGCTCTTCTCGAATGAAGGTTCCTTTAAGTGACGTCATCCAGGATGGCGTCCCTTGAATTACGATTGGTTGATAGAATTCTATCAGCCAATCGGAATTAAAGGTGAAAAAATCCTATTGGCTGATGCAATCAGCCAATAGGATTGAGCTTCTATCCTATTGGCTGATCCAATCAGCCAATAGGATTGAGCTCACATTCTATTGGCTGTTCCAATCAGCCAATAGAATGCGAGCTCAATCCTATTGGCTGATTGCATCAGCCAATAGGATTTTTTCACCTTTAATTCCGATTGGCTAGTAGACTTCTATCAGCCAATCGGAATTCAAGGGACGACTTCTGCCGCTTCGTTGAGGATGGATGTCGGGTCTGCAAAAACTGTAAGTGGATCTTCGGGGGTTAGTGTTAGGTTTTTTAAGGGTTTATTGGGTGGGTTTAATTTTTAGCTTAGGGTTTGGGCGGAAAAAGAGCTAAATGCCCTTTTAAGGGCAATGCCCATACAAATGCCCTTTTCAGGGAAATGGGGAGCTTAAGTTTTTTTAGTTAGGATTTTATTTGGGGGGTTTTGTTGTATGGGTGGTGGGTTTTACTGTTGGGGGGGTGTTTGTATTTTTTTTTACAGGTAAAAGAGCTGATTTCTTTGGAGCAATGCCCCGCAAAAGGCCCTTTTAAGGTCTATTGGTAGTTTAGGCTAGGTTTTTTTATTTTGGGGAGGCTTTTTTATTTTGATAGGGCTATTAGATTAGGTGTAATTAGTTTAAATATTTGATAATTGCTTTTTTATTTTGTGTAAGTTAGTGTTTGTTTGTTTTTTGTAATTTAGTTAATTGTATTTAATAAATGTAATTTATTTAATTGTATTGTAAGGTTAGGTGTTAGTGTAACTCCTCAGGTTAGGTTTTATTTTACGGGTAAATTTGTATTTATTTTAACTAGGTAGTTAGTAAATAGTTAATAACTATTTACTAACTAGTCTAGGGTTAGGGGTTAATAACTTTAGTATAGTGGCGGCGGCGTTTGGGGCGGAAGATTAGGTGTTAATAAATGTAGGTAGGTGGTGGCGATGTTAGGGGTGGCAGATTAGGGGTTAATAAATATAATGTAGGTGGCTGCGATGTTAGGGACAGCAGTTTAGGGGTTAATAAGTGTAATGTAGGTGGCGGCGATGATAGGGGCGGCAGATTAGGGGTTAATAAGTGTAATGTAGGTGTCGGCGATGTTGGGGGCGGCAGATTAGGGGTGTTTAGACTCGGGGTTCATGTTAGGATGTTAGGTGTAAACATAAATTTAGTTTTCCCATAGGAATCAATGGGGCTGCGTTACGGAGCTTTACGCTCTTTTATTGCAGGTGTTAGACTTTTTTTTCAGCTGGTTATCCCCATTGATGTCTATGTAGAAATCGTGCACGAGCACGTAAAACCAGCTCAGCGCAGCTCACCGCAGCACTGGTATTGGAGTGCAGTATGGCGCTCAATTTTGCTTTACGCTCACTTATTGCCTGCTAACGCCGGGTTTTTGCAAACCTGTAATACCAGCGCTGTAGGGAGGTGAGCGGTGACAATAACTTGCAAGTTAGTACCGAGCAGCTCTTACAGCAAAACTCCTAATCTAGCCGTAAATTAGTTATTTGCGTTGTGGGGGGGGGGGGGGGGTTAGCAGTTTAGGAGTTAATAGCTTAATTAGGTTAATTGTGTTGTGGGGGATTGGCGGTTTAGGGGTTAATATACGTTATTAAGTTGTTTGCGATGTTGGTGAATGGCAGATAAGGGGTTAATAGTTTAATTAGGCATATTGCGATGTGTGGGTTCGGCGGATTAGGGGTTAATATGCTTTATTAGTTATTGCGGTGGGGGATTGCGGTTGACAGATAGATATTGCACATGCATTTGGTATATTTTCAGGGAGTTACAGGAGTTACGGTACTCACATTTTCAGAGTAAGGCTTGCTGCGCCTGCCTATGTGTGGCAAGGTGAAAATGGAGTAAAATGTCTCCATTTTCGCCGCATAAGTCCTTGCACTGAATATGTGATACCAACTTGCAACGCGGTTCTATGTTAGCTTATGTGAGTAAAATAAGCGGGCAACTGGTCAAATATACACGCCGCATTTATATGTGGCGCCATATATGTAATAGCAAAACCAGACTAAACACCGGCATCGCCGGCTGATCTCGCCCATGATATACTGGCATAAGTAAAAAAAAAACTGGCGAGGTTAAAAAATGTGTGCAACTACACATTTCTGGCGTCGCTAGTAACTTGCACCAGTATATTGCACGCATAACTAAAAAATAAAGACTATTTTTTTCTGTAAGTTAAATTCACACGTAAAAACCAAAAGAAAAATGAAATAAACCGACACGTCAAAACTCTATTTAAAACCCCTAAACCACCATCCCCACATTGCAAACACTAATTAAAGTTACTAACCCCTAAACCACCCATAACGCAAAGTACCTATTAAACCTATTAACCCCTAAACTGCCATCCCCCCACAACGCAACTGCTAAATAAACCTAATAACCCCTAAACTGCCATCCCCCCACAACGCAAAGTACCTAATTAAACTATTAACCCCTAAACTGCCACCCCCCACAATGCAAAGTATTAAACTAATACTAAACCCTCTAACCTAACACCCCCTAACTTAACCCCAATTGAAATACACTTAAATAAATAAATTATATATATATATATATATATATATGTATAACTACCTTAGTACAAAAAATAAAAAAGCTAAATTACAAAAAAAACTAACATTACAGAAAATAAATAACCTAACATTACTAAACATAATACATCCTAACATTACCAAACAAAATACAAAACTACCATTATAAAAAAAAACACTAAAATTACAAAAAATAACATAAGCTAACATTACAAAAAATAACATAAGCTAACATTACAAAAAATAACATAAGCTAACATTACAAAAAATAACAAACGAAATTATCCAAAATAAAAATAATATTCCTATTCTAATAGCCCCCAATATAAAAAAACACCCCAAAATAATAAAATCCTAATCTAGAAATAAACTACCAATAGCACTTAGAAAGATATTTTTTGTTTTTTTGTTTTTTTTAACAGGGGTATTAAAATTTTGGATAATTTTAGTTGTTATTTTTTTGTAAGGATAGTTTTTTTTAATTTTATGTAATGTTAGGGGTTTTTGGTAATGTAGTATTTTTTTAGGTAGTATATTTTGACTTTTATTTATGTGTATTTTAATTGGGGTGAAGTTAGAGGGTGTTAGGTTATAGGGTTTAGTTATTAGTTTAATACTTTGCGTTGTGGGAGGGATGGCGGTTTAGGGGTTAATAGGTTTATTATGTCCTTTGCATTGTGGGGGATGGTGGTTTAAGGATTAATAGTTTAATTAGGTACTTTGTGTTGTGGGGGGATAGCGGTTTAGGAGTTAATAGGTTTATTATGTACTTTGCATTGTGGGGGGATAGCAGTTTAGGGGTTAGTAACTTTTATTAGTGATTACGAAGTGGGGGATGGCGGTTTAGGGGTTACTATTGCACATGCGTTAGGTGTTTGTTAAGGTTCCAACAAACAATGCTTTTTTTTTTACTGTGCACAAGGGTTGCTGCGCCTGCCTATGTGTGGCGAGCTGAAAGTGGATTAAAATATATACATTCTGCTCGCGTAAATCCTTGTGCTGCATCAAAAATCAACGACCGTAACTTGTCTGCTGCGCCTGGTATGTGATCACTCGGTTAGACTAATTTTTATTAGATTAATTTTGTGCATGTCGCCAAGTATGTGATCGAGGCCCTAGTGTTGTTTCTACTTTAGCCTGTTCGTGTCTGACCTCATAGTGTTTAGTGACAGTCACCTGCCCTAACCTCAGAAAAAAATCTTGACCTTGTCCTGCCCCCAAAGGTAACTCAGTAGCAAGCAATAGTAATAATATACATGTAGCTCTGTACAATGATTTTGAAGACAGACAGACAGACAGAAAGAGATAGAGCACTAATAAAAAACACACACCTATGTAAAGATTGGCTGTTATGGGCCAGCACTTTGTTCTTGGTGCCGCTGCACCTGTGTCACAAATGGTAGTTCTACCACTGGTTTCCTTACCATTCTGCCTGCTACCCAGTGATTGTTTAGACAAGTGTACCAACTTATTTACATCTAGCCTTGAATTGGCTCACTTCTCAAAGGTGTCTCCCTAGATTATTCTAGATTTACAAAACCCTGAAACTTGTTCAAATAAAATGAAAATGTACAATACTTAAAATATTTAGTTTTGTATGTAGGTATTTTTGCACTGCAGTACTTAAAGGGACATAAAACACAATTTTTTTCTTTCGTGATTCAGATAGAGCACACTATTGTAAACAAATTTCCAATTTACTTCTGTTATCAAATTTTCTTCGTTTTCTTGTTATCCTTTGTTGAAAAGCAAGGATGTAGGCTCAGAAGTGTGCACATGTCTGCAGCACTATATGGCCGCAGTTTTGCAACAATGTTATACATTAGCAGGAGCACTAGATGGCAGCACTATTTACTGTCATGTAGTGCTGCAGGCACGTGCACACTACCTACCTAGGTATCTGTTCAACAAAGAATATCATGAGAAGGAAGCAAATTTGATAATAGAAGTAAATTGGAAACTTTTTTTCAATTATATTCTCTATCTGAATAATGAGAGAAATATTTTGGGTTTAATGTCCCTTTAACTGAAGATACTTACTATCCATATTTAAAAATTACTTTAATGTCACTTTAGGTGGGATAGAAAACTCCAGTAAGTAAATAAGGTTTAACCATTACAGTAAAGTGGAATTATAGAAAAATTGAAAAGCTTATGGATGCATTAAGGCCTCAATCTTTGGCCCAAATAATAATATAAGGAATTCACCAATGTAACAGATTCAGTCTTGGTAAGTTTATTGAATTTAAACCTAAAAAAAAACAAACTAGATTTTATTCATGTATTATTTCAATAAACAATAAAGTGGCATATGCAGAAAAAATATATATTTTTTCAAATATATGGGTTAAAGCTTCTACTACTATCCAAGTATTAAAATTGTTTGATAGTCTTATATTTCTAATCTGTATATTTTTTCTTCGTATCCCAATTGTGTAAAGTACATTTCAATTTTGGGCGTTCTTTTCCTTTTTTTACAAAGACTTTTGGGCATGATGCTGAGTAATATGAGAAATAAGTCAGATTCTAAGGGAAGTAATGATGAGCTACATTTTCCACTGCTGCCTGTAGGCTATAAAATTGTAACTCAAATTCAAATGATGAAATCTCTGGCTATGAGTTGTTCCATTGCACAAGCTTTCCTATGTCATGATCCACCATAACATAAAATAGGCTGGAGCCTGGGCTCCTGTAAATGTATTTTGATCATTCAAACAGAAATAACCATCAATATGTCCCTTTTTAATGATGTAAGGGCGGGGGGAGCGTGAAGGAAGAGCGCGCGCTCTACAGCTCTAATGAGAGGAATTGAAATACTATGCCAAACAGCATAAAAAAACTGTTCATGTAAGATAATAAGTGATAATATATAAGCTAAGGGTTATCAGGATTCTAAGTCATAAGATCATAATGTAGATTGCTGGTATCTTCTGAAGGCATAAGAGACAAATGGTATAAAAGGTATAGCCTGACAACATAGAAGTTAAATATAACAAACATCCTTAATGGGTAGGTTATTATGTAAACATGGGTACGTAGATATTGGTGTTCATCCTGGTATTATTAGGCTAAATTTGAGTCTTGAATCCTTTTCTGAATCTTTAAATTGATCAGCAGGTTGTGTTTATAGTCTAAGATGTGTAGAATTTAAATGGTACAGCAAGCTCCTAGACACGACTGAGGCAGAATAGCCTGCAATAGCATCTAGAGTTTATAAACTGTCCATGCAAGATATTGTCTGATAATATAAAAGTTAAATGTTATAAGAGTATCATGTAGATCGCTGGTATCTACTGAAGATATAAGGGATAAATGAAGATAAGTGTGTATAGGAGATTTGCCTAATAGGCTTCACCCTTCAAAACCATATTGAGGTGAAAATAAGTTGGTTAAACAGAGATGTGTTAAGTTCACATTATATATAGATTTGTCAAAGGTTTTCAAAGGCGGGGAGACTAAATAGTGGAATAGCATGGTATGTTTTCCTAAATTCTGATTATTTAATATTAGGATAAGCACTATCCCATAATCACTTTTGGATCACATGGGAGGTTGTTACAAACACATAGGCACTTTTTCCCTAATTCACAGGGACCACCCCCCCCCCCTTTTTTTTTTCCTCTCTTCCCTTTTGTTTCACAGGCACACAAGAATTCTAGATTTTCTAGACTAATATCATATATAAGCGGATTTTCACTAATATACATCCAAGCTCAGAGTTCTGAGCTATCGTTGTATACAATTTGGGAAATTGTAATTTATTTCTAGATATACACTGCTCTCAGAATCTATGGAAAAATATATAACAAAGGTAAAAACAAGATCCCCAGCCATGCCATTAAAAAAGATAAAAAAGACAAAGCCATTGCAGGAGGCTAGCTTGGAGGTGAACTTAGAAAGTGCAGTTAAAAGTCAAGAGACACAACTAACAATGAATTAACCAGCTTGCAGAATTAATATTACCACAATTTGAGCTAGTTAAAAAAATAACTGATCTCTCATCTGAGATTAGGCAATCCTCCATAAGAATTACAGAGGTAGAGACAAGAGTCTCTGATTTGGAGGACAGAGTCAATATTCATTAAACAAAAATGGTAAAATATGATGATAAGATTAAAACATTACAATTAATCGAAGATCTTGAGGATAGGTCCCGACGTAGTAATGTACCTATTGTGGGGTTACCCGGAAGTAAGGAATATGAAGCGCTATTAATATTTGGGGCAACTACCCTGCCCAGCTTGATGGGAATGCAAATAGCTTCAGGAGAATTAAAGGTAGAAAGAGAGCATAGGATTGGTAGTATTAAAAAGTATGCAGATGGTAATCTATGCCCTCGGATGGTATTGATAAAGTATCTTAATTTCCAAGACAAAGTGTCAGGACTCATGTCTCTGTCTCTTTAAATCTTACATGTTCACCATCCATTCTGATTGGCTGCTCCACCTTTTTAACAGCAGCTCACCCTTCTCACCTTGCTTAGTATTTTGTTTGTAGTTCTTGAACCACACTAATACTGAGCCTTGGATCTACTACTAGAGAGCTATTCAAATCCTGACCAAGGAAAGAACTCTTTACAAACATCCACGGCAGCTTGCCGGTGCCGCATCAACTGACCGCAGACGACTGAAATACATATTGAAAGTACCGGATACCAGCTATTTCTCATACCGCAAGTATCAATCTGCTAATCCAGTGGGGTAGTGTTCTATCTAAATGCACTAACTTTGGACTGTATGTAAATCACCTTTTTACTCTGTATTAAGTAATTTTTCACTGTAACGAGATCTCCAGGAACAGACTCGCAATACACACTGACGTCACTTCCGGTAGCTACCGTGAGTTTGCTTCAGCGTTTCCCGACTGCACGGAGCTCTTCTACTAGGACGCCAGAGCCAAAGGACCCCTAAAAGCAGGTACAACTTCTCCAAATAATCGATAAGTAACAGTTATTAGATATGATGACATGGGAGGAGGACTCTGTAGTAAATATGTAAATATCGACTATCTGATTACTGGAATGTAATTCAACATATGACATAATTCTTTCCAAATACCGGAAAAACTGTGCCTTGCTGATATATACAATAGGCGCTCTGTCAGCTAACATGAGATGACCTTTGTGTCTTATACTATATGTATTACGTCTATTTTGGTAGATCTCTGATACTAAATTAGTCCCTGGACTAACAACTTATAAATATCACTAAATAAGAGGAATCCATTTTCACCTTAGTGGATTACTTAATTTTGGTGAAACAAAATATATTTAAACATTACTTCTCAGACTGCAGTTGTGTTCCAACCACTAAAGCAAACAGTTACTGAGTAAAAAATCCTATACACAGAACTTAGGTTTAACCTATTAACATAATACTAAGCCCTAAAGTAAAAATGGAACCAGCAGATCTTTCACAAAGATGGTCACTCCCTTGACCTGATCTTTAGCTATCGATGCACCCTCTCAAACTTCACAAACTCCCCCTTTCCTCTTTCTGACCACCATCTCCTTACTTGCAACATATCATCCCTCCCTACAACTCTCCCTCCTTCTGCTCCTCACACCAAACTTCACAGAACCATTACATCATTAGATCAACAACCGCTTTCTAATTCCATCAAACCTCTCCTCTCATCCTTCTCCTCCTTTTCATGCCCTGACCAATCTATCTGCCACTATAATTCCACCCTTACATCCGTCCTTGACAATCTCGCCCCTCTTACCATAGCTCGGAAATCAAACACTCATCCTCAGCCCTGGCATACTCCACTGACACGATACCTACGCAGATGTTCCCGTACTGCTGAGCGGCACTGGAGAAAATCTAGGAGTTCAGCTGATTTTCAACACTACAAATTTATCTTGAACTCCTACTACTCTGCCCTTAATTTCCATAAGCAACACTACTTCTCTACTCTTATCTCTAATCTTTCTTCAAACCCAAAACGTTTGTTCTCCACTTTCAATACTCTTCTCCGCCCTCCCCCACCTCCTAATACAACTTCTCTGTCAGCTCAAGACTTTGCCAACCACTTCAATAACAAAATCAACTCCATCAGAAATGAAATCGTCTCTCAACATAATTCCATTCCCTCACCCCCTCAAATGCTCTCAATCAACCACAACCCACATAACCTTAAACTTAGCTCATTCTCCCCTGTTACTGAGGATGAAGTTTCGGCACTTATACTGCGCTCTCACCTCACTACCTGTCCCCTTGACCCTATCCCCTCACAGCTACTCCCCTCCCTCTCTGCCACCCTTACCCCTATACTCACACACACTTTCAACCTCTCCTTCAGCACCGGTATATTTCCCTCATCGCTGAAACATGCACTGGTCACACCTATCCTCAAAAAACCTTCAATTGATCCTACCTCCCCATCCAACTACCGCCCTATTTCCCTCCTCCCTCTTGTATCAAAGCTTCTCGAAAAACTAGCTTATGCACGCCTTTCCCATTTCCTTACAATAAACTCCCTCCTTGACCCATTGCAATCTGGATTTCGTCCCCATCACTCCACAGAAACAGCAATTGTTAAGGTTACCAACGACCTACTTACAGCAAAATCAAAAGGCCACTTCTCTCTGCTTATTCTCCTTGATCTGTCCGCAGCCTTTGACACTGTTGACCACCCTCTCTTGCTCCAAACCCTCCAATCCTTCGGCATATGTGACACAGCCCCCTCGTGGCTCTCTTCCTACCTGTCAAACCATACCTTTAGTGTAGCCTTCTCTGGGGCCTCCTCTGCCCCGTCACCACTTTCTGTCGGAGTACCGCAAGGCTCTGTCCTCAGTCCCCTTCTCTTCTCAATCTACACGTCATCACTAGGTTCCCTAATAAAGTCCCATGGTTTACAATATCATTTGTATGCCGACGACACCCAAATCTACTTCTCTGCACCAGACCTTTCTCCTTCATTGCTAACCCGTGTCACTAACTGTCTTTCTCACATCTCCAACTGGATGTCCTCTCACTACCTCAAGCTAAATCTCTCCAAAACTGAGCTCCTTATTTTCCCCCCTTCTTCAAAACTCTCCACCCCCAATCTCTCTATAACTGTCGACAACTCCATCATTACCCCTACCCCACATGCCCAATGTCTCGGGGTCACATTTGACTCAGATCTTTCTTTCACTCCTCACATTCAGTCTTTGGCTAAAGCCTGCCGCTTCCACCTTAAAAACATCTCTAAAATTAGACACTTCCTTACACAAGACACAACTAAGATTTTAATCCACTCTCTCATCCTCTCCCGCCTCGATTACTGCAACTCTGTCCGCTCTGGTCTCCCCACCTACCGCCTAGCTCCTTTACAATCCTTAATGAATGCCTCTGCCAGACTCATCTTCCTTACAAGTCGCTCTTCATCTGCTGCACCTCTCTGCCAATCTCTTCACTGGCTTCCTCTTGCCTCTAGGATCAAACACAAAATTCTCACTCTGACATACAAAGCCCTCAACTGCACTGCTCCCCCCTATATCTCAGATCTTGTCTCCAGATACTCTCCTTCTCGTCCCCTTCGCTCTGCTCAAGACCTCCTACTCTCCTCCTCTCTTGTCACCTCATCACACTCCCGTTTACAGGACTTCTCCAGACTGGCTCCCATCTTGTGGAACTCTCTGCCTCGCTCCACTAGACTCTCTTCTAGTTTTAAAAGCTTCAAGTGCTCCCTAAAGACTCTACTGTTTAGGGATGCATACAACCTACGCTAACCTTACTTTATACCAGTTCCTCTCCTCCATTGCTATCCCCTGAACCCCCCTAGCATGTAAGCTTAAGAGTCCAGCTGTTTGTTGATCACCTTCTCAAGAGCTGACTACAACAGTGCAACTCTTGGCAGGGCCCTCTACCGATTTGATCCCTTTAACTGTTTTTTGTTTTTTTGTACTCCGCCTTTGTTAATAGCGCTGCGGAATCTGTTGGCGCTCTACAAATAACCGATAATAATAATAATAATAATAACCTTTCACAAAAGGTTGACCAACTTGCACAAAGATTACATGAATTAGAGATTGAAAACCGGGCATTAAAGTCAGTTATTAGAGATTCCATTGCGGTAAAATCTAATCAATTGGAGATGACTTTGGAGCCACATGTCCGCTTACCTGATGTTTTTTTCTGGGAACAGGAAGGGCTATAGACACTTTAAAAATGCATGTCAATTGATTTTTTCTATGAAGCCCTGAACCTACCCCACTGAGAGACTGAAAGTATTGACAACAATCTCTCTGCTAAGAGGCGAGCCACGTAATTGGGCAGACAATCTATTACAAACTGATGACCCAATACTTGGTTCTTTAGAAGATTTATTCTCTGCTATGGTTGAAATGTTCCAAGATTCTGATGTACAGCTAACTGCTGAAACCTCCATGAGAAGCCTTAAATAAGGCAAACGTCCTGTGGAGGATTATATAAGCAAATTTAAACAACTTGCCAATGATTCTCTTTAGAATCCTATAGCTTTGCGTAACCAATTTCGGTTGGGACTCTCTGAAGCTCTTAAGGACGAGTTCGCTAGAGTGGAGATACCTAAGACTTTAAAGGAGGTCATGAAATTGGCAATCCAAATAGACCATAGGCTACGAGAGAGAAAGGCAGAGAGTACTAAATTACAAATAGCCCTTAAAAGTGCCTTTTGCGTGGCATTGCCCCAAAGTAATCAGCTCTTTTACCTGTAAAGAAAAATACAATACCCCCCCCACATTAAAACCCAACACCCACACACCCAACCCTACTCTAAAACCCACCCAATCCCCCCTTTATAAAATCTAACACTACCCCCTTGAAGATCACCCTACCTTGAGACGTCTTCACCCAGCCGGGCACAAGTGGACCTCCAGAGGGGCAGAAGTCTTCATCCGATCTGGACAGAAGAGGTCCTCCAAGTGGCAGAAGTCTTCTTCCAGACAGCATCTTCTATCTTCATCCATCCGGAGCGGAGCGGGTCCATCTTCAATCCAGCTGACGTGGAGCATTCTTTTCAAATGAAGTCCAAGCGAAGAATGAAGGTTCCTTTAAATGATGTCATCCAAGATGGCGCCCCTTTAATTCCGATTTGGCTTATAGGATTCTATCAGCCAATCGAAATTAAGGTAGGAAAAATCCTATTGGCTGATGCAATCAGCCAATAGAATTGAGCTTGCATTCTATTGGCTGATTGGAACAGCCAATAGAATGCGAGCTCAATCCTATTGGCTGATTGGATCAGCCAATAGGATTGAACTTCAATCCTATTGGCTGATCCAATCAGCCAATCAGATTTTTCCTACCTTAAATCCGATTGGCTGATAGAATCCTATCAGCCAATCAGAAGTCAAAGAATGCCATCTTGGATGATGTCATTTAAAGGAACCTTCATTCTTCGCTTGGACTTTGTTTGAAGAGGATGCTCTGCATCGGCTGGATTGAAGATGGACCCGCTCCACTCTGGATGGATGAAGATAGAAGATGCCGCCTGGATGAAGCCTTCTGCCTGTCTGGAGGTCCTCTTCTGCCCGGATCGGATAAAGACTTCTGCCCCTCTGGAGGACCACTTGTGTCCGGCTGGGTGAAGACGTCTCAAGGTAGGGTGATCTTCAAGAGGGTAGTGTTAGATTTTATTTAGGGGGGATTGGGTGGGTTTTAGAGTAGGGTTGGGTGTGTGGGTGGTGGGTTTTAATGTGGGGGGTATTGTATTTTTTTTTATACAGGTAAAAGAGCTGATTACTTTGGGGCAATGCCCCGCAAAAGGCACTTTTAAGGGCTATTTGTAATTTAGTATAGGGTAGGGATTTTTATTATTTTGGGGGGCTTTTTTATTTTATTAGGGGGATTAGAGAAGGTGTAATTAGTTTTAAAAAATTGTAAATATTTTTTTTTATTTTCTGTAATTTAGTGTTTGTTGTTTTTCGTACTTTAGTTTATTTTATTTAATTGTAGGTAGTTTAGGTAATTAATTTAATGATAGTTTAGTGTTAGGTGTAATTGTAATTTAGGTTAGGATTTATTTTACAGGTAAATT
This sequence comes from Bombina bombina, assembly GCF_027579735.1. NCBI lineage: Eukaryota > Metazoa > Chordata > Amphibia > Anura > Bombinatoridae > Bombina > Bombina bombina. The sequence goes on along the minus strand of NC_069504.1, from coordinate 534,426,251 downwards.
TGTCTTTATTGTAACTAGGTAGTTATTAAATTGTTATTAACTATTTAGTAACTATTCTACCTAGTTAAAATAAATACAAAGTTGCCTGTAAAATAAATATAAACCCTAAGCTAGCTACAATGTAACTATTAGTTATATTGTAGCTATCTTATGGTTTATTTTACAGGTAAGTATTTAGTTTTAAATAGGATTAATTTATTTAATTGTAGTAATTTTATTTAGATTATTTTAAATTATATTTAAGTTAGGGGGGGTTAGGGTTAGGTTTAGACTTAGGTTTAGGGGTTAATATCTTTAATATAGTAGCGGCGACGTTGGGGGTGACAGAATAGGGGTTAATAAATGTAGGTAGGTGTCGGCGATGTTAGGGACGGCAGATTAGGGGTTAATAAAATTTAACTAGTGTTTGCGAGGCGGGAGTGCGGCGGTTTAGGGGTTAATATATTTAATAAACACCAGAGTATTTTGTTGACACACTGAGCTATGTTCTAATGTATATTAGTTAAAAAATGCCTGTTTCATAACTGAATAACCTCTGTCGAGACAAAAATGCATGTAAATTCTAGTGCTCGTAAAAATATGACTGCCTCTCTACTGCAAGGCCATCCTATTTTATCTACATGGTCCAGTTTTTGGGTTGAAATTGCTTACAGTCTATTTGCACCCATAGAGATATTAATAGAATTTGGATTTAATACTATCCCTATGTACTTCCATGCTTATTTGATTAGGACTAGACTACCACCTCACTAGTTACTTCTTAGTTTTTAACAGCCATGGCAAATACATGGGTTATTATTCTGAAGAGTTGCATCTTTTTAATACTGCCTATATTAGCACAATTGGCATTAAAAATATTATTCAAGTAGTTTGGGGAGGTTGAGTGGGCAACTAGTGGGAATAACTCACCTATACATATAAATGCGTTGCCTGTTGTCTGGACATAGGGCCCATGCCTGGATAGCAGAGCATAAAAGCTACGAGCTTGTGGAACAGCCATACTCCCTATTTTCACTATAATGCCTAATCAATAGCTATAATTTATATTTTGGTGTTATTTATATTTTTAGGAAGGCACTTATGCGTGACAGTAAAAGATTTAATTAACTACTAACCTATACTAAAAGGTAGATCATTTTACATTGCAATCAACAACTAGTTGACATACAGCATTCTGTTGGCTCACTTTGCCTCTCCAACTCAATATATACCGTATGCCTGATATTACGATTATCTTATTTACATGGCTTTTTACTACATGCTCAAATCCTTCATGTTAATACTTTGTGTGACAGAAGTAATTTCTTGTGCCTTCTATTATGCTTTACTGCTTCTTATTTTAGAGACAAACCAGAAACTGTAAGGTCTGGCTCTAAAATAATATACATGAATGTGACGCAACGGATGTGTTTATATGTTGCAGTAAAATGAATGGTGTGCATCTATAGGATCTTTCTCTATGTACCAACGCATCAGTTGACGCACTGTATGTATGTTATTATTTCTGTGAAACATAATTTGCAATACCTATTAGAGGATGAGGTGGCCATTACTATGCGGCAACATATAGTTACCTCTACCTGTTACTGGTGCGGGCTGGTCCTGCTTGGTTGCTATCCTGATTGTGCTGCTTAAACCATGTTAGTTTAGTTGGATGCAGAACCAGGCTCTCTTATGCCAAATATACCATTAGCCTACTATGTAACCAGTAGACCTTTATTTTTCCCCTGTTAACCAATATGTTCATGAGATTATTTATATGACTATACTGCCCTGTGACACTACAGCCTGTTCACTTAGCATCTGCTGCCTATCACATTTACTCAACTACCTCCTCCTCAACCCATAATTAGCCTTTTAGTTCCTAAGTTACATATCCTACTTATCATATTTACCTCACCACCTCACCACCTCCCCCCCCCACCTGTAATGGACCTCCTACTCTAGGAGGGCTGACTATGCGGCTTGTCTTTCCTGTGCCGCACTCTAATTATAGGTTTTTTTTCCTAACAACCCTTGCAGTCCAATATAAAGATGACCTTGTTTTTCATACCTAGTGCATCAGGACTGCGCGGACATCTAGCGCAATGTAGTTACATATTCTACCATATTATTTACACCACACAATGATTTTTCCATTCTTGCTATCATTTCAATTACTTATTACCAAACTAATCTAAGCCTACAGATCCCACCATGACCACTCAAATTCTTAATCTCAGTTTGTGAAAAGAAAAAGAGGTTCCAGTTTTTTTTTGTTTTTTTTTTTCCTATAGGATTATTCAAATGGAGAACTCTATCTTTATATCTCTGCAGAAGTTGTCAACTTGAAATGTACTACTTATGTTTGTTGCAAGGATATGTCTCATATATGCTGTATTGTTTTCACACAACCTCAATAAAAATTTAAAATTAAAAAAAAAATTAAAAAAAAGTTGCATGCTAATGGTAGCGCGGTCAAGCTATATTGGTTATCACGTCTGAGCTATCATTAGAACACCACTTGTAATCTGGCCTAATAGGTGTTGAGAGTGACTTTATTTCTTTTGCAACATAATTATTTCTTTTCTGCAGGGTCTTCTACCACCAGGAATGTGGGACAGTAATGGGTGTATGTTTTGTCCCATCTTACTCCAACCTATATATGGGCTGGTGGGAACGTGCTCACTTATCTATGGAGGTAGTATCTCTTTAAAGCAACACATTTATTTAACTAAAAAGAACATTGATGACGTCTTATTTATATGGGAATCTACTGAGGGACAGTCATCAATCTTGGTTGAGGGAGTCAGAGGGACAGTCATCAATCTTGGTTGATACTTCTAACACTGGAGAATTTGGTATAAAATTTACTTTTTCATGGCATAAAATAAAAACCAACTTTCTCTACCTGACTTTGATTGGCAATATACACTCTAAAAGGGTAGAAACATCTCTTTTTAGTAGAGTTACCATATTGCCGCTTTAAAAAGGGACACATCTGAAAAATACATATGTCAGGGTTGTTTTCAGGGCTGTTTAAATAAATGTTTTGTAAAAGAACCCTGACATATGTCTTTTTCATATGTGTCCCTTTTTAAAGCGGCAATATGGTCACCCTACTTTTTAAAAAATCTTTTATGAGGAACACACTTTTGCATGCTACAAACAGTCACCCCTCACATGTGATAAAGGGGTTAATAAAAAGTCAATTTGATTAAAATAAAAATAAAATGTTCTTAAGTTAAAAAATTTGAAAAAGAGTCTTCAGACCCGAGCAGACATCTATTATACAGCGAAAATTCTAAACCCCTGATCAATAGCATTCTTGAGGAAGTTAAACCCTTACAACAACAGTTATTGCTTAAACCCCACCTTAGATCTAAATGTACTTTGAGACAACAAAGTATAAAAAAGCATAGGTTTATTACCAAATATTCAAATCAGTATACACAGATTTGTGACATTGTCCGTAAATACTTGCCAATCTTGTATGGTAATGATGACTTAAAGGACATCATTAAAGGGGGCTGACAATTTTTGCCTAGCATGCCTTTACAATTCATGGCACCTTTAGATGTGGCAGTAAGTCTCAATTACATTTTTGGTTCTGTTGGGTCCTGATGCACATTAAGGACCAAGCTACATTTACCTGCAGGGCTGGACCTGTAGCCTGTGGGCACACTAAGTCCAGGATGGCACTAGTAGTAGATATCCAGGACTACACCAAGGGGCTTTTGGATTAGAGAGGCTGACTTGTTTTCATTAAAGTGATGGTAAACTCAAGCTTATGAAGTTTAAAACTTTGGAAGTACTCCTCGGTATGTGCACAGTGATGCCTGAATTTTTTTTAAATTAAACTTTTTTCAATGAAAATATTACTTTTTAAAGCCGCTCCGTTACCTGTGCCGCGGCCGCCTATGTCTGTAATCTCAATTTGACAGACAGGTGCATCGTCCAATAGGGACTGCACCATACGCCCTATGACAGTGAATCTTCCTGTCAGTAGCGATCCACTGTTCACTGCAGCGGTGAAAACGGCACTTATTATTTTCTCCTGCGGTTCATGGGGAGACTTTTCAGCACAGCCTTCAGCCCTTCATTTTAGAAGAAAAAATAATAAGTGCCGTTTTCACCGCTGCAGTGAACAGTGAATCGCTACTGACAGGAAGATTCACTGTTCACTATAAGCAGCTGTAAGATTGGAGCTAAAACTACATTTGTATAGTTGCAATTCTGGCGATTCTGCTTAAATCACCAGCATGGGAGCGTGCATACTGCATCTACTAGATTGATATAGGGCGTATGGTGCAGTCCTTATTGGACGATGCACCTGTCTGTCAAATCAGACAGAGGCAGCCGGGGCACAGGTAACGGAGCGGCTTTAAAAAGTAATATTTTCATTGAAAAAAGGTTTTTTTTAAAAAATTCAGGCATCACTGTGCACATACCGAGGAGTACTTCCAAAGTTTTAAACTTCATAAGCTTGAGTTTACCATCACTTTAACTGTTTGTGAGTGTGCTAACGATAGAGCTATTTATGATCCTTTCTCTAGTAACTTTGGTGCCAAGACTAAATGAGAGATCATATTTGATTCTTATTCAGTGCTAGGTTATACTGCATGGAAGTCCTAGCATTCCTGTTCCTGACTTGCCCTTCTCCTGACATACATTTTTGCCTTGCCCTTATCTTCACCATGAATTATAGGGACAGTCTACTCCAGAATTGTTATTGTTTAAAAAGATAGATAATCGCTTTATTACACATTCCCCAGCTTTGCATAACCAACACAGTTATATTAATATACCTTTTACCTCAATGATTACCTTGTATCTAAACCTCTGCAGACTGCCCCTTTATTTCAGTTCTTTTGACAGACTTGCATTTTAGCCAATCAGTGCAGGTCATAAATAACTCCATGGGAGTGAGCACATTGTTATCTATATGGCACACATCAACTAGCGCTAACTGTTAAAAACTGTCAAAATGGGGGGGGCGGAGCCTAGCCACGATCTGAGATGGCCGCATTCTAGAATTGCTCTGTAGTCCCCTGTGTCTTTTACCTATCAACTAGTGATCCTACCATCACCTCTACCCTACATCCTAAGGGGTAACATAACACAAGCACTCAGAACACTGAAATCATTGGTCGGTGGCGTGAGGGGAGCGCACTGCCTGAGAGTTGGACCGTGGGGATACCGGACCTGTCCACCGCGTTTGGAAGCTGTGACTTCATTCTCAACCCCACACCCGAGTGGCTGAATAGACCCCACCTGGGTCACCTCTGACCTCATTGATCCCTCCGGAAACCCGCGGTCACTCACGCTGGCCTCCGCTACACCCGCATCCAAGCACAGGTCCCCAGGGTGATAAGGCCGTTACCACGTGGCCGCGGGCCGCCGCTGAGACTCTGAGCCTAGGCCCCCGAAGCTAACTACTGGGGCATACCAGAGATGGAACTGCTCGGATGCATTCAGTGGTGCATCGCTGACCGGACAGGGCATCATCACTGTTCGGCGGATAAGGTAGGGGCCCGAAGATGGTCTTATGATATATAAGCTACGTGGGGGTTTAAAGAGGATACTGTGGTGGGGTGCACTGCTGTTGGCTCTGGAGCTGATTCTGGGTAATGGGACTTGCCTTTACACAATTTACCATATAGGCAGCCGTACAGAGGGCATAGAGGGATAACTGATCACAGAGCCAACTACAGCATATAGAGGAGACTGGTTACGACAGATTGAGCCCTAAGTGTGTAATTATCAGACACCCTCATTGTTGCACAGGCCTCTTGCAAATTGAAGCTCAGAGTATATTCCTGTCTGGGAGCACTTCACACTGAGCACGTAATTACAGCAGTTTACTTCACAGAAGTGCTATAAGATTTTATCACTCCTATGCTCCTGGACAGTGTGGGACATGGCCAGTAAGAGAAACCCTAAGCCCCCCAGAAGCACTCAGTCCTCTAGTATGGAGAGCTACCTGATATCTACAGACCCGGCCCCCCCATCTAATAAACAAATGTCAGAACTGCAGTCAAACCCCCTCAGCCACAGGACGAAAGGCCTTGCACACAATCCCTCAATTATCTCACTAAAGATGACATCTCACATTTTTCTTCCAAGGACAATATAAAAAATTAAATGCAAGACTTTAAAAACATGTTTGGGGAGATCAAAAGAGACATAGTGGCAGTAAAGCAACGTATTACCCTGGTAGAAGAAAAACAGGAGACATTAAGTTCAGATATGCAGCAACAAAACAGCCTTTTACAAGAACAAGAGGGAACAGTCCTATCTCTCATGGATCGTATAAAAGACCTTGAGAATAGGAGCAGAAGGAGTAACCTCCGCCTGCGAGGTGTCCCTGAGTCGGTAGATCCTCCAGCATTACTTTCATACATTCAAGAGTTTATTAAATTCCTCAAAAATGATGAATCGGCATCGGATGTGCAGTTGGAACGTGCGCATAGGGCCTTGCGCCCTAAACCACCTAGCAGAGCCCCTCCAAGGGATGTCATTTTGAAGTTTCTTTCTTTCAGGGATAAGGAGGAGGCCTTAAGGCATGCCAGGACAAGGCACCCACTCACATTCAAGGGCTCAGAGATCCAGGTGTACTCGGACTTGTGTCCCACAACCTTACAGAAACGCAGAGAGCTGAGACATGTTACGTCAGCCCTGAAAGAAAACAGGATTCCATACAGGTGGGGATTCATCACTTGCCTAATTGCCACGAAAAACAACACCTCGCAGTTCCTTAGGAGCCCTGAAGGTCTCCCTGCGTTTTGCCGGGCCCTCGGCCTGGGAATCATCCCTCACCGCCCTGAAGTAGCTGCCCGTCCGGCCCCTGATGAGGCGGGACACAGAGAACACCCACACAATCCTGGTCGGTAACCTTGAGCTAATAAACTTTTGCTTCTGGTCTGTCACCAGATAAGTGGTCTAAATAGACAGCTCATTGGTCCCCTATACGGAACACAGTTTCATGTATCTCTGATTCTCTACGGGAGGTTTTTGTCCGCATGGGTCTCTAGAGGACTCATCCATTCACAGGTTTGAAATCACACTGTGTATATAGATCTAATGACTCTCATTACTTCATTACTGAACTGATATGCCTTGAAATTAATGTGTGCTCAAACAATGCATCCTAACATAGCTTGAAGAGATAGATATTATGCTATAGTTTAATACCCAAAAGCAGCAAGGTTCTCCCATTTTTTTCTTTTTCTTTTTTCCGTTAAGACCTAGACTAAGGGTTAATGCTTACTGTTTATTAATAATATGACAAAAATGTAGAGCAACAAGACTTTTTTGGGTTGCAGAGGGGTCCTTTTTTTTTTTTTCATATCCCCTAATTTTGCGTTGTATATACTATCTTGAATTGATCTTACTTGTTCCAGTTATATGAATAATCTGTTCCAGATGTATGTTCACTATTTATGCCTTGTGGCGAGGTATTTATCTGTGGTTGCGCACTGTCACACTATTGTACCTATAATGAGTTGTAGGTTACAGACCTGATCAAAGCTCAAAACCCACCTGACTGTCACGATGTACCTGTTTATCTGTATGACTCTCGTTAGCATTCAGCACTTTATTCTATCCAACCTTCACGGTACAATTATAGTTAGGGAGATAACTGTATGAACGAGACTGGGGATCTCCTATGCCGTACCCTACTGGCGTTCCGGCTTATTCATTTATTACACAAGGCAAGTCACACTTAGACGCCATTAGACAGGTCAGGTGGGGAGGGGCTCTCTCGGGCCATAACTCCCATATCAACAATACTCGTAGGGATTATATATAGGATCTATAGGTTGACCTTTAGGATCTGCTAGTTTAAAAAGTTATATGTTTACTATTTATGTTATTTATCTATGTGAAAGACACGGGGACAACTACCCCCCTACAGTTAAGGTAGTAGTTACAGCCTCTTCCTTTCTTTAAATGAGGCGACTGAGGGAGGGATAAAGGAGAGAAGCATAACTGGTGTAGATTGTTTTTCACGCCAATACACTGTTGGAATTGTTTTTTCAGTGAGGACACTTGCTCCTCTCCTTCTTTCTTGATCCCTCTACTCTTTGATTCCTTACCTTCCTTATCTTTTCTACAGCCCTCCTCTTCTTTTCTTTTCTCCTTATCTCTTTTTTTTTTTTTTTTCTCTCCCCTCCACTCCATTTCCCATCCCCTCCATTTCTTTTCCCCCCTCCCCCTTCAACATACGCTCTTCCTACCCCAAACCCTTGTACTTATTGTACAACTTGCTTAGTAAACATGATGAATCAGCGTTCTAGAGTTAGACCGCATCCGATAGAACTTATAACCATTAACGCAAAGGGAATCAATAGTCCCTCCAAGCGCTCCATAATGCTAAAAGATATGCAGATGTTGGGAGGAAACATAATCCTCGTGCAGGAAATGCACTTCACACTAAATCGCGAACCTAAATGGTATAGTCGATCCTATCCAGTTGCCCATTTCGCGCCTGGCCCAGGGAAAAAAAAACGGGGTGGGAATCCTTTTTAGCGTAGATACACCTTTCCAGTTAACACAAAAATACTCGGACCCGGAGGGTAGATACTTGATACTTACGGGTTCCCTGCACGGCAGGCCTCTTACTCTGGCCAATGTATACTGCCCCAACTCCGCCCAGCACCTCTTTCTCCAACGGGTCACTCGGAAACTTCTTGAAATGCAGTCTGGAGTCCTGTTCCTGGGGGGGATTTTAATGCCCCCCTTAACCCCATCCTTGACACCTCCAGCGGTCTCTCCAGTACCCCGCATAAAACACTTAAATGTATGGCTGCCTCACTGGCAGAGCTAGCAATCCATGACATATTGCGCACGCACCACCCAGCCGATCGGAATTACACATTTTACTCTTACCCACATCGAAAGTACTCCAGAATTGACTATGTATTCACAGACACTGTGGGTCTGGTTGTCACTAAGGCCAGTAAAATTCACGCGATTACCTGGTCCGACCATGCACCGGTGGGCTGCTCCATTCAGTGGCCAAGTGTGCCTATTACACCTTTTATCTGGAGACTTGACGATACGCTCCTTGATGATCCGGTGTTTGACGCCGATCTCAGGAGAGCATTAGCTGAATTTTTCCATCTTAATGCAGACGTGGGGGTGGAAGAGTCTACTGTATGGGAAGCACATAAATGCACCATAAGGGGCCTATTGATGGAGAGGAAAGCAAGGCTCAGGAAAATGAGGAAAGGGCGATACAACACTCTACTAGCACAAGTAGAAACAGTGGAACAGTTCCATAAAGAGCATCCGAGAGATAACTCGGGGCTGAAACAGCTGACGCTAGCTAGGAATAACCTGCTGCATTTCTTGCAGGAGGACTACCAGAAACAGGCCCTTATCCTACGTCAGCTATACTTCGAGCAGGGTGATAAACCTGGAAGACTGCTGGCTAGAGCAATCAATAGGAAAAAGCTTAAAGCTTATGTTCACCACATGACCGGCCCAGATGGTGAGTCTGTCGCAGATGCTAACTCTGTGGCAGAGATATTTAGGGGCTATTATGACTCCCTTTATAATTTGAAAAGTTCGGCCGGGGATGGGGATGCCCCACTCTCACTACAGCGGATGGAGGAGGAGACTCGTGTCTACCTTGAGTCCGTTGACCTCCTGATGCTCACGGAGGGGGACAGGGACCTCTTGGACTCCCCGATTACAAGGGAAGAAGTACAGAAAGCAATCAAAGACCTCCCATCGGGGAAAAGTCCAGGAACTGATGGGTTTGGACTCAAATACTATAAAAAATACGCCAAGATCCTAGTCCCCGTGTTGACGGATCTATTCGCCTCCTGGTCGAGCACGTCTAGGCTTCCTAGATCCATGCTTGAGGCTCACATAGCGGTCATCCCCAAACCCGGGAAACCCATTGACAAACCCGAGAACTACAGGCCGATATCTCTGCTGAACTTGAACGTAAAGATTCTAGCAAAAGTAATGGCAGCGCGTTTGAATAGGCTACTTCCCGATCTGGTTTCTGCTGACCAGGTTGCCTTTATACCGGCCCGGGAGGCTAGAGACAATACTCTTAAAATACAGCAGATGATAACGTATGCACACCTCCACAACCTGCCGCTTTCTCTGGTCACTACAGACGCAGAGAAGGCTTTTGATCAGGTTAGTTGGACGTTTATCCGACTAACTTTGGAAAAGTTTGGATTTGGCCCAGGCACTATTAACACCATAATGTCCCTGTATTCTGCACCAAACGCACATGTAAGAGTGAATGGCACTCTCTCAGACACCTTCATGATTAACAACGGGACGAGACAGGGGTGCCCTTTGTCGCCTCTTCTTTTTGCTCTTACTATTGAGGTATTAGCGACCAAAATCAGGCACAACCCATCGGTGAAAGGGCTCTCAATTGGCAAGATCGAACATAAATTGTCGATGTATGCCAATGATATCCTACTAACGCTCTCAGACTCCACGACTTCCCTGAAACAGGCACTTCTAGAAATCAAAGCTTACGGAAATGTCTCGAATTTCCTTTTGAACACCTCGAAATCCGAAATTATTAATATCTCGGAACCTCCGGATCGCTTTGATACATCCACAGCAGACTGCCCCTTAAAGATAGCCAGGCAGAGTATAAAATACTTAGGCATCGCTATCACATCCCATACTCCTGAGATAGTTGACCTTAACTACAAATGAATATGCGACGACATCTTAAGAGATCTGGCTAACTGGAAAAAAAAGTCGATCTCTTGGCTGGGTCGTATTGGAGTAGTTAAAATGAATCTACTACCAAGAATACTGTATGTTATGCAGACAGTCCCGTCAACGGCGGCATCTCCTTATCTCCAAAGCATTCAAAAGGGCCTTGAGGCATATATTTGGAATGGGATAAAACCCAGAATAAGAAGATCCACACTGTATTTACCTAGGGAACGAGGGGGTCTCGGAGTCCCACTTTTGGGAGAGTATCAGACCGATATCTTCCTCCAGAGAGTGGTGGAATGGAGTCATAACTCTAGCACCAAACTCTGGATTGACAATGAGATTCTGCAGAGAGGAAACGTGGGTGCATTGGCTTGGATATCTATTAAGAACCGCCCGATTACTGTGGCCCAGTATCCAATGATATCCGACACTCTTAAGACCTGGGACAGAGTGCTCAGCAGAGATGCCTATATCTCAATTCCCACCTCGTCAAACGTACCTATATGGGAAAACCCTGATCTGGGGCTGGAACTCCCAAAACACTCTGAAAGAGAGGCTTACACTCTGGCAGAGACAGCTTTCTCTAATATTCTTCAACACAATAAGATTAAAACCCAAGCAGAATTGCTCGAATGGGACCGGACCATCTTTGCATCTTGGTTTAGAGTAGCTCAAGTCACCCACTACCTTGACACCAGTAGGGATCGTGGGGCACTGACAAGACGCAGAACGCCCTTCGAGACCCTATGCACAGCACAGCAGGCTCCGGGCCACTTAATCTCCTAAATCTACCGACTCCTATTGAGCAAAGTTGGTAATGCCCTCCCGGCATTTGCCTCTGCGTGGCAAACGGAACTTGGATTAGAAATATCTGCTAGAGATTGGCTAAAGATCTTTCGGAAGACAAAGAGAGCGTCTATATCAGCGCGCATCCAAGAGTCGCACTATAAACTAGTAAGCAGATGGTACCTGACACCCCAAAGATTGCAAAAGATTTACCCTAACACAAATGGGTGCTGCTGGAGGGGCTGTGGAGGAGAGGGGTCCCTCCTGCACATATGGTGGACTTGTCCACGTATTCAGCCTTTTTGGGAGGAGGTGCTGGGGGAAATAAGCAGAGTTCTAAAGATTATTGTCCCCCCTAAGCCAACATACCTGATATACCATGAGTTACCTAAAATTCTTGGAGTTGACAAACATCTACTTTTCATGGTAATGCTAAATAGTGCCAAAGGGCTTATCCCGGTGCATTGGAGGAGCCCTCAAGCTCCCACAGTTTCGGAGTGGAAGCTCAGAGTGGGGGACTGGCTCAGATTGGAGCGTTATCACTTTTTGAAAACTGGAAGATTAGCTACACATGAGATGATGACGCTGACATGGGAGGGAAGGGAATTCTGACCACTATGATCCTTGCACGTTGTATTGAGACCCTTCTCCAACCCCCCCTTTTCCCTCCTTGTTCTGTCCTTCACCTTTCCCCCCCCCCCTTTTTTTTTTTTTTTTTCTTTTCTTTCTTTCTTTACTCTGATATCTTCATCTCCCGTCAATCTTGACGGGTGGAGACTTCAGGTCTTATGCTACCTTCAATGGTATGAAACAAGCCTATGGAGGGAAATGTTTATCTGTATATGTTTTAAGAACCTGTTGTCAAGCTCCTAAGTTTATGAACTGTTTGATTATATAAATTTCTCAGCTTAGTACGAAGACCCAAGTTCAAGATTCATGGACTAAGTTGGTAGTGGATTGACATTCACTAAGCATGTATGAATCTTACAAATACCTGTCTCTTACTGCAGACATTTGAATCGTATTGTATAACTGTACCAGATTTTGTTTGCCAATGTTTATCTCTGTGTACCAACCTTACTGACATTCAATAAAGCTTGTTTAAATATAAAAACTGTCAAAATGTTCTGAGATAAGAGGCGGCCTTTTATGGGTTTAGAAATTAGCATATGAGCCTACTTAGCTTTAGCTTTCAACAAAGAATTCCAAGAAAGAAAGCAAATTTGATTATAGAAGTAAATTGGAAAGTTGTTTTAAACTACATGCGCTATCTGAATCTTGAAAGTTTAATTTTGACTGTTTAATCAATCAGTTTTGACAGGAGTTGTTCTAGGAAATTGGAAATGGTCATTATAGTGCCTATCCATAAAAGTAGGGGTAACTTTGGCAACTACAGTCCAGTGAGAATGACATTATTATTGGGAAAATTAATGAAAACTATATAAAAGGAAAAAAATGTTTCATATAAGTCTAATAATGTACAGAATCCAGGACAGCAAAGTTCTTTTCTGTTGCAGTTCCATGTCAAACTAACTTTCTTTAGCCCCTTAAAGACTGTGGTTCCCAGTTTTCATGCTTAAATGACACAAGCAATTTTGTCATTGTTGGTTTCGCTTTAATAATGCACTCTCTTGTTAAGTGCACCCATACATATTACAGACCATGTTTCTAACAGACAAACAGGCCTTTCTAGTGATACCCCATATGGGTATATAAAATAACAATACATGGGAATTTAATACTATAAAATGAGGGGGAAATGGAAAAAAAATTCTACTAAACTAGTGTAGCTAAAGAAAACTATTGCCAAACAAATTCATGTCTATGGGGTAGATTTATCAAGCAGTGGATGCTGCAAACTACCCCCAAATTTTCAGGTCTGCCTGAAACTTAAGTTAAGAAGCAGTGGTCATAAGGCCGCTGCTCCTTAACTCATCTGCCACCTCTGAGGTGGGGGACGGTAATCATCCCAATCGGATACGATCGGGATGATTGACACCCCCTGCTAGCGGCCGCTTGGCTGCGAATGTTCAGGGGGTGGCATTGCAATGATAGTGTAATGATGAATGCCAACAGCGTTTAATAAAATCTAAACCTTTTCCAGTCTCAAGCAATTTAGCATATGCTACGTTATGGATTTGTAGTCAGGGCTTATATTCAATACTATGTAAAGATTTGAAGACATATCTTGTGACAGATATAAAACAGAATAGTTCTAAAATGGTACATGGACTTAAAATAGATAGATACAGGGGCGTGTCCGTGTTGTGTCTGAGGCAGGACGCATTTTCTGCAGGCTCTGGCTGATTGTATGATAATCCGCCGATTATTACATTTTTACAGCAAGATCATACATCTATTTTACAAAGATTCCATGACTGCATGAGTCGTGGACCTACACTTCAATTCTTGCTTGTGAATATGAATCTGGGGACTCAGATCGGAAAATTGAGGCCTAGAGCGGCGGCTCACTCCTAGGCATACACCTCCCCCCCGCAGGACCGTCTTTAACACAGGGCAAAAGGGGCAGCTGCCCAGGGCCCAGTGTCTTTTGAGGGGCCCAAGAGTCCTAGAGTTTTTTTTTTTTTTTATGGTTCATACCAGTCTGCTGATGTGACATGGGGAACACGCACATTCAGTCCTAATACTGTCACAGTCAAAAGTACTCTGCTTATATATATATTTTTTTTTAAACTGTGCCAGACCGTGCCGGTGTCTTGTGACATGTCAAGCTATTACCATGTGTTATTTTAGATGTGCACTGTGCAGCACTGAATACAAAGCCCTAACTCGGCATCCAGCCATTCCCACTGCATCAGAAAAGGTCCTACTGGGGTTACCACTGTTACCAGGTAACCGCTCTGGTGGTGGGGATTGTTTCTGGGTAGGGCTGACTGTATGCGCATGCAGCAGAAAGCTGGAGCGGCAGGCCCGTGAGGATTTGAGCATCTGTGCAGCTGCATACACTGCTCTCTTCAGTCTTGAGGCTGTGTGACTCATCTCCCACTGTATCCATGCAGCCTTGGGCAGACAACATCCAGTCTGCTGGTCCCCTTAGCCCTGCTCTTTCTGCTGTGGCCCTAAGATCAACTAACTGAAGTTTGTTAGGGGAACAGTGCTTTGTAGGAAGGTGTCAGTGGGATGAATAAGTGAGTGCACACACGCCCCTCCCCATGTAGCATTGTCTAGTGCAGGGTGAGAGGGAACGTGTTCCTAGCAAAGAAGTGACATGTGCTGCTGTGGCTGATGTATAGTGTCATGCTGATACTTCACACATTAATTAATGTAAGGTTTATTTTTATAGTTTTTGTCTCAGATTTTACAGCTTCCCATAGTAGTTCTGCTATTCCAGTCAGTAAATTTATATTTGTCTGCACCTCCATGCTTCCTCCTCAGTCTTTACCTTGCTTTGCTCCTGTTGGCTGCCCTAAATCTCTTTAACATGCTAACCTCACACCAGAATCACATTCAAAAGAATATTAAATGAATCCACAGTGGAGGAATTTATATATGTATTTACTTATTAGTACTGCTTAGGTCCAGTTTCACATTTTGCAATTTATTTAATTTTTTTTAAATGATTAGCCCAGCAGTGGATGATCCACTGCTGGGCTAATAATGAAAAAAAAAAAAAAAAATTGATTTAGTTGTTTTTTGGGATGTTGGGGTGTAGAGCGAAATTGCATGGGGTGGGGCCCAAGAAAATTTTTGCCCAGGGTCCAGTCAATATTAAAGACGGCCCTGCCCCCCCCGAGAAGAAACGGGGCTACAGTGCTGCCATTCTGAACTGGCTTACTGCAATTTCTTCACCCACCCTTGGGGTTACTTGACCACCCGATCATGGCGAGTGAAAACTGCTCACTGCAATACGACGAGCATTTTATAAAACTGGAACAGCTCATACAGAGGCTAATTGAAAAAGCTCCATATGACTTTCTGATTCAGCATGTACCGGCAAGCTCAACCGACACATCCGTTACACAGAGCACCGCTGTCATGGCGCAACAGCCTCAGGACGATATGTCGACAGCACAAAAAATCCTCTTAGACAGCAACAGAGAGGAGTATGATTATAAGACCTACTACCCTAAACCACTCTTATCCCAACCCGCTAAAGGAGCAGACCTACGTGGGGGCTTTGAGACTCAGTCCGAGTGGCCTCTACAACTAAGAGCATTACGATATCAGCTACAGGAAGGGTGCATAGCAACTCACAGGGAAGTAGACAAGACCCGACAAGGCACCACAACCTTATTCCTGGGGAATACTGCAGCACTAGCCCTATGGAGGCCTCCTAGAGGATCATCTCCTCGGAAAATACTAGAGATGCTGGGGAGCATAACCGGTTGGAATGTCGTTCACGCATTGACCACACCAGGTGAGAGCGAAAAACGGAGACAGTTTTTTGACCCAGGTGGACTCACACGGTGCCTGCATAGTGCAAGTCGTCTGCCGAGATCAGGTAAGGGGTAATGTGTAGAGGCCCCTTTTCAGACAATCTATAGCAGTTGGCGTCCGCTGGCAGAGACTGCATGTTAGCGATTATCTGTGGATTTTTTCATAGTTTAATAGAGACTGCAGCTGCCTAATCGTTCGTATCCCCTCCACGGACCTGGAAGTTCACAATAACTGCAGTAAGAACTTAAACATACAAACAGGACGCCTAGACCGGCTATTTGAGGACATCTGATTGCTGAAATACATTATAAGTGGACAGACTATACCAGCTCAGGGCTGAGTATATAGTTGAAGTTATTGTTCATGTTGCTATATTTGTCTCTCCCCCAAAGCAATACCTCATTCCATGCACTAACAGGTTAATTATGCTCTCTTTTCTGTGTACTAAGAATTGAGCTGTGTATCTGGAGTAAAGACATGGTATATATACTTAGGACAGCATTTATATATAACCGCACAAGCTTAAATCATACACTTCCCATAATCTACACCCCTCCTATAACAAATTTTAGGTCCCACATATAATTGATTTAGTTCTAGCAACTATAAGCCCAATTTAGAGTAATAACTTGAATGCCCTACATATATCACTACATTGCAACAGTTGTGAATTAACGGCTTGCCTCCCTTACTCCCCAGTTTTCCCTCCCCCCACCATTTTATATATACCCATTAAAGTTTATGTTCATTTGTTATGGATCCAAGAGTGGTCCGCATAGTTTGAAAATGGGGATCTATTAAGACATATGGCACATTGTAAAGGTGTTTTCAAGCTTCTAAGTGAATGTACAGAACTAGCCTCACGCCTTAATTACAGTATTTTCTATTTATGGATATATGTGATATAGCATTGTATTGTATCAACTTTGATGTATGAAGTTCACATTTCCCAGTCCCCCCCCCCCCCCCACCATTTTATACATACCCATTAATGTTTATGTTTATCTGTCATGGACCCAAGAGTGGTCCACATAGTCTGAAAATGGGGATCAATTAAGACATACGGCATGTTGAAAAGGTGTTTTCAAGCTTCTAAGTGAATGTACAGAACCAGCCTCACGCCTTTTTTTATAGTGTTCTCTATTTATGGATATATGTGACATAGCATTGTATTGTATCCACCTTGATGTATGAGGTTCACATTTCACCTACATTTTGTATGTCTATCTAATCAAAATAAAGTTCTTTTAAAAAGTAAAAAAAAATAAAAAAAAAAAATAGATAGATACAGTAGATAGATAGATAATAGATAGATAGATTGATAGATAGATAGACAGACATAGTTTGATATGATAAAAATCTTCATATATACTGTATATATATATATATATATATATATATATATATATATATATATATATATATATATATATATATATAGTATATTATGGCACTTACTAAAGCTAATGTTGAATACTTATCACAAAATAACAATGATGTAACAAGGAGTCACAATTTGGAGAGTAAAGCTAAGATTATTTATATTGTTAGTAGCATCCATCAGGGGAGTTGTTCTATTGTGAAGACAGAAGTAATCATTAAAACAGTTTGCTATTTGTTTATTTTTATCCATCACTCTACACTCAACTGTTTTGAGTCTTTTTTTCTCTCCATTCACTGATATATCTAAAGGGTTTGTCACCATTTCTCACTGATTGTGCCATCTTCTCTTCTACACAAACTTTGACCTTCAGCCCTCCTAATTAAATGCTTAGGGGCCGATTTAACAAGCCCCTTATTAGGCCAAATCCATCAGTTTCTGCGCTAGCCTTCAGGCTCGCCGGAAACATGTATTAAGAAGCAGCCGTCTTAAGACCGCTGCTCCTTAACTTGTCCACTACTTCTGAGGAGGGGGACAGCAATCAGCCCAATCAGATACGATCGGGTTGATTGAAACCCCCTGCTAGCAGCTAATTGGCCGCAAATCGTCAGGGGCAGTATTGCACAAGCATTTCTTGTGAAATGCTTGTGCAGTGATAAATGCTGACAGCGTATGCTGTCGGCAATTATTGATGTGCGGTGGACATGATCGCTACAGTGGATCATGTCTGTCCGTACATTGATTATTCAGCCCCTTAGTTTTATATTTGTATATCATCATCTGACTGTGTTTGTGTTTTTATAAGCTATCTTTTTGTTTTACGGCATTTGCTACTCCTTTGGAAAACCATATTGATTTAATATTTCTTTTACTTTTAAAGACATGCCTATTACATTGTGCAGTTGCATCTAAAACAGCATCTTCAAATAGCCCCCCTCTTCTTTGCTCCTGTAGTAAGACACTGCTCTTTTAAAGAATTCTTTTTTTATTTTGAAACAACTAACATACAAATCGTACCAAGGAACATTCTTACCCTATCACCTTTGGAAAAACATATGTTACTAAGTTCTGGCTGTTACATATTGGTAATGAAACAGATCTTGTGACTGCAGATATAAATCTTAACCAAAATCCAAAACTGCTGGAATTAGTTCAACAAAACAACTTCTACTGGTCATTGCCAGGGCCAAGAGAACAGATTCTACAAGTCAAGGGAACTAAAGTATTTTGAGGAAAGCACAAGCCAGTTGGATTCTAAAAGAAATTTCCTTTGTGTCTCAAAATCTCAGAATCTTTCAAAACAGCCAACAAAAGAGCTATCAGAACCTAACATCAAATAGGTAGAAACAGAGCTGAAACTGACTGAAATAACAGAATAAAGATAGTTAATACTTTTAATGAATATCGCAACCATGCCAAATTATACTCATATTACAAGTTGAAAGTTATAGGTTTCATTCGACCAAAAACTGAAACTGAGCTAGAATCTTTAACACTACTTGAGGCCTGAAGTAAAAGGGTTAAAAAATCACAAAACACATCCAGAAAATGTTAAACTATTAACTATTACATTCATATACATATTTTAAATTAAAAAAATATAATTTTAATATTCTTAAAAAGATTTGTGATATGGCAAAGTGTTTTACTGGAAAGGGCTTCAATGTGTGTGTGTATACGTATATACATCTTTGAGCCCATCCCAGTCAAATACCTCCTTGTCATATACTATATCTCTTTAAAACACATTGTATACAATTATTTCAATAATAAACATACAGTATATTTTACATTAAATGTGTAAATATGAGGGTCATACTTTATTTTAATATATTTAACATGTGTTTTGTTATACTTTTATTCTAGCCCTAACACTTTACTTCAGCTCTCAAGTCCCAAGCGCAGCACATAACTCACAATCGTAATATACGCAAGGTTTAGAACAGTGCTTTTTACTTTGAAAGTATAGGGCATGATAAAGCGATGCCAGCAATGCTAAACATTCACTGTTAATTCTGTTTTACCACTGACATGTGCTATCAGAATGAGCACTATTTTGAGCAAAGGCCACCCTGTGCCATCAGTACAGCTCCACTTGTAATCTGGGCCATTGTCGTCATCATTTTTTTGCCCAGGAAAAGTGTAAATTGGAAGTTGTTTAAATTGAATCTAATACAGCAGTTTCAGTTTTGTAAATTGTGCTTACTGGCTGAAAGGGACAACATTAACAGCTCTGCTGCAGAAGAGGGACACAACTTTGAAAGCTTTGCAAGAAAATGTGATTACAATAGGACAGAAACGTGTTATTCAAACAATGAAAACTTCTGGTCAATTTTGAATTTCTTACATTGTAATCTAAACTTTTTCTAACATATTGGTCATATTGTTCATAATGCAGTTTCCTTTTGTTAAAGGGACAGTAAACACTAGATTTTTGTTGTTTAAAAAGGTAGATAATCCTTTTATTACCTATTCCCCAATTTTGCATAACCAACATAGTTATAATAAAATACTTTTTACCTCTGTGATTACCTTTTATCTATGGCTCTGCAAACTGCCCCCTTATTTCAGTTCTTTTGACAGACTTGCATTTTTAGCCAATCGGTGCTTGCTCTTAGGAGCTTCACGTGCCTGAGCTCAATGTTATCTATATGAAACACATGAACTAACACCCTCTAGTGGTGAAAAACTGTCAAAATGCATTCAGATTAGAGGTGGCCTTCAAGGTCTAAGAAATTATCATATATACCTCCTAGATTTAGCTTTCAACTAAGAATAGCAAGAGAACAAAGCAAAATTGGTAATAAAAGTAAATTGGAAAGTTGTTTAAAATTACATGCCCTATTTAAATTATGAAAGTTTTTTTTTTTACTTGACTGTTCCTTTAATTTATTAGATGTGTCAGGAACAAGAAAGGTGAGTTTAATGTCTTGTTAAAAGTTGTAGTTGGAGCACAGAATTTAGATTTTGAATTGTCATCAATCAATCGCAAATATGAAACCCTACAGCATACAACTGAAAACAACTTTCCAACTGACTACTGTTTGATTCATTCTCTTGGTATCCTATATTAAAGGAACAGACATGCACTACTGGGAACTAGCTGAATACATCTGTTAAGCCAATGACAAGAGGCATATATCTATAGCTTCCAATCACCAGCTAGCTCACATTTGTATATTGCTGCTCCTGAGCCTACCTAGGAATAGTTTTCAACAAAGGATACAAAGAGAACAAAGGGCATCAGATAATAGAAGTAGATAGAAACTTTGCAGATGCAAGCAACTTTTCAGAGATGGTTCTCATTTTATCCAGTGAGACTACTTTACCCTAATAAAACATGCAGATATTCTACAATGAACATTGTCAAAACTCATTTGGCACGTGTGTTTCCTATGTGTCCCAGTATTATATATTGCTTTTCTGCATTGCTAGTGTTTCTCTTTTGAGGTGTTATATATCATGTATTGGGGCCCTTAACACTATTGTATATGTTAGCAGCAGGAACACCCACTAAACAAACACAAGAAACAACAGGCAGAATGATGCTCAGTGAGTTTGGAACAGGATCTTTTCTAAACAATGAGGCCTCTTGGCATCCTTACAAGTATCTATGAATCTAACTCATTGTGTAAACATGAAAAGTTCTGTCTAGCTTCACAGATGTATTCAAATCCTATTGTAATTATATAGATAGACGTTTGCTCTACAGATGTTTTATGCTTCATAACACAGGCACTGTACAGTGCATAGTCCTAATAATGTGATTTTTGCCAACTTAGTCCCAAAAGACTTGCATGAATTAATTACTCCTAGAATGTTAATTCTGGTGATAAATATGGTTTAGCATATTTATGGTGCAGCCACCATATGTATTGCCTAAAAATATTGTACAGTTATGGAATGACACATGATTATTCAGATAAATTATGTTTGCTGTGTATTCGCTTTCCTAGCTTTCAAATTGCAATATCTTGCCTCCAATTTCCCTACTTTACGCAACCTATTAAACTGCAAAACTGTCCTGTTCTGACCTGCAATAAAAAATTGATATGAGCTCACAAAGTCCAATCTGGAATCTATTATTTTCTGTGTACTTTTTTTTTTTTTTTTTTTTAAAGTGTTTTGAATCAGAATAACTTTAATACATTCATTTTACAGTTTAATTAAATTTATATTCATATTATAAAAAAAAACACAAGAATGGCACTGTACAGGGAAATAGTAATGGTTAATATGTCTGCCTTTATTTCCAGGCTATTGGATGAACTGCTATTTCATTTCAGTCGTTGTAGTTGTACCCTAAGGGTAATAACGTGTTTGACTGCAGATCAGAATGCCCATTAAGAATCAGAATGCCCATCAAGTCTGTGCATATTGATATGTAAATCTACTGAAGATAACCTTGTATACGTGCCAGGCATTCTTCACTGTACTACATTTACTTTGCCCTGAAGCTATAGAATGGAGGCTATCCATGCATCAAATACCCATCTATAAACATTTTGGATGATTTTACAAATTACAGAATTTTCTAAAATAAAAATATTTCCCTTCTGAGCTTTATTAAACTTTTTTTTTTTTTTTTTTATCCATTAAAAAGGAGTATTTCGTTGTTAATTTATTTTTAATACCAGTTATGTGCCCTTCTTAGGATACTTTCTTGTTTAGATATGTCCATCTGGACAAAAAGATTCACAACCTGACATACGTTTTGTCACTTATGACTTTCTGTTGCCAATACCTTTTTGCCATAAAGATAAGAATACTGCTAGCATGCTACATTGGTAAAATTATCTAATGGGTTAGAGCAGGGTTCTTTAAACTTTTTTACCCAAGACCCAGTACCATGATACCACATACCTTTATGACCCTTTTTTATGCTTGGTAATATACAACAAGATAGTTGCAATTTTGTAGTAAAACTTGAAAGTGTTGTAAAAGGTAATAACACACACTCTCCTACAACATGCACACACACACTCTTATACATTACACACAACACACAAATACCACTCACACTCTCATATAACACACACACCACACACACTCTCATACAACACACACCACACACACTCTCATGCAACACACACCACACACTATCATACAACACTCACACACACCAAACACTCTCATACAACATACACCACACACACAATCTCATATAACACACTCTCATATAACACACACACCACACACACTCTCCTACAACTCACATGTCACAACCCAGTAAACATGGTGTTGCGACCTAGTAATGGGTCCCGATCTGTAGTTTGTAGAACCCTGTGTTAGAGCATAGTTTCAGATCCACAATACATTGCTAACTGGGTGCTGAACATGGTTAGTGATTTGCACTTATGCACATGATAGTGTTCCTGATTAACTACCTTGTTCAGCTCAGAACCAGTAAAACACTGCCTGTGTGGAGCTGACTTTAAATATATGTTTATATTTTATAGGTAAGCAACAGTACAATAGGAAATGTATGACCCTTTACAAATGTAATTTGCAGTTCCCATTTAAATCAATAGCACTATTAGACATAAATGTGAAAAACTTCATATTCCAAGAACATTGAATGATATGTTAGTTTGTTTATGACAAAACTGATAAAAAAACAACAAGGAAAACTATCTATCTATATTGCAAAAAAGAAGAGCAAACTCAAAGGATTTCCGCCAAACTAAAAAAATGTCATTATGATATTTGTTAAAAAAATAAATAAAAAATAACATGGCGTTTCAGTGTTTGCCTGATACCTTTATCAAACTCTGGCTTGGTCCATTCATTGCACAAAATGTCACTGGTGTTTTTTCTATGGATTAGTGAGTGCACACACACACACACACACACACACACATATATATATATATATACATTCCACTCAGAATGGAACCAAGTGCTGCTATAAAGCTCTCTGCAAACTGTGGCCTAGATTTAGAGTTGGGCGGTAGCCGTGAAAACCAGCGTTAGAGGCTCCTAACGCTGGTTTTAGGCTACCTCCGGTATTTGGAGTCATTAAAAAAAGGGTCTAACGCTCACTTTTCAGCCGCGACTTTTCCATACCGCAGATCCCCTTACGTAAATTGCGTATCCTATCTTTTCAATGGGATTTTTCTAACTCCGGTATTTAGAGTCGTGTCTGAAGTGAGCGTTAGAATTCTAACGACAAAACTCCAGCCGCAGAAAAAAGTCAGTAGTTAAGAGCTTTCTGGGCTAACGCCGGTTCATAAAGCTCTTAACTACTGTACTCTAAAGTACACTAACACCCATAAACTACCTATGTACCCCTAAACCGAGGTCCCCCCACATCGCCGCCACTCGATTAATTTTTTTTAACCCCTAATCTGCCGACCGCCACCTACGTTATACTTATGTACCCCTAATCTGCTGCCCCTAACACCGCCGACCCCTATATTATATTTATTAACCCCTAACCTGCCCCCCACAACGTCGCAGCCAGCTACCTACAATAATTAACCCCTAATCTGCCGACCGCAAAGCGCCGCCACCTACGTTATCCTTATGTACCCCTAATCTGCTGCCCCTAACACCGCCGACCCCTATATTATATTTATTAACCCCTAATCTGCCCCCCTCAACGTCGCCTCCACCTGCCTACACTTATTAACCCCTAATCTGCCGAGCGGACCGCACCGCTACTATAATAAAGTTATTAACCCCTAATCCGCCTCACTAACCCTATAATAAATAGTATTAACCCCTAATCTGCCCTCCCTAACATCGCCGACACCTAACTTCAAACATTAACCCCTAATCTGCTGACTGGAGCTCACCGCTATTCTAATAACTGTATTAACCCCTAAAGCTAAGTCTAACCCTAACACTAACACCCCCCTAAATTAAATATAATTTTAATCTAACGAAATTAATTAACTCTTATTAAATAAATTATTCCTATTTAAAGATAAATACTTACCTGTAAAATAAATCCTAATATAGCTACAATATAAATTATAATTATATTATAGCTATTTTAGGATTAATATTTATTTTACAGGTAACTTTGTATTTATTTTAACCAGGTACAATAGCTATTTAATAGTTAAGAACTATATAATAGCTAAAATAGTTAAAATAATTACAAATTTACCTGTAAAATAAATCCTAACCTAAGTTACAATTAAACCTAACTCTACACTATCAATAAATTAATTAAATAAAATACCTACAATTACCTACAATTAAACCTAACACTACACTATCAATAAATTATTTAAATACAATACCTACAAATAACTACAATGAAATAAACTAACTAAAGTACAAAAAATAAAAAAGAACTAAGTTACAAAAAATAAAAAAATATTTACAAACATAAGAAAAATATTACAACAATTTTAAACTAATTACACCTACTCTAAGCCCCCTAATAAAATAACAAAGCCCCCCAAAATAAAAAAATGCCCTACCCTATTCTAGATTACTAAAGTTCAAAGCTCTTTTACCTTACCAGCCCTGAACAGGGCCCTTTGCGGGGCATGCCCCAAGAAGTTCAGCTCTTTTGCCTGTAAAAAAAAACATACAATACCCCCCCCAACATTACAACCCACCACCCACATACCCCTAATCTAACCCAAACCCCCCTTAAATAAACCTAACACTAAGCCCCTGAAGATCTCCCTACCTTGAGTCGTCTTCACCCAGCCGAGCCAAATTCTTCATCCAAGCGGAGCAAGAAGAGGTCCTCCATCCGGTAGAAGTCTTCATCCAAGCGGGGCAGAAGAGGTCTTCCATCCGATTGAAGTCTTCATCCAAGCGGGATCTTCTATCGTCATCCATCCGGAGCGGAGCGGCAGGATCCGGAACACCTCCGACGCGGAACATCCATCCTGGCCGACGACTGAACGACGAATGACGGTTCCTTTAAATGACGTCATCCAAGATGGCGTCCCTCGAATTCTGATTGGCTGATAGGATTCTATCAGCCAATCGGAATTAAGGTAGGAATATTCTGATTGGCTGATGGAATCAGCCAATCAGAATCAAGTTCAATCCGATTGGCTGATCCAATCAGCCAATCGGATTGAACTTGATTCTGATTGGCTGATTCCATCAGCCAATCAGAATATTCCTACCTTAATTCCGATTGGCTGATAGAATCCTATCAGCCAATCGGAATTCGAGGGACGCCATCTTGGATGACGTCATTTAAAGGAAACGTCATTCGGCTAGTAGGCGTCGGGAGAAGAGGATGTTCCGCGTCGGATGGAAGATGATGGCTCCCGAAGAAAGAAGATTGAAGATGCCGCTGATAGAAGACTTCATCCGGATCATGGACCTCTTCAGCTCCCGCTTGGATGAAGACTTCAGCCGGATCATGGACCTCTTCAGCTCCCGCTTGGATGATGACTTCAGTCGGATCATGGACCTCTTCAGCCCCCCGCTTGGGCTTGGATCAGGACATCGGAGGAGCTCTTCTGGATCGATCGGTGAACCTGGTATGGTGAAGATAAGGTAGGAAGATCTTCAGGGGCTTAGTGTTAGGTTTATTTAAGGGGGGCTTGGGTTAGATTAGGGGTATGTGGGTGGTGGGTTGTAATGTTGGGCGGGGTATTGTATGTTTTTTTTTACAGGCAAAAGAGCTGAACTTCTTGGGGCATGCCCCGCAAAGGGCCCTGTTCAGGGCTGGTAAGGTAAAAGAGCTTTGAACTTTAGTAATTTAGAATAGGGTAGGGCATTTTTTTATTTTGGTGGGCTTTGTTATTTTATTAGGGGGCTTAGAGTAGGTGTAATTAGTTTAAAATTGTTGTAATATTTTTCTTATGTTTGTAAATATTTTTTTATTTTTTGTAACTTAGTTCTTTTTTATTTTTTGTACTTTAGATAGTTTATTTCATTGTAGTTATTTGTAGGTATTGTATTTAATTTATTTATTGATAGTGTAGTGTTAGGTTTAATTGTAGATAATTATAGGTATTTTATTTAATTAATTTATTGATAGTGTAGTGTTAGGTTTAATTGTAACTTAGGTTAGGATTTATTTTACAGGTAATTTTGTAATTATTTTAACTATTTTAGCTATTAAATAGTTCTTTAGCTTTAGGGGTTAATACATTTATTAGAATAGCGGTGAGCTCCAGTCGGCAGATTAGGGGTTAATGTTTGAAGTTAGGTGTCGGCGATGTTAGGGAGGGCAGATTAGGGGTTAATACTATTTATTATAGGGTTAGTGAGGCGGATTAGGGGTTAATAACTTTATTATGATAGCGGCGCGGTCCGGTCGGCAGATTAGGGGTTAATAAGTGTAGGCAGGTGGAGGCGACGTTGTGGGGGGCAGATTAGGGGTTAATACATATAATATAGGGGTCGCCGGTGTTAGGGGCAGCAGATTAGGGGTACATAAGGATAATGTAAGTAGCGGCGGTTTACGGAGCGGCAGATTAGGGGTTAAAAATAATATGCAGGGGTCAGCGATAGCGGGGGCGGCAGATTAGGGGTTAATAAGTGTAAGGCTAGGGGTGTTTAGACTCGGGGTACATGTTAGGGTGTTAGGTGCAGACGTAGGAAGTGTTTCCCCATAGCAAACAATGGGGCTGCGTTAGGAGCTGAACGCGGCTTTTTTGCAGGTGTTAGGTTTTTTTTCAGCTCAAACAGCCCCATTGTTTCCTATGGGGGAATCGTGCACGAGCACGTTTATGAGGCTGGCCGCGTCCGTAAGCAACTCTGGTATCGAGAGTTGAAGCTGCGTTAAATATGCTCTACGCTCCTTTTTTGGAGCCTAACGCAGCCTTTATGTGGACTCTCAATACCAGAGTTATTTTTATGGTGCGGCCAGAAAAAAGCCGGCGTTAAAGGGGCATATTCATGTAACATACCTAGTAGCATAGTAACATAGTAGATAAGGTTGAAAAAAGACTGACGTCCATAGAGTTCAACCTATACAAATCTAAAATACTTTCAAAAAGCTCCAATTAAGCTTAAATAACCCCATTGAAATGTGACCCATTTAATACTAGCAATCCTATCCATGAATTTTGTTTATATACAGAAATTTATCCAGACTATTTTTAAATATATCTATGGTATTGGCATTCACTACCTCTTTTGGTAATGAGTTCCACAATTTTATTGCTCTTACAGTGAAAAAACGTTTCCGTTGCAGGAGATTAAATCTCCTTTCCTCCAACCTTAAATTATGACCTCTTGTCAGAAACAATTTTCTTGGAATAAACAGAGCTTCTGCCATCTCTGTATATGGGCCTTGAATATATTTATATAAATTAATCATGTCACCTCTCAAGCGCCTTTTTTTCTAAAGAAAACAGACCCAGTTTGGCTAGCCTCTCCTCATAGGTTAATTTCTCCAATCCTCTTATTAGCTTTGTGGCCCTTCTCTGAACTTTTTCTAGTTCTGCAATATCTTTTTTAGCAATCGGTCCCCAGAACTGCACTCCAAACTCAAGGTGAGGTCTTACCAGGGCTTTATATAATAACAGAATTATGCTTTCCTCCCTTGAATCAATGCCTCTTTTAATACATGCTAGTATCTTATTAGCCTTTGAAGCCGCTGCCCTGCATTGTGCACCCATCTTTAGCTTGTTATCTATTACTACTCCCAAATCCCTTTCCTCCTGTGTTTGGCTAAGTCTTGTCCCATTTAAAAAATACGTAGCCTGCTTATTTTTACTTCCAAAATGTAGAACCTTGCATTTTTCCGTATTAAATCTCATTTTCCGTTCACTTGCCCATAGTTCTAATTTTAGCAAATCCCTTTGTAAAGAGAGTTCGTCCTGCTCTGACCTAATGACCTTACTTAACTTAGTATCATCTGCAAAAATAGAGATGTCGCTATTTAATCCTTGCTCCAAGTCATTTATAAAAATATTAAAAAGAACAGGGCCCAGTACTGATCCCTGGGGGACGCCACTGATTACCTTTGTCCAATCTGAGTATGATCCATTTACTACTACTCATTGCTCCCTATCTTTTATCCAGTTATTTATCCATGAGCTAACATTTTCAGCTATTCCCAGTCCCTTAATTTTGTGCATTAATCTCTCCTGTGGCACTGTATCAAATGCCTTTGCAAAATCTAAGTATATCACATCAACTGATTCCCCTTTATCTATATTTTTACTTACTTCCTCGTAGAATCTAATTAGATTAGTTTGACATGATCTATTTCTCCTAAAGCCATGCTGATTAGAACTCATAATCTTGTTTACACGAATATGCTCATCAATATAATCCCTTATAATCCCTTCAAATATCTTCCCCACTATTGATGTCAGACTAACTGGTCTATAGCTTCCTGGATCTGCAAATGTGGTATACATGATACATTGCACTGCATGTGAAATGGGATGCTATATTGGAGAAACAAGCCAAAAACTGCACCTTCGAATGAACTTACACAGACACTCAATCAAAAACCACTGTGAAACAAAATACTGCACCCCTGTTGGTCACCATTTCACCCAACCTGACCCCTCCATCCAAAACCTCAAAATCAAAATTCTCAGAGGCAACTTCAAAAACACCATGGAAAGAAAAACCTTTGAAATGAAAATGATAATGCACTTCCACTTGTTTAATTCTGGACTAAATGTGGACTCTGGATTCTTAACACATTATCAAAATTGTTTGTAATGTACTTTCTTTTAGTCAATTACATTGTATATTCCACATTCTTTATACATAGGTACACAGGTAAGCCTACGTCCACACTTTTGTCTTTTTTAACTTTTGTATTCCCCCTGTATATACAATTTCACATCTTTATAGATATTGATTCAATGTTGATATATAACTTTATGTCAGTATATGCTCTATGTAATGCTATATATTTCCCCTGTCTGTTCTCCTACATTGGACACTGTCTGCCTGTTACCTAAGCCCCCTCATGATTTTTACGACACCTCCTCCTCTCCCTGCACTGTCTTCTTAGCTATTCTGTGTTTTTAAGATATAATCTGTAAATTCCATTGAATTGGTCAGTATTGCTTTAGACTTGATAAAGGAAGGAACTCTTCCGAAAGCTTGTCAACTTATAAATGTATAGTTAGTCCAATAAAAAAAAGTATCATTGCTCAATGCAATACTCTTGTTATTTTGATATCTAAATCTCTGGACTAACACTCCAATCAACGTATATATATATATATATATATATATATATATATATATATATATATATATATATATATATATATACATAATATTATTTGTTTAAGAACTCCAGAATTCAGATGTACATAATAAATAAAGAAAAAATGATGGCCACTTATATCCACACTAAACTATATCCATGTATGTATCCTATGTACAGTATATCTATATCTATATACTGTACACACACACATATATATAACAAGCAACTGCATTCCAGATTTTTATGAATAAAGTACTTTGAATGGTTTTTATTGTTTGTGTGTGTGTAACTTTTGCATAGTATCATGGTGAAATAATGATAATCAAATATTTACATGCTATGCGTGTTTACAGAACTTAATGTCAGATCCGTATTCACAGTGCACATGAATTATGACGGTCATCCATTAAAACAAGAATTTACATCAGACATTCTTATTGTAACATTCCCAGCAGTAATCTGGCTGCTGATTTATTTTGCAGATTTAATGGATTTTTTACTTCTTCACACATATGAAAGACAGCTGTTATGCAAATTGAGTACCACAGGACATTACATGATAGCATATTGTCATGTTTCCACTATCCATTAATGTTTAAACTAAACATACAGTAATAGTTGTACAATAGAATAAGCATGGTGTAACCAACTACTTTATAACCAGGAGACTAAAAGTATGGAACAATAAAAACGAAAAACACGGTTCTACTGTAAGATTTTGTCATGGAGCCCTTGGTTCTAATGCCTCTGGGTACTCTTGATGTGCAATGTATGTCATATTATAGGATGGCACTGAATATATTTTGAAAATTCAATATGGTCTACTGACCTCAGTGCAATTACCTAGTCTTAAAAATCGCACCACTAGGTTTTGTGTATACATTTAACAAGTAGTTGGTCTAAATAAGCACCATTAAAAAAACCTTAATGTTAAGGTTTTCATCTAGTTTACAAATGCTTCAAGGATAAATAAAAGCATGATTACAGTATACACACTCGTCATTTACATGACATTTGAAGATAACTGAGATAAACAAGAGCTAACTTTGGTTGATTTGTAAATTAATGGTTTAGACAGAGTAATTATCGGCTTCTATGATGTGTACATATTACAGTGCATTTATAAAAATTCTTTCAAAAGTTACTAGCACCAAAAAAGGTAAGATAAATGTCTGAAATAGTGAGTTGTGGGTGAAAAGCAAAGTTTAAGTTATAACCAAGAGGAGTCCATCAAGAGATTAAATAAATGTACCTCTGCTGAAAGAATGGAATGTCTCAGCATCAATGGTCAACTTCCAATGAAAAGTCCCCAAGTTTAAATTCAGCGTATTCAGCATATCAAGGTAGCTCAGTTACATACTATATAGGAAGCCTGAGAAAGTGGTTGTATTGAGCTGGGATACTGATCCTGTACCTTGCATATGTCATGAGAAAAAAAGTGCTTTTTTATTTCATAGAAAACAAATAATATTTATGAGGGATTGTACCTATGCTATAGGAAATCAGTGAGGAAAACATTCATTTCTACCTATCAATCTTTGGTTGAATCTGTATGGTCTTTGTTTAGAAACTTAGTGAAGCAAGATTTTTATTTTCATTTTAAGTATATCACCCAGTTCACCACTGAGGTAGTCTCTGTCATGTTTATCTTCGAGTTGGATAAGCTCTTTTTCCTTATAAAGAGGAACACTGCTGATCTGTATAGAGTAACTTCTAGCCACTGGTTTCTTTTTTGTCATGTGAAGATAACTTATCCCATCCTTTTGGTTTATTCGGAAGAGTCCCTCTTCATTTCCAGAGTCTATTAAATATCTGTTGTGGTTTGTTAGGGTAGTAAGGGCAGGAGTGAGCTCCAGAATTCGGTCTCTGTTGTTCACGCTAGATATATTAAAGGTTAAGATGACTGGCTTTTCAACATCCAAACTTGCAAGACTAACCAAATGTTCAGGCTCAAACTCCTCCTATAAAAATAAATATTTTTTTTTATAAAAATGTTTAAAAAAATTACATGAAATATGCCATTATAATGATCACATACATTAAGAAAATGTTGATTTTAATTTATTAGGCTGTAGACAGTAAAAAGGTAAAAAAAAATATATATATATAATCCACAAGAACAGTATTTCAATAAAATTAAAGGAATAGTCTAGTCAAAAATAAACTTTCATGATTCAGATTGAGCAGGCAATTTTAATCAACTTTCTAATTCACTCCTATTAACAATGAATTTAAGATTAGGAGCCATCCCATTTTTAGTTCAGCACCTGGGTAGCACTTGCTGATTGGTGTCTAAATGTAGTCATCAATCAGTAAGCACTACCCAGGTGCTGAACCAAAAATGGGCCAGCTCCTAAACCTACATTCTTGCTTTTTCAAATAAGGATAGCAAGAGAACGAAGAACAATTTATAATATGAGTAAATTAGGAAGTTGCTTAAAATTGCCTACTCTATCTGAATCACGAAAGTTTAATTTTGACTAGACTATTCCTTTAACAGCAGGAGGTTTGATTTAACCCAAAAAGCAAAACCATTCATCAAAAAGTATTGCAGAATGAACATTTGCTAACAAGACACAATAAAAAAAACTTTGAGAATGAAACTACCATGCATAGACAAAACCCCACTAAGCCTATCTAGACTTAAATTTTTGTCATTTTGGAAACAAAAAATCTCAGTCAGTTATTCTCAAAAAATAAGTTAATTGTCAGATCAGTTAACGTCTGCTTGTGATAAAATCAGCTGGCTTGCTAGCACACTTATAACAAGTAAATTATCTGCAATGCTGCAACTTGTTAAATCCAGCCAATTTTATGGTAAAATATAAGGTTTTCAAGTCAAATTATCTGACTTGCACGAGCCTTCAAGTGCGAAGGTGACTAACAGCACTCATGTCAAGGGTTATTAGGCAAGTTGGTAAAGGAAAAACTGATTAAATAAAATGAATTAAATGCAAACAGCCCCATGCAAAGTACTTTATTTTATTTAAATAAATGTATTAAGTTTAAATACAATAAAAGTGTATGCAAAATAAATACTATTAGATGTATAAAGAGATTAAAAATAATATTAAATTAAGTATTACAAACTTTTTTTACATTTTAAATTGAATATTATCGTGGTATTATATATTATATTATAGATTATATTTCATTTATAATGTAATTAGTCTATTGCCTATATAAAACACTAGTAGCAAACAAACGGCTAGATTACGAGTTTTGCGTTAGAGGCTTTGCGGTGCTAACAAGCAGTTTTCTCTCACTGCTCACTTACCTGCATCGCTGGTATTACGGGTTTTTACAAACCCGGCATTAAAAGACAAGAAGTGAGCGTTGAGCAAAATTTTGCTCCTTACCGCACTCCAATACCAGCGCTGCTTAAGTCAGCGGTGAGCTGGTCGTAGGTGCTCGTGCACGATTTCCCCATAGGAATCAACGGGGAGAGCCGGCTGAGAAAATGTCTAACACCTGCCAAAAAGCAGCGTAAAACTCAGTAACGCAGCCCCATTGATTCCTATGGGGAAATAAAATGTATGTCTACACCTAACACCCTAACATGAACCCTGAGTCTAAACACCCCTAATCTTACACTTATTAACCCTAATCTGCCGCCCCCGACATCACCGACACCTGCATTATATTTTTTAACCCCTAATCTGCCGTTCCGGACACCGCTGCCACCTACATTATACTTATGAACCCCTAATCTGCTGCCCCCAACATCGCCGACACCTACATTATATTTATTAACCCCTAATCTGCCGCCCCAATGTTACCGCAACCTACCTACACTTATTAACCCCTAATCTGCTGCCCCCAACGTCGCCGCCACTATAATAATCATATTAACCCCTAAACCGCCGCACTCCCGCCTCGCAAACATTATTTAAATATTATTAACACCTAATCTGCCATCCCTAACATCGACCCCGCCTACCTACATTTATTAACCCCTAATCTGCCACCCCCGACGTCGCCGCCACTATACTAAATGTATTAACCCCTAAACCTAAGTCTAACCCTAACCCTAACACCCCCTAACTCCAATATAATTAAAATAAATCTAACTAAAAATTCCTATCATTAACTAAATTATTCCTATTTAAAACTAAATACTTACCTATAAAATAAACCCTAAACTAGCTACAATATAACTAATAGTTACATTGTATCTATCTTAGGGTTTATTTTTATTTTACAGGCAAGTTTGTATTTATTTTAACTAGGTACAATAGTTATTAAATAGTTATTAACTATTTAATAACTACCTAACTAAAATAAATACAAAAGTACCTGTAAAATAAAACCTAACCTAAGTTACAATAACACCTAACACTACACTATAATTAAATAAATTAACTAAATTAACAACAATTAAATAAATTAAATTAAATTAGCTAAAGTACAAAAAAAAAAAATTACAGAAAATAATAAACAAATTACAAGATATTTAAACTAATTACACCTAATCTAATAGCCCTATCAAAATAAAAAAAGCCCCCCCAAAATAAAAAAAAACCCTAGCCTAAACTAAACTATCAATAGCCCTTAAAAGGGCCTTTTGCGGGGCATTGCCCCAAAGTAATCAGCTCTTTTACCTGTAAAAAAAAATACAAACAACCCCCCAACAGTAAAACCCACCACCCACCCAACCAACCCCCCAAATAAAATACTATCTAAAAAAACCTAAGCTCCCCATTGCCCTGAAAAGGGCATTTAGATGGGCATTGCCCTTAAAAGGGCAGTTAGCTCTTTTGCAGCCTAAACCCTAACCTAAAAATAAAACCCACCCTTAAAAAAACCTAACACTAACCCCCTGAAGATCGACTTACAGTTCTGAAGATCGGACATCCATCCTCAAGGAAGCGGCAGGAGTCTTCATCCAACCAGGCCAAAGTCCTCAATGAAGCCAGGAGAAGTCTTCATCCAAGCCGGGCGAAATGGTTCTCCAGACGGGCAGAAGTCTTCATCCAGGCAGCATCTTCAATCTTCATCCATCTGACGTGGAGCGGGTTCATCTTCAAGACATCCGAGGCGGAGCATCTTCTTCAAACAAAGTCTTCTTACTGAATGACGGTTCCTTTAAGTGACGTCATCCAAGATGGCGTCCCTTAGATTCCGATTGGCTGATAGAATTCTATCAGCCAATCGGAAATTAAGGTAGAAAAAATCCTATTGGCTGATGCAATCAGCCAATAGGATTGAGCTTGCATTCTATTGGCTGTTCCAATCAGCCAATAGAATGCAAGCTCAATCCTATTTGCTGATTGGATCAGCCAATAGGATTGAACTTCAATCCTATTGGCTGATTGCATTAGCCAATAGGATTTTTTCTACCTTAATTCCGATTGGCTGATAGAATTCTATCAGCCAATCGGAATCTAAGGGATGCCATCTAGGATGACGTCACTTAAAGGAACCTTCATTCATCGTATAGTCATCGGAAGAAGAAGATGCTCCGCGTCGGATGTCTTGAAGATGGAGCCGCTTCGCGTCGGATGGATGAAGATAGAAGATGCCGTCTGGATGAAGACTTCTGCCCGTCTGGAAGACCACTTTGCCCAGCTTGGATGAAGACTTCTCCCGGCTTCGTTGAGAACTTTGGCCCGGTTGGATGAAGACTTCTGCCGCTTCCTTGAGGATGGATGTCCGGTCTTCAGAACTGTAAGTTGATCTTCAGGGGTTTAGTGTTTTTAGATTAGGGTTTGGGCCGCAAAAGAGCTAACTGCCCTTTTAAGGGCAATGCCCATCCAAATGCCCTTTTCAGGGCAATGGGGGAGCTTAGGTTTTTTAGATAGTATTTTATTTGGGGGGTTGTTTGTGTGGGTGGTGGGTTTACTGTGGGGGGGGTTGTTTGTATTTTTTTTTACAGGTAAAAGAGCTGATTACTTTGGGGCAATGCCCCGCAAAAGGCCCGTTTAAGGGCTATTGATAGTTTAGTTTAGGCTAGGGTTTTTTTTTATTTTGGGGGGCTTTTTTATTTTGATAGGGCTATTATATTAGGTGTAATTAGTTTAAATATCTTGTAATTTGTTTATTATTTTCTGTAATTTAGTGTTTGTTTTTTTGTACTTTAGCTAATTTAATTTAATTTATTTAATTGTTGTTAATTTAGTTAATTTATTGAATTATATTGTGGTGTTAGGTGTTATTGTAACTTAGGTTAGGTTTTATTTTACAGGTACTTTTGTATTTATTTTAGCTAGGTAGTTATTAAATAGTTAATAACTATTCTACCTAGTTAAAATAAATACAAATTTGCCTGTAAAATAAAAATAAACCCTAAGCAAGCTACAATGTAACTATTAGTTATATTGTAGCTAGCTCAGGGTTTATTTTACAGGTAAGTATTTAGTTTTAAATAGGAATTATTTAGGTAATGATAGAAAATTTTAGTTAGATTTATAAATATAAATTATATTTCAATTAGGGGGTGTTAGGGTTAGACTTAGGTTTAGGGGTTAATACATTTAGTATAGTGGCGGCGACGTTGGGGGCGGCAGATTAGGGGTTAATAAATGTATTTAGGTGGTGGCGATGTTAGGGATGGCAGATTAGGGGTTAATAATATTTAAATAATGTTTCCGAGGCGGGAGTGCGGCGGCTTAGGGGTTAATATGTTTATTATAATGGCGGCGACGTTGGGGGCGGCAGATTATGGGTTAATAAGTGTAGGTAGGTTGCGGCGACATTGGGGGCAGCAGATTAGGGGTTAATAAATATAATATAGGTGTCAGCGATGTTGGGGTCAGCAGATTAGGGGTTCATAAATATAATGTAGATGGCGACGGTGTCCGGAGCGGCAGATTAGGGGTTATAAATTTTATTTTAGTGTTTGCGATGCGGGAGGGCCTCGGTTTAGGGGTTAATAGGTAGTTTATGGGTGTTAGTGTACTTTTTAGCACTTTAGTTATGAGTTTTATGTTACGGCGTTGTGCCATAAAACTCTTAACTACTGACTTTTAAATGCGTTACTCTTGATGGGGTAGGGTATACCGCTCACTTTTTGGCCTCCCAGGACAGACTCGTAATATCAGCGCTGTGGAAGTCCCATAGAAAAAAGACTTTACGAAGTTTACGTAAGTCGTTTTGCGGTAAGGCAAAAGAAGTGTGCGGTGCCCCTTAAACTGCAAGACTCGTAATAGCAGCGGTAGGGAAAAAGCAGCATTAGGACCTGTTAATGCTAGTTTTTCAGTCTAACGCACAACTCATAATCTAGCCAAAATTAATTATGCATTCAAAGAATGTTCACAATCTCCAACCATCTACAAATGTCAATTTATGTTTGATAAGGGTCTACTGATTAGCTTCTTTTTGTTTGTTTTTTTATAAATGAAGCTTTATTTTATAATAAAGCTAGATTCCAAAAAAAAAAAAAAAAAAAAAAAAAAAAGAAAAAAAAAGCTAGATTCCATAACAATAAAAAAGGAGGTGGCAGGCGATGATTTTCATAAAACAGGTTAAGATATGTGCATATCCTAAAAAGGCTAATTAATTAAAAACACTTTGCATAACAAAATTGTTAAAATAAAAATTGCTGGCAAGTATTTTCAAATAATTTTCAAAAATAGGCAAAATGAATTACATAGCTTAGCTGCCTGGAGCAGCCAACTCCACCCCTCTTATCAGTGTTAAGACACAGGCATTGTATTTCAACTAAATTCACAGCTTCTAGGCATGCTCCAGCAGATAATCCCTATTCAATTTTGTATTCTACCAAAACTACAATAGATATAGATACAGCCATAGAAGGAAATGTGTGGGGGGAGTTAGAGCTTTACAATTCAGAAACTAAAAAGAAAGGGTTAATGGTGAGGCACTGCAGTATACATTTGCAGGTAAAGTAATTAAAGTACATATTATTATATGTTATCTCTATCCCAACTTGTTTTATGTCCCTTTAATGAGATCTATGGAAAGTGCCTGGATTGTCTGAATCTCACATCTTACTAATTAATAAGAATTTAAGTTGATGACAGAATTTAAACTCACAGATTTGCCATCTATGTGCTACATGTTGCTGCCTAAGTATATTTGGTTAAATTGGTAAGATTAGTGAAAAACAATAGCAAACACAAATCTCCTAGACTTTACTAGTCCCTCATTTTTATAGCGAGCTTAGTCCTCCAATTTTTTAAAACAGCAATTGAAGATGCAACTCTGTAGCTCTGTAAGTAAGTCAGTGAGCTATTCTTATTACAATGCTTGGACACATTATCTATAAAAAAAATGAGTTTACCTCTTCCTTATTTTCCATTGTATCATTGGTGCTTCTCCGTTTCCTTCCCCTCTTGGGATATCCATTGATTTTACAGTCATAGCAAGCTTCTGGGGATAGAGAGTTGTCGTCTATTTCTCCACTCACTGCCATGTCTTGGGCTCTGCTCAAGCCTGCACCTGTCACACAGTGTCTGGAAAAAAGGCACTTGTATTATAATATTAAATATGACACCTTCAAAATAAAAGATTAATCTTGCTAATTACATTAGTTCTGCTAAATCTTTCAAATTACTTAAAACAACTAGCACACAGCATATTAACATGCAAATAAGAGGTTTTAACCAAGTTCATAGCCTCACACAGTTTTGGTTTGTTAAAGTATATATAAATATCATTATCCATACTGTATATGACAAAATATTTCTTCAGGCTATACCAATAGTAAACGTAGATATTAAAATAAAGGCATTTCCTCATAGAAGATGTCAATTTGTCTCTCTTCCAAATAGGATATATACAGGTACACTACATATAAATGGTGTTACAATTTTAAAGTTGAAGCCACTCAGATCTAAAATAACTAACATGAAAATCTGAATGAATTCATTAGAGACTCTGGGGTCGATATATGAAGAAGTGGATGCTGCTTCTGACCCACTCCGCTTCAGGTCCACCTGAAGCGGAAGTTAACTCGTCCGCCACCTCTGGGGTGGCAGACAGCAATCTGCCCCATTGGATACGATCGGGTTGATTGACACCTCCTGCTAGCGGCCAATTGGCCGCAAATCTGCAGGGGGCGGCATTGGTGAACTGCACATGCAATGATAAATGCCGACAGCATATGCTGTCGGCATTTATCGATGTTGGGCGGACATGATACGATACAGCGTATCATGTCTGTCCGCACCTTAATAAATTGACCCCTCTGAGTGAATTATCTTCTACAGTTTTTATTGAGGATTTCTATTTTGAGGCAATTGTTCAATCTAAAAACCACTGGAAAACCTGTTAAGTGTTTGGAGATTTAGAAATGTAAATTATAACATTACTCAGAATTAAATTAAATTGTTTGAGTTGATATTATTATTTAAGCAAAAAATAAACTACCT
Organism: Bombina bombina; assembly: GCF_027579735.1. Taxonomy (NCBI): domain Eukaryota; kingdom Metazoa; phylum Chordata; class Amphibia; order Anura; family Bombinatoridae; genus Bombina; species Bombina bombina. Next base: position 534,387,553 of record NC_069504.1, on the reverse strand, counting down.
TCAAACACATTTGATAGTCATCATTATTCTTGAATCAAATAGTGATGAAGTTTTACTTTTACATTGATAGAATCTATTTTTAAACTGTGAAGATCTGTGAAAATCTTGTAATAAATATCTCCTGGAAAGCTTATAAAATGTCTGTTTCCTATAGTTTTTCACGTGTGATTTTTTTTTAATAAAAAAAGTGACTATTCAAATTGATTGGAATTGATTAGAAAAGTAAGCTTAAAGTCATGTTAAATTGAACATATCCTTGGGATAAGTTATTTGATAAAGTTAATCCATCACATTTTATAACAACGGATAACTGTATTCTAGTATAGAGTGTGTGGACATACACAGTAAGCTTTTACTGATTGGGGATCCTCCAGTAGATCACTGACACTCCCTTGCCTGTATTTAATATTACTATTATTATTATTATTATTATTTATTGGTACTTCACTGTTATTTTCCAGAGTGCTATATAAGGCACACAATTAACAATAACATGCCAGTAGCAAGAGTTTGGATTCATTCCATTTTTGTCTTTGCATGCAAAACATTGTTACAATGGCTCCTAGATATTTTACCTAGATATAGGAACAGTTCTTTTAACTCAGACATGTTCTGCCAACAATTACACTTATATGCCATACACTTGTACAAATTTTGTTTTTTTTTACTTTCTGCAAAATAAAATATTTATTAAAGGAAAAGTAAACTCTAAAATGTGTATTATGTACTAATAAAGCATGTTTAAATATTTATTACATGAAAAAATGATTGTTAAAGTTGTTAATTTTTTTAATCAATGTACTTCCATTATCAAAATGTGCACAATCTTGTTATATGCACAATTCCTAAAGCACCACCTACTAAGCATCAGTATATTTGTATATGCATTTTGTGATTGGTTGATGGCTATCACATGATACAGGAAGCAGGGAAAATGGAAGTAACTTAACAGTTTGTCAGAAAAAAAATATCATGGTCAAGACCAAGAATTCTCCTGCACGGAGCGAAATCATTTTTTTAGCATTATATTTTAATGTATGTTTCTCTCCTTCACATCCAGAACCTGACTTATCCTGATAACAGATCTCAAGCTATAATTTGCCTATCTAAAATTATTTTCTTTTAGGGACCTCTCAGTACTAACTTTTTAGAGCGCAGGGAGCTTTAGATCAACAGACCCTAATTGTTACTGACATGTATTGTTATTATGCATTTGTAGATTATACAGTTGTACTTTACTTAAGGGTTCATAGTGGTTAAAAAGTATTTATTTTACAAAAAAACTGTAATACATGTAAATTGTCATATTTTATATGTAACAATTAAAAAACAAGACTTACATGTCCCCTGTTTAGTAACTGTGTGAACATGCTTACCCTTGTCCTATTCTGAAGTAGCCAGGTGGACATCCGCAGACATAACCACCTTCAGTGTTAGAACAACCATAGCTGCAAGGTGCTTGAGAAGAGCTGCATTCATTGACATCTTGGCAAGAACCTCCAAACTGTTCATACTGGAATCCTGTAGGACAGATGCACTTAAAGCTTCCCAGGGTGTTGTGACAGGAAGCTCCTCCACAATTATGGCTGCTTAAGCATTCATTTTCATCTGTAAAAAAACATTTACATTGATTTTTCCACTGTGTATTATAATTTAATTCATTAGAGTTTACCCCCATTAAAAAAATCAAACAAAAAGTTATCTTTATTTCAAGGTATCACACCTTTGACAGTTAGCACATGCTAAGTATAATATTGCAGGAGGATTTAGACTCTCAACTATTCTGTAATTTTCTGTATTGTCACGGTTTGAGAGCTCTGTCCAGCTGTCCATCCCACCTATTTCCTTACCATAATAATATCTAAACCACACCCTACTTATCCAAAAACGGATCTACCATGCTATAGCAATGCCCTCTCTCTGCTCTGGTTTGCCTGATCATGAGCATGGTCCATCCTAATACTTCTTCACAGCTGACCAATCACAACCACAGAATGACCTGATTCCCACTAGACTCCACCACCTCCTGCTTTCTAAATCAAACATGTTGGCAAGTGTTTCCTTAAAAATAGACTATATGAGTGTATAACAACAATACATATTAAGTACAGCATTTAACTTTTAAAAATATTATTTGTACATAACTAAAATATAGGACAATTTTTCCTAGTTATGTTGCTTTGTTAGAATTTTTGTTTCTAAAGACTACTGGAAAATAATGCTTATTTGCTTTCCAGGAAGAAATTAAGATAGAATCCCAGTCTAGTCACAAATCACTGAACTTGGAAACCATTTTATGGTACAATTTCTATTCAGATTAATAAGCGATTAATAAGCCTGCCAACTTGTCTTTATTCCGCGTGGAATGCTGAATTGTATACTGCCCTTAAAAATATTCAATCCATTACATTTTATGGTTAAAATTTGTAGGTTGTGAATGAAACCTTTGCAAGATATCACACAAAGATGCCATTTGATATATCACTCACCCACACACTGGTTCCATTGGTAATGCTGAAGATACCCTTGTGGGCAGCTACACCTGTACCCTCCCATAATATTCTGGCATCCGTGTTGGCAGCGATGACTTCCTTCACACTCATCAACATCTAGAAATATAAAGTTTCTCAGTTACTTACATGTTTACAATCTGTGTAAATTTCCCCATAAATGCTTTACGACAAAGTTTACAAAGTATAGGTTACATTTTGGAATGAATGATACACAATTATTTTACACTGCTCTCATCAATCTGGTACTAAAATTATGTAGTTTTTTTTCTTTTCTTTTTTTTGTTTTTTTTGCATTTAAATGGAGACAGCAAAGTAATTTTTGAGGCTTTTCTACAATTATTTTATGTTTTAACAAGGAATGAAACACACATAGGCAAAGTAATAATGATTCAAACCACACAGGCAATGAAAAACTATAAAGCACGTCCCACCCTACAGGCATTACTAATCAGAACCCACATCTTTTGTTTCTTTGTTGTTACAAATACTAGCTGTAACCTTGGAACTAAGAGAATAACTTTATTTTTTCCAAATAAAATTGCTTGTCTTCAAATTCAAAGCCAAAGAAAAAAAACTAATTGCAAAAACAAAACAGAGGAGATTTTTCGGAATACATGATGATAAAGTTCACTTGGAATATAAAGTAAATGCATTTGGAGAAATATATTAGTCTATAATATCAAACGCATGCAATATATTCTTTCAACAGATAAGATCTCTAAAACATTAAAAAAAACTTGACATAACGTCATTGTCAACCTTTTGTTTTAACCATTAAAGAGACAGTAGAAAACTTTGATATTGCAATATACATAATAGTGAAGACAAGTTTGCAATATAATATTATTTATTTTGCCCCTGTTCCTGTAATTTAAGTATGAAAATTGTGGCATTTCCAGACCTGTCCACATGGCTGGCTTCAGAAGCCTAACCTTGTCACATATCTCTCAATAATTTGAAGTTTGTAATCTTAAAGGGACATTCCAGTCAAAATGTAAATGCACATAAATGAACAACATATTTGAATAGAAACATATATATATATATATTAGCAAAAATGCTTCTAGTAAAGTTATCTTGTTTCAGTGTAAGCATTTTTCTCTGCGCGTGCACGTAAAGCATAGCTAGATATTCTCAGTACACCAGTATTTTAAATTATGCAGCTGCTCAGAGCTCCAGTGAGTATTGTATCATGTCAGCAATTAACATATTGAGTCATTACCAGATGGTACAAGCACCTTAGGCTCTCTGAGCAAGTGTTGTGTTTAAAATCCTGATGCACAGTGCATACTTAAATAGACTTTTGAAACAGCTATAGCTTTTATTAGAAGCATTTTTGATAATATGCGTATATTAAAATGCAGCTATTTAAAAATGAAATGTATCCATATGGATTTCAATTTTGGCTGGAATGTCCCTTTAACATTTCTGCTGGAGGCAAGCAATGGAGATTTTATTAGCACATAGACAATGGCAAACCATGTCATCTCTAGACTCAAGTCCTGATTGGCTCATCCATATAAGGAAAGTGGTAGGTGGAGTTTGGCCTTTGAAAATCATTTTGAAAAACATATTGTTAACCTGTTCTAATATAGTTGCAAATCTCCTGATATGTTATTATGTTATGTAATTACAAGGTATTATGGCTGAGCTATTGAACAGTGCACCTAATAGATCTGTGCAAATCAGGGGTGGTAAGACTGTTTTTATGAACTTTTTTCAGCATAACCTACTTGAGTATAAAGTTAAGGAAATTTAAGTTTTTGAGAATTGTGCAGCAATATTCTACAAACTCAGTGCTGAATCAGAATCTCCTCCTGCTATAAACAATATGAGAACTAAGGAAATTACACTTGCTTCATGTAAAACAAAGTGCAGTGGCGTCACTAGGGGGGGGGCGGGGGGGGCGGGCCGCACCCGGGTGACACCCACCAGGGGGTGACACCAAAAAAAAAAAAAAAAAAAAAAAAAATTTTTTTTTTTTTTTTTTTTTTTTTTAATTTTATTGAAATTCAAAGAAATACAATGTTGAGATGCATAGATTTTTTTTTTATTAGAGGGGCTGGCATTTGTGAACATTGGTGGGACTGGGGAAGATGTAGACACACAATTTTTTTGCCCCTTGAGCCAGTGCTGCAATTTCAACAAATAGTTTTCCCGGCTGCTCCTAGCCTAAACCTGCCTGCCTATCTGTGCTCACTGCTCAGTGACATGTGGAGCAGTGGAGTCACTCACTGCTGTGCTGTCTCTCTAAACGGGAACTGGCAAATCATGAGGGGATGCCTGGCACCTGACCGCATGACTGTTTGACACTGTCTTTAAAGTGAAGCAGCCACATATGATGCCCACCAGACCATTACGGTTACGGTACACTAAGTGCACACTGAACAGGTAGGAGGGCGGGCGGGGGTCTGGGGGTGGGCAGAGTGCAGAGCTGATTGGCCATAAGAAGCGGTAGGCACGCGGCCCGTGGCTGTGCACTGACAGACTTGGAACAGAGTCAGAGAGCAGAATTTTCATAGTTTGCACCTAAAACTTTTCTTTAGTGATTTATTTTTAGAGTGCTCTATTTATCTTTCATTTGATGCTCTGCTGAGCCAGGGAGCAGCTCTAGGCATGAGCTTTATAATTAATGCAGTGCAGTTTACATATTTTGTATGTGTGTGTCTGAGTTTTTTTGTGTGTGTGTGTGTCTCAGTGTTTTTGTGTGTGTGTGTTTTTGTGTGTGTGTGTGTGTCTGAGTGTTTTTGTGTGTGTGTGTGTCTGAGTGTGTTTCCGAGTGTTTGTGTGTGCATCTGAGTATGTTTTAAGTGTGTCTGAGTGTTTGTATGTGTGTTTGCCTGTGTTTTTGTGTGTGTCTGCTTTCTGGGGGGGGGGGTGACACCATAACTTACCGCACCGGGTGACACCAACCCTAGTGACGCCACTGACAAAGTGTCACCTTCCATTTACTTTCTACAATTTACTGAGCTCAACAAAAGCTGTCTTCTAGTAGATTTAACATCTATTCCCTATAAAAAAAACAAAAGACACTTCTCTCCAATCAGGATTTTTACACACACACATACATATCTATATCTATCGATATATGTGTGTATGTGCATATATAAATATATACAGTATATACAGAGAGAGAGAGAGAGAGAGAGAGAGAGATTGTACATGAAAGGCAGATAGATAGATGGATAGATAGAATGACAGAGAGAGAGAGATAGATAGATAGATAATAGATAGAATGACAGACAGAGATAGATAGATGATAGATAGAATGACAAACAGAGATAGACAGACAGACAGACAGGCAGAGAGACAGACAGAGAGATAATAGATGGATACTGTAGATTGAACAAAATTGAAAATAAATTAAACAGCCAGGGACTGCCTGGTAAGTTAATTGATAAGCAAACAAACCTGCAGTAACTATGAATGCTACTTTTCTAGCCTGGGTTAAAACAGATAGATAACTATATTGCAGGCATATTACCAGTAATCAAATGTGGACATTTATATTTACACATATACAAATTGTTATACTGGAAACTGTTTGGGCAACTGTACAGTACAGTCTCTTTTGTGCAATATGTTTCTTTGTGCCTACAAATGAAGGTTGAGTACTCTTGCACAAATAAACAATGTTGTTTCTCTTGGCTGACCTAACGATACTCACTGGCTTCTGTTACAACTAACAATTTATGGATGGAACTGCAACTGCCTCTATGGAACCTCAGAAAAGGTGCCGGGGGCACTGTGTTGGCAAGATCAGACTGACAGTGATATGTTTTTACAGTTCATAAACAAGACATTGTGGAGCCCGAGTAGAACTATGATTTAGGATTTAAACAAAAGGCAAAGTCACAAATAAAATTTTCAAATGTCCTGTGCTGTCATTAAGTAATTATTGTATAACATAACACTGCAAATTTTATTTGCTTGCTCTTGCATTGGTTTTAATGGTCTCACGGTAAGTTTTAATGGTCTTGCGGTAAGCAGTCTCAACGACAGCAGCTGGCAAATTTGGTGTTATGGCATGTGACCTACACAAACCCAGCCGTTGGCTATAAGCTATAAAATTATTTTGATGCATTTTATGGTGCACTAATTGTGAATACGATTTGCAATTAATAAACGGCCAGATTACAAGTTTTGCGTTAGGAGCTATGCGGTGCTAACGAGCAGTTTTCTCTCACTGCTCACTTACACGCAGCGCTGGTATTACAGGCTTCTATAAACCCATCGTTAAAAGATAAGAAGTGAGCGTAGAGCAAAATTGAGCTCCATACCGCACTCCAATACCAGCGCTGCTTAAGTCAGCGGTGAGCTGGTCGTACGTGTTCGTGCACGATTTCCCCATAGGAATCAACGGGGAGAGCCGGCTGAGAAAAAAGTCTAACACCTTCAAAAAAGCAGCGTCCCATTGATTCCTATGGGGAAATAAAAGTTATGTTTACACCTAACACCCTAACATGAACCCTGAGTCTAAACACCCCTAATCTTACACTTATTAACCCCTAATCTGCCGCCCCCAACATCGTCGCCACCTGCATTATATTTATTAACCCCTAATCTACCGCTCCAGACATCGCCGCCGCCTACATTATACTTATTAACCCCTAATCTGCTGCCCCCAACATCGCCGACACCTACATTATATTTCTTAACCTCTAATCTCCCTTACCCAATGTCGCCGCAACCTACCTACATTTATTATCCCCTAATCTGCTGCCCCCAACGTAGCCGCCACTATAATAAACATATTAACCCCTAAACCGCCATACTCCCGCCTCGCAAACATTAGTTAAATATTATTAACCCCTAATCTGCCGTCCCTAACATCGCCGCAACCTACCTACATTTATTAACCCCTAATCTGCCGCCCCCAACGTCGCCGCCACTAAATACTTACCTGTAACATAAACCCTAAGCTAGCTACAATATAACTAATAGTTACATTATAGCTAACTTAGGGTTTATTTTCATTTTACAGGCAAGTTTGTATTTATTTTAACTAGGTAGAATATTTACTAAATAGTTATTAACTATTTCATAACTACCTAGCTAAAATAAATACAAAAGTAACTGTAAAATAAAACCTAACCTAAGTTACACTAACACCTAACACTACAATACAATTAAATAAATTAACTAAATTAAATAAAATTAAATAAATTACCTAAATAAAATACAATTAAATAAATTAAATTAGATAAATCACAAAAAAATAACAACACTAAATTACAAAAATAAAAAAACAAATTACAGATCTTTAAACTAATTACACCTAATTTAATAGCCCTATCAAAATAAAAAAAAAATCCAAAAAAAAACCCCCTAACCTAAACTAAACTATCAATAGCCCTTAAAAGGGCCTTTTGCGGGGCATTGCCCCAAAGTAATCAGCTCATTTACCTGTAAAATAAAAATACAAACAACCCCCCAACAGTAAAACCCACCCACCACCCACACAACCAACCCCCCAAATAAAAGCCTAACTAAAAAAACCTAAGCTCCCCATTGCCCTGAAAAGGGCATTTGGATGGGAATTGCCCTTAAAAGGGCAGTTAGCTCTTTTGCGGCCAAAACCCTAACCTAAAAATAAAACCCACCCAATATACCCTTAAAAAACCTAACACACATCGCCTATAGGTGGCACCCCCCTAGGAGAGGGGCTCATCTTTGACATATAGGAGATTTACAGTTCAGGCCTAGAGATTAACCTCATTATGCTCCTATGTCGATATTTATAACTACTTTATACTCTGCCTAGATATCTTTAAGAGTATACTTGGCAGTTAAAACTAATACTCACTTAGTGACCCGATAATAGTTCATATAAGATGGCCATCCTGACTGGCTCCGCCCTCCATCCCCCATCCATCCCCCCCCCATTATATTTCGAGCGGCTCTTGCCTGCTGCATCCCCTCCCCTTTAATCAGTAAAGCTAATTTCCCCCTGGCCCTAATTGTATCAGAGTCGACGCTTGCATTTGCCTTCTATATGGTCCAGGGAGGACAATTTTTGACTTATTGTTATTACCTTTATTATAAAACTGAAGTCACACTGTACACTGCCCAAGTTATATAACATTGCGTGTGCTATTTGGATACATTAAGCCCTAACTGTAGGGTTATGTTTGTAACACATATGTAACAATATTGTATTTGCACTTATCTGTATATGTTCTGAGGCATACTTGTTGGCTGTATTTATTTATGACTTCAATAAAAAAAATATTTAAAAAAAAAAAAAAACCTAACACTAACCCCCTGAAGATCGACTTACTGTTCTGAAGACCGGACATCCATCCTCAAGGAACCGGCAGAAGTCTTCATCCAACCAGGCCAAAATCCTCAACGAAGTTGGGAGATGTCTTCATCCAAGCCGGGCGAAGTGGTCCTCCAGACGGCCAGAAGTATTCATCCAGACGGCATCTTCTATCTTCATCCATCCGACGCGGAGTGGCTCCATCTTCAAGACATCCGACGCGGAGCATCCTCTTCATCCAGAGTCTTCTTACTGAATGAAGGTTCCTTTAAATGACGTCATCCAAGATGGCGTCCCTTAGATTCCAATTGGCTGATAGAATTCTATCAGCCAATCAGAATTAAGGTAGAAAAAATCCTATTGGCTGATGCAATCAGCCAATAGGATTGAAGTTCAATCCTATTGGCTGATCCAATCAGCTAATAGGATTGAGCTTGCATTCTATTGGCTGTTCCAATCAGCCAATAGAATTGAACTGCAATCCAATTGGCTGATTGCATCAGCCAATAGGATTTTTTCTACCTTAATTCCGATTGGCTGATAGAATTCTATCAGCCAATCGGAATCTAAGGGACGCCATCTTGGATGATGTCATTTAAAGGAACCTTCATTCAGTAAGTAGATTCTGGATGAAGAGGATGCTCTGCGTCGGATGTCTTAAAGATAGAGCCGCTCCGCATCGGATGGATGAAGATAGAAGATGCCGTCTGGATGAGGACTTCTGCTCATCTGGAGGACAACTTCGCCCGGCTTGGATGAAGACTTCTCCCGGCTTTGTTGAGGACTTCGGCCTGGTTGGATGAAGACTTCTGCCGCTTCCTTGAGGATGGATGTCCGGTCTTCAGAACAGTAAGTCGATCTTCAGGGGGTTAGTGTTAGGTTTTTTTTAAGGGTGTATTGGGTTGGTTTTATTTTTAGGTTAGGGTTTTGGGCCGCAAAAGATCTAACTGCCCTTTTAAGGGCAATGCCCATCCAAATGCCTTTTTCAGGGCAATGGGGAGCTTAGGTTTTTTTAGTTAGGCTTTTATTTGGGGGGTTGGTTGTGTGGGTGGTGGGTTTTACTGTTGGGGGGGTTGTTTGTATTTTATTTTACAGGTAATATTGCTGATTATTTTGGGGCAATGCCCAGCAAAAGGCCCTTTTAAGGGCTATTGATAGTTTAGTTTAGGCTAGGTTTTTTTTGTTTTTTTTTTGATAGGGCTATTAGATTAGGTGTAATTAGTTTAAAGATCTGTAATTTGTTTTTTTATTTTCTGTAATTTAGTGGGGTTTTTTTTGTGATTTAGCTAATTTAATTTATTTAATTGTATTTAATTTAGGTCATTTATTTAATTGTATTTATTTTAGTTAATTTATTTAATTGTAGTGTAGTGTTAGGTGTTAGTGTAACTTAGGTTAGGTTTTATTTTAAAGGTACTTTTGTATTTATTTTAGCTCGGTAGTTATTAAATAATTAATAACTATTTAATAACTATTCTACCTAGTTAAAATAAATACAAACTTGCCTGTAAAATAAAAATAAACCCTAAGATAGCTACAATGTAACTATTAGTTATATTGTAGCTAGCTTAGGGTTTATTTTATAGGTAAGTATTTAGTTTTAAATAGGAATAATTTAGTTAATTATAGTAATTTTCCTTAGCATTATTTAAATTATATTTAAGTTAGGGGGTGTTAGGGTTAGACTTAGATTTAGGGGTTAATACATTTAATATAGTGGCGGCAACATTGGGGACGGCAGATTAGGGGTTAATAAGTATAATGTAGGTGGCGGTGATGTTAGGTGCAGCAAATTAGGGGTTAATAATATTTAAATAGTGTTTGCGAGGCGGGAGTGCGGCGGTTTAGGGGTTAATATGTTTATTCTAGTGGCAGCGATGTCCGGAGCGGCAGATTAGGGGTTAAAAATGTTATTATAGTGTTTGCGATGCGGGAGGGCCTCGGTTTAGGGGTTAATAGGTAGTTTATGGGTGTTAGTGTACTTTTTAGCACTTTAGTTATGAGTTTTATGCTACAGCGTTGTAGTGTAAAACTCTGACTTTAGAATGCGTTAGGGATCTTGGAGGTAGAGGGTGTACCGCTCACTTTTTTGCCTCCCAGGACAGATTCGTAATACCGGCGTTATGGAAGTCCCATAGAAAAAAGGGTTTATGAAGTTTACGTAAGTTGTTTTGCGGTAAGGCCAAAGAAGTGTGCGGTGCCCCTAAACCTGCAAGACTCGTAATAGCAGCGGTAGTGAAAAAGCAGCGTTAGGACCTGTTAACGCTGCTTTTTCAGCTTAATGCACAACTCGTAATCTAGCCGAATGTTTTTTTTTCTTAATCACTTTATATTAAATATTCTTCTTCTATTCTTTTATTCTATAAAAAGAAACAGAGTTTTGTTTATGAATGTGAATATTCCTGCACAAACCTTCGCAAGATGCACCGCTCTGGTCAAGAGAAAAGCCACGCTGACATTCACAGGCATAGCTCCCTGGAGTATTCTGGCAAACACCTTTAGCTCCACACAGGTTAACTTCTGAAGCACACTCATTGTTATCTGCAAGAGAAAGAAAAAAGAATATATTGACAAAAGTCTATAAACTGCAAAAATGCCAAGGTATGCATTTTTATCACTACATTTAATGTCGGAATCTATTACGCAAACCATTGGTAAGTTATTTGCTTAATATTTAGATTTTATTGAAGATAAGAGCTTAATCCCTTAAATATATAATTATTTAACTTTAACACAAATTACATTAACATTGGGGGCCTCATGGCCAGCAAAGTTCTTGTACTGTTGCAGTAAGGTAAACTCAATGTACAGAATTCCATACAGAACTTCCAAACAGGAAACAATAGAATATGTTTTGTAGCCATAGCTCTTGAGCTTTATAAAGTCTTGTTTTAATGTACACTTGGATGGAAACATATATCTTAGTGGTTTCCAGTTTTATATATTAACAAAGACTGTAAATGTAGACTACTTTAATCTTTAATATCTGGAAAAACACTACTTCTTTGATGTGTTTGTAATAAGGAAATTTATTTGGGCTTCTCTATGTTCTGAAAATGAATGGCCTAGATTTGTAGCGCAAATGATAACCAGTAGTACATAATATTGCCCTTCAATAACGCTTGATCAGGTATTCCGATTGGTTGGTTAAAATGTTAAACCAATGCATTTTAATGTACCAGATACATATATGGTGCAAAGTAGCACACTTACTGCAAGTTATCAGGTGACTTTTGCGCTCTCGCAACCTGGTGGTAGCTTTTATCACCTGATGTTTTGCATTCAAATAGACCTTAAAATACTATAGAAATAAATGGAAACCTCCACTATCTGTGCTCAATCTGCTTTATGTGTTGTATTTTCTGACATCAATGCTTTTAGCACTGTACCTGAGGGAAATGACATATCCATGTTACCTGCCATGAGTACAGTAGCATACAATACTAGCACTTGTGTGATTAATAGTAACTAGCTACTTGCAAGCGGTATGGAAGAGCAACATATTGCACGCCAACACTGTTAACCCTCCACACTGCTTGCATTTTGGCTCTTGCAAACTCGGACACCGTGCTTAATATAAATTCCTTGAGTAAATAGCATTTTACTTATAAATTATTTCTATTTTAATGTAAGTATTAATGTCTCAACAATGCTAGCAATAAGCCCTCTGTTATTATCTATTAGCATTGTGTTTTTAGAACAAAAACGTAATCGCATGCAATAAGTAAAAGTTGAGTATATTTAGGTTTTAGAATATCTTTTGACGCTTGTCTATTTACTGTTGTGGTTTACACAAAGCATAATTAACCCTTATAGCACAAAATAATATTTAATCCATGTTGATGTTAGAATATGATCTCAATAGACATTATGTTCTGTTTTTATTTTCTATATTTGGTACGGTACTGTATGTTCAGTTGAGTTTCTAAATCTCTACTGAATCTTGTGAGCCCTCTGTGTCTGCCTCCAACCCCTCCCAACCAGTAAAGGAACTTCAAACTGATCTGGTTTCCTGCCTATAGTTCACTGGGTGAGGGTATCATCAGTCCCAGTGAGATTATTTACTTGCAGCAGCTACCTAGAGCACTACAGATAGGTAATGATATGTTTTATTAGAATCAAAATGAAAATTGCCAGCAGTATGTTTAACCCCTTAATGACCACAGCACTTTTCCATTTTCTGTCCGTTTGGGACCAAGGCTATTTTTACATTTTTGCAGTGTTTGTGTTTAGCTGCAATTTTCCTCTTACTCATTTACTGTACCCACACATATTATATACCGTTTTTCTTGCCATTAAATGGACTTTCTAAAGATATCATTATTTTCATCATATCTTATAATTTACTATAAAATTTTTTTATAAAATATGAGGAAAAAATGGAAAAGAAACACACTTTTTCTAACTTTGACCCCCAAAATCTGTTACACATCTACAACCACCAAAAAACGCACATGCTAAATAGTTTCTAGATTTTGTCCTGAGTTTAGAAATACCCAATGTTTACATGTTCTTTGCTTTTTTTGCAAGTTATAGGGCCATAAATACAAGTAGCACTTTGCTATTTCCAAACCACTTTTTTTCAAAATTAGCGATAGTTACATTGGAACCCTGATATCTTTCAGGAATCCCTGAATATCCCTTGACATGTATATATATATTTTTTAGAAGACATCCCAAAGTATTGATCTAGCCCATTTTGGTATATTTCATGCCACCATTTCACCGCCAAATGCGATCAAATAAAAAAAATTGTTCCCTTTTTCACAAATTTTTTCACAAACTTTAGGTTTCTCACTGAAATTATTTACAAACAACTTGTGCAATTAAGGCATAAATGGTTGTAAATGCTTCTTTGGGATCCCCTTTGTTCAGAAATAGCAGACCTATATGACTTTGGCTTTGCTTTTTGGTAATTAGAAGGCCGCTAAATGCCACTGTGCACCACACGTGTATTATGCCCAGAAGTGAAGGGGTTAATTAAGGAGCATGTAGGGAGTTTCTAGGGTTAATTTTAGCTTTAGTGTAGTGTAGTAGACAACCCCAAGTATTGATCTAGGCCCATTTTGGTATATTTCATGCCACCATTTCACTGCCAAATGCGATCAAATTAAAAAAAACTTAAAATTTTTCACAATTTTAGGTTTCTTACTGAAATTATTTACAAATAGCTTGTGCAATTATGGCACAAATAGTTGTAAATGCTTCTCTGGGATCCCATTTGTTCAGAAATAGCAGACATATATGGCTTTGGCGTTGCTTTTTGGTAATTAGAAGGTCGCTAAATGCCGCTGCGCACCACACGTGTATTATGCTCAGCAGTGAAGGGGTTAATTAGGGAGCTTGTAGGGAGTTTGTAGGGTTAATTTTAGCTTTAGTGTAGTGTAGTAGACATCCCAAAGTATTGATCTAGGCCCATTTTGGTATATTTCATTTCATCATTTCACCGCCAAAAGCAATCAAATAAAAATTTGTTTCACTTTTTCACAAACCTTTTCATAAACTTTAGGTTTCTCACTTAAATTATTTACAAACAGCTTGTGTAATTATGACACAAATGGTTGTAAATGCTTCTCTGGAATCCCTGGCTTTGCTTTTTGGTAATTAGAAGGCCGCTAAATGCTGCTGCGCATCACACGTGTTTTATGTCTAGCAGTGAAGGGGTTAATTAGGTAGCTTGTAGGGAGTTTGCAGGGTTAATTTTAGCTTTAGTGTAGAGATCAGCCTCCCACCTGACACATCACACCCCCTGATCCCTCCCAAACAGCTCCCTTCCCTCCTCCACCCCACAATTGTCCCTGCCATCTTAAGTACTGGCAGAAAGTCTGCCAGTACTAAAATAAAGGGTATCTTTGATTTTTGTTTAAACTTTTTTATAGCATATTTACATATGCTGCTGTGTAGGATCCCCCCTTAGCCCCCAACCTCCCTGATCCCCCCCCAAACATCTCTCTAACCATCCTCCTCTGCCTTTTTGGGGGGCATCTTGGGTACTGGCAGCTATCTGCCAGTACCCAGTTTGCAGAAAAAAATGTTTTTTTTTATTTTTTTTCCCAGTTTTTTTTCTGTAGTGTAGCTTCCCTCCCACAGACCAACCCAACACCCCCTGATTTATCGTTTTTTTTTTTTGTTTGTTTTTTTCTAGCCACTGATCACTAATCATTATGATCCATATTTTCTGTAGTGTAGCGGTTCCCACCCACTCCCTCCCCGTGCACGCGCCCGCCCCCTCCTGATCATGCATGCGCGCCCCTGTCCACGATCCCTCCCCCCTCCACATCCCGCCCCCCTCCACCACCTACCAACGATACTGGCCATCGATGTCCGGTGCAGAGAGGGCCACAGAGTGACTCTCTCTGCATCGGATGGCCATGCAGGGTTATTGCAGGATGCCTCCATATCGAGGCATCACTGCAATAACCGGAAAGCAGCTGGAAGCGAGCAGGATCGCTTCCAGCTGCTTTCCAGTCGTTAACTGTGTTTTTTTAGAGGACGTACCCTGCACGTCCTCGGTCATTAAAGGGACATTAAACACTTTGAGATGGTAATATAAAATGATAAATTGTATATATAAAACAACTCTGCAATATACTTTCATTATTAATTTTGTCCTCTTTGCCTTTAATTCCATTCTGAAATTGTGAGCTTTTCAGTTTCTGTTAGAAATGGAAGTTAAGAACACTGTTAAATCCAGCACAACCATTGGCTGCACACTCTAGTGACCTATTTATAACTGACCCTAATTGGCCACAGCAGAGAAGGTAACACAAGTTACAACATGGCAGCTCCCAGTGTTTTATAGACACTAAAACTTTACACTTATTTTGTCACTTTTTAAACAACTAATGAAACTTTAAAAAATACATCTACATGTTAGTCATGGACTAATCTTTTCTTTGAATGCATCATTCTATCTAGCATGTATTTAGTGTTTAATGTCCCTTTAAGGGGTTAAACCTTGTAATTAATTCAACGATTAGAAACACTAGAATCAAAGAGGTAGCTAAGAGTTAAAAGGAAACAAAGTCAAAATAAAGCTTTCATGATTCATACAGAGAGGCCTATTTATCAAATGTCTGTCGGACCTGATCCGACAGTGCGGATCAGGTCCGACAGACATCGCTGAATGCGGAGAGCAATACGCTCTCCGTATTCAGCATTGCACCAGCAACTCTTGTGAGCTGCTGGTGCAACGCCGTCCCCTGCAGAAACACGGGCCCACAAGCGCCATACGGAGCTTGATAAATGGGCCTCAGAGAGTTTACTTTTTTACACAACTTTCCAATTTACTTCTGATATTGAATGTGCTTTGTTCTATTGATATCTTATGATGATGAGCATACCTAGGTAGGCTCGGGATTACCAATGCACTACTGGGAACTAGCTGCTGATCAGTGGATGGAAATATATATATATATATATATATATATATATATATATATAAAACAACATTTAAAATTAGGGGGAGATAAAAGGGGAGTTTAAAATCCTCCACTACGCACAAAATAGAGAAAATAACTCATTGTGTAGTTCATTAACAAATCTAGACAGGCCAGAAGGCTTGTTTACTGTTACTGTTTACAAATATACAAAAAATATGTATATTTGTAAACAGTAACAGTGCAAATAGTACTCAGTACACCTGCACGCTCCTGAGCCTACCTTAGTATTTCAACCCGGGAGATAAACATAAAACGTTTATCTATATATTGGAGAGACCACAATTGATTTGTTTGCCTGCAATAGTAGGGATAGTGGCTATTCTGCCTCCCTACTGACGACTCCATACAGTGGAAACAAGAAAGAAACTCTCTGCCTAGGAGAAGCACCCATAACAGACATCATCTGTACCCCTGAGCTCGACATATACATCATACTGGATGAGGTTGAATCAAGTGAGTGCGTAATTGTCTCTTGCACATATATGTGTTTAATTTAAGACATATTACACTAGGAGTGCCTTCTTGTGCACTTGCCCACCCTTGTAACGTTTCAGAAACTTTTGGGGAAGAACCTCACGTAGAGGGGACCACTCTGTATCGGACGCAGCTGCAAAGAAAAGAGGCACATTGGAACTGATCCTAAAAGACTCTAACAGTTTTTATGGACTACTTAGTTTGTTTATACCATCTGATTGACACTCAGATAGGGGTGTACTGTTTAAGTGTGTTTACATATGAATAGATCACTACACAATTTATCCTAAGTGCTGATTCACTTCCATTTTGCTCGCTCTCTCTCTCTCCCTCTCTCTATATACAGTATATATATATATATCTTGTCATTGGCTCTCCAGATGTGCACAGCTAACTCCCAGTGGTGCGTTGTTGATCCTACAACATAGGGTACAAAGAGAATGAAGCAATTTTGATAATAGAAATAAGCTGTTTACAATATTGTGCTCTATCATGAAAGAAACATTTTGGGTTTTGATTTTGCTTTAAGCTCCTTTTACATCTATGACGACAAAAAGTTCTGATTTCAAAACATTGTAAATGATAAAACAATATATAGTTCTGCAAAGAATTATTTTATTCAAAACGGATGTCCTGCATATATTCCCACGTGTTTATAAATGTGTTAGAAGAAAAGTAAAAATGGCCATATGTAGGGCAGTAAAAACAAACACCAAAAACTCACATGTAGTTGTTTTCTATTTCACAATGCTGTATTGTGATTTGCTCAACAAAACAAATTTAAGTAATTGTCTACATGTGTTATGTAACTGTGTAAAATGTGTCTGTTATTTACATGCATTAGAACAATATCAATTAAATGCAGATGTGTATTTTTCCAGGGGCTGGCAGACAATGAAGACAACAACTATGAAGCAATGAAAAAATAAAAAAGTCAGACATGGGCAGTGCATAAAACAATATTTTAAGGCTTGAACCACACACATGGATTCGATAACCTAAGAGCATCTTTTCTCAGAATGCCACATTCCTGGCTGGTCAAAGAATCAAACTCTACAATATACTCCAATCATCTTAAATTTTACTCAGTGTACAGCCAATCAGAAACTGCACAGAGGAAGGTGCAGGATCTTCTAAAGCTGATATATGTTTGTAGGCTGCCAGTGGCGCTGCCATCAATGGGCACACATTAGCTTGAAAGTTAAAGGAACATGAAACCCAACATTTTTCTTTCATGCTTTAGATAGAGAATACCATTTTAAACAACATTCCAATTTACTTCTATTATCTCATTTTCATCATTCTTTAGGTATCCTTTTTTGAAGAAATAGCCATGTACATGGGTGAGCGAATCACATGAGGCATCTATGTGCAGACACCAATCGGCATAATTGGAAAGTTTTTTTAAAATCACATGCTCTTTCTGAATCATAAAGAAAAAAAATTGTGTTTCATGTCTAAGTAATATCTAGTCTAGGGACTAGAGTGATGTGAATCCAACCATTGATTTATACAAATGTGGTTTTATCTGTACTTGTACCAAGATTAAGCTGTAAACAGTATAATGTTCTAATACAAATGATGCTACATTTTGTCACTTATGTATGATTTACTGTAGCAATAATTGGAGAATACCACTTGTTGACAGTCATGTTGTAAAGCCTGCTGTATAAAATGCTTAGACTTACTGGAATTGTATTTCACAAACTAATCCCCAATCAGATTTTCAGCACTAGAAATATATGTTGTGCTCTTACGTCTCTGACATCTACCTGTCTAGACTGAGCTACTTTTCATCTCTCATATAATCTACATCCTTTAACCCCAAATGACTCTTCCCCACTTTTAATGCCCCGCCCACCTACATACATCTCCCATTATCACTAGTCTCATAAGTATTTTCTTCTTGGTGAAAGCAAATCATTTAAACAGATTTCATAAAATTGCATTTGAATAAGCCCTAGTTAAATAGTTAATAATTAAATGGAAATGAAAGCCACATTTTTCTTTCATGATTTAGAAAGAGCCAGCAATTTAAAAAACTTTCCAAATTACTTCTATTATCTAATTTGCTTCATTTTCTTGATATCCTTTACTATTTATTCAACAACGGATATCTGAAGAATGAAGTCAATTAAATGGAATGTTGCTTAATATTGTATTCTCTATATGAATCATGAAAGAAAGATTTTGGGCTTTGTGTCCCTTTAATCTTACTAATGCACTTTGACACTCAATTTGGATGCCCTTTAGAATTATGAATTTGCCAGGTTACTATTATCTTCTTAGAAGAGCAACTTAGTCTAAATAATAAGGGAGTCATTTTTAATAAACTTTAGATTTATTATTAACAACGTGTAATACATTAATGTTTACCTAATAGAAAGAATGAAAAGGACATGAAACCCAATTTTTTCTTTCATGATTCAGATAGCGCATGTGGTTTATAAAAAATATTCCACTTACCTCTATTATTAAATTTGCTTCATTCTCTTGGTATGCATTTTTGAAGGAGCTGCAATTTACTGCTGGAAGCTAGCTGAAACCACTGGGTGACCAAAGATAAGAGACATTTATGTGCAGCCACCAATCAGCTGCTAACTCCCAGTAATGCACTACTGTTCCTGAGCCTACCTGGGTATGCTTTTCAACTAAGGATACTAACGGCTAGATTACGAGTTTTGCGTTAGGCTGAAAAAGCAGCGTTAACAGGTCCTAACGCTGCTTTTTTATGCCCACTGGTATGACGAGTCTTGCAGGTTTAGGGTCACCGCACACTTTTTTGGCCTTACCGCAAAACGAATTACGTAAACTTCGTAAAGTCTTTTTTCTATGGGACTTCCATAGCACAGGTATTACGAGTCTGTCCTGGGAGGTCAAAAAGGGAGCGGTACACCCTCTCCTGTCAAGAGTCCTAACGCATTTAAAAGTCAGTAGTAGTTTTATGGTACAATGCCGTAACATAAAACCCATAACTAAAGTGCTAAAAAGTACACTAACACCCATAAACTACCTATTAACCCCTAAACCGAGGCCCTCCCGCATCACAAACACTAATCTGCCACTCCGGACACCGCCGCAACCTACATTATATTTATGAACCCCTAATCTGCTGCCCCCAACATTGCCGCCACCTATATTATATTTATTAACCCCTAATCTGCCTTCCCCAATGTCGTCGCAACCTACCTACACTTTTTAACCCCTAATCTGCCACCCCCAACGTCGCTGCCACTATAATAAACATATTAACTCCTAAACCTAAGTCTAACCCTAACACCCCCTAACTTAAATATAATTTAAATAAATCTAAATAAAATTACTATCATTAACTACATTATTCCTATTTAAAACTAAATACCTATAAAATAAACCCTAAGCTAGCTACAATATAACTAATAGTTACATTGTATCTACTTAGGGTTTATTTTTATTTTACAGACAAATTTGTATTTATTTTAACTAGGTAGAATAGTTATTAAATAGTTATTAACTATTTAATAACTACCTAGCTAAAATAAATACAAAAGTACCTGTAAAATAAAACCTAACCTAAGTTACACTAACACCTAACACTACAATATAATTAAATAAATTAACTAAATTAAATACAATTACCTAAATTAAATTAAATTAGCTAAAGTACAAAAAAACCACTAAATTACAGAAAATAATAAACAAATTACAGATATTTAAACTAATTACACCTAATCTTATAGCCCTATTAAAATAACCCCCCCCCCCCCCCAAAAAAAGGGCCTTTTGTGGGGCATTGCCCCAAAGTAATCAGCTCTTTTACCTGTAAAAAAATTACAAACAACCACCCTCAACAGTAAAACCCACCACAAACACAACCAACACCCCAAATAAAATACTATCTAAAAAAACCTAAGCTCCCCATTGCCCTGAAAAGGGCATTTGGATAGGCATTGCCCTTAAAAGGGCAGTTAGCTCTTTTGCCGCCCAAACCCTAACCTACAAATAAAACCCACTCAATACACCCTTAAAAAAACCTAGCACTAACCCCCTGAAGATCGACTTACCGGGAGACGTCTTCATCCAAGCCGGGCCGAAGTCCTCAACGAAGCCGGGAGAAGTCTTCATCCAAGCCGGGCGAAGTGGTCCTCCAGACGGGCAGAAGTCTTCATCCAGACGGCATCTTCTATCTTCATCCATCCGGCGCGGAGCAGGTCTATCTTCAAGACATCCGACACTGAGCATCCTCTTCATCCAACGACTAAAGCTGAATGAAGGTACCTTTAAGTGACGTCATCCAAGATGGCGTCCCTTAGATTCTGATCGCAATTAAGGTAGGTAGAAAAAATCATATTGGCTGATGCAATCAGCCAATAGGATTGAAGTTCAATCCTATTGGCTGATCCAATCAGCCAATAGGATTAAGCTTGCATTCTATTGGCTGTTCCAATCAAATTATAAAAAGCCAATTTTTTAGCAAACTGGGCACTGGCAGACAGCTGCTAGTACCCAAGATGGTGGCAAATAGGTAGAGGGGGAGGCTTAGAGAGCTGTTTGGGGAGGATCAGGGAGGTTGGGGGCTAAGGGGGGATCCAACAGTGCAGAATATATATATATATATATATATATATATAAATAAATAAATATATATATATATATATATCCTTTTATTTTAGTACTGGCAGACTTTCTGCCAGTACTTAAGATGGCGGGACATATGTGAGGTGGGGGAGGGAAGAGAGCTGTTTGAGAGGGGTCAGGGAGGAATTAAAGGATGGGATGTGTCAGGTGGGAGGCTGATCTCTACACTAAAGCTAAAATTAATCATACAAGCTACATAATTAACTCCTTCCCTGCTGGGCATAATACAAGTGTGCTGCGCAGCGGCAATTAGCAGCCTTCTAATTACCAAAAAGCAATGCCAAAGCCATATATGTCTGCTATTTCTGAACAAAGGGGATCCCAGAGAAGCATTTACAATTATTTGTGCCATAATTGCACAAGTTGTTTGTAAATAATTTCAGTGAGAAACCTAAAGTTAGTGAAAATATTAACGATTTATTTATTTTTTTTATCGCATTTGGCGGTGAAATTGTGGCATGAATGGTTCTAGATCAATACTTTGGGTTGTCTAGTAAAAAAAATATATACATGTGAAGGGTTATTCAGGGATTCCTGACAGATATCAGTGTTCCAATGTAACTATCGCTAATTTTAAAGAAAAAAAAGGTTTTGAAATAGCAAAGTGCTACTTGTACTTATTGCCCTATAACTTGCAAAAAAAAAGGAAAGAACATGTAAACATTGGGTATTTCTAAACTCAGGCCAAAATTTAGAAATTTAGCATGGGTGTTTTTGGTGGTTGTAGATGTGTAACAGATTTTGGGGGTCAAAGTTAGAAAACGTGTGTTTTTTTCAATTTTTTCATCATATTTTATAAATTTTTTTATAGTAAACTAGTCCTAAAGCACGTGTACATGGGCCAATTTTTTTAAGTACCGCGGTTCCAACCCTTGCTCCCTCTCTCTTTTGAGCTCTCTCCCCCCCTCTCTTTTGAGCTCTCTCTCTCCCCCCTCTTTTGCGCACTCTCTCTCCCTCTTTTGCTCTCTCTCTCCCCCTCTTTTGCTTTCTCTCTCCCCCTCTTTTGCTCTCTCTCTCCCCCTCTTTTGCGCACTCTCTCTCCCTCTTTTGCTCTCTCTCTCCCCCCCCTCTTCTGCTCTCTCCCCCCTCTTTTGCTCTCTCTCTCTCCCCTTTTTTTGTTCTCCCCCCCTCTTTTGCTCTCTCTCCCCCTCTTTTGCTCTCTCTCCCCCCCTCTTTTGCGCTCTCTCTCTCTCCACTCTCTCTTTTTCTCTCTCTCTCCCCCTCTCTTTTGCTCTCTCTCCCCCTCTCTTTTGCTCTCTCTCCCCCCTCTTTTTGTGCGTACTCTCCCCCCTCTCTTTTGCGCTCTCTCCCCCCTCTCTTTTGCGCACTCTCACTGCTCTCTTTTGATCTCTCTCTCCCTCTTTTGCTCTTTACCCCCTCTTTTGCTCTCTCTCCTCCTCTTTTGCTCTCTCTCTCCTCTCTTTTGCTCTCTCTCTTCTCTCTTTTGCTCTCTCTCTCTCCCTCTCTTTTGCTCTCTCTCCCCCCCCTCTTTTGCTCTCTCTTTCCCCCTCTCTTTTGCTCTCTCTCTCCCCCTCTTTTGCTCGCTCTCGCTTTCTCTCCCCTCTTTTGCTCTCTCTCCCCTCTCTTTTGCTCTCTCTCTTTCCCCCCTCTCTTTTGCTCACTTTCTCTCTTTCCCCCCTCTCTTTTGCTCTTTCCCTCCTCTCTTTTGGTCTCTCCCCCCTCTCTTTTGCTCTCTCTCTCCCCCTCCTCTCTCCACTCTGTTTTGCTCTCCCCTCTGTTTTTCTTTTTCACTTGACCATGCCGCTGCCACCACGGCTGCTTCCTTCGTCCATGCCCCTTCACGCGCGCTCCTGCCCAGCCACGCCCCCTCATCACACCCATCGACCACGCCCCCATCACGGCAGGCCCAACCACGCCCCCATCACGGCACACCCGGCCTCGTCCCCATCACAGCACGCCTGGCCACGTCCCCACAAGGCAGCTTCCGCAGTGTGCACTCCTCTGCTGCTCAAGGCCAGGTATGTTTGTCCTTGTGCAGTCTCTACTGCGCATGACTGCATCTGACAAACATACCTGGCCTTTTATTATATAGGATTGTAAGATATTATGAAAATAATGGTGTCTTTAAAAAGTCCATTTAATGGCGAGAAAAAAGGTATATAATATGTGTGGGTACAGTAAATGAGTAAGAGAAAAATTACAGCTAAACACAAACTCCGCAGAAATGTAAAAATAGCGGTTAAAGAAGAACTCATGTGGGAGACTGTTAAACATATACAACCAACAACTGCCCATTATAACGTCCTTTGACTGATATGCAAAAGACATTATGATTTATTAACCTATTTTTACATTCTATAAAAAAAAATGTTTATTTTATTCAACTATATGTTCTATATCAAAACTTAATTTTATATACCGGTACTTATTGCAATAACTGTAATTTCATATTGCAAATTCAGCAATTTACTTTCAAATAAGCAACAAACCAAACAACACCAAAGGATTATAAGAAAACTGCTGTATGTAAATCTTAATTTGTGAGGACAATATATCGTGATAAAAATATAAAAACAATATAAGCTAAGATATGTTCAGTGATCCCAACGTATTTTGTCACGCTCTTAGGGCTAGATTTATTATAGCTGAGGCGTACAGGGGCACGTATACGCGCCCCTGTATGCCTCAGCTCGCCTGTGACGGGGCGAAATTACCTGCAGGTATTTGGCATTGCACACAAGCGCAATTTTGCGCTCGCGTGCAATCCCGCCCCCTGCCCGCGCACAGCCAATCACGCGCGGGCAGGAGCTGTCAATCTCCTCAGTCGAGTACGAATTTCGCCAGTTTAGAGGTGGCGAATAGCTTAGGGAAGCAGCGGTCTGGTGACCGCTGCTTGATAAATCACGGTGAGCAAGTTCTTGCGAGAACTTGCTGCAGTAGGGACTTGGTAAATCTAGCCCTTAGTGTTATCTGTGAGTGCTTCTTTAAAGGCCATTATAGTGGAAAAATTACATTCTCTAATTTGTTAGGCTTGTAATTTCAGCACCCACGACCCTGCAAATCTATGCTCTTAAGACCCACAACCAGGTTAAACACATAGTTAAAGTACTGATTTCGAGCTGCAGACAACTTCTGGTCCAGAGTGGAAATTGCAGCTGACCCAATTAAAGCATGACATGTTTCCATGATAAAGGCCTTTTAAGAAAGATATTAAGGTGAAACAAAATTCTAATTGCATAGTACACTTGTAAAAAAAGGTTATAATAAACATGTTGCAATTGTGGTCTATATAAGTGAGAAATTTACTGATAAACTGATCAAAACAGACTAAAAGAAAATATAATCTCTTTTGTCTCTACTGAAGCCCACAAAGTCTAAGAGGTAAAAGTGAGCGCAATAAGGATCTTATAGACTTTATTTATATAAAATGAAATATGTCTTTTTTTTTTTTTTTAATTGCTGCTGACATAAAGAAGGTGTTAACTGCTTTCTATGAAAGTACTTACCAATGCAGGCAGTATGATGTTGAGTGAATCCAGGGGGACATTTACAATTAAATCCGCCAATAGTGTTAACACATATAAACTGGCAGTTATGCTGCTTAGTTGCACATTCATCCAGATCTGAAAATTAAGGAAAACATTATTTTATCTTCAAAATAAATATACTAAATAGCAGCACTATCAATAATTATTTTATGATTCGGATAGAGCATGCAATTTTAAGCAACTTTCTAATTTACTCCTATTATCAAATTTTCTTCATTCTCTTGCTATCTTTATTTGAGAAAGAAGGCATCTAAGCTAAGGGGCCAGCCAATTTTTGGTTCAGCACTCTGGACAACACTTGTTTATTGGTGGGTGCATTTAGCCACCAATCAGCAAGCACAACCCAGGTTGTGAACCAAAAATGGTCCGGCTTCTAAACTTACATTCTTGCTTTTCAAATAAAGATAGCAAGAGAATGAAGAAAATTGATATTAGGAGTAAAATAGAAAGTTGCTTAAAATTGCATGCTCTATCTGAATCATGAAAGAAAAAATTTGGGTTGTGTCCCTTTAACATGCTGTCAAAAGAAATAACCAATTCTTTGCCATCGTATTAGTATAGCAGATATTACCTTTACAACTTCTTCCATCTTCCTGCAGAATGTAACCACGAGGACAAGAACACTGGAAACTTCCATCAGTGTTTTTGCAAATAAAGTTGCATGGCTTGGGAGATTGATTACACTCGTCAAGATCTACAATGAAGTAAACACACATTAATACATTTGCAAATAAATTAAAAAATATTTGGAATTTTAGTACTACATCTTAGTAGCAATAAAGCTGAAATCAGACATACAACGGTTGTTTTGAGTACACCAGGAAGTATACCATTGGGTAAAGTACTTTCATCCCATTTATGGCATGTCAGTTATAATACACAGGGCTAGATTACATATGGAGCACAAATATGTGCTCCATATGATTTTAGTGACCTCATGGCCACAATTTAAGGCCTCTCAGGCAAATGTGATCACAGGATTGTATTTCCCCATAGACATCAATGGAGCCTCTTTTTCATGCCAACATTTTAACAGCTACAGCTTGCGCAACCTGGAAGGCAGATACACATTAATATAAATGTATATTAATATATACTATGTATTTATGTGTATATATGTATGAATATATATAAAATACATAAATATATATGTATATATTCATATACATATATTTAAAGAGATTTCTATGTTAAAGGGACAGTAAACCTTAAAAATAATGTTATATAATTCTGCACATAGTGCAGAATTATATAACATTATTTAGGTGCTATAGCCATAAAACCCTTTTTTACCTTTTAAAATGTAAAAATGACAGTGCTTTTACAGACCCGCTCTCTGCTCTCTGCTGAGCGGGTCTGTAATATTTAGTCAGCGCATCGGGCCAGCTGTATAGTCACAGCCCGGCCCGATCGCGCCATAAGACTAAGTGCAGCTCGCTCCTGTCACAGCTGCTATGGTTTTATGGCTATAGCACCTAAATAATGTTATATAATTCTGCACTATGTGCAGTATTATATAACATTATTTTTAAGGTTTACTGTCCCTTTAATAAATGTGTCACATAGGATCCCTAAGTGAAAGCACTTTCAGCCCGTTTTTTTTCTAACACCTCACACCTCCTCACTTTGAGCCTTTATAACTTATCTGTGCAATATTTTTATAAAACAGTTTTTATCAGACAGTGTTAATATAAATGTTACTCTACATTATAATGTATTTTTGAGGTGTTTTGTGCAACTCTTTTTAATTAAACAGAGATCTGAGTTTGCAGTGTTTACCAATGTGCAAAATGCACTTGCAACCTTGCAGTCGCATTTACTCCCCACTTGTAATATGAGTAGCTTTTGGGTGCACCCGAAAAGGTGCATTTTTGCTGCAACGCAAGCGTACGGGTCCTTTGTGCTAAAACACAGTGGGTCAGTCACCAAGTAAATACTTTTGGTTTCAGAAGAGCTCTCATGATTCTTATGATTAGGAAGCCTTATCATTTTACCTATGCAAGAGGTGCCTGTTACATCAGGTGTGTAGCCTGGATTGCATTCACATCTATATGTCCCTCTCTCATTAATACATTGTCCATTCCGACAGATTCCATGAAGTACCTGACACTCGTCAATATCTGTATGTGACAGGAAAATAAATGTTATTTGTATAATTTCCTAATTTGTTTCAGTGTAGAATGTACACTAGTATATTAATTCATTTTGTAATTTAATATTTTTTAATAAAAATAAAATATATGGGATAAATAGGAAACTTCTAAATGTAGACATCATACCTCTTAGGGAGAGAAAAAAGTACAGACATAAATGAATGTGGTGTTGACCTGTTAATGATATATGTGCCAGTGCTTCTTATTAGTGAGATATCTAAAAACTGTACCATATAACACCCTTAAATGTATGTGTACTAACATTTTTTATTTTTATTTAAAGAAAATGACATCTAAAAAGAGAAGTTTATAAATACACAAATTTATAATTATTATAAAAAATAAAAATGTATTTTAATTTGTGGTGTTTTGTTTAATTTATCATTTTTTTATTATATGAGTTATGTTTTGGCCAAAAATAAAACTTTGTTTCATTTCATATAATAATAGTTCTATGAGCGAAATTTCATGACGTGCAACCTGTGCACAAAATACAGTAGTAAGGTATTCGGTTTTATAGCATTATGTTCTTTTCTTCCAAAATTACAATTATCACTTTTTTGTGGCACATTAGATTTGTATATATTGCTCTTTAGAAGATATTTATATTGATATTCATGTAAGCAATAATATGCAACTTTCTAGTTGTGTTACATTTGTGGATTAATTAAGAAGTATAGATGGTGACGGCTTGTGATGATGACAATTATTTATTTGTGAAGCCTTTACACAAATGTTTTAAGGATAATTACCTTCTCCTCCAGTTGTAAATCCTTTCCCGTATGGGCACAGCTTTCTGAACTGAACAGTGCCTTGAAAGGGGCAAATCTCACAATTTATTCCCCAGCCTCTGCCTGCATTACAGCAACATTCAGACTTGGTGACAGAGTTCTTGTTGGATGATCCAATCTGACACATGGTATGCAATACCTCAGTGAAGCAATATCCCAGCCTGTTGTCTGTAAAATAAATAATATGCTGCATTGTTTGACATTACAAGTAGAAAGATAATGTTACTGCAAACAAATTAACCATACACAATAAAACATTTTTTTTATAGGTTCCATCAATTGAGTAATTTCTATAAAATGTTGAATACAAGAAGTTATGATTATTGACTATATTTAATGTCATTGTACAAAAAACAGTATAAATATAAATATTCAGCTGCTATTTTAGTATTCCGTATTCATTTTCCTATTCGCTTGAACACTTACCAATGCAATCAGTCTCGGTAATACTTGCATTAAAACCATCATTACAGTCACATTTATAACTGCCCATTGTATTCACACATTTTCCATTGTCGCAGATTCCAGGTTTTAGACATTCATTAAGATCTAATGTAAAACAAAACAAAAAATAAGAAATGACCAAGTCATTAATAATATACGAAAAGAAAGAAAACGGTAAAGTATGATTATGCTTTACGTATTACTACTCTTAACAAAATCCCTTTTTGAACTTCTGCTGCAATAGTAGTTTTATACACAATTCTTCAACATTTAAAATAAAATAAAATTATATTAAGATATTCCCCAAGCTGAAGTGGATAATAATCTACTAGAGAACATGTTTAAGCATCAGGCAACTTACCCATACATCCTTCTCCATCAAATCTCCGTTGATATCCTGGGCCACAAATGCACATGAATGTACCAATGAGATTCTTACAGGTCATCTTTTTAGAATCACAGTCATGTGTACCATCTTCACACTCATCCTGATCTAAAGAAATATTATATAGAATAATGTAATCAAATAAAATCATAATTGTTTCCTATTAATTATGTTCTACAGAGTTAATATGATACAACCTGTATTTCATGTCACCAAACTTTACTCTATGTACAGGTTTATCAAATTAAACCCTTTCAACTCTCTGTCTTCTACAGCCTAAACTCAACCATAATTAGCATTCTCATAGATTAAAGTTTATAAGATTAAAATGTCAACAAGAGCTGATACCTAGCTGATGCACCCCATATCAGTAACTGTTAGATGAAATATACGTAATCCCTATCTAATGCTGCCTGAGTTCTATACTGTCACCTGGTTCAATTTAAAGGCTGGCCCTGGTTCTGGACCATTTGATAATAATTTAAAAGGAATACACTATGTAAAAAAAAAAAGTGTGTCAGGAAAATAAATTGCTGGACAGTAATGATTACAGGGAAAAGAACAGATTGTATATTATGTGCAGAATCTTCAAACCTTAAATAACTTCCGTTATGCTCTCAAATGGAGATACACCTTCTTCTTTCACAAAGATGCACTGCCCAAGGCAATTGTTTTGAAAGAGTGTGCACATAATAATCAGTTATTCAAACGGTGTTAAGGGTTTGACTGTGTTTTTCTATTGTCAAAATAGAAACACTGACATTAAAAGTATCAAACGTTTAAATAATCTCTACATCTATATATAGTACATTCTATTGACTACAAAAATATGTGAAAAATCAGGAATTTTATTTTCACCATTACGGAGCATGTGTAGTCTACTGTAAACCACACTTGTATTACCATCCACTGATTTTGCATGTAATATACTTTCCGATAGAAATTATAACTTGTCACATATGTGTATCATGTACCTTTGCACATCCTCTTGTCTTCACGTAGAACGTAACCAGCAGGACACTTGCATTCGTATGACCCATATGTATTTACACAACGGAATGCACAAAGCAGAGGGTTCTGCGCACACTCATTAACATCTGTCAATTAAAAAGATAAAGCATTAAACAATCGGTTATATAAAGAAAAAGTGTCATCTTCAAAAAAAAAAAATCACTTTATGTCCAACATTTATTTATTTATACATTAGGATTGTTTTTAAAGAATAATGTAATGCTCCCTAATAAATAAAACTAATGTACTACTAGCTAGCATTTAAAGGGATATGAAACCCACATTTTTTCTTTCATGATTCAGATAGATCCTGCAATTTTTAACAACTTTCTAATGTACTCCTATTATAAAATTTTCTTTATTTAAAAAGCAGGAATGCAAAGCTTAGGAGCCGGACCATTTTTGGTTCAGCACCTGGGTAGAGCTTGCTGATTGGTGGCTACATTTAGCCACCAATCATCAAGTGCTACCCATGTGCTGAATTGAGATTTAAATTGCAGTAAAACGTAATTATGTAAATAGTATTTTAAACAATCATGTATTCTTCTCATTTAAATACATTAATATTTACCTTCACATGCCATCATTGGTCCTGGCTCAAAGCCTTCTTCACAGGTGCACTCAAAGCCACCAATAGTGTTCTTACAAGTCCCATTACCACATGGGTTTCCAACTGTGCACTCTTCAATATCTAATATAAAATAAATTGTTGGGAAAAATAATTCAAATAAATATCAAAGCAAAATTGACTTCAACAACAAACTAGCTCATATATTAAATTGTCTGATTTCTGTATTCTATTAATATTCCATTTTGCTGTCCTTTTTTTAGGCATTTAATGCACCAGTGAATAAAATATAAAAAAATATGACAGCAGTTCCTCTGCTAGACAACTCACAATAAATCTAATAAAAATTATATGAGCCATATAGTGGAGACCTGAGAATGTAGAGGACAAGTGTGTATAAAAAATAAAATAAAACACTTATGTAGTTAGCTAATTAAAATTTCTCCCTCATATTTTTTTGTTTTTTAATTTTGCTTAAAATTGTGAAAAATCAAGATAAAATAATTAAACAACCATTATGACAAATAAGCTGACTATTTCTCTTGATGGAATGAAATGGACATTCCAGACAAAATTAGAAACCACATAGATGCATTTCTGTTTTGAATAGAAGCATTTGTGTAATATACATGTATTAGCAAAAACGTTTCTAATAAAAACTATAGCTGTTTCAAAACTGTATTTAAGTATGGACTGTGCACCAGCATTTTAAACACAGCACTTGCTCAGAGAGCTTAAAGGGACATGAGACCCAAATTTTTTCTTTTTTGATTTAGAAAGAGCATACAATTATAAACAACTTTCTAATTTACTTCTATTATCTATTTTGCTTCATTCTCTTGATGTTCTTTGCTGAAAAGCATATCTAGATATGCTTAGTAGCTGCTGATTGGTAGCTGCACATAGATGCCTCCTGTGATTGGTTCACTGTGTGCATTGCTATTTCTTCATTAAAGTATATCTAAAGAATGAAGCAAATTAGGTAATAGAAGTAAATTGGAATGTTGTTTAAAATTGTATTCTCTACCTTAATCATGAAAGAATTTTTTTGGGTATAGTGTCCTTTTAAGGTGCTTGTAAAGTCTGGTAATGTCTCAGTTTGTTAATGGCTGACATGATATAAGTCCCACTGGCTCTTTGAGCAGCTGCAGTATTTGAAATGCTGATGCACTGAGAATATCTAGCTATGCTTCACATGCACATGCAGAGAAAAATGTTTTAACACTAAAACTGATCACTTTTACTAGAAGCAATTTTGCCGATACATTTGTTTTGCAAATATGTTTCTATGCAAAGATGTAATTCATCTATGTGCATTTCAATTTTGACTGGAATGTCCCTTTAAGCCTTTGGCTTCCATTTAGTGCTGATGACCTCTCTGATGACTAAAGAGGAAAGAGTTTTCACGTTTATAATTGCTAGGTATTTGTGTTGCTTCTCAATGTTACTCACAGTTATCCAAATATGTTTGTAACCACTAACCTGGTTAATTTTAAAATGATACTGTGTTCTCTCCATCACCTATTAATAGTATGTTATAGTGGGAAGTGATTACTTACCTACACATTCATCTCCAGAAAGAATATATCCAGAGGAACATTCACAGCGATATGATCCATCTGTGTTGATGCAACGTCCATTTTTGCATTTGTCTGGATCAGTACATTCATCCATATCTAGAAAGCAAGAAGGGAAGAGCCTAATCTGTAAATTTTGTTAGTAGCAGTCTTATGGCTATTTGTTATGATTGAGGACTATTTTTTCTTACCAACTCGTTCATCATCAGGTCCTATAACCACGCCACTTCCATAGGGACAGATTTGACGGAATGCATCTGCAATAATAAAATATAAACAATAAGTTAGCCCCACCCTCTTCAGCAGAAACTATATATATGTATAGATACACCACACAAAGTTGCACACTTGCATGCACACAGCTAGAGTAAAATTAAAATGGAAGAGCTAGTTACAGCATTTGGCTAAATGGTGACAGGGTCAAGACTACATCAAGATCTCTTCCTCCCTGGGTTCCTAACCTACAGCCACACATGCTAGTCTTCAACCAAACAAACTGAGACACAAACATTATGACACAGGTCTATGGGCTCGATGATTGAAAGCTCTCTAGGCTTGCAAGCTTATTAAAGAAAGCTCGCCAGTCCTTCTATTTCCCTGGTGGAATGACGTAAAGCTACTTTTTACCCTGAAAACAGGGTGTCTCGCTAAGGGGCGTATACTGCATTTTCATATGAAAAGTGCACAATTAAATTCATATTTTAAACATCATACAAATAAAAAATATTTGAACCAATCACACAAAAATAAGCAGGGAACAATTGTACTGTTAAGGTGCATCAAAAATCGTAACAAAATGTAATTTACACAGGAATAAATCAAATTAAATATGCACAGCATAAATCGTAATTTTAGTACACTGGGTATGCAAAAATCACACAGAAATTTGTACTTATAAATACAAAATACAAAGCGTAATAGTTTTTTTTTCGTAAAATGGGCTGAACAAGGGCGTTCCAAGGACGTGAATGAAAATGTCTCTCTAATCCCAGCGTAATTCTATAAAGATTTTCGCACTGCAGATATCACAGTTTTTTCTCGCCAACTAAAAGGTGGCAAGCTTTTCTCAGAACACTCAAAATAATTATAACCCTAATAAAAAAACACATATATACAAAATTATAGGTGAATGTAAGATGCTCTATGCAGAAAGCAGCATAATGTGAGTTATATTGGCTGCAGGATTTTAATTTTAATGTTCTCCCCCTGCTCCCAGCTAACTTTGCTCTAAGGAGCGAAGTGTCCCTATCCAGCGAGCTCCAATACTTTTAATAGGAGCCATCTCGCCACTTGCAGGGACTGACCCTTTTTTACGATCATTCCACCGGGGCAGCCCTGCGAGAGTCGGCGAGAAAAAGCAGGCAAGTTTATATCATCAAGCCCTATGTACTCTTCATAGACAGATACAAAATATAGAAATTAACTGCACTCTCACACCAGAATGGGTTAAACTTACGGCCCTGTGTGCTCACCAGTACTCACAGACAGCAGCATTTTCTTACAATGACTCAGGCAGTTATCCCCAAATAAGCATGGGTGCATATTCTGTATATATATATATATATATATATATATATATAACACACAGAGAAAGTCCAGCACTCACTTACAAGCTCTCAGCTAAGATTTAAAAGCAAAAATGGAAAGGTTAGTTACCGCATCTGGCCAAATGGGACAAGCCCAGGCACCACGTCAAGGTCCTTTCCAATACCTGGGACCCTAAAACAGCCACACAATGCAAGCTCTCAAATCCAAACAAACTGGGAACAAGGGAAGGGTGCACAGGCTTATGTAATCACCCTAGACATATACAAAACACGGAAGGGGACTGCACTCTCATACCGGACCGGGTACACATCCCATGACCCTGCAACATGCTCAGCCCTGGGTGCTCACGGGCACTCACAGGAAGCTGTGCTGTCCCCAGAGTCACAGGCAGTTAACCCCAGACAGGTCTGGGAGCACCCAGGGCTGAGCATGTTGCAGTATCATGGGATGTGTACCCAATCCGGTATGAGAGTGCAGTCCCCTTCCGTGTTTTGTATATGTCTAGGGTGATTACATAAGCCTGTGCACCCTTCCCTTGTTCCCAGTTTGTTTGGATTTGAGAGCTTGCATGGTGTGGCTGTTTTAGGGTCCCAGGTATTGGAAAGGACCTTGATGTGGTGCCTGGGCTTGTCCCATTTGGCCAGATACGGTAACTAACCTTTCCATTTTTTCTTTTAAATCTTAGCTGAGAGCTTGTAAGTGAGTGCTGGACTTTCTCTGTGTGTTGTATTAATATTGTTTTGTAATTTTCCCTATGGTTCTTGCACCCAGACCTGTCTGGGGTTAACTGCCTGTGACTCTGGGGACAGCGCAGCTTCCTGTGAGTGCCCGGGAGCACCCAGGGCTGAGCATGTTGCAGGGTCATGGGATGTGTACCCGGTCCGGTATGAGAGTGCAGTCCCCTTCCGTGTTTTGTATATATATATAAATGAAAGAAAAGAATGCACTCTCTGGATTTAAAAGTTTCAAAATAGCTTTACTGTGTGACGTTTCAAGACTTTCCCCCCTTCCTCAGACAAAGAAATAGTGAACAGTGAAACATTATAAAGATATACATAAGACCCTCCCCCCAGTGCACCACCAATCAAATGGGAGTCTGTGCCCATAGCAACTAACTAGGCTGATTAGCCTTGAGTCATATGTACATTTCAAAGTATAACAAAAAGATACAATGCAATACATAACTAAAAAGAAATATGTGGCCAAATACACATTCAATCCTGATATAAAAATAGAAATAAAACCATATATGTACTGATCAAACGATGTATACTTGTGTGTATTTATTTACTTAATACCTAATCACAAAATGAGGCCCTGTCTAAGAGCTCTTAATAGGTGAACTGAGCTGCACGCTAAAAGGGGGCGTGGCTTAATCAGTGTGTGTATTGCGTAACACTGTTGTAATCCCTCTGGTACATATTTATTTAATTCCATGCAGTTTCAGACATAATCTTGCCCATGTCCGTGCAGCTCAGTTCACCTATTAAGAGCTCTTAGACAGGGCCTCATTTTGTTATTAGGTATTAAGTAAATAAATACACACAAGTATAGATCGTTTGATCAGTACATATGTGGTTTTATTTCTATTTTTATATCAGGATTGAATGTGTATTTGGTCATATATTTCTTTTTAGTTATGTATTGCATTGTATCTTTTTGTTATACTATGAAATGTACATATGACTCAAGGCTAATCAGCCTAGTTAGTTGCTATGGGCACAGACTCACATTTGATTGGTGGTGCACTGGGGGGAGGGTCCTATGTATATCTTTATAATGTTTTACTGTTCACTATTTCTTTGTCTGAGGAAGGGGGGAAAGCCTCGAAACGTCACACAGTAAAGCTATTTTGAAACTTTTAAATCCAGAGAGTGCATTCTTTTCTTTCATTTATTGTATCCTTGATGCACCCTGGTCTGAGTACAGCTGAGTCTGCAGGAGTTTGTGAGAGTGCTGCAATCTTCAAATTGGATATATATATTATATATAATATATAATACTGTATGTATATATATATTACATACACAATTCAGACTTTTAGTTCACTAATATGAAATATCAAAGTGCAATAGAGTTTCAGTTAACTACTCAGAAACAATAAACGGCTACAATGATGATGGTTTTTATAAAATGATATAAAACATCACTGAAAGAACTTGGCACTGTCTTCAACAATGTTTCTCATGATTTCCTTTGGAATTTGTTCATTTGGACACCACATATTGTACA